>NC_086323.1:43112047-43717047 GCF_036172605.1 Pelobates fuscus
TGCCAGGTCCCTCAGGTTTTAACCCTGCAGCTGTAAACATAGCAGTTTCAGAGAAACTGCTATGTTTACATTGCAGGGTTAATCCAGCCTTTAGTGGCTGTCTTCCTGACAGCTGCTAGAGGCACTTCCGCAACGCTCAATGAGCGTCAAATCGCATTGAGCACACAGAACGTACATAGGAAAGCATTGAATAATGCTTCCCTATGGGCGGTTTGAATGCGCGTGCGGCTCTGGCTGCGCATGTGCATTTGGCTCCACTTGGGAGCTGACGTCGGAGGGGGAGGAGAGGTCACCAGCGCCGAGGGATCCCGGCGCTTGATTAAGGTAAGTGGCTGAAAGGGTTTTAACCCCTTCAGCCCAGTGTGAGGGGGGCCCTGAGGGTGGGGAGGACCTAAGGACTATATAGTGCCAGGAAAACAAGTTAATGTTGGATTATACAGAAAAAGGAGACCCTTGAAACAAGGGGATCCTGAGAAGCAGCTTTGGACACGGAAAGGGCACTTGAATGCCTGGTAACAGGAAAGAGAGAGAGAGTAGTAGGAGAGAAAGCAGGTAAAAAAACCTATGCGATACCCCCAACTTCCTTAATATACCATACTTATACAGAGTAGTAATAAGTAGCCCAACACAGGGACTATAAGGAGGTCACAGACGAAAAAAAACCCCAAAAACCTCTCCAATAGCTGCCTAATATAGTATAGCCTGTGGAAACATCCACCTGGACTAAGGCAAGCTAGCTAAATACCTGATACCACTAGCAAACTAAAGGGTCACCTAATGAAAAACTACTAAAGTGCTACCTAAATAAAGTGTAAAGCAAACATAAGAAAAAAATAAAGTGAAGGAAACGCTCGACGCCGTCGTCAGGAGCCAGTCAACCACTGTGTGTTCACAAGCTTCTTAAATACCTGACATATCATGACCAAACAGCCTACAGCTGATCGGAGCAAATTAGAGGGGCGTGTGTATGGATGCCGTTCTGTCCCGCCTCCTATACCGCGTCATAGCCAGCTAGTGGCTGTACATTGGTGGTTATGTGGGTCAATCAAAGTTCCCACGAAGATCAGCTATTGGAGAGGTTTTTGGGGTTTTTTTTCGTCTGTGACCTCCTTATAGTCCCTGTGTTGGGCTACTTATTACTACTCTGTATAAGTATGGTATATTAAGGAAGTTGGGGGTATCGCACAGGTACCTGCTTTCTCTCCTACTACTCTCTCTCTCTTTCCTGTTACCAGGCATTCAAGTGCCCTTTCCGTGTCCAAAGCTGCTTCTCAGGATCCCCTTGTTTCAAGGGTCTCCTTTTTCTGTGTATTTTTTCTGGGTTACCCCCTATCTCGCAGCTTTGAGGTAGGCTATGCATAGGGTTTTTTTCAATATTTTACATATGGTTATGTGAATTATTGCATCTACCCTATTCATCATTCGTTCTCTTGTAATGTTGGATTATATAACCAACATTTAGGCAGAAACAATGTAGGACATACTTAGGGTACCCAGGGTTCAGCCCCCATGCACAGAAGTGCTCCAGATGTAGGTAGTACAGATGGGCCTTCTGTAGTTTCCATCCAACTCGATCTCTAGAAGCTCCCGAGTTGGTGGCACCATGGTGCTGGCTCTGCAGCTGGCCCAGAGCAGGCTGAGTACCTTATCTTGTACCTGTTGTGCTGTCAACCTCTGCCAGCAGTGCCCACAACTGAGACATAAACCCAGCTGAAGCATTGGCTGTTGAACACTCCTGTTGCACTGTCCGATGCCGTCTTACCAAACGTTATTTGTAGTATCTCCTTCTGTAATGAGTTTGAACTCCTCTACAGGACACTCATATCCACCACAATATCGTACTGATGTATGGGTCTTATTGCAATACATAGCTAGAGTTTGGTTTTGCTGTGCATATCCTGTATATTCTTTTGTTTTTAATTTTACTTGTGATTTGCAGAGCGGCCACTCTGTTATTAATAATGGTGATTTGCTTGTGTCGTTCAGTCCCAGCAGCACTTTCAACGCCTGGGTGACATGTTAAACACGTTTTCTCTAACCCAGGGGCGGGCTGGGAAGGGGGGCAGGCAATTGCCCCCCAGGCCGCCCTAAACCCAGGGCTGCCCACACCCAGCAAAAAAAGGAAACATCTGAATCCCCTGCTTCTGGCTGAGGAGTCAGATTTTTCAACTTACCTCACTCTTCCTGCAGTCTGCAGTCAGTGGAGTCGGCCGGCCTCTCCTGATGATGTCAGGAGGAGGGGGCGTGGCTTTTACTGCTCTTCTCACAGGACCGCTGGGGAGTCTGGGAGAAGAGCAGAGGAAGTCGCGGCCCCTCCTCCTGACATCATCAGGAGAGGACGACTTCACTGGCTGCTGCTGGTTGCTGCTCCTGTTGGCTGCTGTCCACCCCTCCCTGGCCTAAGGTAAGACTCAGGGAGGGGGGAAATACACTTTAGTGTTTTTTTTTTATTCCCCTCCGCAGCCCTGTCCCCTCCTCAGTCCCTGTCCCCTTAGTCAGCCCCAGCCCCCTCCTCAGCCCCTGTCCCCTTAGTCAGCCCCTGTACCCCCTCCTCAGCCCCTGTACCCCCTCCTCAGCCCCTGTCCCCTCCTCAGCCCCTGTCCCCTTAGTCAGCCCCTGCCCCCTCCTCAGCCCCTGTCCCCTCCTCAGCCCCTGTCCCCTCCTCAGCCCCTGTCCCCTCCTCAGCCCCTGTCCCCTTAGTCAGCCCCTGCCCCCTCCTCAGCCCATGTCCCCTCCTCAGCCCCTGTCCCCTTAGTCAGCCCCTGTCCCCTTAGTCAGCCCCTGTACCCCCTCCTCAGCCCCTGTCCCCTCCTCAGCCCCTGTACCCCCTCTTCAGCCCCTGTCCCCTCCTCAGCCCCTGTCCCCTTAGTCAGCCCCTGCCCCCTCCTCAGCCCCTGTCCCCTCCTCAGCCCCTGTCCCCTTAGTCAGCCCCTGTCCCCTTAGTCAGCCCCTGTACCCCCTCATCAGCCCCTGTCCCCTCCTCAGCCCCTGTCCCCTCCTCAGCCCCTGTCCCCTTAGTCAGCCCCTGTCCCCTCCTCAGCCCCTGTCCCCACCTCAGCCCCTGTCCCCACCTCAGCCCCTGTCCCCACCTCAGCCTTAGTCAGCCCCTGTCCCCACCTCAGCCCCTGTCCCCACCTCCCCTTCGTCAGCCCCTGTCCCCTTAGTCAGCTCCTACCTCAGCCCCTGTCCCCTACCTCAGCCCCTGTCCCCCCTCCTCAACCCCTGTCCCCCCTCCTCAGCCCCTGTCCCCTTAGTCAGCCCCTGTCCCCTTAGTCAGCCCCTGCCCCCTCCTCAGCCCATGTCCCCTCCTCAGCCCATGTCCCCTCCTCAGCCCCTGTCCCCTTAGTCAGCACCTGTCCAATTAGTCAGCCCCTGTACCCCCTCCTCAGCCCCTGCCCCCCCTCCTCAGCCCCTGTCCCCTTAGTCAGCCCCTGTCCCCTTAGTCAGCCCCTGTCCCCTCCTCAGCCCCTGTCCCCACCTCAGCCCCTGTCCCCACCTCAGCCCCTGTCCCCACCTCAGCCTTAGTCAGCCCCTGTCCCCACCTCAGCCCCTGTCCCCACCTCCCCTTCGTCAGCACCTGTCCCCTTAGTCAGCTCCTACCTCAGCCCCTGTCCCCCCTCCTCAGCCCCTGTCCCCTTAGTCAGCCCCTGTCCCCTTAGTCAGCCCCTGTCCCCTTGGTCAGCCCCTGTCCCCTTGGTCAGCCCCTGTCCCCTTGGTCAGCCCCTGTCCCCTTGGTCAGCCCCTGTCCCCTTGGTCAGCCCCTGTCCCCTTGGTCAGCCCCTGTCCCACCCTTTTCCTGCTCCTTTCCCCCCTCTCAGCTCCTGCACCCTTCCTCAGCCCCATGCCCCCCACCACAGCCCCATAACATCCCCACTACAGCTCCTCTCCCCAATTGCAACCCATATTACCCACACCACAGCCCATTTTCAAAATTGTAGCCATCAACTTGCTTCAGCCCCTATCCCCCTGTACATTTCCTAAACCCCCAATTACAGCTTATACCCTCCACTACCACCACCTGTCCCCCACTACAGCCCTGTCCCCTTACTCAGCCCCTGTCCACTGGTTTTAAAAGTGTAAAGTTTGGGTGTGTGTGTATGAGTATGTCTGTGTGTGTCAGTATGTCTGTGTCAGTCAGTATGTCAGTGTGTGTGTGTGCGTCAGTTTGTCTGTGTGTGCGTTAGTATATCAGTATGTCTGTGTGTGTGCATCAGTATGTCTGTCTATGTGTGTGCATCAGTATGTCTGTCTATGTGTGTGCCAGTATGTCTATGTGTGTGCAAGTATGTCTGTCTATGTGTGTGCAAGTATGTCTCTGTGTGTGTCAGCCAGTATGCCTGTGTGTGTGTGTGTGTGTGTCAGTATGTATGTTTGTCTGAGTCAGTATGCCTGTAACAGTGTGTCTTTCTGTGTGTGTCTGTGTGAGTACCAGTATGTATCTCTGTGTGTGTGTGTCAGTATGTCTGTGTGCAAGTATGTCTCTGTGTGTGTGCCAATTTGTCTGTCAGCCAGTATGCCTGTGTGTGTCAGTATGCCTGTCTGTCTGAGTCAGTATGCCTGTAACAATGTGTCTTTCTGTGTGTGTCTGTGTGCCTGTCAGTGAGTGTGTGCGTGTGCCTGTCAGTGAGTGTGTGTTTTTTAGTGTGTGCCAAGTCAGCAAGTGTGTGTGCCTGTCATTGATTGTCTGTTTAGGTGACTGCTCGCTCTCCCACCCCCCCACCCCCCCACCCCCCACACACACACTTTCAATCACATGGGAAAGGTGTTTTTACTCACCTCTTGGTTCAATGGGCCACTTGACTGGATTTGCCCCCCAGGCCTAAGGCTGCCAGCCCTCCCCTGCTCTAACCTCATGTTAATCGGGCACAGTCAGTAATACTTACGCCTGTTTGATGCTATCCTAGACGCCTATATGTTGTCCTTCACTCAAACTGGTCTGCTATGTTTAACATAAACCTTACTTACCTTACACGCCCATGTCTAGCCAGTTTCCTATTTTACAATATTATTTTTTTCAATTCAGACATTCTTAAAAAAAATAAGGTGAGACAAAACGATTGTGATATGATCTACACACAATGTACATCTTGATATTGCATTAAACAAAAACTGATTGACCGAGCTGCATGGACGCACTCTAACGAAGCTCCTGCTAACCGGGTGATTCAGGGCTCAAATAATCGGCCTGAAAACAGTTAAAAAAGCATACCTACCGGCACTCGACCCGTTAGAGATGTCGCAGAGGCACAAAAACAAAGCAGCAAAAGCTGATCGAGCCTCCTTCTTCTTAACGAAGACGGCGACGCCGCACACACAAGAAGGACGCAACCTACAGGAAGATGGCGGCGCGTCTCGATCCGTAGAGGACCCTCCTCTATCCCCGATGTCCTCAGAAGCAGGACCGGAGGACAGCCCGCTCACAACTAATTTAATGAAACGCATGCTGTCAGACCTCACGGACACCATCCAGAGGAAAATGGCGACGCAAATGCAATCCCTCACAGCAGATCTCAGGAGAGAGATACTGGAGGTAGGCCAGCGCACCGCTCACACGGAGAAAAGGATGGACGATTTCGCAGAAGCACACAATGGTCTCGCTGTTAAGCTACAAGAACTGGACACTATCATACACGACCATGCGGTCAAAATGGCCGATATGGAGGACCGATCGAGGCGTAATAATTTACGCATACGCGGCATCCCGGAATCAGTACTCAACCCAGCTCTCAATTCGTACCTGCTAGATCTCTTCCAGGCGCTGTCACCGGAGATACCTCCAGACCAGCTCATCATTGATCGAGCACACAGACTGAGAAGGCCGAAACATCTCCCCAACTCCACCGCGAGGGATGTGATAGTGCGAGTCCACTTCTACCACGCTAAGGAGAGACTGGTCAGAGCATCCCGCACTCCAGGTATGCCAGATCCATATCAAGACTTAAAAATCTTTACAGACCTGTCAGCCGCAACCCTACAATTTCGTAAAAGCCTGACCCCCCTTACAACAACACTACGAGCAAAAGGGATTATATACCGCTGGGGATACCCTGCAAAGTTGCTCATCCAGTACCAGGACTCGTTACACGCTGTACACTCCCTGCCGGCTGGCAAGGAAAAATTCAAGATATGGGGACTCCCAGTTGCTATACCGAGTGCCCGAGTGCCCAAGCTAAGCTGCCTAGGATGTCCCCAGAGTGGACCCCTGCCTGAAGTAGAGACTAGAAATAGCAGCGAGACCTACCTCTCCTCCCATTAGGGAGTGTTAAGTATACCTGACCTCGATTGTTGCACTCAAACAGTTCGTAATATCTATGTGTTGTTGGTTAAGCAATTGTATAATATGTTATGTTCCCTTTCTCTTCCCTCTTCCCGATTGTCTCGAGATGTAACTCAGGGAGGGAAGTTGTGGCTCCTAGGAAGCCTCTGCACCCTTAGTAACAGAGGGTTTTGAACATATGTGCCAACTGGGAAAATATAAAAAAAAAAAGTTGCCAGAAATCCCAGAGTGTATAAATAGTAGCTACAGCTAAACCTACTCATAACATGCTCGTAGCCCTGAAGGCCACCAGTGAGCCACTCAAACACCAGGCTCATTTATGTACCCCCTAAATTGCGACCAAGATCAGCTTGGCGCGCTCCAGCTCTCTCATGTAGAGCTCAAGAGGGGTTTCTACCCCGTACCCCATGCCAAGTTTATTCCCTCCTTAGTTCCCTCTTTCACCTACCCCCCCTGGTTTACCTTAGCAGACTATAAATTAATATGGGACACAGTACCCTACAAGGGCCGTATAATAAGACCCCACTGGAGCAACCAGTTCAATATGTCCGAGATCTGCTTGCCATCTGGAGATAATTGTAAGATGGACAAAGAGATGGTCTCCTGGCTAACCTTAGTTCACCTGTATTCAACATACACTATAGCGGAATCTGTCACCAGTTATCATAAGAGTAATAACGTATAATGTGAAGGGGTTGAATACCCCAGGGAAAAGGTGTTTATTGCTTAAAGACTTGATTAAAGCTAAAATAGACATTGCATGTATCCAAGAGACCCACTTTAAGAAGGGCCATACACCTAAGATTTTTCATAAACAATTCCCAATACAATACCATGCTCTATCGACAACCAAAACCAAGGGCGTATCTATCCTCATACATAAAGATGTTGCATTCACTATCCAGAGGCAACTTATAGACCACCAGGGTAGATTCATAATCCTGCAGGGCCTCATCAATGCAGTCCAATATACGCTAGTCACGGCATACTTCCCTAATGAAAATCCCACTCAATACCTTAAATCCCTACTAACAAAAATAGACCAATATCGACAAGGTAAACTAGTGCTATGTGGCGACTTTAATTTCACCCAATCACCCCTGGACAGGTCGACTCAGAGTGGAAGTAAGACGCGTGTATCTCAGGATAAGACCCATAAGACCATCTCCAAGACAATTTCGTTATACGACCTCTATGATGCCTGGAGAACCCTTAATCCTGAGACTCGAGACTATACCTTCTACTCGAGGGTACATAATTCGTATTCTCGAATAGATGGGTTTTTTGTAGATAGAGGGACCTTACCTCATATCTCCGATTGTAGGATTGGCGAGATAACGTGGTCAGACCACAGTCCAGTCATACTAGTATTAAAGGATGATTTCCAGTACAAAGGGAAAGGTACTTGGAGGTTAAATGACTCCCTATTGAATGATGAGAAATTCACCGCTACCATTGAGACTGAGCTCATAAACTACTTTAAATTAAACTCTGTCCAAGAGACTACGGCATCCACTGTCTGGTCCGCTCATAAGGCAGTGCTTAGGGGCCTGTTTATCAAACGAGCTTCACACATTAAACGAATCCAAGATGCGGCACTATTAGAATGCCACACGCAGATAGCACGACTTTCGGCATTAAACAAGACGCAGCCCAACGCAGAAACAGGGAAGGAACTCACCCAACAATATGATAAACTGAGAGACTTGACAGCAGATAAGACTAGGAGACTGCTCCATAAATTAAGGGCTACGGCCTACCATCAAAGCGGTAAAGCTACCAAACTGCTAGCAGCAAGATTACGCAACAACTGCAATGTACAAAATATAGCACACCTTCTAAATGATAGAGGTCAGAAAATATTAAATCCCAATGACATATCCCAAACCTTTGCGAGATTCTATGCCAAGTTGTACAACTTACACCTCCGGACAGATACATACAACCCAACTGTTGATAGCATCACCAAATACCTCAACCAGATGCACTTGCCGCAAATCACACCCGAACAGGCCACGACACTCCAACAACCCATAACATTAACAGAAGTCAGTGCAGCCATCAAGTCCTTGCCTTTGGCAAAATCACCCGGAGCTGATGGTTTCACTAACGTATATAATAAGAAATTTGCAGACATGTTGGCACCCCACCTATTGCGAGTCTACCAACAAGCTTCCCTGACTGGTTCCCTACCCCCGGAGATGCTGTTGGACACAATTATCACCATTCCCAAACCCGGTAAACCCACAGATGAATCCAAAAATTACCGTCCGATCTCCCTCCTTAACACGGACGCCAAAATCTATGCTAAAATAATCGCAAACAGATTAAGCGGATTACTGCCAGGACTGATTTGTGATGACCAGACAGGTTTCGTCAGGGGGAGACAAGGCTCGGACAATACGTACAAATTGATGCATACACTGGAGCAGCTCCGGAGGCCTAGCCGGGGAGGTCTGCTATTAGCCTTAGATGCGGAAAAGGCGTTTGACCGCCTCGGCTGGGCCTTCTTGAGACAAGTTCTAGCGAAATTTGGTTTCCCACAACAGACCATCACCCAAATTTTTGCACTATACTCGGCTCCCAAAGCAAGAGTTCTACAAGCCGGGTTCCTTTCGGACCCTTTTGAGCTGTCTAATGGGACCAGGCAGGGATGCCCACTGTCTCCTCTGCTATATGTGTTGGCCCTGGAGCCGCTCTTGGTTGCAATGAGATCCCACCCCAATATTACAGGTATTCAAATCGGATCTAGGGAAGTTAAAATAAGTGCTTTCGCTGATGACATCCTTCTCTACGTAACTCGACCAACTGAATATCTACCTCACATCATGTCCCTTATACAGGATTATGGGGCACAATCCAGTGGCGTACATACCAGGGTCGCAGGGGTCGCGGCTGCGACTGGGCCCGGCCCACCAGGGGGCCCGGCCGCCCCTGCGACCCGGTATGTACGCTCTGGGCCAGCCTCTTCTCCTGGGGGGCCCAGGAGCCGGCCACCTCCGGGCCCCCCGAGGCTGGCCCTGCTTACACCCGGCGGCCGGTCAGGCTGGCTGGTGCGCGAGGGAGCACTCTCCCCTGCGTGCTTCCTCTTCAGCTCCCTCGCGCACCGCACTGATACCGGAGCCGGAAGATGATGTCATCTTCCGGCGCCGGTATCAGTACGTGGCGCGCGAGGGAGCTGAAGAGGAAGCACTCAGGGGAGAGTGCTCCCTCGCGCACCAGCCAGCCTGACTGCCCGCCGGGTGACCGCCCCCCAGGAGCCCAGCAGCACCACTGGACCCCAGGGAATCCCCTCAGCACTCCAAAAGGTAGGGAGGCTGGGGGGATTAAATTTAAAAAAAAAAGTGTAAGTGTGTGTGAGTGTGAGTGTGTGAGTGTTAGTGAGTGTGTGTGTGTTAGTGAGTGTGTGTGTGTTAGTGAGTGTGTGTGTGTTAGTGTGTGTGTGAGTGTTAGTGAGTGTGTGTGTGAGTGTTAGTGAGTGTGTGTGAGTGTTAGTGAGTGTGTGTGTTAGTGAGTGTGTGTGTGTGTGTGAGTGTTAGTGTGTGTTAGTGTGTGTGTGTGTGTGTGTGTGTATGTGTTAGTGTGTATGTGTTAGTGTGTGTGTGTTAGTGTGTGTGTGTTAGTGTGTGTGTGTATGTGTTAGTGTGTGTGTGAGTGTTAGTGAGTGTGTGTGAGTGTTAGTGAGTGTGTGTGAGTGTTAGTGTGTGTGTGTGAGTGTCAGTGTGTGTGTGTGTGTGTTAGTGTGTGAGTGTGTGTGTTAGAGTGTGTGTGTCTGCTAGTGAGTGTTAGTGAGTGTGTTACTGTGTGTGTCTGTTACTGAGTGTGTTTGTGTGTGTGTGTTAGTGAGTCTGTTTGATGTCTGTTAGTGAGTGTGTGTTTGTCAGTGAGAGTGTATGTTTTGTAAGTGAGTGTGTATGTATGTCTACCGCTGAGTGTGTCTTTGTCAGTAAATGTGTGTGTCTGTTAGCTAGTGTGTATGCATTCGCGTACGTGAGAGTGTGTGTTTGTGTCTTAAGCACTTACCTTTCTCCAGCGCCGGACTCCCATGGCGCTGGGGATCCCTCCGCCTCTCAGCTCCGAATGCGCATGCACGGCAAGAGCCGCGCACGCATTCAAACCGCCCATAGGAAAGCATTACTCAATGCTTTCCTAGGGACGTTCAGTGTCTTAAAATGGCGGAAGCGCCTCTAGCGGCTGTCAGTGAGACAGCCACTAGAGGCTGGATTAACCCTCAGTGAAACATAACAGTTTCTCTGAAACTGCTATGCTTTCAGCTGCAGGGTTAAAACTAGAGGGATCTGACACCTAGACCACTTAATTGAGCTGATGTGATCTGGGTGTCTGTAGTGGTCCTTTAAGTGTGTGTGCATCTGCATGCAGTGGCGTACATACCGCGGTCGCAGCTCTGCAACCCCTGCGACCAGGTGCCCGCCGCCATGTGTTGCTGCCCCGGCCCGCGCAGAGTAAGCGCGAGGGGGGCCCACGGATCAATTTTCGCACCGGGGCCCCATGGGTCATGTTTACGCCACTGGCACAATCTTACTATTCTCTTAATACCTCCAAAACCCAAGCACTTAGTATTGGTGTACCGGATAGCGAACTGTTAGGTCTAAAAGGATTGTACCCCTTTGAGTGGAGAAAACATGACATTACCTACCTTGGGCTCCTATTTTCTAAGAATGAACGGAGCTTTATACGGGCAACCATGTTAGAATTTGGAGGGAATGTACCTTACAATGATGGTCCCCCCTTTATTTAACGTGGACTGAAAGGATTATGGCACTGAAGATGTCTATCCTTCCCAAATTGCAGTATATTTTTAGAACTCTCCCGATACCCGTCCCACACTCCTTTTTCAAACAGGTTCAAAAAGATGCTGATAACTTTATCTGGGCGGGGTCTAGACCGAGAGTGATCAGGAAGCTTTTACAAGCTCCTAAAAAGTTAGGTGGCCTAGGACTACCTGATGTGCAGGCCTACTACAACGCATCCATTCTGTCCTCATTGCTCCCCCACCACACGGACAAGACACCCCCTCAGTGGGTAGAGATAGAAAAACACTTACTGAAACCTTTCTCTCTACCCAACATTATGTGGCTACCGAAAGTCTATCGCCCGACCTTGCCACACCCATCTGACTTAATAGACCTAAAGCTACAAATATGGGATAGACATAGATCAAAACTTAGCTCTCCCACTAAACTTTCCCTAGCAATGCCAGTGGCTGCCCTCCCGTATTGCATACCTACCTTTCATGCCAACCCTTGGCTAGAAAATAAGCTAACACACCTGTATCATATCCTCCAACATGGGGCACTAAAAACATTCTCCATGCTGAGAGACACAAATAAACTCCCTCTAACCTCGCAATTCTCATACATACAGTTGAGATCATTCCTCCACAGACCCGCGAATGCTGGTGAGAAGCTACAATCGGAAATGGGACAACCCACGCTGTGGGAACAAATATGTATAAATGGGTCTTTGCCACTCGCATGTAAACCGACCTCCATGTGTTACCGACTCATAGCTGACACTATGCCTTTTCCTACTACCACTATAGCGCGACAATGGAATATAGACCTGGGAGAGTCTATCTCCCCCACACAATGGAATACCTTATTTCAAGACGTTAATCAGCTACTTACATCCACCTCCCTAGTGGAACAACAACGTAAGAGTGTGTATAGATGGTACATGGTACCCACACGTCTCCATAAATTCTACCCTAAAAGCTCCCCCACCTGCTGGAGATGCGGAATAATGAGTGGCGATGTCCTCCATATATGGTGGCACTGTCCAACCCTTAAACCGTTCTGGACGGAGGTTCATTCACTCCTGCGCAACTTGACCGGTACCTCTGTACCATTTATGCCCCAGGTGTGTATCACACTACTCCTCCCACACGGAACTCCAAGAGCTATGAGAAAACTCATGTATCATGTTCTCATCTCGGCTCACAAGGAGATAGCAAGAGCATGGAAATCTACTGTATGCCCGTCCTTCTCCAAAATTTTTGCTGCCCTGATAGAACAAAGAGCATATGAGGGAGCATACACTAAGCTGTGGCCCCCATCTCATACCTCTGTAAAGGCGTGGGAGATTTGGGACACATGGAGATCGGGTCATTGAGTTAATCCCGTTTGAAGGGACATATGGATCTTATGTTTAAATATACACATTGTCTATCCGTATTCATCTGGTAATAACTGGCTGTTCGGTACTGTATGAACAATTGTATGTACAAATTCTGTGTAATTTGCAAAAATATATTCTGCTACCCCTTCCCCCCCCCCCCCTTTTCTCTTCTGTACCCCCTCCCCCGTTCACAACCTATGTCGTCGTTCATGACAAAAAATGACAATAAAAATAGTCAAATAAAAAAAAAAAACGGATTGACAAAAAAATAAATACACATTTAAGGTGGTGAGTGTCATTAATTCACTTTTTAACCCCTTCCATTTATAATTATGTTTTTCAGTATCATTTTAGCAATATTTTATAACTCATGTGTTTTTATTAGAAATCTAAGAGAGTTTTGTTTAAGAAAAAAACATTTCCCTATGGTTGGATAATGTGGATTTCCTGGTACTTTTTATTCACCATAACGGATCTAGAATGTGCATTATACAGTATATGTTACCAGTCTTGCGATGTAATTTTGCAGAAGCTGTCTACATGCAAATGAGTCCTATTGCATAGAAAAGTCAGTAAATGATCAGGATTTCAGTTTCTTACTGAAACTGTTCAAAACCTGGCTTGAACAAGTTCCAAAAAGAACATTTGTGTGCATCCCAAAGATACAAGAATTCCCCAACTGCAGTGTAAGCATGCTTGGTAAATTTATCAGAATGCAAGGTCTATCACCTTATTTGGAGTGCATAGGTGTGCTCAAACAGCGCTGACCTTAATGTATCCCTAGTGGAGAGTTTTACATTGCCTTTTTACTGAATATGTTTCTGTAAATTGTAACCATTATTCCGCGATTTACATTCAATTGCCGGCCTATGTGATACAACATTGCAAATACAATTACAAAAACAACTCAGCAGGTCTTTCACGAATAGGCTGTTATGTGTTTCGAAACAAAGGGTTGAGGATTTACAGAATTAATGTAAATTTATGGGAAATTTGTACTCAGTAGATGAATTATCAGATGGTTCATTGTGTTCAGCTAAGACATAGCAGAAGGAAGATTAATGCAGAATTCATCTTGAACATTATAAACACGGTTTGTCAAGATCAAATTGTCACCAAAAATGTGTTTTCAACTCAAAATATTCCTCTTTGTCCACTGGACAAGAGCAAGAAGGGCAACCATAGCATTTAGAATACAGTAAATAAAGAAAGCAAGTTACAATGAGGCACATCCACCTCGATATGCAACCCCAGCGTAATATTTACATTTCGAAATCGTATATTGTACACGGACAATTGCAATGATAAATTTCCTCCCGACAAATTGAAAAATTGAATTTAGTTTTTTTTGGGTTTTTTTCTGTTTTTCTTCCCTTAATTCCTTCTTGTTTGAAAGTAAATATCCCACATGTTATTAATAATAAAAGCATGATTTATGATCTGTTTTCTTTCATTTATGAACATTGCAAAGGAAGCGCCAGGAGTCTCGTTGTTATTACGCTGGAGGAAAACGCAGAACAAAAATAGAGTAAAAATAGTTTAATGAGTGTTTCTAATTAAAGAATAACTCCATCATCATCATCTGTGAGCTCTGTGGATCATATTTATATAATTTAATAAGTACACTCTGATACATTAATTCATCTTAATCACATTCTTTTTTGACTCCCCCTAAATGTAAATATCCTGATCTGCAGTACAGAAGCAATGTCTGTGAGTGGGTTTTTGACAAATAACCTGTAACCTGTGATATTGTTCAGAACTAGTGATGTCCCGAACTGTTCGCCAGGAACCGTTCGCCAGTGAGCATAGCTTGTTCGTGGCGAACGCGGCAGGCGAACATATGCGATACAAAAAAGAAAGTGAATGGCGCTTACACAGTAAAATAAAAGCACAGTACTGGAGTGAAAGAGGTGTTCCCCAACACCCTAAAGTCAAAATGTAAGAAAGGTATTAGAAGCAACAAGTGCCAAAATACACACAACACTCCCTGTGTATAAAAATATAAAATAATACTTATACATGTACAGATATATGTGGGGGATGTCCCATGTAGTCAGTACCTACAATAATAAAAAAGGTACATAGTATAGACTGTACATACAAAGAGAGAAATATGGAGGTAATTGGATACACTCACGGATTTCAGAGCCGTACCAGGCTCTGTATTTAGTGCCCAAGGGTGCCTCAAAAGGCTTTGCTGGAGAATCCTGGATGATATCCCCCAGAGGTAGAAGAAACAGCAGCAGAGTGATGATAAAAAATAGTAGATTTATTGTAAATGGAAATTAAAATAGTAACTGTGCAGGTCCCATATGGTGACTCACAGAATCACAGTCATGCAGACGCGTTTCAACTCAGTCCGAGTTTTCATCAGTGCATAAAATCATCCAGTTGCTGTTCCGTTTTAAATTCTCCGTTATTCTGATTGCCGGTCACATGGGCGGAAGTTCGGGTGGCCGGCGTCTGACATCACTTCCGGTATTTCGGCGCTCATTTTCCAGCTTAGTTGTGTTTAGTGCATTTGCCCATTTGAGGCTGGAAACTCCATCTTGTAAATGGGCATCTAGTATAGTTCTTAGCATGCTCACATGGAAAGGGACTTATGTTATCGAAAGTGACATAATTATATACACAAAATAGCGGTAATAATGCAATGGTATGCATAAAGGAAAGGGCATTATAAATACATAATGTAAAATATCAGTATGAAATTAATTAGTACATTTGTCCAACTAGGGCAAAGGGGTTCCATATTGAGGATGGACATCTGTCATATCTTAAAAAGTACATACATATAGACAGTGATTACTAAAATACAATAAAATAAAATAGAATAAAATAAAATAGGATAAAAAATGGACAATATTAAAGCAGCAGCAATATAATAATATATACAAAAAAGAGAGAAAATATATGTATATATTAAACAGCATATAGGTGCATAATACAAAATAATCCCATCTAGGTGGTATAGATGTAGCCCATATAGAAAACTGGTCAAAAACCACATAAAAACACATACCGCCATGTGACCGGCAATCAGAATAACGGAGAATTTAAAACGGAACAGCAACTGGATGATTTTATGCACTGATGAAAACTCGGACTGAGTTGAAACGCGTCTGCATGACTGTGATTCTGTGAGTCACCATATGGGACCTGCACAGTTACTATTTTAATTTCCATTTACAATAAATCTACTATTTTTATCATCACTCTGCTGCTGTTTCTTCTACCTCTGGGGGATATCATCCAGGATTCTCCAGCAAAGCCTTTTGAGGCACCCTTGGGCACTAAATACAGAGCCTGGTACGGCTCTGAAATCCGTGAGTGTATCCAATTACCTCCATATTTCTCTCTTTGTATGTACAGTCTATACTATGTACCTTTTTTATTATTGTAGGTACTGACTACATGGGACATCCCCCACATATATCTGTACATGTATAAGTATTATTTTATATTTTTATACACAGGGAGTGTTATGTGTATTTTGGCACTTGTTGCTTCTAATACCTTTCTTACATTTTGAACATATGCGATGGTCGGTCCGCCCCTATTCGTCATCATTGAGTAAACTTTGACCCTGTACCTCACAGTCAGCAGACACATTCCAGCCAATCAGCAGCAGACACTCCCTCCCAGAACCTCCCACCTCCATGACGAATAGGGGGTGGACCGACCATCGCATATGTTCACCCACCGCGTTCGCCACGAACAAGCTATGTTCGCTGGCGAACGGTTCCTTGCGAACAGTTCGGGACATCACTATTCAGAACTTGTCTTGAATAAAATCTATATGCTTACTAGGTCCATGAGAATGGTGGGTATAGAATCGATACTCAACTATCTCTTTTTTGGTTGACAAGTTGCAAAAGCAGAGTATAATAGTCACTTCTACCATAGCAGAGTTTCCGCATTCTGAGAGATTTGGACTGTTATAAAGAATGCTTACACTTATCTGAACAAGATCTGTTTTCATATTTACCTGCAAATCAATTGGGTTTAAAAAAAGCTAGGAAACTGGATAGTTTCAAAATATTGGCAAACTTAGCATGATCCCAGAAATATCCAAATACCTTTCAGATGGCTAATGTTAGAGAAAGTGGCATATCTAGGTTACATGGTACCCGGGAAGAAATTTAATTTGGCCCAATCCACCATTTAAACTGTAAAACCTATTTTTCGGTTTCACTCAGCAGCACCGTCAACCCCCTTTTGTTAGGGAAATATACACACACATACAGTGGGACCTCGGTTTACGAATTTATTGCATTCTTCGGGGCGTTTCTTATTGCGAAACATTTGTAAACTGAAACGCGATTTCCCATAGGAATGCATTGAAAACCAATTAATCCGTTCTGGAGGTCAGAAAAAGTCAAAATGAGCTGGCATGGAAACCAACCCACAATGCAGAACACACAATAAAAGGCATGCAAACAACGAATCTCAGCTACCTACCTTTCCACAGCTTGAGAAATGCATCCAAAAAGTCCCAAAACAACTGCAAACAATTTCCAGAATGGCTCCAAATCTCAATGCAAAAGACTCTCCAACCTCCACACTCGACGCCACCTGCTACCCACAGGCTCCAGCATGCAGTGGGCGTTGCTTTAAACCTACCAGGTGCAATGCATTCTGGGGAAACTTTGTATTGCAAAAAATAATTTAAACTGAGGCATTATTTTCAATGAATTTTCATTTGTAAACCGAATGATGTTAACCGAGGCGTTTGTAAACCGAGGTCCCACTGTACTGACATTAAAACAAACATTCACATTCATATTTCTGCCCAATGTGATGTTTTAAGTTTTTTAGTTTGCATAGCAATGTTGTATTTTTATTATAAGGGATAAGTGGGAGACTTACAACAACTATAAAACCACACAAATATTTGGGACTTTAGTTCACTAGCTGTTCAGCAAACATGCAGAGTCGCAGACATTCATTATGTTTATATAAGTCTAGTTTCAGGAATCGAATACGAGATGCCCTCTTCACTCTTAGATAGTGATGTACCGAACTGTTCGCTGGTGGTTCGATCCACCCCCTATTCGTCATCATTGATCATCACTTTGACCCTGTGCCTCACGGTCAGCAGACACATTCCAGCAAATTAGCAGCAGACCCTCCCTTCCAGACCCTCCCACCTCCTGTACAGCATCCATTTTAGATTCATTCTGAAGCTGCATTCTTAGATAGAGGAGGGAAAGTGTAGCTGCTGCTCATTTGATAGGGAAATGGATAGCTAGGCTAGGGTATTCAGTGTCCACTAAAGTCCTAAAGGACTCATCTGATCTCTGCTGTAAGGACAGCACCCCAAAAAGCCCTTTTTAGGGCTAGAACATCAGTCTGCTTTTTTTTTTTCTGTGTAATGTAATTGCAGTTGCCTGCCTGCCAGCTTCTGTGTCAGGCTCACAGTGGATACTGTGCCCACTTGCCCAGTGCCACCACTCATATCTGGTGTCACAATAGCTTGCATTTAAAAACAAAAAAAAATGTTCACTGTAATAGTTTGAATAGCAGTTAGTTGTCTGCAAGCGTCTGGGTGTCAGGCCTTCAGCGTGTACTCTGCCAACCTCTGCCAGTCCACTTTGCCACTCATAACTGGTGTCACAGTAGCGTGCCTTTAAAAAGAAAAAAAGTTTTTCACTGTAAGCTAATAGCAGTCAGTGTCCTTCAAGCGGGTGTGTCAGGCCTTCAGCGTGTACTCTGCCAACCTCTGCCAGTGTACTTTACCACTCATATCTGGTGTCACAATAGCGTGCCTTTAAAAAGAAAAAGAGTTTTACACTGTAAGTTAATAGCAGTCAGTGTCCTTCAAGCGTGTGTGTCAGGCCTTCAGCGTGTACTCTGCCAACCTCTGCCAGTCCACTTTGCCACTCATATCTGGTGTCACAATAGCGTGCCTTTAAAAAGAAAAAAAGTTTTTCACTGTAAGCTAATAGCAGTCAGTGTCCTTCAAGCGGGTGTGTCAGGCCTTCAGCATGTACTCTGCCAACCTCTGCCAGTGTACTTTGCCACTCATATCTGGTGTCACAAAAGCGTGCCTTTAAAAAGAAAAAAACGTTTTTCACTATAAGCTAATAGCAGTCAGTGTCCTTCAAGCGGGTGTCAGGCCTTCAGCGTGTACTCTGCCAACCTCTGCCAGTGTACTTTGCCACTCATATCTGGTGTCACAATAGCGTGCCTTTAAAAAGAAAAACCGTTTTTCACTGTAAGCTAATAGCAGTCAGTGTCCTTCAAGCGGGTGTGTCAGGCCTTCAGGGTGTACTCTGCCAGCCTCTGCAAGTGCACATTGCCACTTAATGAATATTGTATGACCGGGGTGCTAGGACAGCCTCTGGGGAGCTGGGAATTTGTTTGCCACGTTACTGGACGTTCATGCACAATGTCTGTAGGCTCATGCGTCCTTTTGAGGAGGTGACAAACCTAGTCAGTCGCACCAAAGGCACCATCAGCGACATCATACCATTTGTTTTCTTCCTGGAGCGTGCTCTGCGAAGAGTGCTGGATCAGGCCGTAGATGAGCGTGAAGAGGAAGAGGAAGAGTTGTGGTCACCATCACCACCAGAAACAGCCTTATCAGCATCGCTTGCTGGACCTGCGGCAATGCTGGAAGAGGATTGTGAGGAAGAGGAGTCAGAGGAGGAATGTGGCTTTGAGGAGGAGGAGGAAGACCAACCACAACAGGCATCCCAGGGTGCTCGTTGTCACCTATCTGGTACCAGTGGTGTTGTACGTGGCTGGGGGGAAGAACATACCTTCATTGAAATCACTGAGGAGGAGGAAATGAGTAGCTCGGCATCGAACCTTGTGCAAATGGGGTCTTTCATGCTGTCGTGCCTGTTGAGGGACCCTCGTATAAAAAGGCTGAAGGAGAACGACCTGTACTGGGTGTCCACGCTACTAGACCCCCGGTATAAGCAGAAAGTGGCGGAAATGTTACCGAATTACAACAAGTCGGAAAGGATGCAGCATTTGCAAAATAAATTAAAAAGTATGCTTTACACAGCATATAAGGGTGATGTCACAGCACAACGAGAATCTAACAGGGGAAGAGGTGAAAGTCATCCTCCTCCTCCCACGACCACGCCGGCAAGGACAGGACGCTTTAAAGACGTGTTGTTGATGGAGGACATGCGGAGCTTTTTAAGTCCTACGCATCGCCACAGCCCTTCGGGATCCACCCTCAGAGAACGACTTGACCGACAGGTAGCAGACTACCTCGCCTTAACTGCAGATATCGACACTCTGAGGAGCAATGAACCCCTTGATTACTGGGTGTGCAGGCTTGACCTGTGGCCTGAGCTATCCCAATTTGCGATATAACTTCTGGCCTGCGCCTCTTCAAGTGTCCTGTCAGAAAGGACCTTCAGTGCAGCAGGAGGTATTGTCACTGAGAAGAGAAGTCGCCTAGGTCAAAAAAGTCTAGATTACCTCACCTTTATTAAGATGAATGAGGGATGGATCCCAAAGGGACTGACAGTGGGCGATACATTCGACTAAAAAAGGCCTGATGAGATGAGCTGCCTTGGGCTAAAAATGGTCCACACGCTGCTGTATTTTAGCTCTGAATGCCGGTTGACTTGCGTGACTTATCCGCCACCAACTAGGGTTCAAGCCGCAATGTTTTAGGGCACTTTCTGCCTGGGAAACAAACATCAATTTTTCTGGCCACTGCTACAGCAATACCTAATTGTTCAGGCATGTGTACATGCCTAATTTTTCGGGCCTCTGGTGCTGCACTGTTGCTTCAAAAACCAAACCAAAAAAAAGGCACCAAACAGGGATTAAACTGATAGGAATAGTACTACTTAACACACCACTCCTATCTGGTGGCACATTAGATTGCACGCGCAGTGCCCCAAATTTGAAGTAGGAGGACCGACCAAGCATCTTTTTCCACCTCCCGGTTCCTAAAATCGATGCCATATACACGTCCCCTGATAGGGCGCCAGCTCGTTATTCTCTTGGGCGCCAGCTAGTTATTCTCTTTTTCACTTCACTAGAGACACTTTACTGCACTATGGGCACTTAGACCCACTCTTTGTCTTGCACAGTGTTATTCCTAGCCAGCATCTGTGATGGGAAATCAGGCCGTCATCTAAACGTTTAGATTGAGCTTTAGCTTAGAACACCTTGAAGGTGTTTAAGGAGATTAGGGCTATTTTAGAGGATTCTTCTTAGACCTCTCTGAGTCTTTATAGCCCTTCTACCTATCCAGCATTTCTGGAAACTAGAGAAAGGGTGGCTGTGTGTCTTTGATACATTTAACTTTATATCACCTTATTGACACTTTATCACTCCGGTCTCCATACTCTCTGCCTATACCCATCTATTTAGAGGGAATTTCCTTGCCCCTGCCAATATTATATAATAGGTAATAGTATTACCATTATTACACAATTAGCTACTATAGGGGAATGAGTATAGTATCCCTTTGTTATTTATAAATGATACAATAAAGACTTTTGTCCATTACTCAATTTACTTTAACAAAGGGTACTAACCACGGTATTAGGAAGCATTACTCTGCTTTCCCCTTCTCCCTCTATTATACACCTATGCTCACTAGGATTTGTAGGTATTACTTTATTATAGTTGTCTAACCTTTTCCTATGCCAGTTTTAGATCTCCTTCTTGGGAGATTTTTTCTTTTTTCAGTTTATTAGCATACTTTCAGGGACCCTTGGTGTTGTACGTGGCTGGGTGGAGGAAGAGACCTTCAATGACATCAGTGAGGACAAGGAACGGACATGGCTAGCTTGGTATCCAACCTTGTGCAAATGGGGAGTTTGCGGTTGTGCAAATGGACTGTTTGCGGTTGTTTGCGGTGCGTTAAAGTTTGGTCTGTCACTGTGAAGCGGGCGTAACCCTTACACTACCTGATCGATACAACATCATACAGTAGGTCCCCCCCTCATTATTTTTATGGCCCCCACCCAACGCTCACGGGTGGGGGCGGGCGGGAGGACAGTAGGTCCCCCCATTGTGATTTATTGCCCCCACCCACCGCGCAGGGGTGGGGGCCGGGGGGGAGGGCAGTAGGTCCCCCCCCCCCTTATCCTTATTTACTGAATATTCCCCTGTATAACAATGTTTGGCATTTAGTGAATATTCCCTATTCTGCTCTGTGTCAGTGTGTATCAGGGTCTCTGAGTACAGGTATCAATTCATATCTGCCAAGTGACCCTATGTAGGGGGAACAGTCCCTATTCTGCTCTGTGTCAGTGTGTATCAGTGTCCCTGAGGACAGGTGTCAATCCATATCTGCCAAGTGACCCTATGTAGGGGGAACAGTCCCTATTCTGCTCTGTGTCAGTGTGTATCAGGGTCTCTGAGGACAGGTGTCAATCCATATCTGCCAAGTGACCCTATGTAGGGGGAACAGTCCCTATTCTGCTCTGTGTCAGTTTGTATCAGGGATCCTTAGGATAGGTGTCAATCCATATCTGCCAAGTGACCCTATGTAGGGGGAACAGTCCCTATTCTGCTCTGTGTCAGTGTGTATCAGGGATCCTTAGGATAGGTGTCAATCCATATCTGCCAAGTGACCCTATGTAGGGGGAACAGTCCCTATTCTGCTCTGTCTCAGTGTGTATCAGGGTCTCTGAGGACAGGTGTCAATCCATATGTCAAGGTGTCAATATGTCATATGTCAGGTGTCAATCCATATCCATTGTGATTTAGGAATGTTAGGTGATTTATGCCCTTTATGGATTAAAACCAGACTCTGCATAAACTGTGTCATTTTCCATGGGAGTTTTGCCATGGATCCCCCTCCGGCATGCCACAGTCCAGGTGTTAGTCCCCTTGAAACAACTTTTCCATCACTTTTGTGGCCAGAAAGAGTCCCTGTGGGTTTTAAAATTCGCCTGCCAATTGAAGTCTATGGCGGTTCGCGCGGTTCGCCGGTTCGCGAACGTTTGCGGAAGTTCGCGTTCGCCGTTCGCGAACCGAAAATTTTGTGTTCGCGACATCACTACTCTTAGACTTAGCCCATCTCTTCAATTGACATATTTTTAATATTTACACATTTTTCATAACTGCACAATATTTCAACCATGAATATTACAGCCAGTGGCTTGGCTTGAGGCATGATTTCCCCCCATTTACTGTTGTATTTTACATCATACCATTAGTACTGTTATTACTACTGTTACTGGGAATCTCTGAATAAATGCAATCCTTTATAGGGTTACCTGTGGACAACAAGTCACTTTTGTGGTTTTACAAATCAGTACTTTTGCTGACAACTTTCATCCAAATGCTCATTTCTGTGTAATTTTTTGCTCTATTGTGGTCATAGAAACAGAATGGAGCAACACACATTAGTGTCACATAACAGGTGACCTGCGCAGAGGTCTTAAGCGTCATTTATCGAAGTAACAGTTTTACCACGCAGGGGAAAGAGTGTATACAGTGCAGTTTATACAGAAAACAATTGCAGCAATACATTGTTTCCAAGATTTCTCTGGGTTGCGTCCTTACCCTTCCCCTTGTGTCTGTTGTAATGTGACAAACAACTTGCTCATGTAATGAAGGGTGTTAACTTGCTGTCAATTGATGAGTGCAGGTGTGAGGGTACTAAGAGAGGTGCAGTATATTCCGCACTTCCAGGGTCTTTCGGAGCCTTTCGTATCTTATGTTTGGTCCCTGGGGCCTTGGTGTGTTTATTGCTATGATGGTAGTAGGTGACTAACCCCTCTGCTTGCATTGAACGTGGTGATACTGTATCAGGGCCCTCCGCTCAGAGTGGCCCTATGTTGCTTGGAGAAATCCAGTCGTAGCCAGGCGCTCAGTGTTCTAGAATGGCTGTGTTGAGCCCGGGATGTGGGGGGGAGGGGGAAGGGAGGCAAAGTATAAGTTGGGGGGAGTAAATTGGTTGGATCGCCGCCCTCAGTCACAGATCCTTGAATTTCATTGTGTCCTCTACCTCCTCTACCTCCTCCACCAAGCATTTGAGGGGGGGCGTGCGCAGCTGTCTCCAGAAGAGGGGAATAATTGCCTTGGCCCGCTTGAGGAGCCTTGAAATAACCAATCGTTTGTATGCCAGAGTCAGCATGGTGGCATGGTACAAAAGGAATGGGGCTGGGGACAGTGGCAGAGATTCATCCACCTCCTGTATTACCCTGCAGACTGTTTCCCAAAACGGCTTGACGAGGGCACAGTCCCACCACACATGGGCGAACGTGCCCGCTGCCTCCCCACATCTCCTGCATGTATCTGGCATTGTAGGATCCCGGGGATAAAGTGTTGCAGGGGTGTGCCAGCATTTGAAAACTTTGTACGAGTTTTCTTGTAGTCAAGACAACCCCGGCATCTTTTGTACATGGGTGATGATCTTGTCCGAGTCCTCCTCCGTTAGGGACTCTTCGAGGTCCTCCTCCCATTGTCTGATGCATGGGGGTGCTTGTAGATATCTGCCAGTTACCAGGCTCAAGTAGATCAAGGATATGGCTCATGGTGGTTCCTTTGTCTGCATGCAGAGCGCTTCAAATTGTGTTTGGTCTCTGAGGAAGCAGGGTTTCTGTGGGATCGACCGAGCGTATTGTGTTATTTGTTCTCTCACTAGTGTGTGTAAGAACGTGTGTGGCTGTTCCGGGAAGAGTTTGGTGAGTGAACGGGTGGCAATCGGTGTCTGTAGGACATTTGCCATGCGAAGTGTTGGTATGTGTTTTGTCAAATGTAAGAGTGGTCCTTGGTCTCCCGCTGGGGAGTCTGGGTTGCCTCTCAG
The DNA here is from genome assembly GCF_036172605.1 of Pelobates fuscus. Lineage (NCBI taxonomy): Eukaryota > Metazoa > Chordata > Amphibia > Anura > Pelobatidae > Pelobates > Pelobates fuscus. Next base: position 43,136,206 of record NC_086323.1, read on the forward strand.
TGGGAGCAGTGGGCTGGGGTCCATCATGAGATAATGCTTCGCTCTGTTTCTGTGCCAGATCTGCAAGGTTGCAGCAACGCAAATGCTCATTTCTGTATTTCCAGGTCAAAGTTCAATCTTCCTTCTAAATAATGCTCATTTCTGTGTCTCCAGATCTAAGGACCCTACTAACTAAAACTGCAATATTCAAACAATCTAGACACATGTAGTCCCTTATATAATACCCTCTGTACTGCAGGTCGACCATGTACTTCAACAAACACTTTCCATATTTTATCTTTTATCTCTCATACAAAATGATCTGTCTTCTCTCACCTACCACACCTTCTAATCCAGAATCCCAATGCATTTTTCCTATCCTCTATATCAACAAATCTGTACAGTCTGCGCCTTGTTGTTTGTTTAATATGTGGTCTGTATTTTGCTTGACACTATCAGGACTATACATCGGATATAAAGTCACACATATAGACTGGAAGAAAGAAGATTTAGTCTAACGCAAAGGAAAGGCTTTTTTACAGTAAGAACAATAAGGATTCTCTGTCTGAAGAGGAGGTTTTCTCAGAGTCTGTACAGATGTTTAAACAGCAGTTGGAAAAATAATTGCAAAAACATAATATTCAGGCATATTATATTTAATTAGTGGGGTAATAGCTTCTTGATCTGGGGTCAAGAAGACATTTTTTTCCTAGTTTGTTGCAAAATTGGATGCACTTTAAACTGGAGGTTTTGCCTTATTTTTGATGGACGCATGTCTCTTTTTAACCTATGTAACTATGTAATTATGTAATTAGCCAATCTTGCTTGCACCTACAGTTTTATTTCCAAATATTACTTAATTTAATGTTGCACCCTTCCTACTATGGCTATTAATTGAATTGAATGAAAACATTTCTTGTAGTTTTGCAGATCTTATAATATTTATAATATAAAAAATGTATAGGGAAAAAAAGGAGATTGTAAGTAGATCTACAAGTAGCTACTCAAATAGAATATAAAATCAGGTACAATTACATTAAAAAAAATGAAAGAAAGAAAAAAAACAGCAAAGAGTTACGGAAACATTTGTTCACATGGAATATTTCCAAGCAACTGAACGACATTTTACCAACATTCATCCCTGTCTACTTATTAAACTGCCATGCATTATAAGCCAGCTCTATAAAAACAAAAGAACATATTACAATACATCTGCAATGATTTGATGGAACATGAGTTTAAGCTAAATAAGTTAAAGATTTCTCCAACATATTATCCACGTCTCAGCGGGCAGGGAAGAATCTGCCATTCACATTGATATGTGGAGAAACCTGGTGTCATGTTAGAAAATAGGAGTAGCCAGGCTTGAAGAATGCGATTTTAAGGTGTTTGAATGCACACATGTTATACACAGTCTTATACACTCACTCATTTACATACAATACTTTATTCCCATTGAGAGATTGTACTAATACTGATTTTACCAGGTGAGGTAGGAGCGTAGTAATTATAGCTTCTATCTTTGTTATGCTATCAGAGGATGATAGAAGTTGTAGTCGAGCAGCAACAGCCACGACAGAGGTTATTTTTTCATCTGGGCAATGTTACTGTACAGGGAATACCATAACTAAGCTGTGTTATTCCACAGACAGATTTATTAAAGCATATTGCAAAGGTTGTGATGTGAGATTATTACACAGCTGATTGCTGATGACATTGTAAACCCCAGGGAGAAAAAGAAACCATATTTTGCTTATCTGTGCGATATCTAATATTCATATAGAATTAACGAGTACGAGTTCCTTTGCTGATTATTTCATCCAGAACGCTACTGTGTGATGTTGTCATGTAATAAAAATGTTGATCCTGTCCAAAGTTCAATCAGACCTTGATACATACGAGATTTGAACATCAGATGCACTCAACAGATCCTGTTTGTATGTTGCTCCTGAGTATTAGATCAAACAGGTCATGATCTGAAAGGACACTGCAATAGGTAGATCCTGCCATTTTCTAGATATGTTGTTTTTTGGGATTAAACCACTCTCAGTCATGTCACATCACAACTAGAACGAGTCAAAATATCTTAAAGGAACACTCCAAGCATCTCTAATGGTTATTTGTACAGGATCATGGTGCAAAAAGAGTTGCTGTAACTGGAAGTCAGTGTTATCCTGTAAAATCTACATGCTGCCCCTCGTCAAAATTAGCAAAAATAATCCAGTGCCATCTGGGGTATTTAGGTCCCAAAATTTGGAGATTGTATAGAAGATTTATCATCATCATTTATCATATATGCCTGGATTCTGGATTTCAGCATCTGCATGGACTTAATTCTCCACTAGATTTCAGCCTGTCGATATACTATAGGCTGGTGAAAAATCTAAATTTGAATGTAGAAAATCCAGACTATTTTCTCGCTGCTAGAACTAACAGCTAGCAGGCAAATAGTTTAAAAACTTGCACACTCTCACTAGAAAGTTGCCATGCTTAAAAGTAGAAGAACAAAAACATATGGCTTTAGTGCAACCCCCCAATATAACGATTAAGAGGACAAATTCTCCTCTACCTTTACCTGACTTACTCAGAGTGACAGAGTGCCTACTAACCATTGAGCAGCCGCAGGAAGAGACCTTTCTAATGCACTCCTCCAGCCCCAGCCTAATTAATAACTGCCCCCATAGCCTTCATCCATTTGCATCTGGTGGAAAATCATCAATACTGGAAAGGGGGTTTACCAATGGTCTTTCAGCCACTCAATACCCATGGACATTGGGCAGGAGGACCAATAACCAGATTCACTGTACTCTAATTCCACTTCTTATGGCTGCCCACCTACCCAGGAAGTGCACCGTACAAAGATAATATATGCAAAGGGTCACAGGCAACACTCACGAAATGCTGAAAGGTATAAGTTTATTAAGGCAAGTGCAGCATTTCGGCAAACAAGCCTTAATAACGCATACTATCGAGAACATTACATGTGTATTTAATCACATGGCAAAAGGAAAAACTGCCATGGAATATTTGCATAGCAATCAGATACAATGTATACAAAATTGTATTTCAGACAGAGACAATCGTAGCATTGCAAACAATGAATATCTATCTTTCTCTCAGTAACATACCACATGGACCCCATAAGGATGTGGTGGGACCAGAGGGAAACCTAACATGATTTTTTTGCACAAGAATGAGGTACAATTTGTTATATGTCACAACCTGGAAAATGTAATTATAAGAAAAATCCAACTACATGCGATAACAATGAAATCTAAAAGAGTTAAAATTGAAGTTTCCAGATTTCTATATTTAGATACAGAATTATTATTTTTTTTAGTACGGACTATAAATGAAGAGTCATCTCTCGCACCCTTTTAGTAGCATTATGGAATATGCAAGCGATGTAACAATACATTTATAAGTATCATTGGTTCATTTACAGATCTTTGTGAAAATTTTCTAAAATGTCTTCTTTTCATCTCTGTTTATTTACCCTGAGCCAGCACGTCTCATCGGGTCTGGTTGCTGTGAGAGTTACAGATGTTTATTCATCTATGGTGAGATCACAGACCTGGTTCTGACAAGACTGACGTCACTCCCTATCACTGATGTCACTGCTGACATTTACCAGAGGAGCCTGGGATTGTTACATTCGCAGAAGGATTGTGCTTCATTGCTTACTAATTATAGGAGGTGCAGTGAGACATATGAACTTATGCAATTTAATCGCATACAAAACACTCGTAACCTGTCTCCAGATTATTGCTTTGAAAAAACATTTCGAGGTTTGTACATCAAAAAACATAAAAGGACAATACGTCATTTGCTAATAACCAGCAAGAACATGCACAGACACTCAAAGATCTAAGCAAGGCGGCAGCAGGGAATTCATTTGAAGGACTAGGTTTTATAATGACTTTCGTGTATAAATTATTGTTTTAAAACATAACTATTATTCCGTGCGGCCTTGGATCATAAAGGGCCTCGTACATATCTGGTCACATCCAGTTGCAGAACACTGTGTAGAAGATTGTGGTGATGCTTCTTATATACATAATGTACGTTCTTTTATTGTAACACTCTGTTTGGTTAGAGAAAATAGCTAAAAAGTTTCCCCCTGGAAAAATAAGGAAGGGGGAGCATGACTGCTGCCCAAGATTGTGGGCTGGGTTAAAATGGATACATTTGTGGTTCTTAAGGAAAGGGAGAGGGAGGGGACTTACCCTGCAATTTGAAGAAGAAAATATTTAGGATTAAAAAAAAAAAAAAAAATTGATTATCACCTAAACGGCGAATTTATACAGATACTAACAGTCAGATTGCGGCTGTCATGGCTGACACTGGAGCTGCATTGCACAGACTCCTGCAATCTTACCTGGAGACCCACGGACAAGGGGCCCTGGAGGAGCTAGTGTCGGGCGTGAGGAGTGTCCCCCAGGATGAGATTGGCGGTCAGTCTGCATCCCGAGACGGACGGAGGGCCAGGAGATCGAGGCCTCTGTTGCGTCTTTCTCCAAGCCTGGTTCGGTGCCAGAGGAGGGGTAGAAGTGACGGCACGGCCACGCAACAGATCCGGTGTCCGGTACCCGGGAGGAGGAGGATCCGTTCGTGTGAGGCCGGTGGCGATGTCCAGGACCAAGATGGCGGCGGAAGCCAGGTTGGTGAAAGGGTGGGAAGATCGCGCTCTCCACGCTCTTCTCTTCCGTCCTGCACGGAAGTCGCGTCGGCACGCTCGGTGCGTGACGTGGACGCGGCCGGAAGCAACGTCATCATTCAAGGCGCGTACGTGACGTCACCGTGCAGGAGAGCGCGGACGTCACAGGCCTTGCGTTCCAGCGTGGTTCCGGCAGGAAGTGAGCCGGAAACCACGCGAACAGCGCCCAGGAGGGCAGCTGGAAGGAGGAGAGGCCACAGGAGTGGCAGCAGCAGCACCCTGGAAGGCAGATTGCGGTTGGGCCAGGAGGCCGGACGTGGATCACCTCTGGCATCGGGGTCCAGTTCCTGTTCGGAGGACGGTGATGCCCAGCATCCTCAGCCAGCCAGCGGTAAGTGTTGTGCCAGTGCTTAGAATGCGCTAGCTGGAGATAGTGTAGGTAGTGGGTTCAATGGGAAAGTACTGGAGTTACTTAGGGCTGTGTTAGATAGGCTCCCGGGGGGGGGCCCTTGTTGTCTCCAGTCCCAATTACTCTCCCTGCACAAGCCCATGCACAGGATAGGGGTCAGTTGAATGCCCGGTCAGGTAGGGGCGCAGGGGTGCTTGCCAGGTTGTGAGCTGTCCCCACTAGGGATGCATGTGGCGCTGGATGTTAAGGAAAAAATTGTCAAGGGTGAATACGTGGATTTACTGTCCCTGGTCCCCCCGGAAAAGCACCTGCCGCGTACGTTTGGGAACTGGCTGCAAGGGTTCTCCATATTTGCAAGTATGCTGACGCGGGCCTTCCCTGAGAAGGCACCAGCGTTCTTTGGGTATTTAGACCTAATATGGGGGGCATACAAGGTTTATGGGGGACAATGTTGGTTTCGGTATGACCAAAAATTTCGCCAGAAGATGGCAGTGTGTTCAGGTATGGACTTTGGGGTCCAGGACGGGAGCCTTTGGCTCTTGCTGATTATCCCCAGTCGTCCGTCCCCCTTTCCAGGAGCAGCCGGCGCGCCGTCCAGTGCGCCGGCCGGGCAGCGCCGGGGAGTCTGCTGGCTCTACAATGAGAGTCATTGCAAGTGGTTTGGATCATGCCGATTCAAGCACGAGTGCTCTCATTGTGGAGGGGCCCACCCTGCGCTGCGATGTTTCAAGAAGGGCAAGCAATAGGGAGGATCTCCCTAGAGCGGAGGACGCCAGTGAGCGTGCTAAGGATGCGCCCTTGGCTCGACCGGTATCCCAAGCGTAAGGATGCAGGGGTTCTGCTGGAGGGGTTTTCGACAGGGTTTTGGATTCCGTTTGTTTATTCAGATTCCCCTTCGCTGGCGGACAACCTACGTTCGGTTGTGGGAAAAGAGGCTATACTAGAGGATAAGTTGAGGAAGGAAGTTTGTTTGGGCAGGATGGCCGGTCCGTTTGACATGCCTTCATTTCCCAATTTGCGGGTATCCCCGCTGGGCTTGGTTCCTAAGAAAGAGCCAGAATCCTTTCGTCTCATTCACCCCCTGTCCTACCCATCAGGAGGGTTGGTGAATGATGACATTGACAAGGAAGAGTCACACGTTCATTACGCCTCGTTTGATCGGGCTTTAGAGTTGGTCCGGGAGGCAGGGAAGGGAGCTCTGTTGGCGAAGTCGGACATTGAGTCTGCTTTTCGACTGCTCCCGGTCCACCCGGACTGTTTCCACCTTTTGGATTGTCAGTTCCAAGGCTCCTTTTTCTTTGATATGTGTTTGCCAATGGGCTGCGCCATCTCTTGTTCTTATTTTGAAATGTTTGCGTCGTTTTTGGAATGGGTGGTCGCTCGGGTTGCAGGGATAGAGTCGATAACTCATTACCTAGACGATTTTCTGTTTGTGGGCCCACGGGAGTCGGATGACTGCGTGGTGCTCTTGGATTCCTTTTGAGCCGTCGCGGCGGATCTTGGCGTGCCAATAGCGGTCGAGAAGACGTTGGGACCAGTGGGAGTCCTGTCCTTCTTGGGGATTGAGGTGGACACATGGAGCATGGTTTTCCGTTTGCCGGACGAGAAACTAACTCACCTGCTGTGGCTGGTGGATTCGGTAAAAGGGGCCAAAAAAGTACAGCTCCGGCAGTTACAGGCCTTGTTAGGGCATTTAAACTTTGCCTGTCGGGTATTGCCGATGGGCAGGGCTTTTTCCCGTTGCTTGTCATTGTCAACGGTCGGAGTCAGGCAGCCGTTTCACTTCATTCGGATCACTCACCGGCATCGAGAGTTTGGAGTTCATTTCTGGGTAGGTACAACGGGCAATCCTGCTGGCTTTCAAGGGCGTTTCAAGGACGGAATTGGTGAGTAACTTAACGTTTCTGGAGCTCTTTCCCATTGTGGTGGCTGTTGAACTCTGGGGTGTAGAGCTGTTGAATCGGAAAGTGGTGGTGCACACGGACAACATGAGTGTGGTCCATGTGATCAACCGATCTACGTCTGCGTCGCCTCCGGTGTTGACGCTCCTCTGGCGCCTGGTACTGCTTAGCTTAGCACATAATTTGTGGTTGGTTGCGCGCCATGTGCCTGGGGAGCAGAACATTATAGCCAACTCTCTCTCTCGGTTTCAGTGGGACAGGTTTCGAGTGGTGGCTCCAGAGGCGGCGCGGTCTGGCACCTCGTGCCCGGTGGGTATATGGGACCTGGTTTCCACCATTTGAGCCGGTTGGCAAGGGAGTCGCTGTCGGAGTCGACGTGGAGGTCGTATTCTGCGGTATGGCGGAAATGGAAGGATGTCTGCAATGACAGAGAGGCGACTTCGGACGAAGGTAGGTTGGGAGCGACTCTGGCCTTCTTGGAGTCACTCTGCGCAGAGGGTAAGTCGGTAGCAGTGGCAGAGAGGTCGTTAGCGGCCCTGTCTTTTCTGTTCCAGTGGTGTGGGTGGCAGGATGCTACCAAGTCATTCTGCGTCTCGCGGGTCATGAAGGTCTGGAAGAAGGGCCGTAAGCGGAACTCTCGGCGTCCAATCTCCTATGAGATCTTGTGCAGACTCCTGGAGCGTCTGCCCCAGATTTGTGTCTCGGGCTACGAGGTTTTCCTGTTCCGGGACGCTTTTGCTCTCTGCTTCCTTGCGGCCCTTCGGATAGGCGAGCTGGTGGCTCCAAGTACACGGGCGCCAGCTGCCATGCAAATCGCTGATATCAGGGTCTCGACGGGCGACATGACGTTGCTCATTCAAAGTCTAAGACTGATCAGGTAGGAGAGGGCGCATCGGTTCAGATTCTGGCTACTGGTGAGCGGTTTGGTGAGCGGTTTTGCCCGGTTCGGTTACTGTGGGATTTCTTGGAGGTGCGAGGATCGGAGGCGGGGTCCCTGTTGCGGCAACGGGATGGGTCAGCACTCAGCCGGTTTCAGTTCACCAGGATACTTCGGGCAGGGGTTGTTAGTATTGGGTTGTCTCCAGGTTTGTACACCACGCACTCGTTTCGAATCGGGGCTGCCACGCAGGCTAGTCAGCTGGGCCTCCTTCAGAGGTGCTCAAGCATTTGGGACGCTGGCAGTTGGGCCAGTACCAGCTCTACGTGTGCCCCCATTTGCTGTAGGCTAGCAGCGTAGCAGTGATGGTTGTATGTTATTTTCGTTGTAGGTCCTTCTCCTCGATTTGTCTGGATCATGGGACATTCCTTTGTTTATTGGGCTGCTAGGCATGCTGAGACTAGACCCTATGGCCGTAACCTCGGTTTATCGTACGAGGTACCACGGGTACGTTGGAGGGGGATTCGGGATTGGATTCGGGGATGGGTTATACGCCGAGCTGGTACAGCTCCGGTGCTGCGTGTCAGGGCCTGTGACCTTGGTGGTTCACGCGGGCGGGAACGATGTCGGACGGCAACGGTCGGTGGACCTGGTAGCAGCGTAGTGTGTGAGGTGGGCATCGTGGTGGCGGGTTTCCCTGGACAGCGCAGAAGAAAAATGGAACTTTGGGGAGACGACAGCCTGCACGGAGCTGATGGCGAGGAGCCGGCTGTCGAGACTCATGGTACAGAATTTGGGAGAACTGCCTGTTGGGAAACACCCAACAGCTGGCAGAGTTGGACTAAGTTAAAATTGTTATATTAAATAAAGCTGTGGCCGTTGCCCTTATCCACAAGAATGAAGTGTCACGTGTATTATTGAGGGGCAACAGGTTTTTGGTCGGGGACTGGTTGGGTCAGCAGTCATGCACTTTCCTTTTCAGCACCAAAGCTAGGTTATCTTTCAACCCAATCCTCCTCTGCTGACAGTACTCCTGCTCTCTGAAAGGGGAAGGATGTCATGGAGGACAGGCTCCGGGGAGGAAAGGGATGGCAAGAAGAGGGCAGTTCTGCCATTGGCTGGCTGTCTGTGCTGACGACAGACGCCAAATACGCACATAATTAACATAAGCAATCCTATAACGCTTGCAAAGACTTTGCCGGAGGTGGAGTTACAGCTGGGAAGTCAAGGGGTTAAACTCATAGCAATGACGATAAAGCAAGAGATTACAGCTCAGTGTTTTATAACATTTGCTGTAGCAAATGCATGTGGACAGTGCGGCATGTTTGTTTCAGGGTTAATTAAGGGTTTAACTCTTCAACAATTCTTAAATTATTCCGTCCTAATTCTTGTAAAATTATTTTTATTTTTGTCCAGGATCTGAATGGCCCTGAATTGAATTTAAAATTAAATATGATCTTAGTAGTTAACCCTTTATAATACAGAGAGACCTATTATTGCACTAAATATGGAGAATTCTCCAATATGAAGACAGGAATAGGCTTTCACTGTTCCTTTCCAATACACAAGGTTTACATTTTATTTTGCAATGCATCACACATGGGAACTGTAAACCTTGATATATACTCCCTCCTCCAACACTGAAGGGTTATTTACTAAAGTAAGAATTCAAAGTGAATTAGAAGTGACTTTCAAATTTAAAGGGAAACTGTTACCACTCATGCTATCTCCTTACAGAGGTTGGTATTACACTTCTGTTCCTCCCACACTTCTGTTCCTCCCACACTCCTCCTCAGCTCTTCCTTGATTTGCCCTGCTTGGGTCCACCTTTCCATGCAGGGCAAACCTTTTCAATGACGCCAACACACTGGCTTCATTCCTCGCGTACAGATTTCTTAATGGAGTAATGTTACCATAGGAACCACAGCTCATGCGCTGTGGTTGCTATGGGTGGAGAGTGGAAGGACATCCTCTGTGAAGCCTTCTTTCAGTCTGCCTGTCTCTCAAAATCTATTATAAAATAGTTTGTTCTTCCAATTGATAAATGTAAGTATAGATAGAAATTAAAGCTTTTTTTAAAAAATTGCTAGAATCACTGTGAGTATGGAGATTACCCTTAAGGGCAGAGTAGTTAAAATGAAAGCACAGCTGACTTAATATATTCTAGAATTTGAAATGACTTTGAATTCTGACTTTAGTGTATACTCCTGTGTGTTGGAGCCTTAATAGCTCAAAGTTCAATGTCACCATTTAGCAGCCAGTGAATGGGAAAGAGAGAAAGCTCTAGTGTCACTACATGGTTCTTTACAGGGTGCACCCCTTATAGTAAAGAAGCTTCGATTATACCTACACACAGACAATATATGTTCTTTTTTTATAAGAAGCAGCACTCAATCTCAAATAGCAAGACCTCATATATTGTTGAATCTCTGTTGAATCTCCCCATAGTTCTATAAAGAATACGCGATAAAATAAATAATAAAAGGTACATTCATTTAGGAAAATGTACCTGTATTTCAACGTTTAGATTCCTCTGTATAGCAATCAGCACATGTTGTTTTATGGTATAGTAGTTCATCTAAGTTTCAAATAACTGTTATTCTAGATTTCGATAAATGAAACTTGTTGGGAAAGGGGTTAATAAGTAGTTTTTTTGTTTTTTTCTATTATTCCATTTGGACTAAATTAAAGTGACCATTTGTGCTCTAAACATACAATTCTTTATCTCCATAAACTAAAATTGTGGGGCAGTTTGGGACCAATTTGCATATTACTAGAGAGTGAGGTTTCACTAATTGCATGACGCACTCGGCCAGCCTTGTAGATTAATTAGAGCTTTATGCTCAAGGCTAGAATTGAGGATCTAACACAATTGTCAGGAAAACGCATTACATTTTACTTCACAATCATTGAATTTAGCAGATACACATAAGCTTTAACAGCAGAACAATACAATTCAAGATGCCAATACAAATTAAATGTTGTGGCTAATTGTTAATATTTATTGAATTTTAGTGATGTTCAAAGGTAATCTTCTGCATTTTGCTGCCACTTGTGCCTCACGAATTCAGGGTCTGTTTGTCTGTCTCATTTTATCCGTACAAATATGTGTCCACCCATACCAAGCTTGAAGTCATTGACAAGTTCCTTGTGGGAAACCAAAAAAACTATTAGCATTTTATTGAATTCCAATAAAGTAACACTGATGAACGGGCCTGTTGTGTTTCGCTTCTTCTCTTTGTCAGATTGTGGCAGTTAAGGGGTGGAGATTGGTAGCGCAGAGAGTTGAGGTTCCCAGTTGAATTGCAAATACCTCTGGTATCCCTTATGTCTTATAGCACAACCTCGATGCAGCTTACATTTTGAATCTCTGTCTCAGACAGCTTCTCAGTTTTTGCAGTATCTGAAAATATCTAAAAAAAAAAAAAAATCCAGCACACATTTAAAAAGAAATACACATTTTATTGCACTCTTGAAAAGACTGGAGATGGTCATGACATTGATTGATAAAACAAACGGCACTATAAGTAATATTTCACTTTAAAGGTGTACTGACCCATTCCTTACATTATAAATTGTGGGGGGACCAGTTTCTGTGAACTTATTCAAAGAAAAAATGGAGAAAAAAGTTACATGCACTCTATCCTAAATCCCTACGCACATTTAAATAACTGGAGGGTTTTTAGCATCACTTCAATGACCATCATGTGTAAGCTCACCTGCCACGTCAAGGCAAAACCTCTTAGGTGAATCCTACACTAACAATTCATCTTGCTGTTTTCAGCTAAAAGGTAAAAATCTCTAATGAGACAGTGAGGAGTACTTTTCTAAACCCCCTTCACACGTATTAACCCTTAATAGTGAACACATGCGGTGGGTGGGAGCACTGGAACATGGCTGTGTAATACAAACGTAAATACACAAATACAAAATTAATCCCTGCGCTCATACTCCCACTACTTCTGTGTGGCAGCAATAGATATAGTACACATCAGCCTCATTTCACTTTGAAGCAGTACTGGCCCATTGTTTACATTATAAATTGTAGGGAAGCCAGTTTCCATGAACCTAGTTCCAACCAGCATAAGTGAGAATGTTGCAATGTCTGCTAATCCTCTGAAGACAGGTGGCTTAAATGCAAGGCTTCCTCTGTTGGCAAGAGGTGTGGTTAGCTAGAGCTCCATATCCTTCAATGACAACATATATGGTAATGCCTATCTGTGATTTCTACACCCGGTCTTTTGGGTTATTATCTCAAGAGGAATCACTCAATGAACAGAAAGCCCAAAAGTGTGGGTGAGCATGGAAGACATCCTTCCATCATTATGCTAGGTATCACTGTTCCTTCAGTATGTTCCTCCATCTTTATGATTTAGATTGCCTGACTTGCCCAGTTTGATTTCACTGTACCCTTTTTAGATCTTCACAAAAATAAACGTGGCTTGATCACAGCACTAAATATAATTGCGGTTCTGACTACCATCTGTACCACCTGCTTAAATGAGAGTCAAACAGCTTGTCCATTGGTTGACCTCTCTGGTACATCATCCTTGGACTGCAACCCCACTGCCATGGCTGCAGGGTTGACTCTCTCCAAAGAGTGTTTCTCATCTTAACCACCTACACAAATATGTTGCACTGAGCAATACACACTTTAATTTAAACTTTACACAATACAGTCTGTGGGCTACAAACATACTGGTATCATGTCTTCCAACCAGGGATCCCTTAAAGTGAACCCAGATTTAGAGAGTGTTGCTCACTCCACCATGGAAACAGGAAGTAGTGAGAAATAACAAAAAACAAAACAGAAAAACATCAATTATCCTAACAGTGCAAAGGAAATGTGAAGCTTGATGCACTTCATCACAACTAACAGTGTAAATAAAGTTTTATACACTTATTTTCTTTTTTTATTGTAAAAAAAGTTTATTGATCCAGTTACAAAGCATTGTTGTTCTAAGGGCAACTGCCCCAGGAATTCCACGGATATTTAAACCAACCTGACTTAACATTTGTATCAGCTCCATACAGTGAATACAGTATTATGATAAAACATATTTTAAGAATATATCGTGTAAGAGTTTCAGGGAGGTACCTACAGCGACATTGTTCTAGCAGAACCCCAACAAGGGATGGAAGTATATGTTGATAAACCCTATCTAGGCATCAAAAGGATGCTATATTTTGCAGAATTGTCCGAGGAAGGAGAGATTGCTAATGCATAAAATATCTGGTTGAGGGTGGACATGTTTGTAATCCAGGAGCAGTTAAATGGCAGTAGGTTTTTAGGAGCATATCGCCTTGAACCTTGTTTTTTCATTGTCTGCATTACATGATGTACTCACAATGATCTATGCTCTATACATGAGCTCTCCTGCTCTGGGTCACAAAATAACCTTCTGCACATACAATGCTGACTACATCCATTTTCCAAAAGCATTAACACCGTCTCGATGATTTGTTTTTTCACGTAAAATAATGAGTTTTATATCTCACTTCTGCCTACAGAAACACATCTGTGCTTGATTGACTAATTGACTTAATTAGCTCTCGTATGGACAAGAAGTCAACGCTGCACATGTGGGGCTGGGTTTATATACACTAGTCTGTGTTTGATCATTAGTTATCTTGGCAAATGAATCAAAACAAACCTGTTGATTTTTTACACATATTTCATATGTTAAGTCTAATGGGTTACCAACCACGGTTTTGAGAATTCATAGCAAAAATCTGGCTGGTTTGAATCTACTGTCAGAAGAAAAAAAAACTATCATAGTTACAATGCAAAGCTACACACAAAGAGAAGTTATTGACAGCTACAAACAACTCGTGACTGTTATTTATTATGTATAAAAACCCATAGAACAGACACAAATGGAAAACTAGTGTTCTGAAGTTGACAATGCACTAAAAATTTGCACATTTCAATTCTCAACTTAGCCTAGGCTGAGCTAACTTGTTCTACACTTTAGAACACTATAATTTTTAAGCCATAAGTAGTTGATACACATATAAACAGGACTAGATGTTAGTATACTTATTTATTAATGAACAGGAGAGGCTAAAAGTACAGCTCTCCACCACACAAGCACACAAATTATTAGAAGCATACAACATGTGCTGGTGTCCTCATAACACACAATTGTTTTTTTTTTTATATATATATATAAAATAATTGACCAGTGGTCTCATAGGACAACTAGTAACCTTGGAGGGCTGGATAAGGTTTAGATTATGGCATAACAGTGAACCCTTTAAGGTTTTCTTAGAATGAAATTCACTAAAACAAATATGCCCTGTAGTCATTGGTTTATATTAATTAAACAAAGCTTACAGACCTGCCAAGAGGTGCATTGTAATCGGCTGAGGCTAAATCCTTACATGTATACTTAGATGTAATAGACATCTGTCAATTTCACATTCTGATATGGTCATTGAATTTTTGTCTGCAGCGCTTTTTTTCCCCAAAAAATTAAGTCAGAAACTTTATTATTTTGTTTTATTTCTGTAAATTAAAATTAGATTTTATTTTTGTTTTGACAACAGGTTAGGTAGGGTAAGTCTATATTGTCTCAACATATTGTGAATAGGACGGTTTGAGTGGCCAAAGGTTTTTTCCAGGATTACAGCTGGAGAATTACAGATGTCAGTTGTGTCTAGAGGTCAGAAATCTCCAATACTACAATCCAGAATCACCTACATAACCACAAGTTGTTTGGAAGGGTTTTTAAGAATAAAGACTCTACTCTCCAAAAACAAACTCAAGTGCTTTAAGTTTGCAGTTTGCCTGATACTACTGGAACTTCAAATAGGGCTGGGTTCCATGGTCAGATGAAACCAAAATAGAGCTTTTTGACAATAGACATCAGAGTTGGATGTGGTGCACACAGAGGTAGCCATATGGAAAAGTGCCTCATGCCCATGGTTTAATATGGGGTTTAATGTTTTGGGGCTGTTTTTTCAACATATATCAAATGAAGACCTGACTGCCTGTTAGAATATTTAAAATGGGCTGTGGTTGAATCTTTCAGCAGGACAAGGATCTAAAACATACATCAACATCATCACAAAAATGGTTTACTGACCAAAAAATAAGGTTCTACTATGGCCATCCCAGTCTCTTGACTTGGACCCCATAGAAAACCTGTGGTTTGAACTGAAGAGGCATCTACCTCAAAATTTGAAGGTTCTGGAGAGATTTTGTATAGAGGAATGATCTCAGAATCATTGCCATGTATTCTCCAACCTCATCAGGCATTATAGGAGAAAAAGTAGAGCCGTTATCTTGGCAAAGGGAGTTAGCACAAAGTATTTGCTAAATGTATGCCAATAATTGTACCACACAGATATTTCACAAATATTTTTTTTTTATATAAACCTGTGTTGTGTTTGCAGTTTTTTTATGAGAATATTGTTGTGTGTTTTTTAAACAAAAGATCAAAAGTCCAAACAATGAAGACAATTTCCCACATCCTTCTTTGCACACAAAGGGTGCAAATATTAGTGGGGGGAGGGGGGGGGGGGGCAATGTAAATAAATAAACCCAGGAATGTTTGTGGGTTAATATGTATGTCACAAAGACCTGAAGATAAGTAGTTAGCCAACATTTTTCTTTCCAGGACACAGCCAATAAAGCAGAAAACTAAAAACACCATTTTTTCTCTTAAGGCAATATATTTCCTCACATGCCAAAATTGTGACATATGCACAAAACCTTAACCTTATTAATATTAACAGCATTATTAACCTCATTAACATTCACCATATAATTAACATTACTCTCAAAATCTCACAAAAAAAAAAACCTCAAGGTCACGGATGATGTAATCATTCCACATGAAATGCAGGTGCAAATCACATGCAGGTTCCTGGAAACCTAATGGGGCATGTTGGTGTTAATTGCAACATTATTTGATGTTAAAGTCAATTTAATAACACTTTAAATATAAGAGAAGCTAATCCACAGATCAAATATAACCAAGGATTTATCTGTCACAGGAGCCAAATCCACCTTCCACTATAAACTGCATTTTATATATTTATTACAATAGTAAAGCAAGAAAGTCTTTCAATGTAAATTACAGACAGGGGCGAACCTGCTCGAGAGACAAAAATGTGACTTAAAAAAAACCCCTCAAAATCCACCAGATTTAGATGTTATGAATAGCTTGGTTTAATGTAGCCTTGGCACCGAAAACAAATATGAGTATTCCATGAAGTTAAATTGTTAGAGAAAAACTAATTTTGACCAAGTTGGAATATCATTACAATTCCAAAGAAATCAACAGAAATCATTAGACCAGATGTTGTAGAACTACAACTGCCATGATGCTTTGCATGTCTTTAGAATGACAAAGCATCATGGAAGATGTAGTTTTAAAACATCTGGGGATCTACCTTTTGGACACCCTTGCATTCTGCATTAGACAATGTAGGGTCTACTTTATCTAATGGTAAAGCTTCAAGTTGCAAACATCTAAAGAAAGGCAGATCTTCTAATGCAAAATGTTGTCACTTGATATTGTTCATCAATAATGGCTTTATATCACACCAGGAGCTAAAGAACAAAGATGGAGGTGACCATGATGGACTTTCTCATAATATTACTTCTGCTTGATTTTGACAAAGTATAGTTTTTTTTATACAAAACATCTAGATCTGTGGCTACTGTATGGAGGACACACAGTGCCTAGTGCAATATTTGTCTATCTGCAATGACATAAGAGGTGAATACATGTTATCATTGACTTTTTTGAAGAAGTTGGTACCTTTATATCTATTGCTGAGATTTGAAGTCACTATTGATTTTTGTCTTTATGCGATGGTTCTAGGGAAGGATTGACAACCCCATTACTCCACCAGAGAGGAGTTGTCCATTGATTACTTCAAACATCTTGCCCAGCATTGCTACATTTAGTTCATGTGCCTCATACAAGGTGAGACTGCTGCATTGTTTGGAAATTATTCCTATTATTATATTTATATAGCACCAACAAATTCCGCAGCGCTTTACAATGGGTGGACAAACAAACATATAGTTGTAACCAGACAAGTTTGACACACAGAAACAGAGGGGTTGAGGGCCCTGCTCAATGAGCTTACATGCTAGAGGGAGTGGGGTAAAATGACACAAAATGTAAGGAAAGTTCAACTTTGTTTCTTTGTACTTACTTCTGCTTCATCCTTGGTCCACAAGTGGAGAAGTCATGTCCCCATCCAGGGTTTTTGCAAACTATACAAAGACCCCCAATAGAGAGATAGAGAGAGATGGCTTAAGTGGTCACAAAAATAAATAACATCTTAACTATTTGTTAGGGTGAAATAAAATCTTCCATGGATCAATGTAACTGTTATAACACAAGACAGTGTGAATGTTTTCTTATTAAATAAAGCTGTATATGCCCACAGCTATTCGATAACAATAGGGTTATATGTCAGGGCCTGTCTATTGAACCATTATTGGTGCAGATCTAACCACAAAATTCCTTGGCATTGCATGAGAGCAAGATAATTTAAGCGTCAGAAAATGTAGTTGGTGGGAGAATAGTTAAAGGGGCACTCCTCTGTCCAAAACAGTATTTATCAGTTTAGTGTAGGTATACCCACAATGAAAACATGCATGCATTTAATTATGCATTTTTTCAATGGGGGTATATTTAAAACAGCTTTAAAAAGCTGCGGGTCTCTTGTCTGCAGCCTTTGCAAGTCCTTCAAGTTATCATCATGTGTACCAGCTCAACAGCCCTAAAACAAATAATCAGGCAACAAAGGTGTGAAGTAGAAAACAATCATTTATTCCAGTATAAAAATACTACGAGGTAAAGGAAGGAAGACCCACATACATGTGTTTGGACCATCACCAAGTAACGTAGTTCATACAGAGATATGTACTTCATCAATAAGCTGAGTGCTTACATTAAAGCACAGTTTACTGGTGTCCTTGCATTGGCCCTTACTCTTCCTGCGTTTAATGATACAGTGTCTCCCTGTAGTTATGTACTAACACTGCCTTCTACAGTATATATCCATTATATGAATGAAATCACAGCAACTTCCACCTGTCGTGAATGCCAGCATATCACTTCTTTCACTTGCCATCATGTGACATAGACTGTAGTGTACACCAGCTACCTTTTACAGCAGGAAGTCACTTGCCATGTTACATGGTCTGCATGCCACTGTCTCCCAGAGTGTATTACACATCACTGCCCCCTACTGTCTACATTGTTGCTATATTTCATCCTATGGATGTACAACACAACCTCTTTGTCTCTGTGAACCACCCCACTGAGCTTTTCTTTGTGTGTCTGTTTATCCCTGTACTGCCCCCTACACTCCTGCATGTACGTAACCCCCTATCGGAGTTTACAGCATTCTGTATATCTTGATTTGTTTTTTAAAGACTTATTCAGGGGATACAGAGCATGACAGACAAACAGACATAAAATATGTAGATATATGCTATCACACAATCTCTATAAAGGTTACTAAGGAAACAAAATGGGTTCTGAGGTTCATTTGTGAAACATCTATACATAACAATAGCAGTGCATTAGTGTATGCAAATTACAATACATTTCCCCAGATCAATAAAAGCTTCACAATTAACCTGTGAATCTCAGCCAATTATGCATTCACATAGGTTGGGCCTGGCAGACATAAATCTCTTGTGGCCTCATGTACTATGTAAGTATGTAAATTATATCAAACTATCGCTCTCATATCAAGAACAGAAGATTTGATGGGTTTCAATTCTCCAAAGCTTTAATTAAAGGACACAATACCGAAATCATATTATGTGCGAGGGGAATAAAAATCTGTAATCAAATAAAGTCAATAGCATATTTTAACCCAAACCTACACTAAAAATGGAATTTAACTGGACACAAAAAGACAAATACATAGAGGTATGATCACCAAATTGACGCCTGTTCATCATAAAGTGTACCTGTTTATTAGTATTTTATATTTTTTATGGATCCTTAAATAATTGTTTGTCACTCTTTTCTCACAACTGCTATAAATTGTGGCATGACGTATGCATGAGAGATTTCCAAAGAGAATGTTACATCAGCACCACAGGGGTGAAATGAAGTATTTTTGGGTGTGTTCTGGATTTTGTTATGTTTAAAACAGCTGGCCATTACACAGAATGTCTAGAGAAAGATTGACAGGAAAACCAAAGGACGGCAATGTTGTGTGTGCTTATTTGCTTATTCAGTATGGTGTTGGTGGGGATTGCTGCTGAGACCAATCTTTGGAAGAGGAAAAATAGCTCTATGGTACATGGATATTGCATATCTTGTAATATATATGTAACATATTTATATGACACCTTTATATTGCCTGTAAGAATACACCCACCGGGCCCCAGATGCCCACTCCCATCAGTTCTATTGGCACTGATGCTACATCTCAGAGTTACCCTTTGCTTTTACACTGATTGCAGGCTGAAAAACTGATTTGGAAACATTTGCTAACCAGAAAATCCGGAAAGATTTTGACACATTATGCTTTTTTGTAACTAACCATAACTGGCACAGTCTTTAGTAAGAGTAATTAAACTCAGCTATTGCCGTTCACCTGTGTTTAAGTCACGGAACTAGGGCAGAGAGGGCCCAGACACATATAAAAATACACTGACACACATACAGATACAGACACACAGATACACACACTGACTCACATACAGATAGATAGGCACACAGATACACACACTGACACACATACAGATAGATAGGCACACAGATACACACACTGACACACATGAAGATACGCCGATACACACACTGACAACAAACACAAACACTGATATATAAACAGAGATAAACACACTGACACACGCAGATACACACTGACACACAGATACACACAGTGACAGGCATACAGATACACACATGCACATTGGCAGACATACAGATACACACACACACTGACAGATACACACACACTGACAGACATACAGATACAATGGTCAAAATTTACACTTTTACAGCCACCCTTCAGTTTCTTACCTTTTTTTTATTATTATTATTTATTTTTTCATGCATTTATGGTACAGATAGGCAAGCAATGCCCCAACAGCGGTTGCTAGCTTAAGAATCAACATTCAGAGACAATTGGTATGCATCCAGTTACTTTGCACATCTAATGATATATAGGTACATTAGGAAAATGTAGCAAAATAAGTCAGCCAGGGAGCCCTGTGTGGGTCAGTTTATTACCTTTTAAGTGCAGAAGGGTGGTTTCCTTGGGGTCCAGTCTGCAGGCTGAGCTGTTTAGAGTTAGGGGCTGTCTCTTCTTGCCCCCCTCCTCCCTGCCTTCTCCACCTTGCGGTTACACGTCTCTCTGGTTAAAGTGACCGACTCTCACTACCTCCCAGTTCTGCCGATAAAAAGAGGGCCCGGTCGTGCTGTTAATGGGCCCTGCTAAAACATGCCCACCAGGTGGCTTAAAGTGCATGAGCCACTTGATGTGCCAAATTAGTGAGTGGGCCACGGTAATGTAGCACTAGCTGCACCGGCAGTAGTTCCTGCTGTGCTATGTATATATTTCACTTGGTAAAATCTGGTGCATCTTGCTGATTTTATGTGAATTTACCAGGATAACACAATCTCTGTATGCTTACCTCTTTAACAAGTGAATATTTATAATAACACTAGATTTATGTGTATTTATTGTGTGCTTGTACTGACACAAAATATATGTGATGAGTTAACAGAGAGTTAGTTATTCTTTTTTTTTTATATATATATATAACGGTATATTTTGTAGACCTCATTACTGAGTAACACTTACAAGTCCTGAAAACACAAGTTTTTAACCCCTTAAGGACACGACATGTGTGACATTTCATGATTCCCTTTATTCCAGAAGTTTGGTCCTTAAGGGGTTAAAGACACCATTACCAGAAAAAATTGATGTAAGAGGAATGTTGGATCTGAGATTTCCAAAGTACTAACAGGGTTATTTACTAATGTGAGAATTTAAACTGAATTCAAAGTGAATACCAAATGTAAGGCCAGAGTATCCAAACTGAAAACATTGCTAACTTAGAGAAATGTTTCCAGTTTGGCTATATTGACCTTATTTGAAATTCACTTTCAATTCAGCATCAATTCTCGTTTTAGTGAATAACTCTGTAAACTTGTATCCAACAAGTGTAAAGATTACATTTCTTGCAATGCTTTTTAAAGCAGACCTGTCATATGTGTGATATTTACACAATTATCTGGCTGCCGAAAAAGTTATCTATTGTTTGTGTTCTTTATATATGTGTATAGATATATATATATATATATATATATATATATATATATATATATATATATATATATATATATTTTTTTTTTTTTTTTTAAATGTCAAGCTTTTTTTTTTTTTACATTGTACGCTTGACCGTCCTGGTACAATAAAAGCATACCATGTATATGAATTGAACCCTGACCACGCACAGGGGCACGCACACAAACTGCAATATGGAAGGATTGGCCACGTACACATGCACTTGTATCCCATTTCTGTGCAAATGTCTGTGCATGTATTCTGTGCAAAGTATCAAGGGACAATAGTGTACCCTAGACATTGAAGTGCTACGATATTTGAGATTTTAGTAACCCTCGCTGCAATACTCACCCCGGTGAATGCTATTGAAGTATTTAAAGGAACATGGGACAGGTCCTTCCAGAGAATTGACAAATACACTTTTATTTAAAATAAACATAGCTAACAGTATAGGGGGCAGGGGGGAGGGGAGGGGGGGCGTGACCTGTCCCCCCTCCAAATCTGTATTTCATTATCCTGTGAAGGTAGGGTACAGCCTGAGGGTTACTGCTATACAAAATCTCTCAAAAAGAGAGTATTTTCAAGCAAACTAAACATACTTTTTCTTGAATCACATACCATACTAATGAACAGCAGGCCAATTACTTATCAATTAGTTAACGGCGAATGCCATTAGTAAGATTATAGCGCAGGTCTCAGGTCAGGCACAGAGCAAAATGATCTTGCAGTTGCTTAATGGTTTGTCTAAAATTAAACAAACACAGGGCATTATTTTAGCAGAACCCTGAGTTTGTTTTACAGAACTTGAATTTAAGCTCTTATAGTGATTGATTATAAATGGCATTCTTGTTATTTATTAATTAACAGAGGCATTTTTAGAGCAGTAAAGATAACATCTATGCCCACTCTCTGTAAGCTTTAAGAATAAGCACTGATTTATTGTTTGCACAATGTATTTACACATGTTGTCTGTACTATATTTGGAGTGCTAACAGGGCAGTGGGTGCTGCCACTTCAGGTGACCCACGGCAGGAGAGGGCAGATATCACACCTTCTTGCCAGACCAAGCACCTGTCTAGCAGTGGTGGTTCCTTTCCATTGGTTTCATTGAGCAGACTGCAGAGTGAGGAAGCTGCTGGAATCACTCTGCACACAGTCTGCACAGCTCCCTAGCACACACGCTGCACAGCTCCCTTGCACACACGCTGCACAGCTCCGTTGCATGCCTGGAGCTGGAATGTAACATCATCCCAGCCCTGGCGTTAGTACAGAGTTGCAGGGAGATGGGCAGTGAGTGCAGAAAGACCAGCATTAAATCATTTTAACAGGGTGAGAGAGAGAGAGAGTGTGTGTGTGTGTGTGTGTTTATTTGAGAGAATGCTAATACCCCATTTTCTCTCCTCCTATCCTCAGTATCTACCACCCTCTACACTCTTACCTGCTTGTAAGCTGCTCAGATTGACTGTTGCATATTAGAATGCCCACGGCCCATGCATGGATTCAACAATGAAGGCCCCTCTCTGTGCTTTTTCTGGCATGACTGCGCCCCTTTTCATCCAGTGTCCGGGGCACATGCATCTACAGCCCTCCATAGTTTTACTGCAGGTGTGTGTGAATGCTTGGAAGCAGGGGTCAAGTCCTGGGGAATAAAGTGTGGGAACTCACTCGAGTTCCACCCTCTCCCCACCACCAGAAAAAAACTAAACTAGCATGCATATATAAACATGTACACACACACTCACAGACACACACATACTCACAGACACACACACACACACATACACTCACATACACATAAACTCACAAACACACACTCCCAGACACATACACTCACAGACACACACACTCCCAGACACACACACACTCCCAGACACATACACAGACACACACACATACACTCACAGACACATACACACACACACACTCACAGACACACACACACACTCACAGACACATACACACACATCCACTCACAGACACACACACACACCCAGACACACACACACACATACACACATACACTCACAGACACATACACACACACACACACTCACA
The DNA here is from genome assembly GCF_036172605.1 of Pelobates fuscus. NCBI lineage: Eukaryota > Metazoa > Chordata > Amphibia > Anura > Pelobatidae > Pelobates > Pelobates fuscus. Next base: position 43,159,371 of record NC_086323.1, read on the forward strand.
GACATATACACATACACTCACAGACACACACACACACACATACACACAGAAACACTCACAGACATACACAGACACACACACATACACTCACAGACACATGCACACACTCACAGACACAAACACATACACTCCCAGACACACACATACACTCACAGACACACACATACACTCACAGACACACACACACATACACACAGACACACTCACAGACATACACAGACACACACACATACACTCACAGACACATGCACACACTCACAGACACAAACACATACACTCCCAGACACACACATACACTCACAGACACACACACACTCCCAGACAGTCTCGCTGTCAGACGCGGCGAGGGAGCTGTGTCCTCTCTGCTCCCTCTCGCCGCGCGGGCTGTCTGCTGATGCCGGGAGCCGGAATATGACGCGTTCCCACGCGTTCCTGCAGGACTCGAGCCCTGCTTGGAAGTGTTTGTATGAATGTAAATGTATAAATGAATGTGAGCAAGTGTTAATATGCATGGGTATATAAATATCTCTGTGTGTGTGCCATTTTTCTAACCAAACATTAAGGTTGCAGAATAACACCCACAAAATCTACAGTCCCACACCCCATAATTGGGTTGGGTTGGATGGCCAACTTACATTTATGCCCCTGGTGCTAAGGTCTGAATGTGGGCAACCAAGCTGTATACAGTTAGGTTATTCAGTGATTTACAGGATAGGTGTAGCACATGTCCTGCAAATTAATTAAACTGTCAACAGTTTGCCCTCCTCTCTCCTTGCCCTCCTTGTTAACCTACCTCACTTCCTCTCCTGGTACTGTATTATCCAAAACATTTAATTATAAACTCTTCTAGCAACCTACTTATCCTATGCATAAAACACATCTTACCCTAACTTCGTGTGTCACATTACCCCACTCCCTCTAGAATAAGCTTGTTTTAGCAGCGCCCTAAGCACCTTCTGTTCAGGCACTTCCAACTTGTCTTGTTGCACATACTTGTCTGTTAGTCCACCTATTGTACAGCGCTGCACACTTTGTTGGAGCTTTAAAAATAATAAAAAATGCCTGACTTCTTCTTAAATAACAGAACTCTAGTGTGATTTGCAATGTAAACTTAATGTACTGTTAGAGTCCTGTAGCTCATAGAGGAAAGGATTGCATACATATTTAATGTTTCGTGCAGAATGTTGGTAAGTTCTTGTAACCAGAACCCTATATTGAGAAACATGTTTCTATCTATAACACTGATAGAGTACATATTTGTCACTTCAAATCCTAATTGTATTGATATCGATGGCCTGTACCCCATACCTAATACTGACATTATTTGATGAAGTGCTGATAATTCCCTCTCTTCTACCTCTGATTTTTACAGTTTTGCATTTATTTGGATACAAATAAAATTAACAACTTTATCTAATAAAATGGAAGTTTTGTTCACGGGTTCTCGTTATTGGGTTCAGCATTACATTTCATTCATATGTAATTCAAAAACAACCGCTGGACCACACTTTATCCCCCTGACCTAAACCGTAGTTACCCACGATAGAATCAATGTTTCCAAATTTATTAAAACGTCATAATTTTTAGAAAATCAATAAACCATTGATCTATCTCTTCGTTCGATTCACTAGAGAACAATACACTGAATATAATAGTGGATTATTAAATCACACCTTTCACTTCTACCATCTTGGTAATTACAGTAACTATCAATCAAAGCCAATGAAACATACCTCCTACATGTAATAGGTGAATTCTTTCCTGACTGTACGAAGCAATAAGACATTTTTATCTTCTGACGGTATACTTCCTTTCAAGACATGGGACCAGAGCTGGTCTTACACCTTAATCATCTCTCTCAATTGTTTTAGCCATTCAATTATTCATCTCAGCAAGTGACAACCTTCTTTATAATATCAAGCATTATTTGACAAATCCGTACCGAAAGAACTTACTATTGTTGGATTAGTAGGCTAAAAACAGCCAAATCTTACATCTATAGGCAACATAAAACCTATTCAGAGAGTCTAGGTAGATAAATAACATATTAAAAGCAGGATTCTTGTCTTGTGTCATCAAAGAGGCAAAGCACTTCATAAAATCTTCTATAATCCTGTTAAATAGAGTCTGTTTGGATCTCTTTGTTAAATCCTCTGTATCCATTTTGGTTAAGATGAAAGGAAGTATTAACGTAAAGGCCAAGGTTAGAGGTGTTTTAATATCATATCATTCCCCTATGATTTTTGGGATGGAGAATGTTGACAAAAAAAAACTATTACGTATATGTAAAAAAGTCCTCTTTCAAATAGTAAAATGGTACACAGAATGTATACTGAGAGTAACACAGTGTCTGGGTAGAATATAAATAACTATAATGTTGTAACAACCAACATGCTTATTATGTATCATGTAACGTTCTGACTACATGAAAAACTAAGATAGTAATGAGTGCAGACCAGACCAATAGTTATAATATATACTACCATGAGTAAAAAGTAAATGAACTAATAGTCATATCACTTCCTGAGTGAAGACTAACTAATCCAATAGCTTTAAAAGTGCAAATTAATCAAATTAATAGGTAAATAATGACCTGTGTGTGAGCGAACTAACTAAACTAATAGTATTAGTAATAGCACATCCTGTGAGCAAACTGACTAAACAAATAGTTATATAACATCCTGAGTCAAAGCTAACTAGTCTAATAGTTATATAATATCCTGAGTTCAAACTAACTAATCTAATAGTTATATAAGATCCTGAGTTCAAACTAACTGAACTAATAGTTATATAAGATCCTGAGTTCAAACTAACTAAACTAATAGTTATATAACATCCTGAGTTCAAGCTAACTAATCTAATAGTTATACAAGTGCAAATTAATTAAACTAATACTTATATAATGTCCTGTGTGTGAGCAAACTAACATACTGAGTGCAAACTGACTAAACAAATAGTTATATAATATCCTGAGTTCAAACTAACTAAACTAATAGTTATATAAGATCCTGAGTTCAAACTAACTGAACTAATAGTTATATAACATCCTGAGTTCAAACTAACTAAACTAATAGTTATATAATATCCTGAGTTCAAACTAACTAAACTAATAGTTATATAACATCCTGAGTTCAAACTAACTGAACTAATAGTTATATAACATCCTGAGTTCAAACTAACTAAACTAATAGTTATATAACATCCTGAGTTCAAACTAACTAAACTAATAGTTATATAATATCCTGAGTTCAAACTAACTAAACTAATAGTTATGTAAGATCCTGAGTTCAAACTAACTAAACTAATAGTTATATAAGATCCTGAGTTCAAACTAACTGAACTAATAGTTATATAATATCCTGAGTTCAAACTAACTAAACTAATAGTTATATAATATCCTGAGTTCAAACTAACTAAACTAATAGTTATATAATAACCTGAGTTCAAACTAACTAAACTAATAGTTATATAAGATCCTGAGTTCAAACTAACTAAACTAATAGTTATATAATAACCTGAGTTCAAACTAACTAAACTAATAGTTATATAATATCCTGAGTTCAAACTAACTAAACTAATAGTTACATAAGATCCTGAGTTCAAACTAACTGAACTAATAGTTATATAATAACCTGAGTTCAAACTAACTAAACTAATAGTTATATAAGATCCTGAGTTCAAACTAACTAAACTAATAGTTATATAATATCCTGAGTTCAAACTAACTAAACTAATAGTTATATAATATCCTGAGTTCAAACTAACTAAACTAATAGTTATATAATATCCTGAGTTCAAACTAACTGAACTAATAGTTATATAACATCCTGAGTTCAAACTAACTAAACTAATAGTTATATAATAACCTGAGTTCAAACTAACTAAAATAATAGTTATATAATATCCTGAGTTCAAACTAACTGAACTAATAGTTATATAACATCCTGAGTTCAAACTAACTAAACTACTAGTTATATAATATCCTGAGTTCAAACTAACTAAACTAATAGTTATATAATATCCTGAGTTCAAACTAACTAAACTAATAGTTATATAAGATCCTGAGTTCAAACTAACTAAACTAATAGTTATATAATATCCTGAGTTCAAACTAACTGGACTAATAGTTATATAATATCCTGAGTTCAAACTAACTAAACTAATAGTTATATAATATCCTGAGTTCAAACTAACTAAACTAATAGTTATATAATAACCTGAGTTCAAACTAACTAAACTAATAGTTATATAATAACCTGAGTTCAAACTAACTAAACTAATAGTTATATAATAACCTGAGTTCAAACTAACTAAACTAATAGTTATATAATAACCTGAGTTCAAACTAACTAAACTAATAGTTATATAATATCCTGAGTTTAAAGTAAATAAATTAATAGTTACATAACATCCTGAGTACAAACAAACTAAACTATTATATAATATTAGCTATTATATAATAGCTAACCAGACTAATAGTTTTATAACATCCCGAGTCTGGACTATAGTTTTAATTAAAGTAATAAACTAGAGTATAAACTAAACAAATAGTTTAGTTTTTTGTTTTTTTTTAAACTACCTGGACTAATGGTTATGTAAGCAACTGAGTATAATCTAACCAAACTGGAAACTAATAATTATCTTTTTTCCTGAGTATAATACTTGTATAATGAGCAGTGCATTAACTGATAACTATATAACATCCTGATCACAATAAATCACTGGTTATAAAATATCCTTATCACATGTAAAATTATGATTTTTTTTTTTAGTGCTACAGTTCTGGCACTTCAGAGTATTGCATGGCTGATGAAGGCAAGATTTATGGAGTTAATCAAGACCGATAAATAATTAGAGATATGTTTGGACTAATGATTCAGATTACGCATTGACTTTGGGTTAATGTTGACAGTTAGGGTTAGATTTTCAATTAGGGTTGGACGCTTGAATTTAGATTAAAGTTTAGGCTTAGGTCCTAAGCGGCAGTCCACAAACATTTTGTTGCACATATGATATCAACTATGTCTCAGTTCTGTTCCAAGTCATCAGATAACACCAGTAATAGTCCACACCAATCTTAAAATGTGTCATAAATTATTTGTTTGCAGTTCTCCTTTACAGAAGAAGTCTGGTGTAGAGCTGGTCTAGAACTCCCACATAGTTGTAATTTATTTATTTTATTTATAAAACATTTTATTTATTTATAAAATATTTCACCAGGAAGGATAAATTGAGATTTCTCTCAGTTGCAAGACAACCAAACCCCCTCCAAAATTGCAGACTTTAGGATTAATTGATTTAGTTAATAACTCATACAATGACTATGTATCAGAATCCTGCTGAGTTAGGCATCTTAATATGGGGACTGTATTGCATAAGAACAAGACAAACTTCATTTATAGGATTGCCAAGTGTTATAATAAATGTTGCCAAGTTTTTTTAAAGAAATGAAAAGCTGAACTTCATGCAGAATTTCGGGCATTAAGGTGCCTTATAAATAAAATAATTCCTTATAAACCTGACTCTATAAAGATTAGCTTCTGACAGCATTTACCAATGCTTTTAACAGAGAACAGCACAGAATCCACACTCTCCAATAAATACACATTGATCCTGAAAAATGAACAAGGTTATTCGCTACAGTGTGAATTCAAAGTGAATTTCAAACATTCAATCGATGCTTTCCTCTGGGGTCCTAATGCAATTGCGGAACTTGCCGCACATGCACATTAGGTCACTTGCACCGGGTGACATCCGGGGAGGATGAGCGAAGGTGGAGCTTGACCCAGCACTGAGGGATATCGGTGCTGGATTCAGGTAATTGACAAAACCCATTTCATCACTTCGAGGGGAGGGGGCGTAGGCCACGAGCGAGGGGGCACTATGGGCTAGGAATACAATTTTGTTTTCCAAACCTATAGTTTCCCCTTAAATGTTCTCTGAATTTATTCTGGTCAGAGGATATTCACAGCACAGTATTTAAACAGGTGTCACCTGTATTCAAATCTGTCAAGGTATGCATTGGGTGAGATTTTATAATCCTGAGAGGGGAACCTAATTTAAAGGTGCAAAAGATTAGTAATTGTGCCTATGGCAGAGCAGAATATCCATTTAACAGACTTACAATTCAATGTTCATTCTCGATCACGCTGAAAGCACGTTGGAAGGTCACACTTCTTTACATGGAAAGGTTATCCCACTGTACACCTGGGTCTGAGGGCACTAATACTTTCCTTTAGCCAGATACCTACCATTGATTGGGTCCCAGGCAGCAATGGTCTGAAAACCTAGAAATTAGACTTTTGCATGGTGGGAAATTTTGATTCTACCAAATATTTTTTTCTGAAGATAGAAAATTTTTGGGATGACCAGATTTTGGTCAGTTATATGCCCGGTACATTGACAGGAGCATTTACCCACCATTTGATTCACAGATAAAGAGGGAAAAAGTCATTAGTAGAGCAATTATATTCCACTCAGGCATCAGAATTTTACTAGGATATTCTATTCATAACGGGCGGCACATTAAAGGTTAAATCCTTATAACCACCGTCAATGGAACACAAGAGCTTGCTATCATTTCACCAGTGGCTTTCATTGAACCCCGAAATATACAAGTAGATTTCTAATGTTCAGATGAAATTGAAAAAAAAAGGGAAATGTTGAAATGCTGTTGTCGTTTTTGTTCTGGGAGAATTTTTTTTTTTTTTTTTTTAGGTGGTGTTACTGTCATCTTGTAATACTAAGTAAATGAGAGATTCAATGCAAGCGCAGAATAATATACCCATCTGGTCGTACAGTACTCACTGTCAGAGGACTTTGCTGGCTTTAGGGATTAAACACTATGACACATCTGTCAGATCATTATGTAAAAAGGGATTCCCTGCTGCATATTCGGCTACAAAATCTATGTTCAATTATTTAAACATCACTTGATTACACTGCGCTATTGTACGAGAACATTCCTTCAATTAAACATTGCTTCTCCAATGTTGCAATCCTACATTAAAAGACTGTGAACTCCCAGAATAATGTGCTGTTAGAGATCCTGGCATGTAAAGGGTTAATTATGAGCTAGCGTGAATTATCTAATGAACCCTTGCAAGTTATATATATATATATATATATATATTATTATTATTATTTTTTTTTTTTTATTATTATTTATGATTCACATTGTAAAACCACGATCGTGGGTTTAAATATTATTTCTTTATGCTGTGTTTGTGGTAATAAATCTTAACATTCAGGTGTAAAAATGCAAAATTTGGATGCGGGTAATGCAGTAAAACATCTAATGTGAATTAAAAAATAACCCTCTAGTTATAGGGACTGGGTATAAACTATGTACAGATCAGGTGCTTCCAGTCGAGACTCAAATAAAAAGCAGAACATTTTTAATGTGTTCCACATTTCTCTAAAATAAATTTTTTTTGTGTAATGTCAAGCACAATAATCCCAATAAATGTATTACACAGGACTTTTCTAAATCCTCTTTCAAATACAGAATGGCACTATAAGAATAATGACATAGTTAGAAAAAGACAGGCAGATTAGAGAGAGACATATACATAGTCCTGAATACAAGCATACAGAAAAACGCAGACAGACAGAATAGGAAAGACATACAGACATATATACTAGAAATACACAGCTAGCTGGGTATACAGGTAGACCAACAAAGTGTGAGAATAGCAGAGACCCTGTGTGCAGACAGAGGGGGGCAGGCATACACAAATTAGAAAATATAAAGGGAAATATATAATAGGCAGAGAGAGACAGAAATATAGATACAACAGTAGACAGACAGACAAAACGAGAGTTCGAAAGAAGGATAGTTAGACATATAGGCAGGAGAGATAGACAAATAGGCATAAGGATACCCCTGCAGTGAGAATAATATATAGAAATCGAGGAAAAATATACCTTATCAGCATGTTTGGAGAAGCAAAAAGGGAGAGAGAGAGAGAGAGAGAGAGACAGACAAACACAGAGAGAAAGATACATGGAAACACACAGAGACAACTATACAGAAAGACAGATGCAGACACAGAAAGAGATGATCAGCCTCACATGGAGATACAGGAATAGCAACGGACATATGGCGAGAAATGCAGAGAAAGATACACAAATGAAGACACAGAGAATGATAAGAGAAATTGGAAGACACACAAATATAGTCAGGCACAACAGCAAACAGCTACAAAAAGACTCGGGGAGACACATACACTTATAAATAAAAAGACAAACTCATATACACACATGGAGAAACACAGATACAGATAGATACAACGAGTGACAGATATGCAGTGATAATAAAATGTCCTTCAAGAAACAATGACTGGCCAAAAAAAAGTTAATATTACTGTTTAGAAGATATACCCCCAATTTAAAAAATACATGCATGAATGTAAGTATGCAATTTTATTTGGGGGTATATATTTAAAAACAGCATAAAAAAACTGCAGTTCTCTTGTCTGCAGCCTTTGCAAGCCCTCCCCTACAAACCCCGTCCAGACTCTCTGTGCTTGTCCAATCACAGACTTCCCAATGCAGCTCAGTGAGAAGTCTTTGCAAGGCAGGTGCTCTCGGCAATTGCTGCCTCTGGAGTTTAACTCCACTGAGCTAACCAAACCAGGAAGTAAGAGGACCGGTTGTCTAATTGAAAGCAAAGTGGGTGTAACAAGGTTAATTTATTAAAATGACCATTTCTATTGAAGTCTGCACTTTTTATAAAATAAAATAAAGAGGATACACTCTTCACACACTAAGTATTTCAGCAAGCTAGGGTGCTTTAGAGATCTAGAGCGTCCCTTTAACCCCTTAAGGACACATGACATGTGTGACATGTCATGATTCCCTTTTATTCCAGAAGTTTGGTCCTTAAGGGGTTAAACTAATGTGGGGTGTTTATAACTAATATCTATACTTTGGGAATTTCTATTTCAGTATTCATAGTCGTTAAGAAGATAAACAGATAAAGATTCTGGCCCCTGGTCTGATGTGATGCTAGGGTGTTTTCACTTGCTGAGACATAGCCATAAATTGCAATATTGTGATGCACAATACACAATAAAAGGGTAATGTTTGAATGTCATCGTTTTATTGAAAGCACAAATCACTGCATGAAATAAACGTAGTTTGGATAAATTATTGTCTAAAACACGGAAACAGGGTTATGTTTTTAGTTTTACAATACTACAAAGCGGTGTACAGCTATTCCTCCAGGAGTGATAAGCAAAGCTGCAGTTTTTTTTGTTTTTTGTTTTACCTATTCAGTTAAAATATATGATCAGGGATCTGATTCCAAAATAATCAAGTATTTTGGCATTTTCTATTTTTGTGCTCTTTGCTTTCTCTAGAGAAAATCAATTATGGCCGCTCTAGGCTGGAAAAAAAATACAGAACTAGTATATTAAGAAAACTGTACACACTCAATTAAATTAAATCGCAAGACATGAACAGATAAAAAAACAAAAATATATTTCATGGCACCGGCCAGACACAAGGATAATCTTAACTGATAACTGTATCCAATTCATCAGCCAGAGACACAGACTGAGCAAAGCACGGATTTTGGAAGGTTATTTGGTAGACGATGTGTAGATGTTGCCCCCTTCTGAAAAAGAAGAGGAAATGCTACTTAATCTCCTACAGTGAGAGCTTACGGCTTTCAAATACACAGTTTTAATCACCCTGAAAACGTCTGACTGTTTAACCTAAGGTTGAAAAATGTCTTGTGTTTTACTGAGCACATGCACCTTATGAATATTAATGGGCAGCACATGAAAAGTGTTGCCCAGAAGTAGGTTGAATTACAATGTTACAATGAGGAAATCATTTCATTATAAGATAAAACATGCAGCATATGTATAGTATATATTATAGGAAAGAACTTTTCATGTGCTGCCAGTCAGCGTGAAGTGATAGGTTCACAGAAAAACACAATGTTGCCAAGCAACCATAATTTAACCCTTTTCATAAAAAAGCTGTGTTGGCCCCATAATGCATCACTTACTATTGTGCACTATGTAAGTGAAGTTTAAAGGTTTTTTTTTCCAGTTACTAAATTTCAAATGCCTTGACATATAATCAAATAGAAGATAATTTACCCTTGATGTATACTTCTATAAATAGTAGCATTAAGGTATCTATATGGCATTGGTGTTCCCCAGAGAGGGATTAAGACACCTCTCCATTAAAATAAAAAAATAATAAGTAACATTTGTGGTTGTGTGAGGTAATGTGTATGCATGTGAGTCTGTCAGTATCAGGGTATGTGTGTTTGTGTCTGTGAATGTGTATGTGTCTGTCAGTGTATGTCTGTTAATAAGTGTATGTCTGTCTGTATACATCTGTGAGTGTGTGTGGATGTGTGTCTGTCAGTGTATGTCTGTGAGTGAGTATGTGTGTCTGTTAGTGCATGTCTGTGAGTGAGTGAGTCTGTGTGTCTGTCAGTGTATGTCTGTGAGTGAGTGTGTGTCTGTTAGTGATAAGTGTGTGTCTCTTAGTGAGTGATTGTATGTGTGTGGGGGGGTCTGTCAGTGTATGTCTGTGAGTGAGTATGTGTGTCTGTTAGTGTATGTCTGTCCATGAGTGTGTGTCTGTGAGTGAGTGTGTGTGTCTGTCAGTGTATATCTGTGAGTGAGTGTGTGTCTGTTAGTGATGAGTGTGTGTCTTTTAGTGAGTGTGTGTGTGTGTCTGTCAGTGTAATTCTGTGAGTATATCTGTTAGTGTATGTCTGTGAGTGTGTGTGTGTGTGTCTGTTGGTGTATATCTGTGAGTGAGTGAGTGAGTGAGTGAGTATGTTAGTGTGTGTGTGTCTGTCAGTGAATGAGCGTGTGTCTGTCAGTATGTGTCTGAGTGATTGTGTGTGTCTCTCAGTGTGTCAAATTAGTGAGGATGTGTTTGTCAAATCAGTGAGTGTGTGTGCATGTCACTGTATGTGTATGGGAGAGTCTGTGCCTGTAACTGAGTGGGTGTGTTAGTGTTTGTCTGTCAGTCAAAATGCATGTTGGTCTTAAACAAGAAGAGGCATGGTCTTGACAGGAAGGAGTGGGGCAAAATTAGATTAGGGGGGTGCCCGAGTTTCGTCATGCCTAGGAGCAGAATGAATCCAAAATACACCACTGTCAGCAGGAGGAGTTCACACAGCACTGTGTTCCCCCTCCTGCAAGTCACTGCATGTAGCATGGCCAAACGGACCACATTCTGACAGAAAGTGCTTCCTGTCACACCCGGTAGCATGGTCCACTTGGCCACACTACGTGTTGAGCAGGTACAGAAAGGGAGGGGTATGGGGGCACGAGACAGATGTAGGGGCTGGGGGGGAATGAGACACATGGAGTAGCTTGGGGGAGGAGAATGAGACACATGGAGTAGTTTGGGGGAGGAGAATGAGACACATGGAGTAGCTTGGGGGAGGAGAATGAGACACATGGAGGGGCTTGGGGGAGGAGAATGAGACACATGGAGGGGCTGGAGGGGAGAATGAGACACATGGAGGGGCTGGGAGAAAATCAGATATATGGGGGGTCCCAGGGAAAGTATCATACAGGGGCCTAGTGGTTTCTATCTATGCCTCTGTGCAAAACATAAAAACAAAAAAAAAATTAATATTACAAGTGCCTTACACTTCAATTGACTCTGTGATCTGTCTATTTACAGAAAGTGGTGTTTACTCGCTGAACCACTAAATAGAATGGCAAAATTTAAACAAAATGTTTAAACAATTCTACATCTCTGCTATAATGGCAACTTGGCTATTTCAGCCTGAATTTTGCAATTCATTTTTAATTTTAATATTACCCATAATTAATAATCCTGTTCCTAACTTTTAAATATGGTGCACTCATTATAAAAGTAATATATCGCTGTATAATTGAGTCAAATTAACCTAAAGAAGTGATATATTTGATGGGTTGATGATGCTTGATTTCACCTTTGCTGTATATTGACTGCCCAAAGGACGTGACAGTCACAAGATAACTGAGCAAATGAACAGCTGCTGGGACCACGGTCCACAGAGAAAAAGTGACTGTCTGTTAGAAGTATCAAAGAATGGACTGTACACACAGACACAACCAAAGGATAAATCTTGCAGTGCCTCTCAGACTGGGGACACTACAAACCCCATAGTATTTGGTAGAAGAATGAAGAAATTGTCTGGGCACACACAAGTTATCCAATTTGTGCAGACTTTAATCAGGAATGACTGCAAAGTTCCGGCTCTTAAAAGCCTTTCTGTGGCTTGAGAAAAACTTCTAAAATGACAAAAGTTGCTGTTCCATTCCTGATTAAAGTCTGTAAAAATTGGATAACTTGTGTGTGGCCGTCAGTTATAGACAGTATGGTGCAAGAGGCGGTCCAGTAATCTTTTAAGTAAATTATTGGAATAGAATTGAAGATGGATAAAAAAAAAAAATTACAAAGCAATTCCAACGAGAAAGTTACCCTCTTGCCCCGATCCATGGACATCCATGCTGCAGACGTGATAAGAAAATAGCAGCGCATATGTGATGACTCTTCAATGCGAAACAGAAAATGCATTGGTTTGTATGAAGTATGAAAAACAGAAAGTGATAAACCGCACCAAAGAGTACAAATAAAACCAGTGTTAGAAACAACCTTACGGTGCAATGCAGAGGACCGCATATATACATACTAAAATCGAATGGACAATGGTACAACTTGCACAATCAAATAAACTAACAAATAATAGTGCAATATGCAATATCAATTTGAATTATAACTAACTCACACTTTGGTGAGCTACTCAGAGCTACTCAGAGACACTGCAGTGTTAGGTCTATAACCAAACTCATGCTAAGCTTTTTTGCATCTCAAACAAGGGTGTGTATAGAATCTATTTTAGATTTGAACGTAAATATATCTTCAATGACACCAGCTGAAATTTATAGATCCTGTGATGAGTGTTTAATAGCTTGGTAAACACATCTGGTGGCCAAAGTGTGAGTTTGTTCAATGAAAAATCCAGTTATAATTAAAATTCAATTGCATATTACACTATTGTTTGTTTTTCATTTTGAGGTTATACAAGATTCACTTTCTCACTTTCACTTTCTGTTTTTCATACATTATTTTACACAAGGTTTTGGGAATCCTTGTTTGATTTGCTGCTGCCACTAGTAATTACAGTGAGCAACTAGACTTGCCTGTTCTTCAAGTTTCTGTATATTTGCATTTAAATTTAAAGTCACCAAAGGTTAGTCCTTGTTCAAAATTAAGTAGTGTGTTCTAGTTCTGTTGGGAAATGTGTGTCCTGTCGGGTTTGTTCTGGTATTACAGTAGTAGAGTCTTAGGACCTGCTTGTTGGCTGCACTAGTCCCTTGTCCTAGTGACATATTAACCCCTTAAGGACACATGACATGTGTGACATGTCATGATTCCCTTTTATTCCAGAAGTTTGGTCCTTCAGGGGTTAAAGGGACACTATAGTCACCTGAACAACTTTAGCTTAATGAAGCAGTTTTGATGTATAGAACATGCCCCTGCAGCCTCACTGCTCAATCCTCTGCCATTTAGGAGTTAAATCCCTTTGTTTATGAACCCTAGTCACACCTCCCTGCATGTGACTTGCACAGCCTTCCATAAACACTTCCTGTAAAGAGAGCCCTATTTAGGCTTTCTTTATTGCAAGTTCTGTTTAATTAAGATTTTCTTATCCCCTGTTATGTTAATAGCTTGCTAGACCCTGCAAGAGCCTCCTGTATGTGATTAAAGTTCAATTTAGAGATTGAGATACAATTATTTAAGGTAAATTACATCTGTTTGAAAGTGAAACCATTTTTTTTTTCATGCAGGCTCTGTCAATCATAGCCAGGGGAGGTGTGACTAGGGCTGCATAAACAGAAACAAAGTGATTTAACTCCTAAATGACAGTGAATTGAGCAGTGAAATTGCAGGGGAATGATCTATACACTAAAACTGCTTTATTTAGCTAAAGTAATTTAGGTGACTATAGTGTTCCTTTAAGAAAGTATTCTTACAGTATTCTACAGATCAGTGGTAGCCAATGCATCTCTTGCTTGTAGTGGAACTACAACTCTGTTATGCTCAGCCTGTTATAGACACATTCATTTATTTTCACGATGATGGCTGAGAATCATGGAAATTGAAAATCTGCCACAGTTGTAGAACATCTTGGATATAACCGCAGCGATATGCTATCTGATTAATCTAATTAATCGAATAGCATATTGGACCTATCACTTCTCTACATTCATTCAGCAGCTAGCTAAAGGTTATGTATAGGTTGTGCTTTAAGAAATATATTTGGTTTCACTTACACCCAGAGCATGCAAAGCAACATAGCCTTCATGGTGCCATCACTGGGACACACTCATGTACAGCACTATGGTAGGAATATCTAGTCACCCATGGGCTTTTATGGAATTTTCCAAGAAGTTGCCTAAATATGTATAACCATGCTCCCACACCCAGAAGTGCTACAGTGGTAAGTGTGATTTAAACCTCAACTGCTCCCCTTCAGAGCTTCGATATCACCTACTGGGCTAAGAGAATGACGGACAGCTATTTTCAGAGATGTAACAGTTGCTTTTTAATGGACAACCTTAGAGCCCTCACTCAAGATGATTTGATCTATGGATTAAAAATATCATTGTACTATTAACAAAATACAGGCTTAGAGACAAAGTTAGAAAAACACACTCTGGAAATATCTCATGCTACTGTCATCAGAAGTCAGAAAGAAACACAGAGCCTCCCTTAATTAATTCTATTCTAGTTTTGCATGGAAATTTATAAGACAACATGGCTGGCTGGGTCATTACTTAGTAATGTCCAATTATGGTGCAGGAAGTGTAAATAAACTGTGTTAGAGCTTCAGAGTAAATTTTCACACAGACTTTCACCTAATCACTTTTTTTTTTTTTACTGTTTTTCTTTTTAAAAGAATCAGGAAAACAGAGAAGCCTTAAATATTACCAATAAATACAAGAAAGCCCAATGTTCATTGACACCATTCTCCAAAGAGAGATCAAATATGGAATCAAGTCTATTGAACACACAAAACAAAAATGACCTTTATAGACATGTCTGTAGACCAAGCATGTCAAACTCGCATTCCGTGGGCCGCATGCAGTCCACAATGGGCATCTTCGTGGCCCGGCGAGCCATAAGTACATGCTTAGTGTTCCAAGCAGAGTAGGCACCTGCTTTCCCCACATTGCAGGTGCCTAATCTGCTAACATTTACCCGGCTGGGAAGGAGAGGAAGGTGGGTGCAGCGAGGAAGCTCAGTGTTCCTGCTCCTCACTGCTCCCTCGCGCGCGCTGTCTGACGTCATATTCTGGCACCTGGCATCACTAAACTGCTCATGAGGGAGCAGGGAGGAGCAGGAAGGCTGAGCTCCAGATATAAGATCCCCACTGGAACCCACTGGTCTGTCAGTGAGTGTGTGTGTCTGTCTGTGTGTGTGTATGTGTGTGTGTGTCTGTCTCTCTGTGTGTCAGTGAGTGTGTCTGTCTGCTTGTGTCAGTGAGTGTGTGTCTGTGTGTGTGTCAGTGAGTTTATGTGTGTCTATCAGTGTGTGTCTGTCAGTGAGTGTGTCTGTGTGTGTCAGTGCATGTCTGTGTGTCTGTCAGTGCGTGTGTGTGTGCCAGTGTGTGTGTCTGTCAGTGAATGTGTATGTGTCTGTCTGTTTGTCACTGGGTGTGCCTGTGTGTGTGTCAGTGAGTGGCTGTGTGTCTGTCAATGTGTGTATGTCAGTGTGTGTGTGTGTTTGTCAGTGAGTGTGTGTGTCTGTCTGTCAGTGAGTGTGTATGTGTGTGTGTCAGAGAGTGCATGTGTGTCTGTCAGTATGTGTGTGTGTCTGTCTCTCTGTGTGTCAGTGAGTGTGTCTGTCTGTTTGTGTCGGTGAGTGTGTGTCTGTGTGTGTGTCAGTGAGTGTATGTGTGTCTATCAGTGTGTGTCTGTCAGTGAGTGTGTCTGTGTGTGTCAGTGCGTGTCTGTGTGTCTGTCAGTGTGTGTGTGTGTGTGTCAGTGTGTGTGTCTGTCAGTGAGTGTGTATGTGTCTGTCTGTGTGTCAGTGAGTGTGCCTGTGTGTGTATCAGTGAGTGTCTGTGTGTCTGTCAATGTGTACATGTCAGTGTGTGTGTGTTTGTCAGTGAGTGTGTGTGTCTGTCTGTCAGTGAGTGTGTATGTGTGTGTGTGTGTCAGAGAGTGCATGTGTGTCTGTCAGTGTGTGTGTCTGTCTGAGTGTGTGTCAGTAAGTGTCTGTGTGTCTGTCAGTGTGTGTGTGTCTGTCTGTCAGTGAGTGTGTCTGTGTGTGTCTGTCAGTAAGTGTGTGTATGTCAGTGAGTGTGTGTGTGTGTGTGTGTGTGTGTCGGTCAGTGTTGCAATGGCCGTGGCTGGACAGTGGAGGACCAGGAGGTGCACAGAGACACGCAATGCCACGTAACGTTCCAATGTGACGTTGACATGCTCCACCTTCACAGGGTTTCAAGAAGTAGCGGGAGGATCCGCTTTGGCACAGGGTGCAGACGGCGCCATTTGGGGTATAACAGAGGCCGGACTCCGGAGTCGCATATTGGCAGCGGCAATGTAAGTAGAGTATGCTTGTTGACTAGAAGGGGGTGCTGGGATTTAGTATATTGAGGGGGGGGGGGACTGAGATTTAGTAGAGGGGACTGGGATTTAGTAGAGGGGGGTGCTGTGGTTTAGTAGAGGGGTATGTTGGGGGGGGTTATACTGTACTTAAAAAAAAAAACTAAGTTTCAATGAAAATGTAAGTTTTTGGAGTTTTTTTTGCAGCCCACATAAACTTAAATCTTGTTTATTTGGCCCTTGCTAGACTTTGAGTTTGACATGCTTGCTGTAGACGTGTAGGCAGGGCTGCCACCAGAAATTTTGGGGCTCCTAACTCAGCTCAGGGTCTGGGCCCCCTGGGGCCCGCCTCCAAATACCGCCCACTGGGTCCGCCTCCAAATACCGCCTACAGGAATACACAGACAGACACAAACACACACACTGATACAAAAGGACACAGATACATACTAACAGACACACATACTGAAACAGACATACACGCATACAGGCATACATACTGACACACACATACTGAGACATACACACAGGCATACATAGTGACAGACAGACACATACTAACATACATACAGACACACATGCATGAGGACATAAAGACATATACATACATACAGACACCGACATACATACATACACACACACACATTCATACATACAGACATACATACACTGACATCCATACACACATACATTCATAATGGCATACAGACATACACAGACATACATTTATAATGGCATACAGACATACATACATACATACATACAGACTGACATACATGCATATATACAGACATACTGACAGACATACATACATACAGACACCCATACACACATACACACAGACCTACGTTCATAATGATATGCAGACATACATTCATACTGACATACAGACATACATATACATATATAATGACATACAGACATACATATACAATGACATACAGACATACATATATACATACATAGACATACATACAGCCAGACATACATGCATACAGACATACATGTATGCATACAGACATACAAAGACATACATAGACATACATGCATGCAGTCAGACAGACATAGACATACACACAGACATACATACAGACATACACACATACATACATACATACATACATACAGACATACATACAGACATACACACAGACATGCATGCATCCAGACAGACATACATAGACATACATACATACATAGACATACATGCATACATACAGACATGCATACATACAGACAGACATACAGACATACACATACATACAGACAGACATACATACATACAGACAGACATACATACATAGACATACGGACAGACATACATACATACAGACAGATATACATAGACATACATGCATGCATACAGACAGACAGACATACATAGACATACAGACAGACAGACATACATACATACACATACATGCATACAGACACACACAGACATACATACACATACATGCATACAGACACACAGACAAACATACATACACAGACAGACATACACATACATGCATACATACATACATCCAGACAGACATGCATGCATCCAGACAGACATACATACATAGACATACATGCATACAGACATACATACATACAGACATGCATAAAGACATACACATACATACAGACATACATACTTACATAGACATACCTGCATGCATACAGACAGACAGACATACAGACAGACATACACAGACATACAGACAGACAGACATACATACACATACATACATACAGGCACACACAAAGACATACATACATGCATACAGACAGACACACAGACATACATACACAGACATACATACATGCATACAGACAGACATACACATACATGCATACAGACAGCTCATTATCCAGCCACCCTCCTGTCTCTTACCTTTTCTTTGCAGGAGGGTGGCTGGGGATGGTGGGAGTCGGTGTGGCTCCCACTTCACAGGCACGCTCTCCTCCCGCGCGGAGTGAGCTGGGAGGAAGTGACCACTTCCTCCCAGCAGCACTTGCGGCTGCTTTTTTTTTTTTTTTTAAAGGGGCCCGGTTGCGCTATTCCGGCCCCGTTATGGTTGTCACCTCCTGATGGCGCCCCGGACTGTAGGACTGTAGGACACATAGAAGACATGAAATGAACAATTCACAGTACAGATAAATATAGTATTGGTTACTATTCTTTACAAAAAGCAAGCCACAATGTTTAGAAGATTACTATTTACACTACACAAGTGTTTTGTGTTTTTAAGTCACTTTCTAGGGGAAGGTTTTAATTCATTTGTTTAATTAGATTTTTTTTATTTTTTTTATTGCAGTTGAGAGAAGATACATTAGCTTTAGATGATGATACCGGAGAAACTGACGGAAGCCAAGCACAGAGAGATGGACACAGGTTTCTTCAGGAAGGAAGAGATTCTTTATTGGATCACCGATCGGGACTCAGAGGGACTAGCGTCACCAAAATACAGCAAAGTCTGAGTACTGAATACATAGAGTACATTCCTTATATAGCACTGTAGCTCCTCCCACAATTAACTACACCCACACATACCCTTAACCTATTTAATGAATAGAGTCTAAACTCATCCATCCGGTCTAACCACGTGGCTCATCTGATACAAAGGAGAGGGACTCGTAATTCCAGTTCTTACATTCCTGCACCTGGTCAGTACAGTGATGACAGTATCTTAGCTACGTGTAATTAACTAACTGATACTACAAACACATATACATACATATGCCTTGTGGCAATCTTAGCCTGCTAAACTTGTATTTTACTGGAATTACATCACATTCCCCCCTTTGATGCCTCTGATATTTCACAATTACTTGAGGCATCACTTAACCTTGGTTTGCATATACCTCAGGTTACCATGAACCAGACCAGACTTTTCTTATGATGTGAATCTTTTCAACACTCATCTTCCTGCATTGGTTCTCCCTGATCTAAAGCCTTATACTTATATATGGCCATTATCTGTGCAGCAGCCTTCCTCTCTGCTATACTTCCTATCAGGCTTTGCACAGACCTAACTACTAAGGGTATAAGACACGGTAGGAGTAGACACAACAGTAAAATCAGTAGGACTCCACCTACCACTGCCTTAAGCCCTCCAAACCACTCATACCAGCTACCAAACCAACTACTTGGATTGTACCCTTTCCATACCTGAGTAGGCACATGCGCTAGTTTAACCATATGGCTAGTAAGCTCAGCTATTGCTTGCCCTTCGTCATCTATTTGAAGACAGCAATTGCTCAGGTTAAACTTCCCACATACACCTCCCTCTACTGCCAAAAGGTAATCCAAAGCTAATCTATTTTGGTAGACTGCTGTCCTCATCCTGGTGTTATGCTTCGCTAGAAGATTGAGCGCTTGTGATGTCTCATTTGTGATAATCTCAACCACCGCCTGTAATCTTATAATATGGTTGAGCATATAAATAGGGGTTCTGTAACCAAAGGTACCATCCTCAGCCCACGTGGCTGGCCCATAATAATCTATGATACGCTGGGGAGGCCATTCGTTATCTTCCCAGGTACCTATCTCTATGGGTCCCCTTTTCTTCCTATGATTCACATCATACACTTTAACACCTAAAGTCTCACCTGTTTCAATCGGTAACAAGAAGAAGGATGGTTTGAGCATACCCAACACACATGCCCCTTCCCAGTCCTGTGGCAGCTCCGAATAGGCTTTCTTACCACAGATCCAGTACAAATTTGCTGGGGCTCTCCAAGTAGATGTGATGGATAGATCAAACCACACATCCTTTAAATTGGCATATCTAGCAAACGGGTTAGATGGTTCTGAGACATTTGAAGCCGACCACCAAGTTGTATTCTTTGTATCATCATCATAAGCTTTTTGCCCTAGACAAGTTAATTCTCCTACAGAAGTATTATACATTATTCCTTTCCTTGCTATGCAAACATAACCTATGATGGAGGTCTTTAATCTCCACTCAGATTTACCTCTAACACTCATATGATAATCGGCTTGTGTAGATATTAATTGGTCAACTGCCTCAGAACCGGACATTACCTCCTTTGCTTCCCAAGGCCATTGGTCTCCCATGTTAGTACCTCCACACACATAGCAGTTGGTAACATTAAGACTACCGGCAATACTTTCAGCTAAATCGATGAACAGGTTTTTAGCATTATGGGGGATCTTATTATCTATACTCATCTCTTCGTAAAAGGAATGGTATACTTGATGAGTCTGGGAGGATACCGTATCAGTCTCTATTCCTATAAACAATAATGTCCCAGGATCTAAACCCGTCCCGTATATTTGAAACCCAAATAAATTTCCATACTTATCTAAGAACTTGTCGGGGTTATTAATGAGTATATGGACTGGGTTGCATTCCATAGACTTACAATAAGGGCTAGTCGGCAACTTAGTCACTATCATGTCTTTGTCTACTGTCTGTCCCCAAGTTGCCCACCCCACACAAGACCAATATGGACAAAAGTTATAGTCTTTATTTGGGCATCTAGGACTTACATATTTATTTTTTGCTACTGGGACAAATATATTTATCGTTAGACCCATATGTCCTCTCCCATCTAAGATCCCCACATACATTCCACGGCTTTCTACCACTCGATATCGCTTTACACGCATCAAATAGCAGAACACCCGAAGAATGTACGGATTCTAACACCGTTTTATTAATTAGGGTCCCCTGAGGATCTCCATTCCTGAGAGTCAACCAAATTGTACGAGGCTGATACTCCGGACTGAAGCACTTAGGTTCTCCTACTCCTAAATGGCACACACTATAGTCTATATTTAAGTATCTACATCTCGATACATCTCCTTTACACTCGTATTGTGAATGCCAAATTAGGGTTTGGGATATATGGTTACCTGTTCTCGTAGTCTTAATGCATACCTCACAGCTAGGAGTGTCGGTACCTCTACCTTCCTGAATATAAAAACACATGTAAATAAACACAATCAAAAGCACATCTTTCGCCGTCATCCTCAGTCTTCGTCCGTGCGATGGAACCTCAGCTTCCAGGATGTGAGGGCTGCAGGGAATGGAGTTCTGCTCGTCTTCACAGGTGTCCCTTCGAGACTTTCCTGGCTTATACACTATGTGATGGTAAGCGGACAGGCTTTATTATGGCCTTCTCACTCACACCTGTAACAATAAAATTTGTAATCCACAATAATTCCTCGTTACTCCGACTGAGTAGTACGTTTTAACCGGATCTTGCAGGGATTCTCTGGATCTGCTGTAACTTGCCAAGAATCGACTGCTGCTGGTTTAACCCTGGAGTGATGTATCCACGGAGTCACTTCTGCTACTTTTATTGCTGTAGGGGTAGACAAAAGAACAACATAAGGACCTCTCCACTTGGGCCCTAACGGTACATTATTCCACTCTTTAATCCACACTTGATCTCCTGGATGATAACTATGAACAGGGGGATAAATATTCACAGGTAATCTATCTTGTACCCATTTCTGTACCTCCTCCATAGTCTTACCCAACTCTACAACCTGCTGCCGAGTAATTCCTTCTCCCAACTGACTCAAGTCCCCCCTTAAGTTACCAAGTACGGGAGGTGGTCGCCCATACATGATTTCAAAAGGAGAGAGGCCCATCCTTCTGGTAGGGGTACTGCGGATTCGCAATAAGGCTATAGGTAAGAGAACGTTCCACTTAAGTTGGGTTTCCTGACACATTTTAGCCAACTGGTTCTTTATAGTTCTATTCATTCTCTCTACCTTACCAGAACTCTGGGGTCTATATGCAGTATGAAGCCTCCACTTTATACCAAGCATATGAGTCAGTTGTTGTAGGCACTGGTGAACAAAAGCTGGACCATTGTCCGATCCTATAGAACAGGGTAGTCCATATCGGGGTATTATTTCTCGTAGCAGGAATCTCACAACTTCTCCTGCTTTCTCTGTACGAGTAGGACATGCTTCTACCCAGCCTGAATAGGTGCACACAATTACCAGCAGGTAACGATGTCCACCCGATTTAGGCATCACTGTAAAGTCTATTTGTAGATCGGACATGGGGAGTCCCCCCATAAACTAAACTCCTGGTGGCTTTACTGGTCCTTGTCTTGCATTATTCTTAGCACACGTTACACATCTGCGTACAATGGCCTGAGTCAAGTTGGACAATCTTGGTATGTAGAAATGTTTTCTAAGAGATTCTTCAGTACTGTCTCTCCCAGAATGTGTCCCGTTGTGATAATTTTGGACAATTTCTACCGCTAGCGATGCTGGTATAACTATTCTTCCATCTTCTAGCTGATACCACTTGTTCTCCAGATACTTTCCCGGTTCAGTCTTTAACCACTCCTCTTCTTGAGCTGTATAAACTGGAGTCCATTGGGACAGTGGAGTTGGTATAAGAGCAGCTATATGCCCTACATACTCCTGTCTTCCTGATTCAGCAGCACGCTTAGCTGCACTATCTGCCATCCGATTTCCCTTGGTTACATCACCATCTCCTCTCAGATGCGCTCGACAATGTATGATACCGACTTCTTTCGGCTCCCACACTGCTTCCAATAGTTGTAGGATTTCAGCTGCGTACTTGATTTCTTTGCCTTCTGAATTCAGTAGTCCTCTTTCTTTATACAAAGCTCCGTGGGCATGAGTGGTTAAAAACGCATACTTAGAGTCCGTATAGATATTTACTCTTAAACCTTCAGCCAATTGTAACGCTCGTGTTAGTGCTATTAATTCTGCCTTTTGTGCTGATGTTCCTTTCGCCAGTGGCCGAGCTTCTATCACCTTGTCTATTGTTGTCACTGCATATCCTGCATAGCGGATCCCTTCTTTCACATAACTACTGCCGTCGGTGTAATATTGAACATCGGGGTTCTGGATGGAAAAATCACGAAGATCTGGTCTACTTGAGAATACTTCATCCATTACTTCCAGACAATCATGTTGACTTTCAGTAGGTTGTGGCAAAAGGGTAGCTGGATTTAAGGTGTTTACAGTCTCTAAATGCACTCTTGGGTTTTCACACAACATTGCTTGATACTTGGTCATACGGCTGTTACTAAACCAATGATTTCCTTTGTAATCCAACAACGTCTGTACTGCATGTGGGACTCGTACATAAAGTTCTTGACCCAGAGTGAGTTTATCGGCTTCAGCTACTAGCAGGGCGGCTGCAGCTACGGCTCTTAGACAAGGTGGAAGTCCGCTGGCCACTGCATCCAATTGTTTAGACATGTAGGCAACAGGTCTTTGCCATGATCCCAAGTACTGTGTCAATACTCCCACAGCCATTCTTCTTTGCTCGTGTACATACAGGTAGAATGGTCGTGTGTGATCAGGTAGACCTAATGCTGGGGCACTCATCAAAGCCTTCTTCACATCTTCAAATGCCGTTTGCTGTTCTTGGGTCCATAGGAAGGGGTCGTGCTCTGTACCTTTGATAGCTGCGTACAGAGGTTTTGCCAGTATCGCATAGCTGGGAATCCATATCCTACAGAAGCCTGCTGCCCCCAAGAATTCTCGCACTTGTCTTCTATTCTTGGGTATTGGTATTTGGCAGACAGCCTCTTTTCTCTCTGGCCCCATAATTCTTTGACCTTCAGAGATATGGAATCCCAGATACTTGACAGTTGGCAAACACAACTGAGCCTTCTTTCTGGACACCTTGTATCCTGCCTTCCAGAGAATATGTAGTAGATCGTGCGTTGCTTGCTGACAGATTTCTTTTGTAACTGCTGCTATCAACAAGTCATCTACATATTGTAACAATACACACTCTCCTGGGATGGACTCGAAATCCAATAGATCTTGACTTAGGGCTGAACCAAATAGGGTAGGTGAATTTTTAAACCCTTGGGGCAGTCTTGTCCAAGTCATTTGGCGTTTTGAGCCCGTTACAGCGTTCTCCCACTGGAAAGCGAAAATACATTGACTTTCTGCGGCAATTCGGAGGCAAAAGAAGGCATCTTTGAGGTCTAAAACTGTGAAGTAAGTAGCCCCGCCCGGAATTAAAGCAAGCAGGTTATATGGATTGGGTACAACTGGATGTATGCTAACAACCGCATCATTGACTGCTCTTAAGTCCTGCACAGGTCGATACTCATCTGTGCCGGGCTTTTGAACAGGCAGCAATGGGGTGTTCCAGGGGGAAGTACAGAATTTTAGGATACCATACCGTATGAACTTATCCAGATAGGATTGGATGTTCTTCTTAGCCTTCTGCGGAATGTGATATTGTCTTAGGCTCACTGGATAAACCCCATGTTTCAGTTCAATTTTTATTGGTGGAATATTGCGGGCCAGTCCTGGTGGGTTGTTCTCTGCCCAAACTCCTGGTATGTTAAACAATGTCTCATCACTCCTAGGGTTTTGGCTAGTCAACACTGTATAAAGTCGCCACTCTTCTTCCTTTGGTATGGATAAAGTCATAATACCTGAAGGTCCATTAAACTTTAAAGATGTTGTTCCATCTGGTAGGAACGTAATCTGCGCTTGTAATTTGGATAGCATATCACGTCCCAGCAATTGGACTGGACATTCAGGCATATAAAGGAATTGGTGTTTTACTACGTGGCCTCCCAATGTACAGAGTCGACTTTTAAGAACCGGCTTTTCAGCACTTCTTCCAGTTGCTCCTATCACAGTAATAGTCCTTCCAGATGGAGGAGCAACTAGATTAGTCACCACTGAATGTTCAGCACCAGTGTCGATCATGAACGCACTCCTTTTCCCCCCTATTGATACATCGACCATAGGCTCCGCTCGACCAAGGGGGATGGAGCCCGGTCGGTATCAATAGTCCTCCATGACCGTGTCAGCCAATCCTACGAAGTCCCTACCTTCTCTATCGCGGGACCTTTGCGCTGCTGGAATATACCTGTCTTCCCTAACACTTCCTCTGTTCCCATTACTCCCTCTATAACCATTACTCCCTCCGGGGCCTCCTCTACCTCTCGCTCTGCCTCTAAAGTTTCCGTAGCCTGCCCTGGGTAGGACCCTCTCGTACTGCTCTCTTTGCGGACATTCGTTCCTCCAATGCCCTTCTTCCTTGCAATACGCACACTGATCCCTACTCAAAGGCTCCCTACTCCATCTATTATTGCCTCTATCTGGGCCCCGTTTATCTACGCCTGCGATCGCTACCGCTAGCATATCAGCCTTTTTACGCATCTTGCGCTCCTCCTCTTTCTTGCTTTCTGTTTCCCTATTCATATAGACCTTATTAGCTACCTCCATTAGTTGGGAGATTGACATACCTGCAAACCCTTCTAACTTTTGTAGCTTGCGCTTAATATCTCCGTAAGCTTGGCTGACAAAGGCGGAGTTAACCATTCGGGAATTGTCTGCGTCTTCCGGATTAAAGGGGGTGTACAAGCGGTACGCCTCCAATAATCGGTCATAAAAGACACTGGGCGCTTCATCGCTTTTCTGGATCACCTCAACTGTCTTCGACATGTTAATGGCTTTCTTTCCTCCGGCTTTCATGCCAGCAATTATAGCGTCTCTATAGGCTCTGAGTTGAACCATATCAGCACCATTTACGTTCCAATCGGGATCAGTGTTGGGATAATGTGTTGCGGCCCATGCTGCTGGATTAGCTTGGTTCAAAGCACGGGCTCTATCTTCTAATGCTTTAATGGCTGCTTGATTTATTCTTGTCCTTTCCTCATTGTTAAATAAAGTCATTAATAACTGCTGGCAATCAGCCCATGTCGGATTATGCGTCTGTACTATTGAGGTGAACAGATCAGTCATGGCTTGTGGTTTCTCAGTATACGAGGAATTATGGGTCTTCCAGTTTAAAAGGTCGGTAGTGGTGAAAGGGACATATACGAAGACAGGGTCAGCGTGTGCCATTTGACCTGCGGCATCGATATAAGCTGACCCGGGATTTAAGCGAAGAGGCATCTGATAGTGCTTTAATTGTTGGGCACCAGTCAACTGTCGGGTTTGGATGGGGCTACGTAGGGAAGCGTCAGTCATGGGTTCCGGTCGGGGAGAGATAGGGTATGGGGATGTGGGAGGTTGGTTTTGGGAAAAGGTAGTGAATAGAACACTTCGGGCCGAGCTAGATGAAGCTTGACCGGAAGTCTGAAGTGGCGCCAAATCAGGATATTCATTTTTAATGGAGGTTGGTCTATCTGGTTCCGGAAGGGGGGATTTAGTACGAGGGGGGGTGGATCCTGCACTGGAGGAGGAAGCGGAAGTGGATGGGGGTAGTGAGGGAAGGGTTACAGGACTTCCTGTATTTGCGTCACTTCCTCTTACCGGAAAGTAAGGGGGCGGCAAAGGGATCTCGGACTCAGGGGGCGTGTCCAAAATGGGCCTAACACCAGCCCTAGTGGACGAACAAGTCCTAGCTACCATGAGGCGACACTGTTCCTCGTGGCATGTCCGGAGCCATTTTGGCGAGTCATTTACGGCCTGTCTCCAACAATCAATATAAGGAAACTGGCCGTAAAGTTCAGGCCTACCTGATACAGCCACGTGTAAGCGCTGTACCAGAGTTGGATCCAAACTGCCACGTGGCGGCCATGCCGCAACCAAAGTAGGCCACTCCCTAGTGCACAAAGTGACCAAACGTACAGGGGACATCTTAACCCCAAAATCACAAACTTTGAATCCCTTTTTAAAATTCTTAACCATACATCCTAAGGGATCCGGAATCGTTGACTGCGACGCACCCATATTTAACAGTGGAACGTCGTCGACAACGATTACTATACACGCGTACTATTCAACAGTCACACCCGTTTCCTCTGGCAACAGCACCACGTGGTACGGTTACCAAGTGAAACGTACACAATAACAATAAACACTCAGGGAATTCCCATACACACACAGCTGCTACACCAGTCACTATATAATCAATATTATGCCCTTTGGCGTAACTACACAGTCACCCACGCTATAATTCTCTATATACGAATTACCCGTCTATAACACACCCCAGTAACATCGTCTTTTACAAATAGCGGTTACAGTACGGTTAGCATAGGTCAAAGCACAAGTTAAGGTCACAATACAATTATTAGTGGTTATGGTGTTAAACATGCAATGGACGACAATGATTAGTACTTATTATATAATGTCAGTAAATATACAGGGTTATGGTACCGTGCACTATAATACAGCAACACACTATTAACACTCTCGCTAGACGGCTGAGCTCGCGCTATCTAACAAGATATACACTTTACTAAAACAATCGTTAACACATTTACAATTCCCAACTAAACTATTGGCCAGTACCTTGAATGGACTACCTAAAACTATATACACCCGTTTTGGTTAGCCACACTGCCCAATCACCACATATACATAGCGAGCTAGAGATCCGAATTTACACAGACGCCTCTTAGTCGCACTATACAACGAGCTAGAGAACCGAATTTACACAGGCGCCTCTTAGTCGTACTATCAAAAGTCTAGTGGGTTCCAAATTTACACGCCTTCCCACTTAGCCCAGATAGGATGAGAACTAGCGAACCGAATTTACACAGGCGCCGCTTAGTCTCCCGGTCCCTCCGACCTAGCGAACGTAATATACACCCTAGAACGCTAGTCTAGACAAGACACCGGTGTCCGGCTAGGGCTATCTTACACCAGGACCCCGCCTGACTAACCAAATCAAACGGTCTGACTAAAGAGCGTTCGATCGAGCGGTGCGCCTTCGCTCCTTCCCTCCGACAGAGGGGGCAGATACAGATTCAAAAACCCCTTTGGGCCTACCGCACAATCGGTATACCCCTAGCGGGTCCTGCCGTCTAAAACAGCAGTTATCTTACCTCCTCGTTCCTGAACCTGAGTTCACACTCATCGACGGGGACACCCCAGCACTTCTCACGTAGAGGCCGATGATCTCCTGGACAACAGACCAGTGGCGCCGAGACGAAGGGAGGTCCACGCAGAAGTTCAGGGGTGCAGCCGTAGAGAACGTGGGCAAAGATAGACCGTCTCACGCCTCTGCCTCTCAGCTACCGTTGAACGATGAGCTTCCCGGCCAATGCACCAAATGATACCGGAGAAACTGACGGAAGCCAAGCACAGAGAGATGGACACAGGTTTCTTCAGGAAGGAAGAGATTCTTTATTGGATCACCGATCGGGACTCAGAGGGACTAGCGTCACCAAAATACAGCAAAGTCTGAGTACTGAATACATAGAGTACATTCCTTATATAGCACTGTAGCTCCTCCCACAATTAACTACACCCACACATACCCTTAACCTATTTAATGAATAGAGTCTAAACTCATCCATCCGGTCTAACCACGTGGCTCATCTGATACAAAGGAGAGGGACTCGTAATTCCAGTTCTTACATTCCTGCACCTGGTCAGTACAGTGATGACAGTATCTTAGCTACGTGTAATTAACTAACTGATACTACAAACACATATACATACATATGCCTTGTGGCAATCTTAGCCTGCTAAACTTGTATTTTACTGGAATTACATCACAATGACTATGTGGATTTGGCCACAAGGCTAATATTTCTCTACAGGGAAAGTTGTAAAATATATACGGTGTTGCAGTTAATATCATTTAAAATCCTCTTTATCCAGTACTGATTATCACCTGTGTGAAAAACAGATAAAGCCCTACTAAAAACCCACTCTATGTTCAAAGGAGGAAGGAATTCATGGGAAAAGTTATTTTAAAAATTTACATAATAACATTTTTACATTAACGCTGAACTGCAATCTATACAGTAATTTTCTCTTCTCTTAATTTTTGTAGTATGCAAAGGTTTCAAAGAAAAAATACATTTACTTTATTTAAAAAAAAAAATTATAATGAAAGTTTCCTGACTTTTCTGACTGGGTCATCTCCATCAAAATCTGACCCGTAATTTGAGTTGAGCCTGTCCTGTTGCAGTTTGCAAAACTATCAAGCCACCATTTACAGCATGTGGCAATTATTCCCAGCACCACATTTTCAATAACTCCATCGAAATATCACTAACATTTGTTTTAAATAGTCAGCATTTCCAGCCGAGTCTTACTTCCCACTTAGAAAATCGTCCCGAAAACCTCAGGTCATATTCAGACAGAACTTTTGCAAATACCGCACAATGTATTAAAACATTTCAAGCCACCTTTAGGGTATTTTTAATCCCGTACAAAGAGTCTGATTGAACACAGCTGTTCAGTGAAAGGGGAAACTATCTGTTTTCGATTACAAGTTAAAGGTGTCCTATCCTCACATACACTCAGAGCCCACCGTCTGTTCTTCTGATGTACTGTGCATGTGGTCTTGTAGTCTGGATCAGATGGATTAAATAACTGTTGTCTCTTAATCTTGCACCTGCTGTAATAATATTTATGATAATTAGACTGTACAGAAAACTAAAACATAAAGTATACCTTCTCTAGACATTCATTTTTAAACCTGTGGCCAAAGAGTCTAGAAAGATATTGTTCTCCTGTCAACGTTTCAAAACCGTGTGATATACGGCTAGTTTATCCAACATAAAATTCGCCCTTTGAACTTTTAAATGTGCCTTGTCTTTTACAAGCAGTCTGTTGTTCCTGAAATATTTTCATTTATTTAGCATTATACCGCCATTAATTGCAAGTCCACGGTGCAACTGAACCTATTATATGAATCCTTGCCATGCCTCTACGACATTATACAGTAAAACCCGGGATAAACAACAAAAAGGATGTGTTATTGCGGAAAACATTGGAGACAGCGTACTGGTTTATTTGCACCAGTTCCGGGCTAACGGCATGTTGATTCCCCATTTACTCTACAATAACTCTCTATTAACTGTGTAATACAAAGAATATTTTTGACTGGATAATCGTACAAGCCGACAGTCAATATAAATCCAACCTATATAGAATTTATAATTTATAGGTCTATGACCAAACTCATGCTAAGCTTTTTCACATCTAAAACAAGGGTGTGTATAGAATTGTTGATTTATTTTAGATTTGAATGTAAATATATCTTCAATGACACCAGCTGAAATGTGATGAGTGTTTAATAGCTTGGTAAACACATCTGGTGGCAATAGAATTTATATTGCGATTTGTCAAAGTAATCGTGTACATTTTTCTTTTTTCTTTTTTTTACTTTCTACCAAGTCAATTCAATTGACGACTTGAACTTTAACCCCTTAAGAACACATGACACGTGTGACATGTTATGATAGTGTTGTCCTTAAGGGGTTAAACTTGCAGTTCAGGATACGTTATCATAATCAGAAAAATATGACTTGATTTATATCCAAGTAAAGGATAAAGAACCGGCAAAGGGGTTTAATTTAGTAAACACCAAATTGCAGTGATTTGAAACCTAAATATTGAGGCCAAAAATTGCAGATTTGAAAAAAATTCAAACATTGTCATTGTCTTCGTTATTTTTGCAAAACACATTTTTAAATTTAGTGAATAAACCTAACAGCCTTGTTTCAAATCCAAAACCATAGCTTGTGTTTATTGACTAAACCGGGCATTATGGAAATGGGACAATGTTAGGTCAAAATAGTCAAGCTGGAAAAATAACTGAATTTTTCCATTTTGGAATAAATTTTGCAATTACTTTGTCAGTTCACCGCAAGCCATGGAATAACTCCAACCTTTATTAAATTAAAGAAATCCCCTGTTATTTCTTAGAAGGTTACAGATGCTGCTAATAAGAATGTGCAGATACCCGTCACTCAGAAGCCTTTGCTCACGGCAACACTGTATCTGTGATGGGCAAACGGTACAAAGTCGTCGTTATTTACTAAAATCACTTTAATTCAGCTAGTCGGCTGTGCCCTAACATTTCTAATTCTCTGGTCAATACCAATATTTCATGGTATAATAGTGAATAACCTGGATTTTTTTTTCTACACTGGCAAATTTCTTAAGCTTCATCTCATTATCCATCGCATTATCACATCAAATATCCCACTTTTTCGTCATGAGAATGTGAATATTTACGATAAGCTTTATTTTTATTGTATGATAAACCACTTAGTGTACCTGTGATAGTGCAACTGCCATATGTGACTTTTTCAATAGATAAAATATTTATAAATCTCCTTTTTAATAAAACAATAATGCACAACAATGGCTAATGGGACAAACTTCTCGCAGATACTCAGATACTATATACAACTACAGACATAATCTAACCTCTTTTTAGCACATCCATGGAATTAGTATATGGTAAGAGTTCCCATCAAAAATACTAGTAAGGCCAATGTTAGCCGAGAGGCTCAAATGCTTCTTGGTTTGTTGAAAGCTCACTACAGAAGCTGCAAATTCTGGTAGGTTGCATCAAATACAAGCCTTTAAATATGAGTGTTGTTTTCATTTTATAAAAAAATGTTAATGCTATATATATATAAAATTAATTCATTCGAGTGTGGCGAGAGCAGAGATGAACGCCTGTCTGGAGCATGTATGTCTCATGTACTATGGTCCAGACTTCAGTAGGTCTATCAATGATCTGTAGCAGGGGCGCCCAAAAAGTACGTCCCCAGATGTAGAACTACAACTCCCACGATACTTTGCATGACTTTAGACTGACCAAACATCATGGAAGTTGTATTTTTAAAAACATCTGGCGATCTACCTATTGGGCACCCCTGATCTATAGCGTATTACTATGAAATAATAAAGGTAAATCTTTGCTAATCCACATACTGTAGGTAGAGGTTTTTCACAGTGCTCCCTATACGGACTTCGAGTTGACTGGAGAGAGGGAGAAATAAGCCACATTTTTTTTTGGTAAATCTCTTTCAACTGGTTTGACAAAAAAAAATACAAATAATAGGCAGTGCCAATAGAAACTTTGTAGCCAAAAATGAACTGTTAGATATGTTGCTTAGACTGCCACTTTAAGAAGAAGAATAAAAAACAGTACAACGTCTTCTTTAAAATAAAACACTTATTTGTTAAAAATAAAATAATTCCCTTTTCTCTGGAATAACCTTAGAAATAAAAACTAAGAACAATTCACTTTACTATATCTGATTATTGGCAGATTCTACTCTCTCTGTTTTCTATTCCAATCTTCTGTTACTTAAATCGAAAATACAAAAAAAATGTGAATTTGCAGATAGGTTTTATGCTATAAGGCTGAATATGGCAATATAAGACAAAATGTGTAGGCAGAATACATGTGTCTGCATAGAAACGGTGCATATAAACTGTCACATCAGCTTTCCGCTTGAGAAGGAACATCCAATCTGCAATGTATATATTCGGGAACATGTGACAGAGGACTAGCTTTTGGCTGTAATATAAAATAGATTAAAGCTATTGCATTAAAGTAATGAGAGATGCACAAATGTGTGATATATTTAATACATGTGTTTCTAGCCAGAAAAAAAAAAATAATATTGTTACTCAAACAGGTATAAATCAATCTTACACATTTTTTTTTTCATTAAAAGTTTCATGTTACCATCGTAGTTTGTAGCCTGAAAACAGAATTTTCTGTATTTCTCAGATATAAATATTACTTTTCTGGATGTGAAATGTCATATTTGTTTGGATCAATTCATGAGAACTTGTCTGAAATCTGCAATCATTACTTAAAGATGCAGAAGTGCGTCTGTGTGAGACTGACCTTCTGATACTCTTAATACAAAGAGAATATTCAATGCAATATTTTCAACTGCGCTACTTCTGTTTCAAATCAAATCGTTGACTTTTGGGATCTTTTTTTCCATATTAAAGTTGTTTTAAAGTGATCTCACAAATTGAGCAGCTTTGGGATTGTCAAATCACAAACATATGTTTTTCTTTAAAATAAATGAATCCAGGGACATGATATCCAGAAAATCGCGAGTCCCACACGCAATGCTGAGCATGTGTAATTGTCAACAAAACCCAGGAGGCCACTGTGAGTGTGTGGTCCCTTAGACGGATGGGTTGCCATTCTTGTGGATAATTATGCCCGAGTCCTGGACATCCATCGTCACTCTGTAAAGTGCCACCATTACATACAGGATAAAACACAGCCCCCTAATAAGGATATTGTGAGTTCCATCACTTGAAGCTTTCATAAGATCACAGAAACCCAAGCAGACTTGTAATATGCTAATTTCTATTGGTAAGGGTTCATTTAAATGTGATTTAGTACATGACCAAGAGGCTATTTTAATGAGGTTCAAGTCCAAACCTAACTCAATTGAAGCAAATTACTAATGTGATCCTAGAATTTGCCAAGTTAATGACTTTAACTCCTTTATTATATTACTATACATAATCAATGCGTTATTAAAAATAGCAAGGTATTGGTGATATTTTCCTTTATTAGGCTTTTTTTCCTAATATTGTAAAACTAAGGTTTCTTAAAGCCACACTCCAAACACCTTAACCACTACAATCCACTGTAGTGGAAATGATGCCATAAGTTCCCTTGCATTCTCCCTGAGTAATTTGTCAGCCTGTTTAACCCCTTAAGTACCAAACTTCTGGAATAAAAGGGATTATCCCTGTCCTTAAGGGGTTAAAGGACCACTATAGGTATCCAGACTACTTCAGCTCAATGCAGTGGTCTGGGTGCCAGGTCCCTCTAGGGTTAACCCTGCCTGCTGTATACATAGCAGGTTGAGAGAAACTGCTATGTTTACATATGGGTTAATCCAGCCTCTAGTGGCTGTCTCATTGACAGCCGCTAGAGGCGCTTCTGCGCTTCTCACTGTGATTTTCACAGTGAGAAGACGCCAGCGTCCATAGGAAAGCATTGATAATGCTTTCCTATGGACTGACTGAAGGCGCGCGCGCGGCTTTTGCCGCGCATGCGTATTTGGCGGAAGAGGGAGGAGAGTCCCCAGAGCTGAGGGAGCCTGGCGTTGGAGAAAGGTAAGTGTTTAACCCCTTCCTCATTCTAGAGCCCGGCGGGAGGGGGGCCATGAGGGTGGGGGGGACATATTAACACTATAGTGCCAGGAAAACGAGTTTGTTTTCCTGCCACTATAGTGGTCCTTTAAGAATGACTTGACAACTTACCTGGGTCTCCCCAGCGTAGGATGCTTGGTTCCTTTAATGAATATTTTCAAGGGTAAGCCTGGCTCACACATAATGTAAACATAAACTTTAATGGCAAAAGTTAATTCTAAACTTGACCATATGTGTGTGCAGTAAGGCTAAATCTGTCACTATTTTGAAGCAGGTTCTATACAACGGCAACTACAAAAAAATGAAAAGATGCCTGAAGAAAAAAATACGGTGGACACCATGAAAAAAAGAACAAAAAAGGTTTATGCACACTGATTGTATTTGATCCATAAAGTATAACTCAGTGTCATACAGTGTGTACAATTACCCAAAATAGGCATTATAATGTATTCATATATGGTATAGATCGTACCACTTCTATCATTAAGAACAAAATGTGGAAAAAACACAATTAAAAAGCAATCTTTACAGGTAACCCCTGCCTATCAAACATACAACTCTAATAATATAAAATATAATGGGCAAATAGTGGGGATGAGCCAGAAGGCCTCTCTACAGAACTGTGTGTTACAGGACTGGAGACATGAGACTATGAG
Source organism: Pelobates fuscus (assembly GCF_036172605.1). Lineage (NCBI taxonomy): Eukaryota > Metazoa > Chordata > Amphibia > Anura > Pelobatidae > Pelobates > Pelobates fuscus. Next base: position 43,194,440 of record NC_086323.1, read on the forward strand.
CACCACAACAAAAGTTCCAAATGCAAACTCAAAGGGCAAACGTACGCAACATGAGTCCAGTCTTCCATATAATTCAACAATATATAGTAAATCTTAACAAGAGGCATAGCTGATTGGACCCCATTTCAATCATTATTTTATTCAATTGTGTGTAATCTTCTCCACTGTTGCAGTCTGGATTAGAATCCAAGAACCAACCGTGACTTATCAGAGACCTGCAAGCATCCAAGGGTCCTCCACCTGCCTTTATTGTAGATATAATCCAGACTGATATCATGTCTGAATGATTTCTGAGCAGGACTCACCTGCATAGAGAGGGCACTGTGGTTTGCTCCTTACAAGTTCAAGTGGCACATGGTATCAGTCTGGATTATATCTGCAATAAAGGCAAGTGGAGGACCTTTTGATGCTTTCAGGTCTCTGATAAGTCACGGACGGTTGGTTCTTGGATTAGAATCAGTGGAGGAGATAACACCACTTGTCTTGCTCCATCACCTTGAGCCTTGGGTGTTGACCCAGGCCTACTAATGTGCTTCAACCCATGACAACCAGTTATCGTATCTTGCTTTATATAATTTTTTACAACTAAAGATACAATTAATATTTTTTTTTCCTCTTGCTATTTCCCTCATAACATGCACTTCAAACAGTATGGATTTTGCTTGCATTACCCTCTTGTTGCTTTGAGGGTATTTAGCATATTCAACGTAGGCACCCTCCTTAAAGGCACATTTATATTCTTTAAAAACAAACCCAGACCTGTCTTCAATTCCAAACAGTAAAATGTTTGGCTGTGTTTGAATTTCACAGAAATTTCAACCCAGTCAAGGGATATACAGAGACAAAGTAGGGCCTACATTGTCCCTGTGTATTTCCTCCACCGACTCTCGTTGGAGTGACGGCTGCAGGGTATTGGCTCTGTCTATTGAGGATCCCATGGTCTCACTGCATCCTCCATAGACCCCAATGCTGTACTCTCGCGCAGTGACATCGTCTCCTGGCGCTGCTGGAGGAAGATAGCTGCATTCGTGAAGGACAAATTCATGTAAGTAAATCTCACTTTAACCTGCCCCAACCGGCCACTGGACCCCCAGCACCAATGCCAATGTCATGGGTTTTTGTGAATTCAGCAAAGTCCCTAGAAGGCGACAGTGCCATTTTAAGTGATTTTTCTTCTTTGCATGTTCAGCGTAGTGTGTACTTATATGGTCAGTTAAGCTGCTGTTATGATATTTTAGTTTGAGCGTATGTTATTTTCCGTATTATGTTTCTTTCCATATGTTTTCTCATGGTAGGTTCATGCTAGGCTCTAATTACCTATAGAATCCTATTTCAATAAAAATTCTCGCTGTAAATATCTCTTTAGCACAAATAAGGTGTTAAAAAACATGTTGCTGTGTATTTTTAAGGTCAGGTCAACCAATGTGTTAAAAAGCATTCTAATTTGCGAATATATTTGGACAGCTAATTTAGTTAGTAAATTATTACTAGAAACTCTAGTTTGTTTGTTTTTTTTCTTTTTCTCACCTTTTTAATAAGAATATCAGGCAAAAACTAAGTGTAAATCTTGGTTTAACCCCTTAAGGACATATGACATGTGTGACATGTCATGATTCCCTTTTATTCCAGAAGTTTGGTCCTTAAGGGGTTAAACTGGACTGATATAGAACCTGAACCAATCAGAAATGTATTTGTGTAATCATTTTTTTTTTCATTTTTCTAAATGTTTTGCATTAGTTAATGTCAGGTAAGAACATTTTTTTTTTTTACTTTTCTTTCCCAAAGAAAACTAAGTGCTATGAAAGGAGAGTGAGGAGAAGTACTGTGGAAAATATTACATAGTTACATAGCTGAAAAGAGACTTGCGTCCATCAAGTTCATCCTTCCTCACATATGTTTTTGCTGTTGATCCAAAAGAAGGCAAAAAACCCAGTCTGAAGCGCTTCCAATTTTGCAACAAACTAGGAAAAAAATCCTTCTTGACCCCAAAATAGCAGTCAGATGTCTCCTTGGATCAAGCAGCTATTACCCCACTAATTAGAAATTAAATCCCGGTATGTTATATTTTTACAAGTATTTATCCAATTGCAGTTTAACCCCTTAAGGACCAAACTTCTGGAAAAAAAGGGAATCATGACATGTCACACACGCCATGTGTCCTTAAGGGGTTAAACATCTGTATGGACTCTGATAAAACCACCTCTTCGGGCAGAGAATTCCATATCCTTATTGCTCTTACTGTAAAAAAAAAAAACATTTTCTTTGCCTTAGATGAAATCTCCTTTCTTCCAGCCTAAATGTGTGACCTTGTGTCCTATGTAGAGCCCTGTTTATGAATAGATTTCCAGATAAAGTGTGGTACTGGCATCGAATATATTTGTATAATGTTATCATATCCCCTCTCAGGCGCCGTTTTTCCAAACTAAACAGATTTAAACGTTTTAACCTTTCTTCGTAACTAAAATGCTCCATTCCTTTTATTAATTTTGTAGCTCATCTCTTTTTCTAGTGCCATGATATCTTTCTTTAGAACAGGTTCCCAAAATATATAATATAAGATCTCCCATGTCATCATCGAGGGAGCCAACTCACCCATATTAATAACTATCCCAACTTAAAAACAGAAATGTGATCTCAAATATCTTAAAATCTGTCTTGAAATTAACCTACATGAAAAAGTTTTAGTATTTTCCTTCAAGTAACAGCAAATTACATTGAAAGAAAAGCTGTCTTTACAATGATGAAAACGTATTTGTGAAGCTCTATAGGATAATTATATATTTTACACCTACACTACTACTAAGCCCTAATAATGTACAGTGATAACCTCATTATATAAGTAACCCATAAACATGTTATTTGATCTAAAATCCAATATCCACGTGTGAAAGCACGTATAAGTATTACATTACATTGCTGATGGTATAACCATTAGCATCATCATCTCACAGAAGAACTTTTCAATTAATACACAGCAGCAGAAGCTTTAACTCTTAGATTAACTAACTAGAACTAAATCAATCCGAATCAGTACCATGCAGCAGAATCTTCAGATTGAGGACCTAGCAACAGATTCTACAGATTCAGTAGTTAGAGATAGAACCTTCAGATTCAGGACAATAGCTTGTGGCAGAAACTTATAATTCAGTCTTTGCAAGCAGATTTTATAGATTAACTAGCAGATGGCAAAATATTTAGGCACAGCAATGGGCAACAGCAGATGTAGATTTCATGACTGAATGATTGGTGGGACTTACTTGAAGGACAGATCCAGGGGGAATTGTATAAAGTTAAAGGAAAGTTTAGTTTGACTAGCACAAAGTAAATGTAGGCTAGAAAAGAACAGAAAGGAATTGAAGAGCTCCTATCACAACAGGAATTACTACTGCCTTCACTTTCCACATCCTTTAAAGCTCCTCTTTAAGTTTTTGGTATTTGTCAACCTTCTCATGTTCCTTCTTCCCGATGTTATAGTCACCGGGCATTGCGACATCCACCACCACTGCAGTCTTCTGTTCCTCATCTACCACAATGATGTCTAGTTGGTTGGCCAGTACTTGTTTGTTTGTCTGAATCTGAAAGTACCATAGGATCTTAGCGCTGACATTCTCAACTACACTGTGTGGTATCTCCCTTCTGGACTTGGCCAGGTCCAGCCCATATTCTGTGGAGATATTTCGGTACACAACCCCAGCAACTTGGCTTGTGCCTCTCAGTGTATGCAGACCCTGCTAACATCTTGCACCGTGCTGCACAGACTGCACCTTGAGTGTTGCCTTGTGGGGTAGACCCTCTATTGAGTGCTTGTTCCTATATATATATTTGCTTCCATCTGCCCTCCCGCAACACAATATAGACCTATATCTCCTAACACATTCACACACTGCACCTCTCTCACACACACACACTTCACCCCTCACACACATCACACACACATTGAACCCCTCACAAACACATTTAGCTCACACAGGTTAAATTAATCAAAATGTATCAGAGATCTACAATGAGCCAAGAAAGACTGAGTAACTTAGCAATACTGTAAATTGAGAGAGATTTTTGTGTAGATTTCAATACTGTTATTGAACATTTGTACAAATTAAAACCAGACATATTTTATTTAAGTTTTATAATACTAGCATTAAATGCATTTTACTTTAATTATCAGTAATTTCTTAAAATATAAAACACGTGCTTGGGGGGTTGAAAACTGGACTGGTGGAAGGGACTCAGGGTCCACCGGTTAAGGGGTGCAATACATCCCCCTTGCCCCGGGTGCTGGCCACCTATGCTACGCCACTGCTTTGACATACTTATACACTGTACATCACTGTGAGTTTTATTTTTGTGGATCTCAGTGATAAATGGATGAACAGCGCATTACTGTGAGTTTTTATACCAAGGAGATCAAGGTAATGATTAAAATTCCAGAGCTCTAAAGCAAAATGACTCACAGTATTATATGACAGCGGAACATAATACTTAGTCAGTTCCTCTGTAATGCCCAGAGAGGAAGTTTAGCATCTCCAGCCTGCACGTATGTTAGCTGCAGGCCATTAGTAGCTGTCTCCAGAGTTCTGGACATCCAGAGCGTTGCTGCGGATAACCACAGAAAAGCTCTGATTCTGTAAGTGTTTGAGCTCTCAAGAGTCTGCACCCAGAGAAGGCACAGACCAGATTCCCAGCACACTGTACCACCAGAGGTCAGCATGCCTCCCTCTCTGCAAAGTAACAATAAGGAAGGTGGAATGAATATTTTCTATTATCAATTTAATAAAGCCCCTATAAATATACTACATACACACACAATATATAGATGAGCAGGTGTGACCAAGAAGAGGTGCTGTAATGGATACATGACGTGTTGGGCATTATAAGCAGATTAACTTTGATGCACCTTAATGAGGTGCACGATTAACTGGCAGTACATTCTGGCAGCATGACTAGTCTGGATAATGCTACACAGTTAACTGGTCTAAGATAGACATTAAGGTGACATGCTATGTTTCATGAGCGTTATATAAATTAATAATGACATCAAGCAAGATAACATTTCACATAGTAAAAGCCACTGGGTCTCCTCACATCAGGCGTCCCTCACTCTGCTAAGTGTATATTACGTGGCTCTAGGCATTCCGTCATCTCAGCCGGTTCGGGTAGTCCCTCAACTTGTTCCTGCCACCAGCCTGGTCGATTGTTATTTTTAGTCCCAGCATAGATGTAAGTTTGCTTTGTTCCGCTCCGCCAGCCATAAATCACGGTTTGGATCTGCTCCCCAGAGCAAGATTTTTTTGTATATTGTGTATTACTATTGTATATTTATTTAGTTAGCAACATGCAAACATGTGTACCTTAATATATGGATATAGATTTATCTAATACAAATTGTTACTTTTTATGGGGTGTGCTCGTCATTCATTCCCTATAGATTGTATGCCTATATAAACCTGTTACAGTGTCTCTCCATTGGCCTGTCGTGGTGTTGTTGTGAATTCTGGAGTGTATTTTTGTTTTGACTTGGATTTGTTATATTAGTAGCTGGATTTCTGGTACCATTTGACATTCCCATATATGACATTAATCTTCCATAGCCACACAATTTAGCTTTTTCTTGACTATTCTTTGCCTGTTTGCAGGTCTGTTTAGCCTCATGGTAGATGCCATGTTACGGTCTAGTTCTGTCCTGAGTTTCTTGACATTTAGATTTGTACCTCAGACGTGAGTTCTGTTTAACAAGGTCATATGCATTACAAATAGCAGGTAAAAAAAAAAGGGAAACAAAGGGAAAGGGAATTGAGGGATTGGGAGGGATATCTGCATGTGTGAATGAAAGATAATAAGGGCTTGGAGATGGAGGATAATGAAACTGACTGGATGCCTGAAAAGTAAGGGGGTAAAGGGCACAGACGTTAAAGAATGGGGACTTAGAATGCGATGGTTTTGGCACTTAAAAATGTGGTTAATATGATATGGTTGGTTTGGTTGGACAGGATGAGGGGTCATTGGGTGAGAGGTGGTTGTAGAGACTAAGTGCTAAAGAGGTCTGTCAATCACCCTGTGAACATTAACCCCTTAAGGACACATGACATGTGTGACATGTCATGATTCCCTTTTATTCCAGAAGTTTGGTCCTTAAGGGGTTAAAAGTACACTCTAAATACCAGAACCACCACAGCTTCATGTAGTTTTGAGCCGTGCGCTCAACTCCCACTATTCATGGGCGGCAGCAATGACTATAGTACTCATCAGCCCCAGTACATACAATAAAAACCAAACAACAAACTTTTTTCCTTTGGTTGCATGTATTGTGGTTGATGAGTACTATAGTCATTGCTGCTGCATGTAGCTTTGACGTTAATGGCCATTGAAGTGATACTAAAAACCCTCCAGTTATTTAAATGTGCATAGGGATTTGGGATAGTGTGCAAGTTACTTTTTTCTTTGTTTTTTTTACATACATTTTATGTAGGTGGTCACACGACCAAATATACTGATTTATCTTTTCATTAAAAAACAAAGCTGTCATTTAATGTCCTAATGTGTTTTCTAACCCACCTCCTATAGACTGTAAGCTCGTTTGAGCAGGGTCCTCTTCAACCTATTATTCCTGTAAGTTTTCTTGTAATTGTCCTATTTATATTTAACCCCTTAAGGACACATGACATGTGTGACATGTCATGATTACCTTTTATTCCAGAAGTTTGGTCCTTAAGGGGTTAAATCCCCCTCTCTCATAATATTGTAAAGCGCTACGGAATCTGTTGGCGCTATATAAATGGCTGCAATTAGATTGAGGTGAGCTATCATTTAGAATTCCATCCAATTGTGTCAGTCACTTAAACTGGCTCACGGTGACAACTCTCCATAGATTTATGAGTAAATTAACACTAAGAATAAGTTTTTCCACATCGGAAAACCAACTAGAAACTCATTCTCTTTACGCAAATAATGCACACAAAAATCCAGACACTCACTGCTTTCCTCATATAAATAACTAATCTCTTCGAAAATCTGGATTTATTCAGACAAATACTTTCATTAAATGTGACCCGGAGATTCACGTGCTTGAGTCATGCAGAAAATCGTCTGGTTTTCATTCTTTATCCATCTTGTAGGACTGGTGTCCAGCATCTTGATCTTCATTCAAACAGGAGATAAAATGAAAGGAAGAAAAATTATATTGGGAGATGGGGATTTTAAATGAATCCTTTAAATTGTTGTTTATATTGAATTGTCATGTATTTACATGAGATTCACAAGATGAGCTAAGAACCCGTTCCACTCAGCACACATTAAATCCTATTTCCTAAATCACCCATCTCGTATAGTCCTTACAACAAGATCTGTATGTGAAATAAAAGGCATGACGCTTGTTTAAAAAAATGAGAGGAATAAACTGAAGCTGGCAATGATTGCATTCGTCAAATATTTAATTTTATAAAGGCAAAGTACAATCACATATTCCCTTTTTTTTATTAGGACACATCTGGAGTAGATTATTTGAAGATTACAACGTTTCCTGTATTTTTTTCCGAGTTAATTTCATTGATTCTGAGACCTGAAACAATCATATAAAATCATCAGTAAATTCACAGTAGGTTGGAAGCTGGCTACAAGGGATTTATTCACTAAATAGTGAATCATGTAGAACTGAAAATAGAATTACAAGATGTGAGTCCAAAATAAAACAAGTTGGAAAAAAATCTTAGAATGAAATATACATCTAAGTTCCAGAATTTTTACGGTTTAGCTTTTTTTGGCTTTTCATTTCGCATATTATATAATATTGTTATATATCCCCAAAAAAATAAAAAATGTATTCTCAAAAAATCCTGCATGCGATCATATTTTAGTTGTTCTGCTAAAATGCTGAATTATTGTTTAGTTCTATTTTATAGAAGGGGGAGTAAATGGGATTATTTTATTTTTTGTACTTTTTGTTTTGTTTGATTATTCAATTAATAATTTAAGGCCACATCCACTATCTACACACCCCCTCACATACACACACAAACACAGTACACAAACTGCACCCCCTGCACTAACACACATACTGCTCCCCTGCACTAACACACAAGCACACTGCGCCCCCTGCACTAACACACACTGCACTAACACACGAACACACTACACACACTGCACCCCCTGCACTAACACACATACTGCTCCCCTGCACTAACAAACAAACACACTGCGCCCCCTGCACTAACACACACTGCACTAACACACAAACACACTACACACACTGCACCCCCTACACTAACACACATACTGCTCCCCTGCACTAACACACAAACACACTGCACCCCCTGCACTAACACAAAAACATACTTCTCCCCTACACTAACACACAGCACACAGCAACCCCTGTACTGACATACAAACACCCTGCAGCCCCTGAACGAACACACAAACACACTGCACACACTCTATACCCCTATATACACACTACAGCCCCTGGATTAACACACAGCACACACTCTATACTCCTATATTCACACTACACCTCCTGTACTTACACACAAACACACTACACATACTCTATACTCCTTATATACACACTATACCCCCAGCACTCACATACACAAAGTAAACACACTCTATACACACTCTAAACATACACTACACTACCTGCACTCTCACACACTACAGCCCCTAGCCACATGCAGTACGCCACAAACAGAACCCTTTACACACACAATACAACACAAATAGTCTGCTCTACACAGATGCAACCTCCAAATATACACCACAGTGAACATCCCCACACATGCACAACACACTTTAACAGCCTTGTTCCCGTTTTGATCTCTGGTATCCCACTATTGAGGACACCAGAGACAAATCACCAGCAAACACAGAACATGCTTACAGTGCACAAACTCCCCCCCCCCCCCCCCCCCTCAAAAAAAAACATGGCTTTTACTCAGGGCAGGACTGGGGATACAAAGCAGCCCTGGAAAAAAAAAATCGATGCCAGCCCTATACGTCATTGCGCCATATATTGTCGCATGTAATATGTAAGGCTATGTCTTGCCACCCCAGATGATTGAGTTATATATATATATATATATATATATATATATATATATATATATATATATATATATATATATTGCTTTTTCTAATATAAAATATTGGTCCTTTCAGAGTAAAACATTTAATTATACAGTAAGATTGTGTAAGATTGACACAGACAATCTCACTGACACACACAAGCTCATTGATACACAGCCTCATAGACAAACAATTTCACTAATATACATAAGCTCATTGACATAAAAACACAAGCTCACTCACTAGCAGGCACACACACATGCAAGCAAGCTCACTCACTAGCAGGCACACACACACACACACAGCTTAATGTAGTGGTTCTGTTGTCTATAGCCTGTCCCTGCAGGCTTTTGAATGTAAACACAGACTTTTCAGAGAAAAGGCAGTGTTTACATTGCTTCCTAGTGACACCTCTAGTGACAGACACTCAGACGGTCACTAGAGGCGCTTCCTGTGTCAGTGCGGATTGGCTGAGATCATCAAGCTTGATGATCTCAGTCATATAGGCAGAGACCAGCACGACGTTGGGAAAAAAAAAAGTGAGTAAAACACTATTTTTAAAAACACACACAGACACCACGACTGACACACACACACCATGAAAGACACGCCATGACACAGACCATGACAGAGACAGACACACACACACCATGATACAAACACACCATGACACAGACACACACACACATACACCATGACACAGACAGACACACACACACCATGACACAGACAGACACACACACACACACACACCATGACACTACAGACACACACACACCATGACAGACACACACACACAGCATGACACAGACACACACACACACCATGACATACAGACACACACAGCATGACAGACAGACACACATAGCATGACACAGACAGACACACACACACTCCCACTGACATACATACTTGTTGCTACCTGTGTGGGTGGGCGGGCAGACTGATAGGTGTGCTGGCGGTCGCAGGGAGAACTTGAATGGCGGCTGCAGGGGAAGCTCTTCTGGCGGCCGCTGGGGGAGCAGGCTGTTCTGTCTCTGCTCCCCCTCCCTTGCGTGCTAGAAAGAGACCGGGGCCAGAATTTGACGTCATATTCCGGCCCTGTTCTCATTAAGCTGCACACGAGGGAGGGGGAGCAGAGACAGAACAGCCTGCTCCCCCAGTGGCCGCCAGAAGAGCTTCCCCTGTGGCCGCCATTCAAGTTCTCCCTGCGGCCGCAGGTCACCAAAATGTCTCCCCGGCCCCAGGTGCCGACGGCCCACCGGGAAATTTCCCGGTATCCCGGTGGGCCAGTCCGGCCCTGCTTTTACTTCATTCAAGGTTCTCATCTAGTATTAAGTTAATAAGTAAACCATCAATCTATGCTTAATAATATTGCAGCCTATGCAACATATAAGGGATGTGTGGTCAGGAACAATAAGCCAAGTTATTGTAGTGGTGGTGTTCGGTTGTGCCTGTAAAAAGAGGGCCCACAGAAATTGAATGGATTGATAAAGGGAGCGGTGGGTGGGCTGAACCAGGCAGTGCCAGCCCAGAGGAAGGGGAGGCCTGTATATTTATAAGCTAGATAACCCCTCCCACAACTTCAGACTCTGCCTACAGGCTCAGCCTTCCTATGTATCATATTTTTCAAAGGGATGTCTATTCATGATGATGTATTTTGTATTTTGCATATTTTTATTATAAGTCACATTTAGACATTTTGTTTCTGCCACTGTTATGATATTTTTAAATTATTCTGTGTCTTTGTTTACAGCTAGACTTTTGTAAAGGGAATTTCTTAAATTCAAGACGGTTATATCTAATCTGGGAAATTTGTGAAATATATAAACATGCCTTATCATGTGCACAGGAGCTCACAATCTAATATTAGTATTGCATTACAACTTTTTATGTCTTGCACACAAAATCTGTATGTTTCCTAGTGGTTTCCATATTATTGGTCGTTAAGATCCTGTGGATTCACAGTTTATGAAACAATCTCTCCCCCTGCCCCCCCCCCCCCCCATTTTTCTAATATTAGAAACTAGCTCTATTGTAGAGAATTGCAGGCTAATGCGAGCGTGCTGGGCGTAGGATTCAATATGATGAATCCAGTTTTGTAGCATTTCATCCCTCTGTCTTAGATCAGCAATGAGCACATTAAACCCATTCACACCTCTCTCTCTCTCTCTCTCTCTCTCTCTGAGACAGGATTTCAGACGACTTGGCTTCACATAGCGTATCAAGCCATACAAAGCTCTTTAAAAAAAATGACATCATGCAGTGACAGTTTATATTCCTATATGTTTAAAACCCCAGAGATTTCAAAGAAAAAGATTGACTCTCCTTCGGGAACAAGTTATCAGATGCAGAAATCGGCAGTTAAGCTTTGAAATGCTACCTAAAAGACCCAGAACTGCTACATATAACTTATCCTGATAAATAAATATCCACATATACTAACAAGAATTCATTCTCCCCTAGGGCCATTGACATAAAGCACACAAAGTGTAGGGACTAAAATAAAACTGTCTGCTTGACAATCATCTAATGAAATACAAGTATAATATGATGTATATTAAAATTGGAATACAGAGAATGATTGGATTGAAAAGAGGTGATTTAATTTAATTGGTTCCATAGGAGTAAAAAGGGGAGAGGCAGAATAAAGCTTTGTAAAGTCTGATAAATCCCAGACCTGTGTTATTAATTCCCCCATGTGGTCCTTATATTCGAGGTCGTTCCTTCTCAAGACGAGTGTAGGATTTTTGTTGAGAGACTTAGCCCCTGGGTCGTTATAAATACTAGCTAGAAATATTGTATCCTTTATCGTATCCCTCATTGTATCGTATCTCCAAAGTGTCCTTTGTTAGGAGTGGCAGAGTCATTTTGGTGTCCAAATACCCCTGCACCTGCTCCCAGATTGCTCATTTCATTTAACTAGCAGTTAATGAATCCAGAAAGCAAATTCAATTTAATCCCTTCAGAAGTAACAAAATAGAATCCAAAAATTTGCCTGCTTAAACTCGAGGGAAATATGTTAACAAGTAGTCAAGAGTTGCAATTCTTAATTTATTTATTGACTGAACCAAAATTCAAGGCAGCGTCATTGGGGCATCAGCAGTTAATTGGAATTCTGTGAATTCTGTGAACATTTCAATGCACAGAATCTCAATCACTGGCTAAAAGTGGTCAATTGATGCTCTTAGCCAATGAATGAGTGGTAGGATCGGCAGAAGCCGGATGTTGTAAACCATGCCTGGGTAAATGGTAGATCCCAGATGTTGTAGAACTAAAACTGCTATCATGCTTAGCCAGCCTTTACTATGGCAGACCACCAGGGGAGGGCTGGCAGCCTTAGGCCTGGGGGGCAAAACCAGTCAAGTGGCCCATTGCGCCACCAAATCAGTTCACCATCCATGCCCACCTTTTCCTGGTTTTATAACGGATATTGATGTTATGCTAATCAGTAGCTCTTTGCCATACCGCTTCTTCACGGCTCTGACTTTCAATGTTGTCAGAGCACAGGCTGAGAATCTCTGAGCCTGTGCTCTGACTCACTAACTGAGCGCTGGAACCATGAGGGAGAGGATATGATCTGACCCACCAGTGGACCACCAGCGAATCGTTTAAATTAAATATGCTGGTGTACCCAACTTGTGAGCTGTGTTGGCCGCTGGGTGCCTCTGTTGTCATGGCACCCTGCGTGCCCGCCCAGCTTGCCCACCCCAACGGCTGGCCCTGCTGACACACACTGACGTTACTACTTAGACATCCCTCAATATTAATACAGACATCAGAGTAAACACCAATAAACTGTGGAAACAGAGCTGATCCCCCCAAATTTATAAAGGTTTGCTTAGAGGATTTATTGTAAGATTAAATCATGCCTCCTCCTCTCTCTCCCCCATGCGCTGCTCTGTAGGCTGGGAGGAAGTGAAGAGTAATCACAGTCTCCCAGCACAACGCCACCTGTGGCTGCATGGGGAACAGCTGTTTAATGTAATGCTTGCAGGACGGCCAGCTGCCGCAGAACCTCTTTGTTTCCGTCTCTGCAAAGGGCTCCAGGCACTGCTTGTTGTGAGTGTGAGCCACTGTAAATTAGGGGCAGAGGGCAGAGGGCAGTTGCACTGCGGTCAAGACGGGTCTGGGCAGGAGGAGAGTGCAGTGCAATCAGTGAACTCCCCTCCTGTGGGTCACCAGTAGACTGGTGCACCTGCCCAGGATCAGAGCCGGTGCAAGGATTTTTGACGCCCTAGACAAAATATAAATTTGCCGCCCCCCCATGTGACATCACAATGCCCCACCCATATGATCTGCCATATGAACTAACGCCAGTGCTGCACAGTGTGTGTTTACATTAAAAAGCCTGCAGGGACCAGCTATAGACACCACAACCACTTCATTAAGCTATAGTGTCCCTTTAATGTGAGGTAAATTATAGATTAGTGTCACTAATAATATACTAGATTGCCTACTTACAATTAGATGAGGATGATGATGAGCTGCAGTTTGGCTCCACTGGTCTGGTGTAGAACAGGATCTTTGGAGGCTGTTTGCAACTGTGGTCACAAAATTCAATGTTCTGGGAGAATTAGAAGCAGCTCCATTTTTTGGGGGCCTCTTACACAGCTCAAGGTCTGGGCCCCAGGGCCTGACGGTGAGTATGCCCATAAGGCCCACTCATAAGTCCACTTATATGTTCCACCCACCCATGAGTTCGCTCACAGGGAGTGGAGTGTGTAGGGGATGTGTTATGAGTTATTGTAGAGGATCTAATATGTGTGCTTATGGTATGTAGTTTATAGGGATACCAGTTTGTGCAGGTGATGCAGTGTGTTTGTGTGTAGTGGAAGCAGTGTGTATTTGTGTATAAGGGATGTATTATGTGTTTCTGGTTGTGTGTAAGGGATGCATTGTGTGAATCTGTGTTTGTATGCATAAGGGATGCAAGGTGTGTGTCTGTATGTGTGTGCATTGAGTGTAAGAGATGCATTGTGTTTCTGTGTGTATGTAAGAAAAGCAGTATGTGTGTGTTTGCATTGTCTGTTTCTGTGTATGTGTGCAAAGGATGCATTGTCTTTGTGTGAGGGTTGCATTGTGTGTGTGTGTGTGTGTGTGTGTGTGTAATGGATGCATTGTGTGTTTCTCTGTGTGTAAGGGAAGCATGTTGTGTTTCTGTGTATGTATAGGGATGCATTGTGTGTTTCTGTGTATGTATAGGGATGCATTGTGTGTGTGTGTGTCTGCGCATAGTGTGAAAGAGCTCCCTGTCTTGCCCCCTGTCCTATAGAGCTGTCCCTTCGAGCTTCTTAACCCTCCTACTTCTTCTTACTCCCCCTTCTTCTTCTTCTTCTTACACCCCCCCTTCTTCTTCTTACACCCCCCTTCTTCTTCTTACTCCCCCTTCTTCTTCTTACTCCCCCTTCTTCTTCTTACTCCCCCTCTTCTTCTTACTCCCCCCTCTTCTTCTTACTCCCCCCCTCTTCTTCTTACTCCCCCTTCTTCTTCTTCTTATCTCCCCTCCTTCTTACTCCCCCTCCCCCCTCTTTTTCTTATCTCCCCTCCTTCTTATTCCCCCTCTCTCTCTTCTTACTCCCCCTCCCCCCCTCTTTTTCTTATCTCCCCTCCTTCTTACTCCCCCTCCCCTTCTTCTTCTTACTTCCCCTTCTTCTTCTTACCCCCCTCTTTTTCTTATCTCCCCTCCTTCTTACTCCCCCCTCTTCGTACTCCCCCCTTCTTTTTCTTATCTCCCCTCCTTCTTACTCCCCCTCCCCTTCTTCTTCTTACTTCCCCTTCTTCTTCTTACCCCCCTCTTTTTCTTATCTCCCCTCCTTCTTACTCCCCCCTCTTCTTACTCCCCCCTTCTTTTTCTTATCTCCCCTCCTTCTTACTCCCCCCTCCCTCTATGCTTATTCCCCCTCCCCCTCTTCTTATTCCCCCTCCTCCTCTTCTCCCCTCCTTCTTACTGCCCCCTCTTCTTACTCCCCCCTCCCCCCTCTTGTTACTCTCCCCCCTCCCCCTCTTCTTATTCCCCCCTCCCCTTCTCCCCTCCTTCTTACTGCCCCCTCTTCTTACTCCCCCCTCCCCCCTCTTGTTACTCTCCCCCCTCCCCCTCTTCTTATTCCCCCTCCCCTCTTCTTATTCCCCACCTCCCCTCTTACTCCCCCCTCCCCTCTTATTATTCCCCCCTCCCCTCTTCTTATTCCCCCATCCCCTCTTCTTACCCCCCTCCCCTCTTCTTATTCCCCCCTCCCCTCTTCCTATTTCCCCCATCCCCTCTTCTTATCCCCCCCTCTCCCCTCTTCTTATCCCCCCTCTCCCCTCTTCTTATCCCCCCTCTCCCCTCTTCTTATTCCCCCCTATCCCCTCTTCTTATTCCCCCCCCTCTTTTTATCCCCCCCTCTCCCCTCTTATTATCCCCCCCTTCTTATCCTCTCCCCCCCTCTTCTTATCCTCTCCCCCCCTCTTCTTATCCTCTCCCCCCCCTCTTCTTATCCTCTCCCCCCCTCTTCTTATCCTCTCCCCTCTTCTTATTCCCCCCCACCCTCTCCCCTCTTCTTATTCCCCCCACCCTCTCCCCTCTTCTTATTCACCCCCTCCCTCCCCTCTTCTTATTCACCCCCTCCCTCCCCTCTTCTTACCCCCTCCCCTGTAGCGTGGCCGAGCTGCTTTCCGGTCCGTGGTCCCGGCCGGAGTGATGGGAAGGTGCACGCTCAGTGTGCACTTCCTGTCAGTCCGGCCGGTTACAGGAAACAGAAACTCCGCGCGGAACAGGAGTTTCTGTTTCCTGTAACCGGCCGGACTGCCAGGAAGTGCACACTCAGTGTGCACCTTCCATCACTCCGGCCGGGACCACGGACCGGAGACCAGCTCCGGCCACGCTACAGGGGAGGGGAGGGGAGGGAGGGGGGGGAGGGGAGAAGCTGCTGCAGCCGTCTGAGCGCTCTGCTCAGGCGGCTGCAGCATTTAAAGGGCCGGCCCACCGCGGCCGGTCCTAAAAGAATTTCGGGCGGCCTGGGGGGCAATTGCCTCCCTGCCCCCCGGCCCAGCCCGCCCCTGCAGACCACCACGGAAGTTGCAGTTCTACAACATCTGAAGATCTACTATTTGCCAGCCTGTTGCAAACCCTGCTTCAGAGGAGACTCGGTGCCTGGCATGAGCAGGTAAGAGGACAAACAGTCATATATTGGTTTGACCCATTACCCTTTGAGTCATGGGTGTCCAACCATTTGGCTTCACTGGGCCACACTGAGCACAGAGGAATTGTCTTGCGCCGCACATAAAATATATAAAATAATTAATGTATATAATAAAACATCAAAATCCATTTCTTTAATTTTGAAATGTAATTTGTTTAGTAGTAACTTAGTATTTGTTGTCCATATATGGGATTGCCAAATTTAAGGATACCAAATTAGCATGTATATATATAACATGTATATACATAAACACATAACCACACACACAAAATGCACAGACATGTGCAAACACAAACAGACACACACAAAATTCTTATTATTATGATATTTATATAGCGCCATCAAATTCTGCAGCGCTTTACAATGGGTGGATGAACAGATATGTAGTTGTAACCAGACAAGTTGGACACACAGGAACAGAGGGGTTGAGGGCCCTGCTCAATGAGCTTACATGCTAGAGGGAGTGGGGTAAAATGACACAAAAGGTAAGGATAGTATTAGACTAGTGACAGTTGCAGAAGAGGAATCAGTCAGAAGCTATTAACAATTTAATTGATACACTCTTATGAAGAAGTGGGTTTTTAACGATTTTTTGAAGGAGTGGAGACTGGGTGAGCATCTAACGGAGGAGGGAAGCGAGATCCACAGGAACGGTGCAGCCCTCGAGAAATCTTGAAGGCGAGCATCAGAGGTGGGAGTACGGACAGAAGATAGACGTAAGTCTTCAGCAGATTGTAAGGGCCTAGACGGGACATACTTATGTATAAGGGAGGCTAGATAGGTGGGAGCAGCATTATGTAGCGATTTGAAAGCAAGAACCAGAATTTTTAATTGAGCTCTATATTTTATAGGAAGCCAATGTAGGGACTGACAGAAGGGTGAGGCATGGGAGGTGCAGGCGGACAGGAAGATGAGCCTCGCCGCCGCATTCATTATGGACTGTAACGGCGCAAGTTGGGAGTACGTTAGACCACTGAGAGGTGGATTACAGTAGTCAAGGCGAGAAAGGACAGTGGAATGGACCAACACTTGAGTCGCATCTGGCGTTAAGTAGGGGCGGATGCGCGCAATGTTTTTGAGATGGAAATGACAGGATTTGGCGATAGACCGAACATGTGGCTTGAAGGAGAGGTCGGAGTCAAAGAGAACACCTAGGCAGCGAGCCTGCGTGGTGGAGCTGATGGTAGCACCGTTGACTTGGGAGGGAGACAGACACAGGAGTAACAACACTTGAGGGAGGAAAGACCAGAATTTCAGTTTTGGTCAAGTTTAGTTTAACCCCTTAAGGACACATGACATGTGTGACATGTCATGATTCCTTTTTATTCCAGAAGTTTGGTCCTTAAGGGGTTAAGGAAGTGGGCAGCCATCCAATTAGAAACAGCAGAGAGGCAGTCAGAGACACTAGTCAAGAGGGACAGGGAGAGATCAGGAAAGGACAGGTAGATTTGCGTGTCATCTGCATAGAAATGATATTGGAAGCCAAAGGAGCTAATGAGTTTACCAAGGGAGGCAGTATAGATGGAGAACAGGAGGGGACCAAGGATTGAACCTTGGGGGACACCAACAGAGAGGAGTTAGGGAGAAGAAGCAGAGCCAGAGAAAGAAACACTGAAAGAGCGCTGGGAGAGGTAGGAGGAGCACCAGGAGAGAGCAATATCTTGTAGACCGATATTGCGGAGGATGAGAAGAAGCTGTTGATGATCAACAGTGTCAAAAGCCGCAGACAGGTCAAGGAGAATTAGGATAGAGTAGTGACCATGAGATTTTGCAGCGAGTAGATCATTGTATACTTTGGTCAGTGCCGTTTCCAGAGAGTGCCTATTGCGGAAACCAGACTGAAACGGGTTTAGCAGAGAGTTTGACTCGAGGAAGTCTGTCAATCTCGCATACTCAATTCTTTCAAGGATCTTGGATGCAAAAGACAATAGCGAGATAGGACGATAGTTGGATGGGGAGTTAGGGTCAAGATTGGGCTTCTTTAGAATTGGGGTTACAGTTGCATGTTTGAAGGGCGATGGAAATATACCAGAGGAGAGAGAGATTGAGAATTTTAGTGAGAGGTGGAGAAAGAGAAGAAGACAGAGTACGGATGAGATGCAAGGGAATTGGATCTAGGGAGCAGGTGGTGGGGCGGGAGGACTGGAGCAGAGCAGAAACCTCTTCCAATGTAGCGGGTGCGAATAAACATAGAACAGCAGAGGGAGTGAAGTTAGGGGAAGTATTGTAAGGGGAAGAAGAAAGATAAGATATCTCTTCTCTGATTGTAGAGATCTTGTCAGTGAAGTGAGTTGCAAAGTCTGAGGCGGTCGAGTTAGTAGGTGGAGGAGGAACAGCGGGGCGAAGAAGAGAGTTAAATGTGTGAAATAGTCGTTTGGGTTCGCGGGAGAGTGTGGTTATGAGGATATTGAAGTAATTTACTTTTGCAGAGGAAAGAGCCAAGTTGTATGAGCTTTGTATACATTTATAGTGGAGAAAGTCAGATGCACAGTGAGACTTTCTCCAACAGTGTTCAGCAGTTCTGGAGCATTTTTGGAGGTATCGAGTGAGCTTGGTGTGCCAGGGTTGTTGTTGGGGGCACCTGCGGCGTTTAAATGTACAAGGTGCCATGATGTCTAGTTGAGAGGAGAGGGTGGAATAGAAGGAGGCTGCAGAACTAGGACAGGTGAGGTTTGAGATAGGTAAAAGGAGAGCTTGGAGATTAGTGGAGAAATGCTCTAGGTCAAGACATTGGAGGTTTCTGTGAGAGTTACACACACATACACATAATCACAGACATACACAAAAAAAAATCACAGACCTGCACACATACAATCACAGACACACACATCTCAGACCTATACACATAATCACATACACGCAATCACATACATACACATAATAACAGATATACACAAAGATATACACTCACACAATCACCGGCCCACACACATACAATCACCTACATAAATACAGACATAAACAAACACAATCACAGACCCACCCACAAACAATCACATACACACATAATTACTGGCATGCACACACAAAAATCACATTCATACATACACATTTAGTTATTAATAGGTCCACCCAGCCTCCCTATCTTGCTCTGGCAGGGCTGGAATAGATCCTCTCCCTGGTGGCCAGTGGTTGCTGCTGTGATGAGATCACTGTGCTCTTCCTGCACAGGTACCTCTCCCAGAAGTGATGCCACACAAGCAGCCAGGAAGGCAACATGGCCACATGCGACCTGTAGACTGGGCACACCTGCTTTATGCAAATATCAGAATCGTTTTGTTTTTCCTTGTCTGTGATTACCTGAAATCATAATTTTGGTAAATCACTGTGGCGCGACTCATCTGATCAACTTGCTACTCTGATATTCTCCTGCAAGCCGGCAAACAGACCTCTCATATCTGTGTGGATAGTCCTACTCATCAGAGTTGGATTAAGGTTGCCTCAGGCCCTAGGACCCCTCATAGAACCTCCCATGCTGTGTGTAAGGGGCAGTGGTAACCATCTCTGGAAGAGTATGGTCACTCAGGATTCAGAAGTTAATGCTGGCTTTCTGCTCACTGCTCCCCTTTGAGCTGGTGATGGGGCACAGGATTAAGATGGGAGACTTTTTGATCTCCCTGCCAGCTCAGGGAAGGCACCTTCACAACCTGAGATGGAGCTCCAGGCCCACACAGTCCCACCATGTCCCTATCTGAGCCCTGGCCATATGTGACTGCCTAATGAGTAATTTGGCTCTGGCTCTAGCACCTAATTGATGAGTCCTATGTCCTAGCAGAGCTACCAGAATACAGACGGTAATGCTGGTTTAACGCTCACCCACACTTCCTCAAGCAGGTGAGGGGACATAGAGTGGAGCAGGAAGATCTTTTGATCTCTCTGCCAGCTTAGAAAGGGCACCTTCATAACCAGAGCCAGAGCTCCAGACCCAGACTAGGGCCCGCTGGGCAGCATTCATCAGTATGACCTGTGCAGCATGACAGAGTATTCACAAAGATCTGAGCATGCCTAAGAGATATACACTGTTTTCCAAAATAAAAACATGAACCGTGTGACCCAAGTCACCACCAGCCTAAACAGTGGAGGGCTAGAAAAATAATGCACGTACACCTGTATGTGTATATGAAGTATTAAGTTTAAGAAGGTAGAATAAGAATGTTTTCCATTGTCCACTTACAGCAACTGGTGTGTGTTACGGCAGTCCACTATGAATTATTCCAGTGGGTCAGTCAAGTCTAGGAGAAGATGGAGCATATATAAACAGGTAATCCAATATATATCTTATTTTAATCCACAGAATAACTGTGAGACAACCCTCTGCCCCACTTACCAGCCCCCTCCTGTTTAGGAAGCAGAATAGTGAATATGATCACTATCCCCACAAACTATTTTTTTACACTTTAGGGTCATTACTGAACAAGCTAAAGTGAGCCATTCAGTAATAGTAAAAGGGTTCCTAATGTTTGTATGCAAAGTGTGTACTGCAATCACCCATAAATACCCCCTCACCCTCCATGTGTACCCCAGCACCCATTTCCCTCTCCCATCATCATTCTTCATTCGTGTATGTACATTATCCCATATTGCAGGTCATCAGCTCCATACTGCAGGTATATTAAAAAAAAATCCTATTATATTAACATCCACTATACACAGCAGAAACACATTTTTTTTGAGAAACCACAATAAACACAAAGTATCCCGGGTAAAGCTAGTACGAAAATAGTTTTTCAAGCAAAATTCAATTACTATGCGTTCAATGTTCTTTACCTTATTTCTCAGAAAATTATCTGACAAAAATACAAATGTGCAGCTTAGGCGTACTTCCAATCAGCAGAAAGAGAACAAATTGTAGGAAAACATTAACCCCTTAAGGACACATGACGTGTCTGACACGTCATGATTCCCTTTTATTCCAGAAGTTTGGTCCTTAAGGGGTTAAAGGGCTTGACTTTGTCGTCTTTATTTTCAGAAATGGTTTATTACACAACCGCACAATCCCTATGTAAATTTAAAAAAAATATATTCCTCTATATCTATGCATTTTATTAAACTCTTTATTTTTAAAGAGATACTCCAAGTATGATAACTTATGGCCCTGTCACAGAATGTGGTGTATGCAGTTTCCCTGTCTCCCTAAGCACTGTTTCTTATGATGGCAGCGAAATCACTACAGCTATACGGGCAATAACGCAGAATACATCACAGGGCGAGCTATGTTTTTTTTAAAGATCATGAAAGCGAGCCCAATATGGGACTAATCATTGAACATGTTTAAAGGGAACCTTACACCATTTATATGATCCTCCACTGTCCCACCGCAATCTCCTTAAACAGGTGGTTGTTACACTTCTATAACACGCAACTTCGGTCCACCCTCCCGCCCTCGATCCTCCTCCTTAAAAGGGCGCATCTCCTCCATAACACCAGCATGCTGGCGTTTGAACAGTGACTTCAACTACTTTGTTCCTATACTCCATTACTGCTAGTTCCCATAGCTATGGGTGTAAAGTAAAAAAAAACGGCCATGGGAGATCCCTGGCAGTGGTTTTGTTATAGTACCAGTGTTTCCAAAACCCAGTCCACAAGCAGTCCAGGTGTTGTCAGTATCTCCATTGCAGTACAATAGGGAAATACATAAATCCTGGACTGTTGGTGGGCCATGAGGACTGGTTTGAGAACCACTGTGTTATACTATGTATCAAAAGAAAGTGTCACAAGTATTCAAACGTGATAATTCAAGTATGATAAGAACCTATGTATGGGTTCCCAAACCAGTTCTCAAGGCACCCCTAACAGTCCGGGATTTAGGGATTACCCAGTTGTGTCTGTGTTTTTAGAAAAAAAAAAACAACACTTTAGACACAACTGGGTAATCCCTAAATCCTGTACTGGTAGTGGTAGGGGTGCCTTGAGGACTGGTTTGGGAACCAGAATAAGAATTTATGATTGAAAATTGGAAAAATGTCAAATTAGTCAAAATAGTCCATTGCGCAATAATAATATTATGGCATGCAAAGCTGGAGCATTATAGGTTAAAAAATACATAAGAAGGTATAAACCTTCATGTGAATAAGATTCATTTAAATACCTTGATCAAAAGATTTTTTTCCCCAGATTTAAAAATGCCTTATTTATCCACTTTTATAAAATCCTGCAAAAGGCCTTATTCATCCACTTTGATAAAAATCATCCCAGATTTTTTATTTATTAATAAATACTAAAAATATCAAACTTCCATTCCCTCAGCAGCAGGCTGCATCTGTAATGCATCAACCTTTTAACTATCAGAGGTCAACATAATGTGGTTTTTGAAAAGTTTGGCGATTCAACTCCTCCCCCACATATATTCTTTAGATCGTTTACAGTTACAGAACCATCATTAAATAATGATATATAATAATTGGACACATTTACTTTAAAGTTTTATGGATCAATATCCTGACACCCAGCCACAGTGAGTTAAGAGTCAAGCACAGCTAAGTTTAAAACAGTTGGAGAAATTTGATTCTGCAGGGGTTTTTAATGAAAAGTGAGATCTTCACACATGTGGATCAATTTATTGGAGGTGAAAAGACGAAATGAGCATTTAAAAGTGATAAGCTTTATTACAAGGGGAAAAAAAACACTTTATAAATGCATCCATGAAACATAGTAAAAATAATGCATTTGGTATTAATAAGAAACAGATATTTGCATTTGCAAAAAAAATCCCTGACGTGAGAAAATCATTGCACATATAACCTACAGATAGTACTCCCGGAGAGTCGTCATGCCTCTCCAAGGGTAACATTATGGGACATGTGGGAGGGGACATGACCTGTTCAGTAAAGGGTGAGATACAGCCTCAAAATATGTGCTAATAAGGCTACTGGCATTGGACAATGGTTGGGAGCGCCCAAAAAGATGTGCTTAAAGGTGTCCTTATATTAAGTGCAGGGCTCGAAAGATCAAGTCCAGGCCTTACAGTTAAGAAGCTACTTCAAGCCAAGAGGATACACAGCACAATTACCAAAGTAGAATTTCTACTTGCCAGCGCTGAATTTTATCTTGCCAAAGGCTAGTGGAACTTGTGAGCCCTAATAAGAGTATATGCTAGTCCATGGATAGGCAACCTTCGGCACTTCAGATGTTGTGGACTACATACCCTTAAATGCTCTTACACCCATATTACTGTCAAAGCATCATGGGAGGTGTAATCCACGGCATCTGAAGTGCCGAAGGTTGCCTATGCCTGTAAGCTTGTCTGTGCTATTGCTAACTGACTTTTCCTGATTCTGACATCCCATCATCATGTATAAACCTAAGCTGCATTGGAAATGTTATTATGTATTCTAAATTAACCTTCTGCAGCTTGTTTGGGATTTTTCCCAATATTGCCTGATCTATCCTGGTGCCTCTTCTGCATCCGTCGTGTACGTGCCATATCCTGGGGTCCACTACCCTAGCCCTGACACGGCGTTAAGAGTATTCCCATTGAGAGTTCAGATAATACTCACTTAGTCAGACAATACCAGCAGGATGTTATATTATACCCACAGGGAACAGGATAATAATGAAGATAAAATAATACCTGTGAGAAAAGAAGGTACTTTGTTCCAACCTCCTCAGTGCTCGTTCTTTCAATCTTACAGATACTGACAATGTTCTGATTCAGGCAACTAAGTAACAAGAATCTTATTAAGCCGAAACTCTGTTCATTTCTAAAAATTAAATTATTTTTTCTTCAGTCTGCTTCATTTTCTATAATCATTTTTTTTTTCAAGAACAACGGCATTGTTGTGCATTTAAAAAATGACAATGATTTATATTTAATATAACATTCACATACAAACAATCATATAAAGTAATGGAGGTTGCCTTCCGTTTTTTTAACATTATTACTGTGGAAACAGGAACTCGTATGCTAAGACCCCTAGCTTCAGCCCACCTCATTAGAAAGCGAAATGTCAATTTTATAGGCTGCATAGCCAGGAAATGTAATATATTTTCCTACTAAAAAATGTTTATCTTTAGCTGAATCTGTCTTTTCCTTTTTTTAAGTATGCATATAAACATTAAGTTATAATTCCTGCTGCGACTGTACTATGTTCCCTCCCTGAGATCCACCGTCCGTTTTACATGATCCTTGGTCAGTAACAGCCTAGGTTGCAGTGTGCTTATATTGCATATACAGCACCAAATGAGCCGTCTGATGTTAGCACCATGTGAACACATAGCAAGCTGAGCAAGGCAGAGTGATCTTCGGTTGGGTAAACGCTGTTTCTGACTGACGATCATTTAAAATGGCAGCATTCAGGAAGGGGGCATAAGGTTACATGTATATTACAGGTTTTATTTTAACAAAAAAAGGAAATATGTGATGCTTTAGCTAAAAATATACTTGTAAGATAAATATACAATACATTTTGGGGACATTTAAAAGGTCACTATAGTCACAAAAACTATTTTATCCTTTTGAAGCAGTTTGTGTGTATTAACCCCTTAAGGACACATGACATGTGTGACATGTCATGATTCCCTTTTATTCCAGAAGTTTGGTCCTTAAGGGGTTAAACATGTCTCTGGAATCTCGCTGCTCAATTCTCTGCCATTTAGGAGTTAAATCACTCTTGTTTCTGTATGTGCAGCTGTAGCCACACTTCCTCTGCCTGTGACTGACACAGTCTACGTTAATTTTTTATCAGATGTTGACTTACTTTAGAAGTATTTATCTTCTGCTCTGTAAATTGAACTTTAATTACACACATATGGCTCCTGCATGGTCTAGAAAGCTATTATGAGAGCAGGAGAGAACAAATTATACATTTATCAGACTGTGTAATAAAGGAAACATTAGATCTCTCTATACAGGAAGTGTTTAGGAAGGCTGCGTGGACCACATGCAGGGAGGCGTAACTAAGGCTGCATAAACAAAGTGATTTAACTCTTAAATGGCAGAGAATTGAGCAGTGAGACTGCAGTGGCATGATCTATACACCAAAACTGCTTCATAAAGCTGAAGTTGTTTTATGTCTATAGTGTCCCTTTAAGGAGAAAGAACAAAAGATGGGGTCCATGTTATTTGGATCCCTAAAACTGAAAGAGTATTGTAACGGAGCTCCGTGTACCCCGACCGAGTACCCTCCGTTGATGGATGCTCCTAGCGCTCTCAGAGGACTCCAAGCACTGCAGACGACACCACAACCACCGCAGACTCCACAACCGCCGTAGCTTAACTGGAGC
This sequence comes from Pelobates fuscus, assembly GCF_036172605.1. Lineage (NCBI taxonomy): Eukaryota > Metazoa > Chordata > Amphibia > Anura > Pelobatidae > Pelobates > Pelobates fuscus. The sequence continues at coordinate 43,219,900 of NC_086323.1, forward strand.
CGCGCCGTCTTCCTTCCACCCTGGATCGGCTTCTGTCCTCCAGGACCGTGTGGGGAAGACCTCTCCTCCAGGAGAGCGTATCCGGAACAAGCTCTTACAAGAGCTAAGTGATTAAGAGCTCAGGGGAATATGCAGCGCATAGCAATCCCCAGTGTGATATAGCAGTTCCCTCCAATAACGAGACACGGCTACGTATTGAGGGTCAGAAGAGGTCTGAGGACTGGAACACCCAGCCTGCTTTTTATTAGGATCAGGTACATACAGGACACTCCCAGGGGGAGGATGAAATTGACCAATCACATGCATGGTAACACCCCCACGTCTCCTCCCCTCAGATAAACACATAACCCAATTAAAACATACATTATTTTACCCAAGTTCTGGATGTACCCCAAAAACAGGGGGTACAGCTTTAAATCTGGTATCCCCAAATAGCCCTTGTTCAGGGGAACAGTCTGTCCAAAAATCAGCCCATTCGGATGGATGGTTCGGGAGATACAGGGCTCCAAAGTTTTGACCGACCGCACAGACCAACTAGCCGAAAATAGTTCCATGAGTTTTGGCCTTGCGGTCGGTCTCCGTTCGCACGGTAAAATAGACGAAATTCTTGCCATCCATTCGCATCTTTGTGGTCGCTAGAATCCCCATACTAAGTTAAGTATAACTACCGAACGGCCGGTCGTTCGGTAGTTTCCGTGCGTAATTCTGGATGTCTGGAGGTCTTAGCGGTATTCGCCTGTTTGTGCTTCCGATTTCAGTTCCATGCGTTCACAGGCAAACACCGCTGTTCGCACGCAAGATGGCCGCGAACACGTGGAAAAGTCCCGAAATGGCGGCCACCTATTCAGAGCACAAAGAATTCGCATGAAATCATGCGAACGGCTGTATTCTCCAGTAATGTGATTCTTATGCAATATATTCGCCTAAATCTCCTGGCTGTTAGGTTATATTAGTAGTCCAAACCTACAGCATAGATAAAGGGAAAAAGACAGTCTAATACAAGCCCATATGCCTGAATACAGGGTTTACAGTGCAATATAGTCCAGGACCATAGTCGCAGGGGAGGAGGCAGGCAAGCAGGCCTCTCCAGGACAAAGTGGCGAAGGGCACTTCGTCACACATCTCCCCTTTGGGGGGAAGACTAACCAGGCACCTGACCTTCTGTCGGTCAGTGCCTCCGTTAGTCGATCCACCAACCCACAATAAACAGATGTCCGAGTGGCCCCCCCACAACATCAAAGTACAGGAACAGCCTACCCACAACACACAGTTACTGCACCTGGGTATTTGGCTGTGGTAATGAGGCCACATGCCGAGGGTACTTGAAGGGCAGAGGCCAACTGCACTCTGCCCAGATGCCAGCTCTTCCGCTGGGGTAGCCTGCAGGACATCAGGCTCTGGATCAGGGACAAAGGTAGGGCAGAGGCCGACTGCGCTCTGTCCAGCTGCCAGCTCTTCCGCTGGGGTAGCCTGCAGGACATCAGGCTCTGGACCAGGGACAAAGGTAGGGCAGAGGCCGACTGCGCTCTGTCCAGCTGCCAGCTCTTCCGCTGGGGTACTGAGACCATAGTCCGGCTCAGTAGTCAAGGGAACATGGACGTCAGGAGGGGTTAGCATCGCCTCCGTTAACCCTGGTGCCACGCTAGGAGTTAGCTGGGGAGGGGAATTTGTACTTACCCCCTCCTCTGGGTGTCCCGGTGAGGGTAGTTGGGGATCTGGAAAGGCTGTCCAGCATCCCTGTAGGTCAGGCACAGAGACCACGGTCCCATCTGCGCCGTCTGGAGGATTGGTGTCTCCCCTTGTTGGGGGAAGCTGCCGCTGGGGAGAGGGGGTGCTGTGCTCCTTTCCTGGAAACACAGGCTGCCGCTGGAGAGGGAGACCGCCTGTCTCCACTCCCTTACCATGGTCCTGTTGCTGTAGAGAGGGACCAACTGTCTCTGCTCTCTGTAGGACATACTGCTGCTGGGGGGGAAGGACGGCACCTTCGGCCCCCTGGGGTACACACTGCCGCTGGAGAGGGAGACCGCCTGTCTCCACTCCCTTACCATGGTCCTGTTGCTGTAGAGAGGGACCAACTGTCTCTGCTCTCTGTAGGACACACGGCTGCTGGGGGGGAAGGACGGCACCTTCGGTCCCCTGGGGTACACACTGCCGCTGGAGAGGGAGACCGCCTGTCTCCACTCCCTTACCATGGTCCTGTTGCTGTAGAGAGGGACCAGCTGTCTCTGCTCTCTGTAGGACACACGGCTGCTGGGGGGGAAGGACGGCCCCTTCGGCCCCCTGTAACTCACGCTGTTGTTGGGGCGCAGGGACGGAATACTTTGCCCTCACTGCCCGATATTCTGCTTCCATCTGCAGATACTCCGCCAGTTCTCTCCTTATTCTTGGTACCATTTCCTCGGTTAGAAGGGACCCGTAGATATCCAACCGCCGCTTCAGCATAGCGTCAAACTGTACGTGACTATACCAATAGTCCAGTTTTGCTGGGTGTTCCCAGGATGCTGTTCCTCGCCCTAGGGAAGCCATCCTGTTGTAGCCAGGGGCACTGCCCAATGGCTAGCGTTGCCCTCAATTGTAACTCCAAACGTTACCAGTGTCTCTGAGCTGCTTCTCCTCGCACTAGGACGCCATCCCACCGCTGCCACCACTGTAACGGAGCTCCGTGTACCCCGACCGAGTACCCTCCGTTGATGGATGCTCCTAGCGCTCTCAGAGGACTCCAAGCACTGCAGACGACACCACAACCACCGCAGACTCCACAACCGCCGTAGCTTAACTGGAGCCGCGCCGTCTTCCTTCCACCCTGGATCGGCTTCTGTCCTCCAGGACCGTGTGGGGAAGACCTCTCCTCCAGGAGAGCGTATCCGGAACAAGCTCTTACAAGAGCTAAGTGATTAAGAGCTCAGGGGAATATGCAGCGCATAGCAATCCCCAGTGTGATATAGCAGTTCCCTCCAATAACGAGACACGGCTACGTATTGAGGGTCAGAAGAGGTCTGAGGACTGGAACACCCAGCCTGCTTTTTATTAGGATCAGGTACATACAGGACACTCCCAGGGGGAGGATGAAATTGACCAATCACATGCATGGTAACACCCCCACGTCTCCTCCCCTCAGATAAACACATAACCCAATTAAAACATACATTATTTTACCCAAGTTCTGGATGTACCCCAAAAACAGGGGGTACAGCTTTAAATCTGGTATCCCCAAATAGCCCTTGTTCAGGGGAACAGTCTGTCCAAAAATCAGCCCATTCGGATGGATGGTTCGGGAGATACAGGGCTCCAAAGTTTTGACCGACCGCACAGACCAACTAGCCGAAAATAGTTCCATGAGTTTTGGCCTTGCGGTCGGTCTCCGTTCGCACGGTAAAATAGACGAAATTCTTGCCATCCATTCGCATCTTTGTGGTCGCTAGAATCCCCATACTAAGTTAAGTATAACTACCGAACGGCCGGTCGTTCGGTAGTTTCCGTGCGTAATTCTGGATGTCTGGAGGTCTTAGCGGTATTCGCCTGTTTGTGCTTCCGATTTCAGTTCCATGCGTTCACAGGCAAACACCGCTGTTCGCACGCAAGATGGCCGCGAACACGTGGAAAAGTCCCGAAATGGCGGCCACCTATTCAGAGCACAAAGAATTCGCATGAAATCATGCGAACGGCTGTATTCTCCAGTAATGTGATTCTTATGCAATATATTCGCCTAAATCTCCTGGCTGTTAGGTTATATTAGTAGTCCAAACCTACAGCATAGATAAAGGGAAAAAGACAGTCTAATACAAGCCCATATGCCTGAATACAGGGTTTACAGTGCAATATAGTCCAGGACCATAGTCGCAGGGGAGGAGGCAGGCAAGCAGGCCTCTCCAGGACAAAGTGGCGAAGGGCACTTCGTCACAAGTATGCATCGACTATTCTCTGAGACTGCATTATTGCAGTTAGGTTTGCTAAACTTCTTGGGAAATGGATTTCATTAACATCTGCAGCTTCACTGTTAATCACTTTCTGTTGGTATTTATTCTAAGAAAAATGTACATATGTTTGCTTGTTCATGTGTGTCAAAATAGTGTTATGTTTGTCAGGGAACATATATAGAAATAAAGCGTATAGGGGTATCAGGAAACCAGTCAAGTCAAAATGTGCTAATAGAGGGTCTCAGCATCACACAGGACAGTCTTCCAAGAATAATATTGGAACAATAGGTGATAAGAGAGACTATAACATCTTTAAAAATAAAAAAAGTCACTGGCATACCAGCTTACAACAAGACTTCTTACACACGTGTGTGATGTAGGTTCTGAGTAGAGTGATTGTGTGCTGTATGGGAGGGCAGCTGTACTCTGAAGTACAATGAGAGTTAAGAGTTCTGCCTAGATTGTTGGTGGGTATATGGATGTTTGATCATCTGAAAGGTCCCAGAGCACTGCAAGCAGAAATAATGTCTTCGTTTTCAGTCCGTTAGTAAAACCAGACATGCATCGTTATGTTGCCAAGATAATTAAACTGACCCTACTGCAATTATCATGCTGGAGGTCTTAAATTTGAATAAACTATTTAAAGATGTCGACTTTTCCAACACAAAAAAACAATATCTCCAGGGCAAAAACCATCACAAACTGTGTATGATTTATCCCCATCAAGGAGCTAACAGTGAGACAGATTAATCACTGTGTGTGCAGGCAGCTTACATTGAGTAGGGATCACTCGGGCAAAGAATAACACTTATCTAAGTTATGTTGAAGTTTAAAGCATATAATATCCCTAAAATAAATCTAACATGCTAATTACATAGAACCATATAGCATACTGTAATTTGTAGAAACATATAACATGAAACATACTGTATAACATCGCTCAAATATATTTAATGTTCTATAAAATATAGTAAGAGTATCAAAGAAATACTTCTGGCACCATGACAACTTGATCATAATGACGTGGTTATGGTGCTCTGAGGTCTCTGGCGCTGGGTTATCTTCGGGGGTAAAATCTTTAACAAACGCTTTATCCTTAAATTCTTCAGTCCGGTGCCAGTCAGCTCTGCCCCGAACTTCTGTTGAAGTCAGAGGCTTCAGGCTGATGAGCGCATAAGTCTATAGGTAGCTCCTCATTAACAAAATTTGAATTTGTAATACGTGTTTCTTACTCCGTTTTGTGAATGGGGAGTAACCGATTGTCTGAGAGCACCAGCTGATTGAAGCTTCGGACTGAAACAAAAGTTCAATGACAGCGTCGGGCTGAAGACTTTGGGGTTAAACTGTTCATAAACAGTTTATGATGCACAAGAGGGATACAATAGTGGCTCTGCATGTACACACTCTGGGATGCATTAGACAAGCAAATGTTTTGTATGACCACTTGGGTAAGAACAGAAGGAGCTTATTAATTTAATATTTAATAATATATTATAGTATTTCTTTACCAAAGAGAGATTTTATTTTGGATTTATATTGCTTTACATTTTCAAAAACAGTATTTGTTGAAAAGAACCAATCTACAAGCAAAATAAATCACATTTAATTGTCTTTTGTTTATTTTTATTTTATTTCAGGTAAGTCTATCTAGAGTTTATGTTCTATATGTTAAAAGGTAACATTTTATTAATCCTGAGTATGTTCAGAACAGTATTAAAATGACACTTTGTAGATATTTGGCGATACTTCTCATCCACACTGTTGCATTCGTAAAACTTATGTTACTGGTTAAATGAAACCTCATGCAACTTATCATTTACAATCTGTGCTTTTCTTCAGCTATATGGGACGTTCAAAAAGTAGACAATGGAGCATGAAAAATAATGAAAAGGGGTGTTATGTAATAGCTATGCCATGCGCAATACGTCAATCTTCTTAAATATCAATGCCTACAATATCGATGCCTACAATAAGACCTGTTTTGATTCCATTCTGATCCATTCAAGTCGTGAAATCCAATAAAAAACAAACAAACAAAACAACAACAAAAAATAAAACCACTGTTTATGAACATTTAGTTAAATCAGTTGATCCCCAGTCCTCCAGGCACCCCGATCAGTCCCGCATTTAGGGATTTACAGTGTTTTAAAGAAAAAAAGAAAAACTGGGTAATCCCTAAATCTTGGTTTGGTAGGGGTACATTGAGGACTGTTTTGGGAACCACTGGATAACCTATATCGACAACAATGCTCACATTAAGGAAAGCAGAATGAATGACATCTAGAGTTAATTATTTTGAGCGGTTGTATTGGCCTTTTCAGGATTTAATTAAACATTTCTTTGTTTTGTTTAACACGTTCTACAAACAGGTGCTCATCAGAATCTGCATGTCGCAGACAAATAATGCCGAAATGTCACCATTTCCATGTCAATGTCAATGTCTTGGTGTTAACTTGGCAATTAAGAAATATGCAGCAAACATAGATGAAATAGGACCCACAAATAAAATCACACGTCATTGAGTGTTAAACTCGAACTTGATTTGTAAATTCATGTACATAATTAATATGCTTTAAAAAAAAACAACTGACATAACTGCATCATAGAATTAGTAAAGCTAAAAAAAAATAAAAGTTTATTCTATATTCGGTTTAAAAATAATAACGATTGGCACAATCACGCAGGTAATGGAGTCAATCTTACACATTTTCTGTCTCTGGCAAAAAAATATGACCAGATGTGAACTAGCACAAGGTCAAAGGTTAGAACTGCAGAATTGCAGATAAAAAAAAAAACCAAAAATTCAAAACCTGATAAATGATCATCAAATCAGTACAAGTCGATGTGTGGTAGTAAGGCAAATGGATATTAAAAAAAAACTAAAAGACTAAAAGACAATTACAATGTCTTAGTTTTAATGTACTTGGGGTACACCAAAGTCTTATTCTAATACTCATTCAACATATCAGTAATACATTATAAATTACATCACCCTTTGTACAAGCAAAATAAATTAGCTTTCTAACTGAATCAGTAAGTCTGCCTATGCATCATACACTTTCTAAGAAGAAAATATCTATAGTATTTCCTGCAAACTATTTAAAATCAAAACATATGCAAATCTTGTAAACCAATCAGCATAGTTCAGAACAATCATTGCATTCTATCGGTGCTATACTATAGCTTTGCTTAGCACCATGTGAAATAGGTTAAAAAACCAAACCAAAAAAGCTATTATTTACAGAGGGTATGCACAAGTTCATTTTACTTTAGTATGGTTTAAATTGAGAAGTAAACAGGATGGTGGATCGTGGGGGTCCAGATGAGCCGCAGCCAAGACTGGAAGACGAGGTTTTCATGGTGAATTGTGGCAGAACGGGTAATAAATATCTAAATGATAAAAACGTAAAGGTGAGTTCAGAAGTAGTAGTATCTAGGAGAGAGCTCTGTCTTGTGTCAAACCATTTTTAAAACAAAGAGGGGTGTGCTCTTAAAGACTCTTTGCTCCATAACCACTACAAGGAGCAGTTGTGGCTGTGGTACTTAGAGTGGCCCTTTTAAAGCATGCCTGCACAACTGGCAACCCCCCCAGATGTTTTGAACTACAACGCCCATGATTCCCTGGCTATCTGCCATGATTCTCTGACAATCTGTTTCATTCGAAGAATCATAGGTGTTGTAGTTCAAAATATCTGGTGGACCGTAGGTTGTGCAAGCCTGCTCTAAAGCAAGATATTGATCACAGAGTTATGCATTTTTCACGGGTACTTTTTTTTATAGCTGGAAAAAAAAAAACGTCATTTTTTAAATTGTAAAGGGCACATTTATGGAAAAAATATATCATACAATACAATGCTGAAAATCATGTATAACTTTATATGATGCTTAGTGTTTTGTTTTCTTTTGCATGTATATAAAAGATACACAGAGCACAAAAACCACGTACATTTATACATTTAATATTATTTCTAGATAGATCTCACAGGAGAAAAGTTACACATTGTATCACTGGAAGGAAAGACTGCAAGCAAACAGCATACAGGTCTCTACGAATATTCGGCTCACTCATATTGTGATCATTGTTTAAACATGTGTTTAGTATATTGTGAGAAGCAGTCTTCCCAAGAAACGCTGAATGGATTTTTTTTATTTTTTTTTAATACATTTTAATCCCCTTCCCCATTAATTCATGGCTATAAAATTGTATAAATATGTTTTATTTCTTTATGTCTTGACAGTAAGACAATTTATTGTGGAAAGGTTTCTTGCTAATGAATACCTTGTGTCATCTCGGTCTGTGTTAACGCCTCTGGAATCTGTTGCATATTTGTAGACTACCAGCAGACATTCTTTGCAGAGCTGGACCAATCGCTGGCAACACTGGACCTGCTGACGACTGATCATTTCTGTATTTCGGCTGATCACTGGCTCCCAGGAGTTCCTGAGGGAGAGAGACTCACGTCACGAATGGCGAACTAAGTGCATGACTGGTAGACAGGTTTAGCCAAAATAGGTTTAAACCATATAAAACATGTGACCTTGGTGTGTTTGCTGTAAAAAGTCCTGAATAGTTTAAGCCAAACACTGACAGATGGAGAGAATATGAAAAAAAGGAAAAGTTAATCTTTCTGTTTGAGAACGCCAGTAGTCATTATTCACTCCAGCCCTAAAGCATTCACAGCAGCAGTTGTTTAAGGTGATAACACCAAGATTTATTGTCAGATACTTTTTACGGTTATGAAAAATAAAGAACAAAAATATAGATTTATTTCAAATAGACTTTGGAACATCGTAAACCATAATGATGGTAAACTAATAACAAATATCTAATGGGTTATTGTTTCCTCAAGAAAGAAAATTCAATTCATGCCGCCTTTCACTGATCAAGCAGAAGATGCTAAGTAAATACATTTCGTTACAAGTGAGTTTCCAGGGTAATGAAAACAAAATCATTTCCATTTTCTTGCAACGGCCTCTCCAGCTCCCAAACCTCGGAATAGGAAGTACAGCCGTTTTCCCCCAGGATCAATTGGCGTCTTTTCCATTTAAAGTGTGTCAACAAAACTAAAGAATTACTTTGCAATAAAATAAAATATAAATAAATAAAGCTGCCGTCGGAATGGCACGGGTCTGATGCTCATTGTATAAAGTGTGTCAACATAAGTGAAGGATCAGTTTTTGATAAAGTAAAATTAACAAAGTCGCCGTTGGCGCGAAATAGGTCTGCCACGCATTTGCATAAAAGACAAAATTAGTAAAAAAAAATAAATAATGTAATTTTGTCACAAAATGTGATTACATTTAATAAACATATTGGAAGAACAGGTCACTGCTTGCATTTAGATCAAGTGGCGCATGCGAAAGAAAAAACAACTAAGCAGATCTAGCATTTTTATTATTTTTCTCAATGCTTTATTTTTAAATGATTTATTATCATTTCATTTATATAGGTATAAAACAGAAGTCAAGCAAAGTAACTACAAATATTATGTGATTTATACCGTGTTTTCTTATGCATAGGTAATGAGGGAACGAGGAAGTAGCACGAGAATGAGGATTTTAAGAATAATTTATATCAAATCGCAATAAAAGATAAATGTATGTCAGTAGGACAGTTTTGAGGTAAGACCAGTGAGAGGGAACAGGCAACACTCTGTCAATGGCAGTGGCAATGTCACCATCTCTTTTATACTAAGGAGAGAAACGTAAGAAATCAGTGATGACAAAGGTTGGAGGCAAACAAGAATTAATACCCGTAGCTCTATAGGTGTAAATGGATCTCTTTAATAAAGTATTAAATATTAGCAATAAAAGTAAGCTATTAAAAAAAAATAAAAAAAAAAAATGGTAGGAAACACAACTCAAACAGTATACTAGGTATAAGATAAATCTAAATGGATCTCCAGATAAATTAGGACTATTCAAATTATTTCAGAGTCTAAAGTGCCAAAAAGCTGTCGCTGTAAGAACAAATTGCGTGAGATTAGATAAGTACCAGATGTAGGAAGCCCTAATCAGTGGGGCAGGAGCAGTTTTTAGAAAGGTAGCCAGGAGTTAGAGTGTTTGAAGCAACTAAATAACATTTCTCAGTTCAGATAACGGTATTTTGAAGGAGAGTAAAAGGGAAGAAAGTCAGATTCCTATTTTCATAATAATACATGCTTTTTCCTCATTCTGGCAGCCAGACAATCCGATGCCATTACCGATGCCATTATAAAACTGAAAGACTATGAGCTTGGTAGTATAAACAGGTGCCAATGGTAGTTTGGGCAGCCCCCAAAAAATGTATAAACATGTCATGCTTGGGTGGCAAGAGAACTGCTATGAGCCTGAGAAGAATGTGTAGAAGTTTTCTTTATGTCAAGATCATCTGCTAGATGTGTCCTCCTCCCGATCTTGTCAAGTCTATCTAGACACAATAATATGTTCTGATGCTCATGATGGAGTTTTCCAAAGTTACCCGATTTCCCTGCAGCAATTTGAGGTTCTCCATGGCTTATGTAAGCTAAAGTCCATATAGGTTCTATCGCAATAGGAGATATCGGGTGGAGCTGTGATACAACGTATCTTTAAACACGGCCCCACTGGCAGGCATCTTTGGAACTCCTTTCCAGCTTAAAGCTGCAGAGTTTGGGTCAAGCTACATATTCATGACTGATTTGCTTAATCTGCCCATGGCCTGTCAGGGAGATCCTCTGATTTCTCTTGATTGCCCTTAGCGTGATCATCATAGCTTACTAGACATTTGACAAGTCTGCCTGGTGAACAGTTTAGGATTGATAAAAAGTAACATAAAAGCATGTTAAATACATTTTAGAAAGTAAAAGAAAAAGATCCAAGAACAGGGTTAAAACAATAGAACCTAAATGATGCTGAGCCAGCTAGTTTGTTGTTTTTGACCTTGTGATGCCATGTGTATAGTACGGGCAGTGCAGGCTGGCAAAGTGACAACTGAAGCAAATAAGAAAACAGATGGCACTTATTTGGGGTCAGGGAGCAATAATTAGTTACAAGAACCTACAGAGTGAGTGGAGAAATAAAAACAGAAGGACATATAGCACATTAAAGTCAATATTAATTCAGATATAAATTCATTTCGCATTAATCCTGAAATGATGACACTAGCTTTCACTTTTCCGTGTTGTTAAATCATTGCATACAGGAGAGCCCCATCACAGCAAAATCCTGACAGGCCATATTTTACACTATGATAAGTCCATTTCAAATTTATTCCATTGGAATAAAAAATACATTTTATTGTGATTGCCTAAAAGTTCCATTCTTCCCAGGATTAGTGTATTTGGCTTCTCTATAGATCGCAATGTATTCAGAAAGGCTCAGACTCCCTTTAGAAGAGAAAAAAAAAAGCTGAATAATCCAATCACAAACTTAAAAAGTAACTCATCTATTCTGTCAGGAAGCATCCCTATCTGAATGTCCTCACTATTCCATTTTCTACAGCCTGATTTATTCATACTTTTTCAATAGCCAAGAGTACATGGATGTATTGATTTAAAATTTTTGCGATTCAGCCATACGATGAGGTCATCGGTTCCTTAAAACAAGCAGCTTTTTGAACCTGCATATAAATATATATATATAGATATCATTGCAATGGTATTAGTCCTCTGTTGAAATTAAATAAAAACATTTTTTAGTATGAAACAAAGTAAGACTTCTATAGATTTGCCAAATCACTGCACAAAGCGGTGGATTGGAACGAGATAGTCAAACTCTGAGCTGTTTAAAGCCTGACATAGGGAAGGGAATCTCCTGGCAATTTCCAAGAAAAGTGTGAAGCCAGTCACAATGAGGCCTTAGAAATAATAACTAAAGAAGTAAAACGTTAAAGTAAAAAAAAAAAAAAAAAAAAAAAAAAAAAAAAAGAAGTAGTTAAGTATCTTAAAGGGTCACATTATTAATATGAGTCACACATCTAATATAATGAAGATTGGGATTTTTAAACATGCGGAAAATCAGACTGAATAAGAGAAAGTTAATACCACCTGCCGGTGGGTCAATAATACGAGAACAAACCTCAGAAAAGAAAAAAAAAAAAAAAAAAAAAAAAAAAGAAAACAAAAGTAAACAAACAAAGGGATTCTTTTGAAACTTTTATATGTAATTAGGCATTGATGCATGGAGAGACTCAGAGAACAAAACTAGCTAAATGACAGCTTTGTGGCAACGCCAGGAAGTAGATTGTAGTACGAAGGAAAATTGCCAAAGGGAATTTATTTGTTTTCAGCTGGATTAAAACAATCTTTATTTAGGTGTCATGTGTCTATGAGTCAAATAAACTTGTTCTCAAAGCGAGTCACAATACAATGGCAATCTCCATAAACCACAGGGAGCGTTTGTGTGGTTTTATGTCAGGCACCATGGTACTACCTTAAACTGGAACAAGAAATTCATAAATAAAGTCATCAGACAGTACAAAAGAGATCGGCAACATACGCCCGTACCAGGGCTGACCCCTGCTATACACTGGCCTGTCAACTTATTCCTTGAAATACAAGGCATTCGTCCTGACGTTTGCCACCGCCACAACACTGGACAGTCACCTTATGCTTTGAAATCCAAGGCATTCGGTCCGCTGTCTGTCACCGCCGCACGAGAGACCCTTGAGGAGCAGCTTGCGTTATTTCTATATACAGCTCAGGGTGGCTCACACTGTGGCAATGATGTCACTACAGAGCGGGCCATGAGGGAGAAGTGTGTAGAAGTAACACAAGCTGCTCCTCATGGGTCCCTCGCACCAACAGGTGAGGGCCTTCCAACATAAGCAAGTAAGTGATGGGCCTGCCTACTTAATATATGGGTGCTGCCAACACATAGTACAGTAGTTCATTAAGCTACCTTCCCAGTCTGTATGAGTGTGCATGACTGTCTGTATATGTGCCTGTATAGCTGTTTGCATGGCTGTGAGTATGTCTGTATGACCGTCTCTATGAATGTATATATGTGTATGGAGGACTGTGTGTTTAAGTCTGTATGACTGTCTGCATGACTGGGAATGTGTGTTTGTATGGCTCTTCGTAAATGTTATCTTGAAAATTTGGAATACAAACATTATTTTATATATACAAGATTGGAGTTTTGATGTTGGGGCCAGGGAGGGACACAAGATCATACCCCATGCATACAATATCCCCCACCTGCTGACTACAAGTGTGGGGGGGGGGGATTCATAAGCCCCTCTCCTATATATTTTGTCAAATAGCCGGTTAAATATTTTAAAGTCCACCACTCAATGAAATGGCAGGCTCCCCTCCCCCCCATTATTTCACAGACCTCAAACTCATGGGATCAGCTTTTTCTAGTGTCTGAGAAGCAATGGCTCCTCAATTGCTGGTTTTAAATGTTTAGGAAGTATTCCCCCCCCCCCCCCCCCCACCCCACCCCCAACCGTCAGTTCCTGGTTAGCCACCACATTTAATTTTTTTTTTTTTTATTCTTTATCTTTGAAGTGCATGTAGATACATTCATGCTTATCATGCCCCATCAGCAAACATTAAGCTAGTCGGAATATAAAGCCTCATGTTGAAAGACATTAATATTAAACTTGCACATTCTTTTTTTAAAGGCAGTAGTCCGGTTAAGTATACACATCTGGGTAGTCGGTAAAGTAAAGTATAAGTATAAGCTTAAATATAAATAAAATAATCCAGACTTGAGTAATAGTATTTGTAGAACATGCAGAGCAAGTACAAGCTAATACCGCTAAGCAAAATAAAAGAGGCAGAGCAGGGAGAGCAGGGACTCCGCTTCGGGTAGGTATGTTTTCTCACAGGGAAAGGTGGTCACCCAATTCCTTGAGTAGGGAAGGATTGTAAGTAGTGCCACAGTCTGCCGGAATGAGCTGCGTAGTCGAGTCCCTTTTAATACCCGGTGTCATTGAACCACAAACTCTGACTTCTGGGTATCAAGTCCTTCCCCTGTGGGGGACTATATGGGGTCCTATGTCGTTTCCTTTGTAGGCGCCGAGCAGTCCTCCGCAGGCGTGGATGATGCACAGGAGTCCAACCACTACTGCAGGGGTGGGGAACCTTTTATCTGCAAAGGGTCATTTGGATATTCAAAACATAATTCGCGGGCCATAAAAAAAAATTAACTTAAAAATTAGCCTGCTGTATTTGGTCAAACATTTAATTAACTCACTCCTAATGTGATGGCTGGAACTGCTTCTTTTTGGTGTGATGTTAGCTGGTATTGATGATGTTGCTACTTGCAGTGTGTGTGTGAGTGTGTGTGTGTGAGGGGTGCACTGTGTGTGTGTTAGAGGGGTGCAGTGTGTGTGTGAGAGTGGTGCAGTGTGTGTGTGTGTGTGTGTGTGTGAGGGCGGTGCAGTATGTGTGTGGGTGTGTGTGTGTGAGGGGTGCTGTGTGAGTTTGTGTTCGGCCCATCCCCTGCCCTACTAGCTCTCAGCCAGATTGGGCAGAATGGTGTAAGCTTCGGTATTTGCTATGCCTGGTGGGGACCAATCCAATTTCCCCCTCTGCAGACTGAGAGGTGGGTGACACATGCTACATGTGCTTTTCCAGCTGCGCCCAGAATTAATCAAAGAGTGCCTCCAGCCTCCAGAGAGGTAAGCATATTATACCAGATGGTTTTGGCGCCAAGTCCCGCAAAGCCGGTGTAAGTGCGTCGGCCATCTTGCCATGTGCATGATTCGGCCCGGCGTCTGTGTTGAGTTGCCACAAGCGGTTTCAAGCTGTAGGTCTGTAACAAACTGGCCCAGCGGAGACCGGTATGACCAGACAATATCTAGTGAGCCTTCAAAGTGAGAGATCAGCGTGTCAGCGTGCCCTGATGAGAAGAGATAGTCGGCACAGGATGGTGCCCAGCTTTGCTTTAAATAGCGAGAGACCTTTGCAATAGCCAAATTTGTAGATTTATATCAAATATTAGCTTAATTCACAGACCTGTCTTATGTTTAACAAAAATCATGGCTCCGGGAGATCATACCTCCTCCGCTGCATTGAGAATGCATTCTCTGGATGCTGTGGAAAATCCACGATTTTCAGCAAACTGTTCCCTCAAGTTTTGTCATAAAACAAGAGGTCAGTGACAAGTGACAGGACAGGGACACTAGGCAACATAACCACTATAGAAAGCTATTATGGTTAAGATGCTTAGAGTGCTACTCAGGTAAGAATAACTGGCTCCTCCATTCAAATAACATAAATATCTACAAAGACAGGCACACGCTGGACTTCTTAATCAGGAAAATGTGTCTTTATTAATCATGCTCAGGTTACATCACATCGACGTTTCAGTTCATACCAGGACTTTCAAACGAAATTATCCAAAAAAGGAGCCAAGTTCAGGCAGCAATCATTTACAAACAATGAACAGGTTATTTATAAAACACATATCTATTAATCTATTGGTATTTCATGACACACAGAATTTTGACAGAAATTTTTGTCAAATGTCTTAAAGCGGCACCGTCACCCCCTGTATGTAATATTTATTTTGACTGTGTTAGCATTTCACTGAAATGCCAACCCAGTCCAGAGATATATAGAGACAAAGTAGGGACTTTGACCGCCGCCTGTTTTTCTTAGATGCTGGGCGGAGCTACAGTGTCAATCCCTGCAGCCATCAGCAGTGACAGCTGCAGGGAATTGGCTCTATCTATGGAGGATTCCACAGTCTCTCAGGATCCGACATAGACCTCAGTGTTGTACTGTCGCGCGAGAGTACAGCAGCGATGTTGGCTTCTGGTGCTAAAGCGCCAAGAGCTTATGATGGACTGGCCAGAGGAAGATGGCCGCACCCATGAGGGACAGATTCAGGTAAGTAAATCCAACCTTTACCTGCCCCCCTCCCACCAGCTGCAATGTCATTGTTGGGGGTCTTTGCGAAGTCTGCAAAGTCCCCATAAAGGTGACAGTGCGGCTTTAACAGAAATTACAGGAGATAAAATGAAAGTAGAAATTCTTGACTCCTACCCTGAGCTACAGAAACAGCTCCACAAGCCTTGGCCGTGACTCCAGAGTAGCCGGTTAAATACCCGATTGAAACTGCGATATATTTGTAAACATTCAACATCCGAAACCTTCCAGATGCGCTGGAGAACCGTCCAAATATTTGTTCTCACAATATCTAAAATCTAGAGAAAAAATGAAAAAAATAAAAATTATTCAAGCAAATCAATAATTAATATCAATAAACAAACATGCACCTAACAGATTCCTCCTACCAAAACACGACACAGTAATAATCACTGACATCAATAAATATATTGTACTTAATAATCATGTTATCAATATAAATAAAAAAACAGCTTTATAAATTTGTTTTCCTATGATGAATATGAAATGATATTCCTGAGCGCCCCCTTGAAGGTGACGAACAATGTATTGAATGAGTAGTAGATAATGATTTTCCATGAGGCCAACAACTTCTGAAGCAAGCTACGGAATCCAAATACAGAAGATTATTTGTAAAAATGCTCCTGTTCTCGTATGTCAAATGCGTTTTGTTAGCATACATTTTCTATACAGCACCGAGGAAAATGTTGGCACTATGAAAACCATTGTAATGTTGGCTGCATGTTATAATCAGGAATATATGCAAAATATACAGTTCATGTTGTCTCAGTAGGATACTGATATCACAGAAAACTCTTTTCTATATTGTTCCTCCTGCATTTACCACTAAATATTTATCTATCAGCTCAACGGTCTGCACCTCTCAGACTATCCGGGTGCAACTATATCCTTTATTAAACCAAAACAGCAGTCACACAGCCATGCTCAACTGGTACACCCAGCTATGTCTATATCCCATATACCCATCCCTGCTGTCTCTATCTCAGTGGTAGCCAAACCAATCCTCAAGGCACCCCTTCCATTCCTCGATTTTGGGATGACCCAGTTGTGTCTAAGGTGTTTTTAGAAAAGAAAAAAAAAAAAAAAAACACCTTAGACACAACTGGGTATTCACTAAATCCTGGACTGGTAGGGGTGCCTAGAGGACTGGTTTGGAAAGCACTGCTCTATCATATAATGTCAATCACATACAATTTATCACGTTGTCTCTTGGGTCACGTTTTTGATTTTGTGACTGTTCTGGAGCAAACTGTGCCCACAAAAAGTCATCCTGAAAATCCTTGCCTCCGAGCATTGTGCTTTGAAATATGCTGCATAAAACAATAAGTGAATGCTCTTAAAAGTCTTATTAAATCCAAATAAACCCAACAGATTTATTTTGCACTACAGATGTCTCTGACAATATAAATACACCAATTAGCTGATATAAAGAATATATGCAAAAACCTAAAATCCTATTATCTTTTTCATTAAAATGGAAATGTGATAAAATCATTATTAGACATTTATAGAATGGCAACATATATTGCATTTGCAATCCTGCACAAGATCAGGAAAGCGGAAAATATTAAAATACCATGCCCACTAATGCAGAGAGGGAGTCTAGATCGATCGTTTATGAGGATTTATATGAAGTTTGTATTTTTTTCTACCATGAACCTGTCCAATAAGGGTGACTCATGTAGACCGGATTGATCTACATTCTGTGGATCTGGCATATAAACCACACAGGGAGGGCAAATAGAGAGAAGACATATGCCACAGAAGCATGGTAAAGGATCACTAGATGGTTCAGAAAGGTACATTTATTTATCAGCTTGATGGAATTAATCTGTGTAAAAAAAAAAAAAAATCTCTCAGATTTTGATAATTAACATAAAAAATGAACAATGTAGAGGTAATGAGTAAAGTATAAAGCACCTTCTCACGATTTGATTTTACAAATCCACATGAGACAAAAATGGTGATCAAGAAATATATGTAAAACATAAGTGTGCCCCGCATGAACACTAATCTTCAAAGAAAGATACAATTATTACAGAAGAGTTAACAAAGTATACAGCTTTTAAACATTTGAAGACCTTCTAGAATTGAGGTCCTATGGCCTTTTTATCTCCCTAAAACCAGTGGAGGCTGGTCCACAGGGATAAGTTGGTGTGGTTATGACTATAGTTTGTGTGTTAGAGAAAAACATGATTAGTTCTGAGAGACACTTCCTTCAAGTAATGCCAGTAGATTTCACTGAGAGACTAAGCAACCAGTCGTTTTATGGGTGTGTTTTGCAAAAGAAATGCCCAATTCTCTGGGTTAAGACCCCTCCGACATGCTAGGTCCTGGATACCCAGGCCTGTGCATGGTCCTTCTTCTGGGAGAGAGTCAGACCAGCTCATCATCTTCAAACTACACCTGGTGCCATTGACTAAAACTTAATTTTAGATAGGAGTTTTTAGTTTGGTTCTGTTAGTCAAAACTTGTGTGCTGATCAAAATAGGTCTTAAATCAAGGATTAAAATTTCAGGTCCTATGCTACTAACCAGCTTGATAAATACCTGGTTACAGGTCGAAACGCTGCAATAAATCTGCCTGGAAGCAACCAGCCTGAGATTTTTTTCATTAATACTGATTCCTTGGGGTTTGCTGACCTATGCTCAGTAGCACCCTGGGTTGAAAAATTGTGACAGAGTGCGACCCTCCCTTTCTTCTACTATGCTACTAACCAGGCCTATAAAGTGATTTACCACTGCAAATCTAAAGGGTCAATGGCACACTGACCATGAGTTAATGCCTACTCGCTTGGGCTAAAAGTTTCACTTACCAACAGATAGGGGTAAATGGAAATTTCGAGTGGTGTCTTAAATCCATCTAAAGGAGTCTTCATAAACCGATTGGCCACATTATGCAATGAATGGGTTCAATTTCTAGTAAGGTTCTGGGTAGAGCCTTCTCAGGAGAATAATAAGTAACAAAAGGTTATAGAAAAAGAGACTCCTGAAGATGGGTGCCTTAATGATGATAGTATGTCATCACCTTTATGAAGATAGTATGTTAATTAAAATACAGATTAAGAAACCACGCACACAGACAAAAATTAAATAATAAAAAAAAAAATACAGTTCTAATTTTTACAAGGCTACTTAAGATCAATCTCAGCAAACAAATATGGGGATTCAGTTACACTGTACACTATACACTATGTCATAGTACCCCAATCTCGGTGGATCCTACACTAATTTTAACATGGGAGATAAATATGCTAACTGTAATACTGCTTAAACGGCTTTCAGAGACTCTCCTCATCTATGCTTCCCTTTGGTCAACTCCAAAAGGGGCACCTATAGTGGATGGGTGGGGAGCTTAGCCCAATAGGAATCTAGTCTGGATTCCAAATCTACACAGAAAAAGGGGGAATTGGGGGCACACCCGGAGCATGCATTTCTCAGTAGTGGTGCTGCTGTAAAGACCAAAATATATACAAAATACAGATTAAGGAGCAGCGCACACACAAAAGAATACAGTTCTAAATTGTATGTATTTAACGTTGTCTCATTATTTTAAACTAATAAAATTTACGTCCTCAGATCTTGTTAGGGTTTTAGCACCTACAATGAAACATATCTTTGTACCAAAGTTGAAATTGGGTTTGGACACAGTGCATTACTCCATAATATGACATTTCCTGAAGCAGTTCGAGGATTCGCATAACTTCCTCCCAAGAAACACTACCAACTGACAGACAATCTCATTACTCTGCCAGTTAATTGCAGATTATATTGAAGTTGTTTTGTTTTGTGAAAGAAATTAAAGGTTTGGGTAATAAAGTTTTATGGGCCGAATACGGAGCCTTTTAAATCAGTTAATAATAACGCAATGGGACCAGTGAGATGATCGGTTTAAAAGCCATTTCAGGTTTGGAAAAATACAATTACTCTTAAAAGCTCAAACTCGCCATGGCAACAGGACTGAAGGATTTTTTTCCCCAATGAAAGCTTTTCTGTGACAAGGACAATAGAGATATGTATGTTTCCAATGATTATTTTATTTATCTTCTGGGGTTTTGATATACAATATTACTGTGAAAGAAGGAGATGAGAGGATGTTATGAATCACACTTGATCATTGTTATGATGGAACAGAAACCAATTTTCATATCGTAAGGTTTTACTACTTGACAAATTGAGTGCAACTATTTGTCAGGAAAATGGAGGTCATTGTGGGTAGAACAGATGGAATAATACTGACTTTGTATGAAGAGCATATGATAATGTACAGAAATGGAGTGTTTAGTAAACACGTCTCCATAGCTCAAATGAACAACAAGATGACAAATGATGCATCAGACAGGCTGCATTTCTAAGTAAATTAATTGCATTTGTGGATTTGTCGTTTGCTGTCAGTCAGTGATGGCAGCAAGTTAAACATTGTGGACATGTAACTTCATGCATCTTAATGTGACAAATTAAACTGGAAGAATTCCAAAATTAATCCTGCTGGTTATGCAAGAATCTTTATTGGCATACAAAGTTCTTGATCAAATATTTTCCTCATCGTACAACTATGTCATGAAATGTTCTCCTATTTATGGCTTAAAGAACACAAACATGCATTCCTGCCCCTATAGTGTTAAAAACATTGTTTAGCCCCCCCCTGCTCCCCTAAATATAGCAAGATCTTACTTTTATTCCAGACTGCTGCTGCTGGCTCTGCCCCTGATCTGCCTGCTTGGCTGACATCATCAGAAGTGATTCTCTCAGCCAATCACAATGCTTTCACATAGGAAAACACTGGGTTGGCGGAGACCATCAAGGAGGCAGATCAAGGGCAGAGCCAGCACAAATCAAACACAGCCCTGGCCAATCAACAGCTCTTCATAGAGATGCATTGAATCAATGTATCTCTATGAGGAAAGGTCAGTGTTTGCCCTCTAGCACTGCCACCAGGAAGCACCTCTAGTAGCCATATAAGGAGTGGCCACTGGATGAATCTCTAGGTCAGGCATATGCACCCTTCAGCACTCCAGATGTTTTGGACTACACCTCCCATGATTCTTTGCCAGCATGATTCTATGGCTGTAAGAGCATTATGGGGGATGTAGTCCTTAACATCTGGGGTGCCGAAGGTTGCCTACCCCTGTCCTAGGCTGTAATGTAAACACTGCCTTTTCTCTGAAAAAAATCAGTGTTTACTGCAAAAAGTCTGAAGGGGCTGATTATTCTCACCAGAACAAAGACAATAAGCTGTAGTTGTTCTGGTGACTATAGTGTCCTTTTTAGGAATGTTTATCTGTGCTGAGCATGAGGTCCAGCAATAAAGGGTCGATGTAAACACTTTTCAGTGAACACTTCTTTGTAAAAATATTTCATTATAAGCAAATTGTAGAATATATCGAGGATTCTAGGACTCCATGCAACAACCCATAAATATCACTTTTTACTGGAATTATGCTTTGTTAAAATATTCCTTACACACACACATATTAAGTATGCCCCCAAATCCCAGTGTGAACACATGTAATAAGATTTTTATAATTTTATTTAACAGATCTCATCCAAGATTGATCAAGAGATGATTCATTTCCTACCACAAATCTCTCCAGGGCTACATGCTCCCAGTTGGTAGCCTATATTAGCAAATGTATCTAAATGGATCAGAAATAATGAAAACTCGGAGGAAAACTACTAGGTAGATTTATAGAACATGAGACCTCATACTGAAACATATTATTTGGGATAAAGAAAATCAATTTATCACCATGTACCAGAACGTCCATTTAAAATGCCAGACTGCCTTTTGTATGGGAAAACAAGCAATCCAGAACTTGTAGTCCTTGTTCACAGTCATCGCCCAATTACAAGAGGATGAAACTTAAAACTTGTTTTGGCACAAATGAGCCAAACTCATCTGATTCTCCTCAAAGTATTCCGCTCGGCATCACTTTTTGTGTTGTACTGTTTTAGACATGCTAAAACTCAGCTCTACACTCTATAACTGGCAGTTGTTCTGGTTTTGGTTAGCACTTTGAGATGTAATAGTAAAAGAATACAATTCCAGCTATTACAGATGCAGACATAATGCATACGAAGATGAAAAATTCAAGCCTTAGAAGAGCAGTCTAAAACAACAAAATCTTAATGAAGCTATTCTGGGGCACGTAGGTTTTCTGAGAAGTGGGACTGTTTATATTTTGCAGTTTCCATAGATATATAGATTCTATAAATGAATCGATTTGACACCCGGTGTCAGTCTGCTAAGTATGTTGATGCTGTATGATCTCTGCTTTCAAACCTTCAATTCAATCCTTCTCTATAGGAAGCATTAGATTGGTGGAACATTGCTATTGGCAAACGTGCAAAATATGTCCTCAATGCATCTACAAGAAACAACTGCACGCACAATAATAATAAAGATGAAGGATCGAGTATGTCTGTCTGTCAGTGAATGTCAGTGTGTAGCTGTCAGTGTTAATGTGTGTGTATGTCGGTGAGTGTATGGACAGTCTATGTGTATCTGAAAGTGTGTGCCTATCAGGGAGTGTGTCAGTGTGTGTCTGTCATTGAAAGTTTATGTGCCAATGACTGTGTATTTGTCAGTGAGTGTATGTCAGTGCTTGTATCAATGAGGGTGTGTGTCTGTCAGTCAAAGTGCGTGTTAATATTAAACAGGAAAAGGTGCGGCCTTGACAGGAAGGGGTGGGGAAGGGTGGGTGCCTGCGTTGTCATGCCTAGGACAGCAAAAAACAAAATACACCACTGGTGGAAGGGGGTTATACATATATCATATATATGTCTTTATCATGAAGGTTTATCCCTTACAAACTTTATAGTCCCTTATCCTTCAAGCAGATCTGTCACAAAAAATAAACATCTAACCTGCTTCTATATAGCTCTCTGTGCCTGAATCTCTTAATTTTTCCCCCCTGAAACTCTAATATTCATTAAACACATAAGGAAAAGTAGGGACTACTTGTTTTATGTATGGCAGTCAAGCTGACAAAAGTTGACAATGGGAAGAGCTTAAAGCAAATTTACTCACAATCCATCCTTAAATCAAACTACAGAAGAATAAACAGCAGACACTTGGGGCAGAGGAGAACAAAATGGCTGCACACAGTAATTGAGATATGGTAGAAATAAGAAAAGATAGTAAAACAATGCAAGTGGCAAATGAGGAGGATAATGAAAGGAAAACGACAATCGAAAGGGCCATTTTAACTGTTTGCAATGCTGTGGTTTTACAGACTTGACTCTTAGCAATGCTAGATGTCTCTCTGTCTTAACCCTATCCTAGTTTAACATACATAGATTCATACATAAACAAAAAGAAAATAAACAGAAAGGACATGCACCTATGCAAGAATGTATTTTCCATGGCACATTACTTTATCTGCCTGATTCGGTTAGTGTTGGTCTTTTTACGGTCTATGGAAATCATCCGGGCAATTATTAAACCAGATCCCAAGGCCACAACACAAATCGTATCCGTCCAGGGAAACATCATTAATCATCCCCCACGCAAATGTTAGGAAAGGGGAACACAATCTCAGGTCTCATCATTACTGTCAAATTCAATGTTAAATGGATCTCACCTTTCTTTGGGTCACAGAGTCCAATTTTATTAACCAATAGGAAGCCAGTTTTGGTTTGTGATATCTCCAGTTATCCATTATCTGCATCAGAGAAAGAAATAGATCAGACAGGTGAAGTACTACGTATTTTGTAGAGGAAGAACACACTGCATTATAGAGTGAGGACATTATGGCTATATTTCTTTCCCAATCAGTGAAGAGGGCAATGCTTAGCTGATAAATATCCGTAGATAAATAAGCAGCCTAGCACGAAATGATGTGCATACATCATAACTACGCTTACGTCTGTAAGCAAATTCCAAGTACTAAACTGTTTAGTGCTGCAGGCGCTTAGCTAAGCGTTCCTGCTCTATGCAGCGAGAACGGGTCTCAGTCTTTCTTGGACAGTACTGCCGTTAATTTTTCAGCCAGTAACGGCTGCCAGGGAAACATTCAGATTGAGTAAATGTTACCTACAACCTAAATGGTCTCCAAGGTCCATTTCTACCAAAGCTGTAAACTAAGAAAATAGTTTCTCTGTATCCTTTCTGTAAGTTATATCATCGCCGAGGCAGAAATGTCTGGGAGCCCGTGGAGAGTTGTTCTTGAAGAGCATCCAGAGGTTGTAAAATATCTCTATAAATCTTTGTGAGAAGTGCCAGGATCCAGAACAATGAGGGCAATACTTTGTATTTTACGTTACAAAGTCTCATGTTCATTGTAAAGATTTTCTGCAACAAATGCACAACAAAAACTGTGCGGATCAAATACAGACATTCCAAACAAAGTCTAATTAAAGCGGCTGGGATTTTATGAGAATTTCATCTGAACCTAATTATCAAGGTTCCCATTTTGCCGAGCAATACAAAAAAAAAAAAATATATATATATTTTCCCAAGAGACACTTTTATATACTGAGAAAATTAAATCTCTATAATACGTTTTGAACCCCAATATATATCACTGTATCCCAAAATATTACTAATAGTAATACGAACAATTAAAATTCCTACATATTAAATATCCCCTGTCAATCTGGAATATCCTGAACCCTTAATTTATAACATAGTGACTCTTACTTCTGAGCACTATTACTATGCAATGCTATGGAACTTTACCCAGAACAAAAGTCCTGCTTAAATTGTAGAGCTAAATGAAGGGGAAGGCGGAGATGTGTGCTACAGATTAAGACACATTAATTTGCATTTACTAATGAAACTAAAATTAAAAAAAAAACACATAATAAAATCACAGTCAATCGTTGGTTTTTAGCTATGAATTAGTGCAAAAGATTCCTCTTACCTCCAATTACTACAAAGAAAAACTTGATTAGTGCAGAGTTCACCCTTCTACTTCAATTATTACTGGGTACAAAGTACGCCCCTTTACTACACAGAGCGTCTTGATTAGTAAAGAGTTATTGATCTCTCCTGATTACTGCATTGTATCCCTGTCCCCTGCGGTTATTGCAGGGAACCCAATGATTAGTAGTGTTCACGTCATCCCTGCGATTACTACAGGAAATTCTGATTAGTACAGAGATCCCCGTTCATTTCTAATCATTACAGGGAATACATTGAAGACATCTCAGCTTCAATTTATACAGAGGAGTACAGATTACTACTGGTACAAGGCCGGTTCATGCACTGCTCTGACCAATGGCAGAATTACATCTACTTACTTCTTCTATGATCGAACAGGTTTCCTCTTCCACCTTTCCTGGAAATCGTATTCTCAGATCTCGGAGAACAGCCAATGTCTGCCTTGTCAGATCATCCTCCTGTTCTTTTGTGAAGTGATGTAACCCAGATTCATTCTGCACAATGGATTGAAATCTAAAGTCCATTATGGGTCACTGACAGAGGTGCTCAAAAGTTCAGCTAATTAGAATTCAGTAATAACACATAATAATTAATAACAATACAGCAACACAATGACATTCATAACAACACAAAACCAATGTCTCTCCTCTGTTGGGGACCACTAGGATCCTTATATTACCCGATGGAACTCCAAACCCACTACTGTGTCAATTGCATTGTAGGTTATGGTAGCAATCCAAAGACTAAATGCAAACAATGACATTAGTATTACCAGCATTTATAGAACAACCCCATATGCTACAGGTAGTAGTCAACATATGCAGCTCATTTTTTATTTTTTATTTTTTTTTATTTGACAGAAATCACAAGACATCATTTGGCATTGCTGAATTAATGCAAATACTACATTTATTAATTGGACCATCTCTAAATATTGCGGGTTCTTTTACACCTACACCAATCGTGATTCCCATTTGGTAATACAGAGATTTGGAAGATGCACAACACCTTTTATTATATTGTTTTAATTCTTAGCATGTGTTTCGGTGTTGTGGTAGAGAGATGCACCTTGCTATTCTCTATTGCAAACCTAAGGATAAATTTGGGGTGAATTGTTTGGGCGACACAGGCTGTGCATGTGCTCTAAGGGCTGGAGTTTCAAAATGTTTGGCAGGTGTAAGGAGAGTAGAGTAGGTTTAGGACAGGTTTTACCCATAATATTCTTCTGCCAAATGTTACAAGAGGACTTTGAATGGTTGTTACGAACTGTACTGATTTGTATGGTGAAAAATCTAGTTGGCTTGTGTATTACACGAGTGCCAATTTAACTTTACTTGCAAAAACATAATATTCAGGGGAAAAAAAATTAATTAGTGGGGTAAAAGCTTCTTGATCCAAGGAGATATCGGACTACCATTCTGGGGTCAAGAAAGATTATTTGCTAGTTTGTTGAAAAATTGGAAGAGCTTCAAACTGTTTTTTTTTGTCTTCTTTTGGATCAACAGCAAAAATAAATGCGAGAAAAGCTGAACTTGATGGATGTATGTCTCTTTTCAGCCTATGTAACTTTTTTCTGATACCAGTGAAGGCGAAAATTACCTAGAATTTTTGTTAAGGAACTTAAATCCAGCACCAATCCAAATGCCAAGTGTAACATGATGCAGTGATCCAACCCATTAAAAGGACATCTGATTGAAGAGGTTATGGGGCCTGGGGTCTGCGGGAACTGAGTCCCACATCACTACTAAATGGTTCAATCACAGTTTAGGTAAGACTCTTGGTTTCTGGCCATTTAAAACATGGCAACATGCCGCTAATGTTGATATGGCGGAGATGGAGCAATGCGTTCCAATAATCTCGAGTACATGGTGAGCAAATTACATATTTGACGTTGGACCCCAGACACATAGACGTCAGGCAACATAACCACTTCAATCAGTTCAATTGTTTATGGTCCTGATAGTATCCCTTTAATGGGTTGGGTCAATTCACTGAAGTGGTTATGATGCCTACAGTGTTCCTTTAAGTACAATCTGCGCTCCTTGCCCTATAGATCATGAGCCATTCAGTCTAGATGTGTAGAGCACTCACCACTGATGAATATAAACCGCTGCACGTACTAGTGGCCGGTAAGCGGTTTGATGACGAGTTACGATTTAAAGAATTTGTTCTGTTTCCTGAAGCTGGTCTTTGGATTTGTGAAGGTATTTTGGAAGAGAATGAACGCTGTTCCGGCACTGGAGATTGTGCATTTAATGCGGTTATAGAGCGAGGGCAGCTGACAGAACGCCTGATTGGAGTTGTAGATGATGGAGACGATGCATGGATAAAAGGTCTGCTTTTAATAGGTGGCTGATAGTGATATCTACCTGCACATAAAAAAGGGAGTTAATCCTCACCATTAAACCACATGCAATACAACCATCAACACAAACAATTTAATTGCACCAAGCATTTCTGTTTTGCAACATTTAATCTCAGCAAATGATTTGACCCAATGGATATTACAGCACCTACCTTTTTTTTTTAAAGCAACTCTATAGGGTCAGGAACACAAACATGTATTCCTGACCCTATAGTGTTAAAACCACCATCTAACCCGTGTGGCCCTCCCTTGCCTCCCCAGATATAGTAAAATCTTACTTGTATTCAAGTCTGCAGCTGCTGCCTCTGCCCTGTCTGCTTGTCTGACATCATCAAAAGTGTCGATCAAAAGCCAATCACAGTGCTAGCACAAGTCAAACACAGCCCTGGCCAATCAGCATCACCTCATAGAGATGCACTGACTCAATGCATCTCTATGAGGAAAGTTCAGTGTCTCTTGGCAGAGGGTGGAGACACTGAATGACAGTACCACACAGTGTGCAGCACTTCCCCAGGAAGCACCTGTAGCAGCCATCTGATGAGTTTTCACTAGGCTGTAATGTAAACACTGTATTTTCTGTGAAAAGACAATGTTTACTGCAAAAAGCCTGGATGGAATAATTCTACTTACCAGAACCAATACAATAAACTGTAGTTGTTCTGGTGACTATAGTGTCCCTTTAAGTTGTATACTATGATTAAGATTGGATAGCACAGTAAATACCAGCTGTGCTTTAAACATCATTTAACTTTCTGGTTGCCCACAAATCATTGCTCAGATACTATATGAGTGAATGTGAGAAACGCAACAAAATAAACACACTGCTTTCAGGTTCGTTGAAGGGGATTTAATCTAAGGAGCAATAGGTGCAGAGCACATGTTAATCACCATCAGATAACATACTGGATCTTTCTAGTGATTTAAACTTGTGCTCTTCCAAATCATAGGAAACATGTTTCTCTTTTCTTCGATTTTCATCTTCCTGTTCTGTTTCTGAGCCACTCCTAGAGTCGCTGCCACCTGTGTCACTGCTAGAGCTATTCTTCTGTTTTCGAGAGGCCTGGATACTCTCCGGCATGGATGAAAGAGCCTGGAAGAAAACAAAGATTTCATTAAATGAAAGGATTAGGAAATATACAATGGAGCAATGATTCACAGGTAAGACTATCAGGGTTTCTCATTAAAGTGAAAAGTCTAAGTGAATTTAAAATTTAAGGCCAGAGTAGCTGAACTTTCTTAAAGCATGGCTTTCATTTTTCCAGTTTTGGCTATTTTGACTTTAAATTTGAAATTCACTTTGAATTCGCCTTGAGTTCTCAGTTTAGTGAATAACCCTGTCTGATAATGATATAATAAAACAGCGTAATGCCTTCTGAGCTGGAAATTACAAGGGAAATGCCAGATTAGAAGAGAAGATCCAGAATTGTCTCAATAACCTCAAACTAGTCTCTTTCCAGTCCAATTTAAAATACGGACATAAAACAGACATAAAAAGATTGATCGTCAGAAACCACAACCATTTCCAACCTCACACATGTAGCAAATCTACATAAACCATTAGAATATCAAATGTGGGAATGAACACGGATGCTTTGAGACGTAAGATGCAACTGTACAATTTATCAGTGTCTTTAAAGAACGAAGAAAGCGTGCACGTGCAATCGTGCTAGCCATTTACTCTGACCCCTGAAGTGCAATGTGTGGGCATTTTAATCGGGACATGTATAGTGGGAGAGAAATGCCATGCTTATTTGGAGACATCTCAACCCTAAAATGGAAAGACACGGCTATTTATATTTACACAATAACAGAGGGATCGGTCAGGGAATTGTAGGCCTCTTCCTCAGTACTCTCAGTTTATCAATGCCATCCAAGGTTGGATGACTTCACACTTAATAATATAGAAGTGCAGTTTCCCTATCATCGGTGTGGCTAGGAGGAGGCGGGCTATAGGTGCTGGCGAGAGCTCCAGTATTTGTCAAACAGCTCCAAAATGACAGAGAACTGAGGAATGACAACCATAGACTCACAGCACCATAACCACCACTACAATAAGCTGTAGTGCTTATAGTGCCTGATTAAGCACACATTCATGTGATATTTATTGTTGTGTAGTTTAGTTATAGTCATACACACCATAACATCTGAGCTCCTAGAAAAAGGTCAAAGCTAAGGCAGAAAAATGGGCCAGAATAATCTGTGAACTATAAAAGGGACTGTCTTTCCTACATAAAGACAATCAGGAGGTATGTTTCGATACATTTAAGGGGTATTAATTCTATTCATGTATTCATTATCCATTCTCAATCTATGTTTACCATATAAGATCATTGTCCAGTTGTTAGAAATAGAACATGCCTGACATGGACTTTTCGTATTCAGAGTAGGCTGTAACAAGGAAAAAAAAGCAGAACAGAGCCGACAGATGATTAGCACAATTTTGCGAGCATTTAGTAACCATTAAAAGTATAAAGTGCTCACAGCGGGTTATAAACCCGGTTTAGCCATGGATGAACATCCAGTGAATATCAAAAACCAAAGACTGATGCTTGATAAGAGCGACTGATTAACGATTAGACAGATATTTTGCAGGACATCTCCAGACACTTTTACTATTTTACTTTGTCCATAGGACAGCCACACAATGCGAACCTCTCATACAGTCTCAAATCAACTTTTATTATCCAAAAGCTGCTTCTTTGATTTTATTCAAACTTTTAGCGGAACTTCGCCAACGTCACACAGGCCAAGATCTGCTCTATCCCAGTACTACTGATGCCAAATGAGTTTGTAAAAAAAGAGACACAGTAATTCTCAACACGATTAGTATTTGAAAAACAATTTCAAGAACGAAAAAGAGATTGGACTAATTTTTGTAAAGTGTTTACGAGGACATTAAATTTGGTGAAGAACGTGTTACCTTTAAAGCCTGATTAATAAAATAATAATTATAATCAAAAAAAAGAAAGATTTCCAAGATTTCGAAGTCTCTGCCTAAGATGTGGCCGAGAATTGTGCTGTGCAGATAGGATAGAAATGAAATGTTAATCCCCATTATGCAGATGTGCATTGTATAGCAGTTTAAATCCTACTTAGTTCACATTTTGGAGGAAAGAAAATCTCAGATTCTATTAAATGCATGAATTATTCATTCGACACATTTTCAAAGCTCAAAACATGACACAAAATAGAAAAAAAAAAAAAAAAGTACAATAGTGTCCTGCAGGAAAGAGGTAGCACAGCGTGGAAAATCATCGCTAAGTCTCATTCTTCCCGAGGGTCACCTGCTGTTCGTTCTGTAAATTCAGCACTTTCCATTTAAGATTTTGGGGGTCATTCATCAAGAAGTGACCCCTTTTGTCAACATGTTTTTGCTGCAAAAGATCAGGAAGACACAGACAAAGAAACTTGCATGTGTTTCAGTCTATACTCTATGCAATAGATATCTGTAAAACAGCATGCGGTGACCAGTTCTAACACTGCGCCGTCTGATCAACCAGCTGTAGAGATAGCAGCGAGCCATTCACGCCGCGGGACATGCGCACAAAGATGTGCAAGAAAATGCACATTTAAATACCAGAATTTTAATTATCGACCTATCCTTCCACCTTGATATATAGTTACTGTCGGAATGAACTAAACGAAACACACCATAGTCAATCCGTGGTAAATAAAGTATAGGAAAATTAGACGTTTGCCTGTATCAAAGTCGGACATACTGCCCTGTGTTCATAAAGTTGGCAGTCACTCTTCATTAAACATATTCCTGTGGATTAGGTTCTTGGCTCACTCCCCTGTGTAACAATAAATTAAACATGTTTTACCAATTGCGCTCAGTGATTATGATATACATATCTGCCAAATTACCCTATTTAGAAGGCACAGTCCCTATTTTGGGCCCAAATCTGTCCCTCTTTTCTATCCTAATGTCCGTCTTTTCTAGGAGCTCTATATTGTTGGCATGTCTGAGTGTTGCTCCACAGCAATAATACTCCCAGTAATGTCTAAACTACAATGTGTGTTTAGATATCAGTCTGTGGAGATAAGATACATTGTTCTAAATTACATTTTAGTTATATCAATTGTTATTACTAAGTTACTTAAATTTCCCTGAACAGCTCCGTCCCTGGTCACATCCCACTCACACCCCTAAAACTCATGTATCCGTCTTTATCCCGTAGAAATGTTGGCAGGTGTGGATATATTGCACAAACTTGGGAACATTATATATCTTCCGATCAGGGGTCTTGCATTGGAGGACAGTGAAAGGGGTGATCCTTAGCCATAAGATGGACTGTGGATCTTCCATGAAAAATACTGCCTCAACTCGTTGCCTTGCAATCCAAATATAAAAAAAAAAAGAAAAAAAAAAAAAAGATTATTTGCTAAAGCTTGATCTATGAAGATCTTATCCATCGAAGTTATGTTTTTATGTTTGACTAAAATTCACTTTGAATTCCCAAGAATTCACACTTAGGTGAAAAGCCAATCAGCTGTGCTGCCGATCTCACACATCTTCACCTGGATACGAGACATTTCTCTATCAGTGCTCCAATTACACACAGAGGGACTGCACGTGGCTCCCCCATAATTTGTCTTGTAAGGTTCAATATGCAAAGAGCTGCTCGCGGGAGAGGGAAGGAAGCTCTGAGACAGGAATTAAGTGGCCTACACAGTAGCAGTTATTACACAGTGCAGCATTACAACCACATATAGCTAAACCGCGTTATTCACAAAACTGACAAATATGGACAATTTAAACCGGAATTGTAAATCTGAAGGTAAAATAGTAAAACTGCAAAAATGGAATTTTTCCAGTTTGGCTATTTTGGTATAAATTAGCAAATCTCTTGTCAATTCTTCAGAATTCCTGGTTTAGTAAACAAAGCTCAGGGTGTACAAACACCAGCTAGGGAATCCATATTATCACACATAGTTAGAAACTCCTTACTTAAATGTATTAGAGCATTTTTTTTTTTTTTTTTTACAGGGTTTACTTTTGCCAATCCTACTTTATGCACTAAAATAATTTTGGTTCTGCACTATTTCTTTGAAAACTGGGGAAAATGTTATGTATAGGTTCTTGATTTTAAAAGGACGGATTAGACTGATTTCCATAGTATGATGACAAGCAGGATTTGCTGGCTTTTTTTTTTTTTGTGCTCAGTAGTTAAGGGTTGGAAAATAATTTCTCAACAATGTGTCGGAATGAAATACTGGTCACGTTTTAAATGCCTTTGTCTTATGGAACATCATTTTCAGATGTGACACATGTGTTCAATGTGATCCTGGCAACAAAACCAATCTCCGAGTTTAGGTAAGGACGCTCAACTATTCCAACATTTTAAACATACGCACACAAGAAGCAAGAAGGACAACTCCGCTGCTGCTTAGATACATATAGGGCTCTTCCCCCCTCAAACAACACCCATTGTTGCCGGCACAGGTTTTGCAAGGTTAGCTCATGTGTGCCCTGGTGTCAAAATGGTTGCATGAAAAAGGTACAGAAAAGGTAACAAATAGGGTTAATACAATCTTCAACATGTATTTCTCATGTTTTCACCCCCTGTTCTCCCAACACTGGTAACATATTTAAATGCAGGCTTCACAATCAGATCTCCATGTTCTATTCCCATTTAAAACGTACTAGAATGCACAACAGTGATGTTATTAACGTTTAATTTTCAGTACTTTTTGAATCATATAATGTGTCCGGGCGATTTGTTTTGTCAGTTTAATAAACAAATACATTATGAGCACAACTGACTGTGTTCACAATACACAATGGCGTCACTGAAATATAGTGTAATATTTGTCGTGTTTTGAGTAGAACATCATTTATCATCCCTCTAGCTTTTAGATTGTTTGCTAAAAAGCTATTCCCGGAGTATTATTAGGCAAACAGTAAGGTGCCAGCTTTCTGCTGATACATTGTCATGTAAGAGAGGAGAAACAAAGATTACTGCACACATCTTTCAGACTAAACTAACAATTCAAAGTTGGGCAATTGTAAAACACAAAGTGACATATACCTAAATAGAATGCAAAGATATGAATAAATCCCCAGGGTTACTGCATATCAAGCTGGGCACAGACAGCTGTATGCAAGAAAAAAAAAAAAGAAAGCGAGGAAAAATCATCACACATCCAGACCCCTTTGTAAGCTACTGACCTATATGACTCTATTCCATCTCTGTGACACATACAACCACACTCAGCCCAACGACAATCATGATCAAATTCTATCCCAGTGATCCACACAGTCCAACCGAGTGACCAACAACAATCAATATCCCCCTCAGTGACCTAGATGGAAAATTCCAACTCAATTACCAAAATGGCAAGTTCCAATACAGTGACCAACATATTTAACTCCCAATGCAGTTAAGCTCCACCCCGGCAGGGGAGGGCTGGCAGCCTTAGGCCTGGGGGGCAAATCCAGTCAAGTGGCCCATTGCACCAAGAGGAGAGTAAAAAAACCTTTCCCATGTGATTGAAAGGGGGGACAGTCACCTAAACAGACACACTCACTGACAGGCACACACACACACACTTGCTAATTTGACACACACTAACAAACACACACAGACAGACATACTGACACACACACACACAGACAGACATACTGACACACACAGACTTTACACTTTTAAAGCCAGTAGACAGGGGTCGAGTAAGGGGACAGGGCTGTAGTAGGGGGCTAGGGGCTGTAGTGGAGGGTATGGGCTATAATTGGGGGTTAGAAATTGTAGTGGGGGGATAGGGGTTGAAGTAGGTTGTTGAAGGTGTCAGGGGCTGAGGAAGGTGATAAAAAAAAACAAGAAATAAAAAAACTAAAGTGTATCCCCCCCCCCCCCCCCCCCTGTGAGTCTTACCTTAGGCCACGGAGGGGTGGGCAGGAGGCAGCAGCCAGTGAAGTCGGCCTCTCCTGATGATCTCAGGAGGAGGGGGTGTGATTTCCTTTGCTCTTCTCCCAGACTCCACTGGCTGACTCCACTGGCTGCATGGAGAGAGGTTAGTTGAAAAATCTGAGTCCCCAGCCAGAGGCTTTTTTCAGATTTTTCCTTTTTTTTGCTGGATGCGGACGGCCTGGGTGGCCTGGGGGGCATTTGCCTCCCTGCCCCCCGTCCCAGCCTGCCCCTGCACCCCGGTGAACAACATGGCAAGTTCCACCTCAGTGACCAACATATTCAAATTCCACCTCAGAGACCAGCACAAACAATTTTCAAACTTGTGACCATCATGGCCAATTTCAGTCCCATTGACCAACAGGGCAAGTTCCAACCAATGACCAACACGGCCAATTTCCAACCTGGTGACCAACAGGGCCAAGTTTCATCCCTTTGATCAGCACAATCAGATTTCAAGATTTCAACCCAGTTAAAAGCCCAATCCAGGTGTAACTCAGTGACTATATTATTTTTATTCATCCTTGTGAGCAACACTATTGTGATATGGGGTTTATTCACTATTGAATCAGTGGAATCTGAAGCCACAGAAGTGGACCTGTGTCTAAAAAAACTTCTCCAGTGTTGCAACATATGTGGCCTATACATTTTTCCATGTGCTGATCTTTATTTATGTAATATCACATTAATAAATACAACAGTCATTTAGCTTTGGACTCCCCCTGCATGTGATATATTTGTAAATATATATATATAAATAAAATTAACAATAAAAAAAGTGTGTGAAGAGGTCTATAGAAGGACTAAAAATTTGAAGTCCCACACATCTTGTCCAGCAAAAAAGTACTTGCTTGCATTCAGCACTTGCAATACGTTTCTTCTGAGACTACGTAGATTAAACTATTAAAGAAAAACTATAGCGTCTTTGCCAACCCCTTCTGCTTATAAAGGCTTAACTTACTGATAATCTGGCGTCAAGAAGGTAATGCACTAAGGCTCTGTCCTGCTTTTAATGTATGCTGTGATGTATGTTTTTTCACTGTGGTTATATTCAGAAGAATAATGGAATAAAAAGGTTATTTTATTATGTTATTCCTACATACCCGTGGTTCCTTTTGCCGAGTGGATTTCCCCATCAGCTTTTCATCATCCAACTCACATTGTTCAAGAAGATCCAAAATGTCTTCTTCCTGTAAAGCAGAAGCAACGTAATGTTGGTGAATCTGCAAAATACATAATCAAATTATTAATAAAGCAGACGGAATATCACACTGTAATTAATCAATCTAGCATCATTCCTAGCTCTGGAGAAAACAGACAAGGTATCCATAAAATGGTGTGCATCATTAGAAGTATTGCTGCTCAGTATAGTGGTAATGTTGCCTCGAGTCTTTGGGCACTGTCATTATTTCATTGTCAAATTTTTAATAAGTGGATAACAAACGGATTACAAATCCACAGTAACTTGCAGACACACAGCCTCTCCAGTCTCATGGATAATGTGGAATTTATAGTTTTCAAGACAAATACACCCAACCAGGACGACTGTTATTGGATTAAAGTGCTGGGAGGGTTAGTCTGCAAGTGTTAAAGGCTTACTCCAAGCGCCACACCTGCATCAGAGTTTTGAAGTGGTTATGATGCATGCAGTCTTTATGTGCAGCGTTTCACTGTGAAATGGTGCCCATACGGAATTTAACCACTTTGCTGCAGAGGTGTAACTCCACCTTTAGGAGCGTTATTAGTTATCTTGAAACAAGAGCGCCAGGCTGGGTAATGTCAATTCTGTGCACAGAGGGGACCTCATTGGATGAAAATGATCAGCTCTCAACCAATGAATGAACGGCAGGATTAACATCCGGCTTATGCATCTCTCCAGATGTTATAAACCTGTTTGCATAGGATACTGGATGCCAGCAGGGTTTCGGGTTAGAAGGTAAACCACTGCAAAATGGTTGCACTTCCATTTTTCAAGCGCCTGCTCAGCTGCACATCCCAAATGATGCTGACATGGCTCACGTTCCACTCCCTCATCTATCCCTTAACCCTGCCAGTTATGTAGCAGCAGTCGAATCGTTAAACAGCAAGCCATTTACACTGCAATTTATAAATACAGCAGTGGGTTAACAGGGCAGCATATTTATCAGTAAAGCAGAGAGTCAATCACACAGCAATTTAATAAGACAGCAGAGGGACGGGCATACAGTGGTTTTGTAATAGAGCAGCAGGACAGTAATAGAGCAATTTATTAAGACAGCAGCGGGCCAGACAGACAGTGCTTTATGAAGGTAGCAGTGTGCTGGTCATACAGCAATTTATTAATTATTAATACAAGGAACTGGTAGATTTGGGCAATTATAAACAACATCATACTTGTCTTTGGAATTAAGCCCAGTATTTAGAGGTGATATTCATACTTACATCTATGGGTCCATAACCTCATTTTCTATAGAACATACAATGTTTAAAACCTGGTGAATGTATTATTTTATCTATGGCGAACATGTTTTCATGTCTTTCTTCTGTCAATATAGAGCGGGCTATGCCCCTAGGCCGTGGCATACATCATCAGTGGGTGACTTCATAGCTCCATGGCAGCTTATCTCACCATTACCATTAATATTATATGTGTGTTGACCACTCGCCCCTTATTTCCCTGATCTCCCAGGAAAGGAATCAGATTTTTGTTCTGTGTTCAAGGAAAACCGACTCTCAACTTTCTATGTGTCATCCGCACAGCTTTAGGTAACCAATAATGTGGTCCTATTTGTATTCTGTCCTTGTCCAATAAGCTATATGCTTAACAGCATGATCAGAGCATCAGATAGGAAGGCATGAGTGAGTGGTCTGCCTGTCTTAAGTGTTTTTGCTTTGTTTCCAGAGAAGAGGAAAAGTAACAGAACAACAGGTTCAATTCAGAAAAAAGGTTAAAGATCTCTCTACTTTATAACTGTAACTTTCAAACCCACTTTTCCTTTTGGGAGTGCAGACAGCAGAGGGAGGGGAGATTTCTACTTTTCTTTCCTTCCATGTATGTAAGGGGACTGCCGCAGTAGCGTGATATTAACTCAATAACTAGAAATCCTTATCAAAATATTAACTTTTGATAAAAAGGAACTTCTATCAGTTCTGACAGTTATTCCGCAATGCAATATTATTTCCAAAATCCTTCAATTCGCATAAAATGAAAAATAAAATATTTGAAAAATGTAAACGGAAAATCATGTGGAATATATTTACATTGAAGAAATTTTACTGCTCCTTTTAAAATTGAAAAATAAGCAAACCGTTTATCAAAATAACTCCATTAAGAAGTTGTCATGCAAAAAAAAAAAAGTGAACTGAAAAAGAAAACTTTGTCCATTAAAATTTCACCATGAAACTGCCAGAACGAATTGAACCATAGAGTAGCCAGGAGAGAGATACACTGACCCCTTAATGCCAATATTTGTCCTACCCCCAGTAACAAGATTGCTGGATATAATTAAAGAGATACTCCAGGATGGAAGTAATGCATTGTTGAGATAATGGACATAAGTGGAACATATTCTTAAAAGGACAATTCCTCCTTAAACCATGGAAAGACAAGCTGTACTCACTTACCGGCTAATCTAGCTTTAAAACGGCTACTGTTTATGTAATAAATCTGCCTATAAACCAAGCCACAGTCATACAAACAAGCCCCAATGATCAAAAAGACTGTGGTGGGGAAGTTCGTACAGACGCTTAACTGTGCTACGGCTCCAAAAGTACTTTTGGAAAACTATACAGCCCTGAAAATCTACAATGCTCTTTGTGTCCATTTGTATATTTTGCATAGCAGATCGGATGTGTTGTGAAACCACAATTAAAGTTACACACACTCATGAACCATGAGAGAGACGAGTGCCATTCACCCCCATCAGATGCATAGCATCGGCAGAATAAAAACATACACACACACACATATATATATATATATACACAAATACACACATCACAGAATTATATATACATCTGTATCCAACTTGAGCCACACATTCAACATCTCCAGAGGTTAAGTTTCTGGTGCAATTTGTAGCCACTCTATAAATACTTGACAAAGAGCACTCCTGGGATTTAATAAATGTGTATAACACAGCTTTATTTATCAAGCAGACATGTGCACAACAAGTGTAAACGTTTCAGTGCTAACACAGTCATCCATCACTATAAGTTATGGTGTGTGTCTGCCTAAACCCCTCACAACAGATTCCTCATTATGGACCACACGATCATTTCTACATTGATGGAACAAGAAATGTCAGAACAGCTGATAGAGCGCCTTGTTAATGTAAGATTTAAACCCATGTCTCTGCCCTAAATACAGTTAATACAACGTAGATTGCTGCTAAGAGAATGCAGCGAAATATTGGAATCTAAAGGATTAGTTTTATGTCACACTGCATTTATAGGTGTGTGACAGACATTTCATTCACAAGATTGGTGTCTAAAATTGGTTACTCTAAATGACCAGCTTAAATTCTAGCATTCATTTCTTATAATTGAAAATATAAATTAAACGGTTATTTCATCTACCATGACTACTTCAGTAATTTGAAGTCAATTCTGTTTATATTTTGCATCTGTCACGAGCAAGCATTGCACGCTGCCGACAGAAGTGATCACCTTCTACCTTGCAGGTGCTCTGCAAGGTAACAAATCGTTCCCTCTCACCACATTGCACTCCCTCCGTTATCCTCAGCACATTTTTTTTTTATTATTTTACCCTCCCTTTCTACTTTCACCCTCCCCTCGCCAGCCTGGAGCGCACACATGCACTCTGAGCATGATAAATGGGATCTTGTGATTAGTCTGGACCTTGTGACAATTGAAGGGGGGGGCGCAGAAGCCAGCCCTGGTGAGTAAAATGCTATTATTATTTTATTTATTTTTTTACCAATTTGGAGGGACAGGGGCCTTCTTCATAGTGCTCAATAGGGCATTTTACATTAGAAAGGTCCCCCCTCCAAAATGGTTGGAGTAACTCTTTAAACCTCGCAATGCCATGTGATCCGGAATGCCATTCCAATGTGTGCTTATTTTACCTTTGCCGATTCCCGTGTGTATGATCATACCATGGGACGGCACAAGACATCATTGAGCAGAGAACTTTCCCTGAACACAGAAGTGCAGAGAAGGTAAGTGTGCTTTTTACTCACCTTCACTGCATTAATCACACCAGCAAATGCGGTCTTAGCCTCTGCATTTGAACTCAAGTTTAGTTACAGAATAAAAAATTCAGTTGCATTTTATTAAAGGACCACTATAGGCACCCAGACCACTTCAGCTTAATGAAGTGGTCTGGGTGCCAGATCCAGCTAGGTTTAACCCTTTTTGCAGTAAACATAGCAGTTTCAGAGAAACTGCTATGTTTACCTATGGGTTAATCCAGCCTCTAGTAACTGTCTCATTGACAGCCGCTAGAGGCGCTTCCGCGCTTCCCACGGTGATTTTCACAGTGAGAAGACGCCAGCATCCATAGGAAAGCATTGAGAATGCTTTCCTATAAGACTGGCTGAATGCGCGCGCGGCTCGTGCCACGTATGCGCATTCAGCCAGGCATGAAAGAAGAGGGAGGAGAGTCCCAGCGCCAAGGGAGCCCGGTGCTGGAAAAAAGGTAAGGGATTAACCCCTTCCTCCCACTAGAGCCTGGCGGGCGGGGGACCCCCGAGGGTGGGGGCACCCTCAGGGCACTATAGTGCCAGGAAAACGAGTATGTTTTCCTGGCACTATAGTGGTCCTTTAATAATTCACAGGAATTAACCTACCTTCATTCTTTTCAGAGGATTATTCATCTCCCGCTGAAGAGTAGCAGCCCGTCCGGCCAAGAATGTCTGAAAGGCAGTGGCAAGGAGACCCTCATATTTCTCTAATAATAATTTATCATCAGGTGGGTAGATCCTCCTATGGGGGAAAAAAAAAAAACCATAGTTTGTTTATCAGATAGAATATATAAAACTCTCACTATGGCCTTAATTCAATATTTTTGGATAAACATTTACAATTATTTTAGCAAAACATTAAAATATAAAAAAATAACATAAATTATTACATCGATTTTCAAAATATTACAAAATTTAAATATTAACTAATTTTAGAAGTTCATCCAAAAATATAAAATCATTTGAAAAGCATATCCAACAATATTAAAACAGGACCTATAGGCTATATAGCCAATAGCACGAGGGAGAAGATTTAATAATATTATTGCTAAAAATAATTAAAGGGACAAACACAGAAGAGAAAGGATAGTTTGGGATAAATATCAAGTTTTGCTCTAATAAAAGAGCATTTAATTGTACACAAAATGCACTAGTATAACTGCTTTCAACATATAGATTTTCTTAAAAAGATATTGCCGCCTTCTTCTTACCTATCAATCAATCAATCAATTTTCAGTTCAGAATCAACATAGCCCCTCTATGCCATGGAATGAAAAATAGGGGTTAGCAGGAGAACATTCCTACAGGCAATTCTCCTGCTCTGAGCCACAGCAAATTATGTAAAATACTGATGCCAAACGCATGATGCACTTTGCAGAGAAATGTACAGTGGGCCAAAATTCCAGGTATGGTTTGATAAGTCAATAACTTTTTGTTACTGAACCAATTTCAATGATATTATATACAATGAATGCTTAGAGAGACACTATAGTCACCAAAACAAGTTTAGCTTAATGAAGAAATGTTGGTGTATAGATCATGTCCCTGCAGTCTCACTGCTCAGCTTTCTGCCAATTAGGAGATACATTACTTTGTTTATGCAGCCCTAGTCACACCTTCCTGCATGTGACTTACACAGCTTTCCTAAACACTTCCTGTAAAAGGTCATCTATTATTTATACTTGAACAAATGTACTGGTATAAATATAAATAAAAAGGGGGCTTTATTGAAAGTGGCTCCAAGAGAAAAAAAAAAAGTACCAGAAATACCAGTAGTTAGTAGATAGTTCTAAAATAACCATATCAGTATTAGAAGTATGAGGAGAGAGAGGAAATACAGATTCTATTGACTGTAGATAACCGGCAAGTATTCAACTAGAAAAGCCTCTCTCCCTTCAATGCTAGCTAGACAGGCATAAGAAAATGAAAGGTAATAGGCAATCAAATAAACATAATTCCAAACAGTGATAAAAAATAAACAATGAAGTGCCCAAAAGAAACCCAAACTAGAACTAGGGCTACTTTTTTTTTTCTCTTGGGGCCACTTTCAATAAAGTCCCCTTTTTATTTATATCAGTATCATCTGGAGGTGATCATTATTTCATGATTTAACCTTATCCAGACATAGGAGTTTAGCCTCAGAAGGCTGTCTTTAGATCTATTTTGTATCATGTTATTGTATGATCCCTTTTGAATACGTTTGTTGTTAAATGTTTAACATTTTGACACAACTACAATATATTACCGTTACTAAGATTGTCCAGGATGTACATAGGTTTCACTCTCTGTGAACCACTGTGCATACATTTGTTCTATTATTTGAATTTAGGATTATGCCCTGAGAGACCCCTGGAGTCTCTCATTGGTGTAAAGGATAATTGGAATAGGACAGACACAAGTACTTGTGCGGTGTTCTATCCTATCTCCATCATGTATCCTATTTTGTGAATGTGATGTTTATACTTCCTTTATTGTAAATTCTGTTTAATTTAGAATTTCGTATCTCCTGCTCTATGAATAGTTTGCTGGGTCATGCAGGAGCCTCTTGTATGTAATTGCAGTTCAATTTACACAGCAGGAGATACATACCTTTAAAGTAAGTTAGATCTGAGTGAAACTGAAACCATTTTGTTTCATGCAGGCTGTGTCAGTCACAGCCAGGGGAGGTGTGGCTTTGGCTGCACTAACGGAAACAAAACTGGTTTAACTCCTCCATGCCAGTGAACTGAGCAGTGAGGCTGCAGGGGCATGATGTGTACACAAAAACGGCATCATTAAGCTGAAGAAGTTGTTTCGTGACTACTCTTTAAAGTCTGAAGATTTGTTTGACAAGACATAGAAGATGACCTCTTTTAAAAGAGCTCCATTTGCTGACTCACGTAGTCTGGCTCTTTCGATTGCACTGTTCATAACATTAGTGTTTGAGGCTCTAGCGCTCATATTTCTGCCTGATAACGTCCTGCGAGGTCACCCTGCACCACACGGTACATTTGGTAGGGTGCAATTGGCACTGATGAATTATCTGTCGATTTTCTTTCCTCAGAAACGACAATTTTGATTATTGACATAATCATTTAAATAAAAATGAGCTTTGTCAGAGATAATGAGTTGACGAATAAATTCCTTGTTTTTTCTGGCTAATTCATGGTTCCTTTGTGAAATTACCCACGATGAATCTCCCAAGTTATAATAATATGTACCTGGCAATGAAGTATGGAAATGAGAAATATAAAGCCGAAACGGGTAAATTAGAAGAAAAGTGCAGCTATTTTGTTTTAAAATCATTAATACCCTTGCTGATTCTTTATATATTCTGGTTTAATAAATATCGCTTAGAAAATATATACGGATATTACACTCATATGTTTGAAACAAAATGTCTGCATGACTTTTCTCTTTAGGTGTATGACTAATCAGTAAATCATAGTGAATTTAAATCCAAATTGGCTAAATTTAAAATGACCATTACATTGGTTATTGTGTTATGAAGCTACAGGCCCTGTCTATACATCCTAACCCATCCAAAGATCTCCCAGTGTATCAATGTTGTCCAAGTTTGGACGGATTTGTACGTATTGAGCAAAATGGAGTTTTATCATCATCACTATGTCTGCAGAGGACTATGGGTGACAAGGAAAGATCAATTTATGTCAAACTGTTATTAAAGGATTTGACAGAAATTTGGTAAAGTGCCCACAGATTCTTAGCACAAAAACCATGAGCCGTTTTGGCTATGATACTTGGAGTGACGCTTTAAGCCAGTATAGCTTAGCTGGGCATATATTGTTAACTTTAAGAATTTCAAAAACTCAGATCTTTTTCAGTTTACCACAATTCACCGTTTAGTGAATACTCCGATTCCTATTATCCATTTAAAACACTAGAAGTTTGCAGGAGAGGGAAACTAATTTCAATCAGTGTGAATGGGGAAATGGTGTGTACACGCTATTAAAGAACAGTTAGTGCTGATCTAATGACGTAAATAAGCATAGCCTGTGGCAATCTATTATCAATCCTCTAGAATAAAAAGGGAAAGTTATTTCCTTTTAGGTGGCTAATTGGAAATCCCAATTATGTGATATCTGTTGTTACGCCTACTTGTCTCACAAAGGTTTGAATTCACCAATATGCCAAATGCGATGTATAAATGTTGCTAAAATTCTCTGTTTTAACCAATAAAAAAAAGAGAAAACCCACATTTATACATGTACAAATGTGTATTTGCTCACAAACTATAAACACACAAATATTGGGAGTGTGCAGAGCAAACGAGATGCTGAACATGGAAACCCTCACACTGCATATAGACATTGTGAACGCATGCTTGAATACTGTGCTTGCACACACTAAACTCGCAATTGCATACTGCATAGAGAGATCATGAGCACCTACACATATCAAATACACACTGTACATGAACATGTGCAGTACAAGCTAAATGGTCTCTCCAGCCTGGGGTTGGCCCCCCACTTTTCATGCATTAAATACATAACCTGCATTAAAAAAGGCAAACAATTATTTTAAATAATTGCAAAATATTTAGAATTCATGTATTTGCTACAAATCTCCCAAAGATTGCCCTTTCAGTGTTTGTGCATCTTTCCAATACAACCCCCGCCCCCCCCTCCCCGCACAGTAGGTATTTGTAGGTTGGCAGTCAACGTTCTACTGAAAGCTGTACAGCCTGTGGCAAACCAGACTGTAATAGCATTTATTTAAAAAAGAAAAAAAATTTAATGTAAAGTGCATTGAATTATTTTTATGAATGATGTTCATTTTGACTAGGTGTGCCACAGGTTGTACAGCTTTCTACTAAAATTTGTACTGTTGACAGCAGACCTGATGGCAGGTAGCGTTATTCATGAAATCCATGACTGAAGCTACTTACTCAAACTAATCAAAGCCAATGCATGGCTTCTATTGGCTTGTATGTAGTTTATAAGACCATCATAAATGGTAATGGTAATCGTAAAGCGCTGCGGAATTTGATGGCGCTATATAAATAACATAATAATAATAATAATCATGCCTTCACATATGCATGGATTTGGTCTCAGGATGCTATGAGAGTTCAAACAGCTTCTTA
Organism: Pelobates fuscus; assembly: GCF_036172605.1. Lineage (NCBI taxonomy): Eukaryota > Metazoa > Chordata > Amphibia > Anura > Pelobatidae > Pelobates > Pelobates fuscus. Next base: position 43,264,082 of record NC_086323.1, read on the forward strand.
CAATAAGAACGCTATGTATGTAGGAAAGCCATATGTGACAAAGTCTTCTGAACTATTGCAGGAAAAAATATAAAAGAGAAGAACTTAAATTAAATAAATAAATAAATGCCATCAAATAGAAACAATCTGTAAAATTGCCCATCCTGAAGTCCAGAAAGTCCCATAATGGAATAAAATGCTAGGAATATCTTCTTCCAGATTGTAGGTCAAGGTGAGAACCTTAATGACTAGTCTAATCCTTTTTTTTTTCTTCTTCCTGTAAGAAGACTGCTTGAATTCATTTATTGCTTCCCGATTTTGATCTCAAGCCAAGCAAGGTTTCAAGAGTTTCAGATGGAGCATGCAGCCCCCACACTGAGCACTACGTAAGGATTTCTCTGCTGAACTCATCTTTTCTGTTCAACTTGAATTTTATTTTACTTTTTACTTTATTATTATATACTTTATAAATTACTTGTTGTAACTTGTTACTAATAGTTTTGAGCGTGTATCCTGTTCATAGATTTTATTTTTTTTATTTTAGGTTAAACTCTTCAAATGCAAAAATATACACTAAATATTCACTAATTAAACTACCACGTAAATATTTGATGAGGAAAAAAAAAGCTGGAATTCAGAGGAAAAGGGAATTATTCACAGTAGGAGTCTAAAAATGGAGAATGGTTAAAATTGAGCATATTTAAGTTGGAATAGCCTGAGGAGCTAAATGTTAAACTAGTGAATAATATTACCTGTATTATTCCGACATTTCCCATTTGGTAATAACTGCAAGTGACATGCTTTGTGACTTTGGATACTTATGTTTATGTGCATCTTTATTATCAGTCTTGTGTGTCTATGTTAGGTTTTATAATAGGTTTAAGATTTGCCCGCTTGTCTTTTAAACAAATCAGAAACATTACCTGTAATTACCAAGATTGCGGTTTTCATATTCCTCCCGGGATATCTGTTTCCGCACTTGACAAAGCCGCTCTTTCTAAAATACAGAATAAAAACAAAGATGGCATTTTGTGCAAATAAAATTATACTTTTTTTTATTTATTAATAAAACGTATCAATGGCAGAAACCAAGCGGTATACAAATTAAAATACTTTTTCACTTCACACGAGACAACACAAAGAAGACAAAACTCTCCATTAATCCCAGATTGTGAAAATGAACTTCAATGAGATAATCCACTATTCCATGCAAATTACTAACACCAAACAGGTGATAGCATTTCAAATTGCAGTAAGTTGTTTTTGATGTTTGTTTGCTTGTTTGTTTTATCAATGGATGGTTTGTACAACCGGGTATAAAAATTAGAGAAGATTATTTTCGACTTTTCAAAAACTCGAATAGTGTACTTTTCAGGGTTCGAAATCTGTTGGGAAAAAAAAAATCTGCTGGAATGCTTTGGCCCTCGATGCCATGATACAAATGCTCATACATAGCTTAAAATACTTGTTTGTCTTTTTGGGAGGAGGAATTTATTTATAAATTCACCTATTGCTAGAAAAAAAAAACAAAAAAAAAAAACACACGTATTTTTGACGAACCTAAAGCATGTTCAATATATTCTCCCCTTATTTTCATCCAAACGATGGCTGAGGATAGCAGGAGGTGTGAATTGCTAAAAGCCACAGAGCTTCTACTCTGAAGCAAATATTAAAGTAAAGGATTATTGCTATTGAATACTAGTGTATAGTTACCAACTCCTCTTTCCTTCTCTCCAGGGTGTGGCGCTGTTTCTCCCAGTCTGAGGACCCCGGTGATAGCCTCCTCAGGGGCCCCTGACCATAGAGTCGCTTCTGAGCTTCTGCTTTCTGTTTGGCCAAGTTCTTCTTTTTATCACTTGCTCTGTAAAAAGATAAGTACACTCCCTGGAATAAACTATAAAATGAGCATGTAACCATTTTACCGCCACTGCATGACTAACTAATAGAGGATGTGCATGCGCCAAATTAAATGCAGAATTCATTCTACAAGTAATAAAATCCAAAGTTACAAAAATGAATTTAAAAAATGGACATAAAATTAATTTGCCAATGTATATCATTTTTAAAAATGGCCCTCTTGGCACCTGTATGAAATGGGCAAAAATCGGAGCGTTTCATCAAGACGCTTTGTTAATCTTGTTGTTGTTGGAAGTTAGACATAAACATGGCATTCGTTTTTCTAAGGAAAAAACATGCAGAAATTAACTAAACAGTGTGATCTCCCTTCCTATGGAATAGCCTGCCTATCACCATCAGACTCTCCCCTATTCTTGCATCTTTTAAGAAGTGCCTTAAAACCCATCTCTTTAGGAAAGCTTATGGCCTCCCAGAGTAACCTCTACCTTACATACCTGTCTCTTGCTCTCTCCTAAAGGGCAACCCACCTTATTTGACTGCAAATTCCTGTCCTAATGTGTTTTACACCCTACCTCCTATAGAATGTAAGCTCGATTGAGCAGGGTCCTCTTCAACCTATTGTTCCCGTAAGTTTTTTGTAATTGTCCTATTTATAGTTAAATCCCCCTCTCATAATATTGTAAAGCGCTACGGAATCTGTTGGCGCTATATAAATGGCAATAATAATAATAATAATAATCTGATCTGAGGAAAATTGAGCACGTGGAGATTTAGCTATTTTAGTCTTCATTTAACAACTCTGTTGTCACCTCACCTAAACTCTTTGTTTATCGTTAAGTTGGAGAATTTTTCCAGTTCAACTATTTTAGCTTAAATTTTGCAATCTGGATCACGAGTGATGTGGAGAGGTGGGACATCCTCCTGTTCATGTCCAAAAGAAAGGTTACCAAGAACATTGAAATAAAGAAGCATGATACCTGATGTTGAGAAGCTTGAGAGCATTTAGCAGAACTCCCTTCTTGACATCATAGTCAATCTTTTGGTCTGTTCCAAAGCTGGGAGCTCGATTGATCTAGATTAAGAAAGCCAGCAACACAAAAAGGGGAGACAATAAAAAGAGACAAATCATAAAGTGCAAAAGTAAACCAGGACCCAAGGTAGGGGGATTTTATAAAACTGCATTCATATATCAATAGGACTTTGGCTGCCGATGTTGAGATAAACTTTTAAGATTTTGGATGGGGATAAAAAGGTAGTGATAAAAATATCCATATTACATGTAACAGAAAAAAACACTCCAACATCAACGGATCCTCAGACTTTTCAATTATTTATAACCAAAACTAAAATTTTCTTTCAGTATGCATTTCATGAAAACTCTTAAAACACAACAAAGATTTAGATTCAACACTCACAACTGTGTAAAATATCAATATAATTAAAACAAAATGAAATAAAGAGATACATTAAGATCAATCTTTCTAAATGGTTCCTGTGGGTAAACTGGTAAGTATGAGAGAATGTATGATGCCACGTGCATGCACAATTGCCGTTCGTCCTTGAAGTCAATAAAAGTGGTCATGCATTGTAGCCATGATGATAACTCATTGATAATACAGATAACTTCTTGATCCCTTCCATAACTTGTGGTTATACAGCTTGTGTTTCCAGGTGAAAAAGCGACTAAATGCAGGTGCAATGTGCATAAGGTATCACTAGCTAGAACAATGAATGGGTTGTGTTGTGGTTCATAGGAAGAGAAGAGGACCTTAAAGGACCACTCTAGGCACCCAGACCACTTCAGCTTAATGAAGTGGTCTGGGTGCCAGGTCCTTCTAGGGTTAACCCATTTTTTCATAAACATAGCAGTTTCAGAGAAACTGCTATGTTTATGAATGGGTTAAGCCTTCCCCCTATGTCCTCTAGTGGCTGTATCATTGACAGCCGCTAGAGGCGCTTGCATGCTTCTCACTGTGATTTTCACAGTGAGAGCACGCCAGCGTCCATAGGAAAGCATTGTGAATGCTTTCCTATGTGACCGGCTGAATGCGCGCGCAGCTCTTGCCAGGGGCGTATTAGCCGCGAGGCAAACAAGGCATTTGCCTTGGGCGGCATTTTCCAGGGGGCGGCAAAAAACGCCGCCCCCAAATGCCCAAGGCAAATGTCTTGTTAGCCTTGCGGCTAACAGACATGCTGGGCTGGTTGCTGGGCGGCCGGCGAGGGAGCTCTTCCCCTGAGCTCTCTGCTCAGCTCCCTCGCGCGCCGCCCGCAGAGTGAGCCTGGGAGCCGGAATATGACGTCATATTCCGGCTCCGCCTCCTAGCCTCACTCTGCGGGCGGCGCGCGAGGGAGCTGAGCAGAGAGCTCAGGGGAAGAGCTCCCTCGCCGGCCGCCCAGCCTGCCCGCCAGTGCCGCCCTGCAGCCACTGGACCACCAGGGAATGGGAGAACCTCCCCACCCCCAGCATTCCCAAAGGTAAGGAGGCGGGGCGGGGGGGGGGAGAGAGTAAATTAAAAAAAAAAAAAAATTGTTAATGTGAGTGTGTGTGTCTCTGACTGTGTGTGTCTGATAGTGTGTGTGTGTGTGTGTGTCTGTTAATGTTTGTCTGTTAGTGTGTGTGTGTGTGTGTGTGTGTGTGTCTGTTAGTGTGTGTGTCTGACTGTGTGTGTCTGACTGTGTGTCCGACAGTGTGTCTGTTAGTGTGTGTGTCTCACTGTGTGTGTCTGTTAGTGTGTGTGTGTCCGACTGTGTGTGTCTCACTGTGTGTGTCTGTTAGTGTGTGTGTGTTTGTTAGTGTGTGTGTCTGTTAGTGTGTGTGTCCGACTGTGTGTGTTTGTTAGTGGGTGTGTCTCACCGTGTGTGTCTGTTAGTGTGTGTGTGTTTGTTAGTGTGTGTTTGTTAGTGTGTGTGTTTGTTAGTGTGTGTGTTTGTTAGTGTGTGTGTTTGTTAGTGTGTGTGTCCGACTGTGTGTGTTTGTTAGTGTGTGTGTTTCACTGTGTGTGCCTGTTAGTGTGTGTGTGTCTGTTAGTGTGTGTGTCCGACTGTGTGTGTTTGTTAGTGTGTGTGTCTCACTGTGTGTGTCTGTTAGTGTGTGTGTGTCCGACTGTGTGTGTTTGTTAGTGTGTGTGTCCGACTGTGTGTGTTTGTTAGTGTGTCCGTCCGACTGTGTGTGTTTGTTAGTGTGTGTGTCCCCGGCTGTGTGTGTTTGTTAGTGTGTGTGTCCGACTGTGTGTGTTTGTTAGTGTGTGTGTCTCACTGTGTGTGTCTGTTAGTGTGTGTGTGTGTCCGACTGTGTGTGTTTGTTAGTGTGTGTGTGTCCGACTGTGTGTGTCTGTTAGCTAGTGTATGCGTATCTGTCAGTGAATGTGTGTGTATTTAGAAGGCGGGGCAGGGGGGAAGGGTTGGGTGGGGGTGGCGCGCGCGCGTGGGGGGGGGGGTGTCTGAGTTTTGTCCTGCCTAGGGCAGCACAAAACCAAGATACACCACTGGCTCTTGCCGCGCGTGCGCATTCAGCCGACTGGGAGGAGAAGAGGAGGATCGGAGGAGGAGAGCAGGAGGAGATCTCTCCGCCCAGCGCTGGAAAAAGGTAAGTTTTTACCCCTTTCCCCTTTCCAGAGCCTGGCGGGAGGGGGTCCCTGAGGGTGGGGGCACCCTCAGGGCACTCTAGTGCCAGGAAAACGAGTATGCTTTCCTGGCACTAGAGTGGTCCTTTAAGAATTGGAACAAACAAATTCAGATGAATAAAATCTATGCCAAATCTTTTATTGTTGCAAAAAAAGCTCCCTTTATCTTCCTTCAAAAATGTACTTGAAAGCTTTGGATAAACCTCAGTTTTGCTCATGCTAAAATATGTCTACCGTAACGACGTTGGGGACATTCACCTTTCTAACCAGCCTGAACAGTCACATACAAAATAGATTTGAGTAACAGCTTAAACTGTGAAAGCAAACAGTGCTGGGGTAAAATCTATTTTAATCATTGTGTCAACATGCATAATTAAAAGTATGGATATAGGATGGATAAAATGTAAGCAGTGTGTTCGGTCTCTAATCACGCCAGTGTGAGCAATTACGGTATTAGACTGGTGAGACCATAGCTAGGAGACAGAACTATTATAGATAGATATAGCGGCACAATCGTCCTGGTATGGACAAGGTAAACATAATGGTAATCTGACTGAGAAATTTTGTGATTTTACCAATAAGCCTTCCAATATTGTTACAGTTAGTTTATATAAAATGTGTGCACTCGCTAAATTCGAAGAATAACAAGATTTGGTTTCATCTAGAAATTTACAACCGTAGTAGAATCGTACTCCTGAAGCCAAACCTATGCATTTAAAATGTAAAATTAAAATATGATTTTGAATCATTAAAATTAGAAAATAAAAAGCAAGCAGGGAATTAGCAGAGGAGCAATGGAACCCAGCAGTAATCAGCATTAATGAAAATAACCATCTTCCCATCAATAACTTTTCCAAGTACCACTTGCATGGGGTCCTAGGCAATTATCAGTTTGGGACCTAAATTAATTCTTCAAATAGAGATGGTGAATGGGACCAAGTCAATCTATGGTTCTGGGGACCCTGACTAACCCTGGGCCCTTGGAGGCTGCCTAAGGTCAGATTATGGTTATTCTTGCTCTGATTTCTGGGCATATGGTGCCCATGTGTGTGAGCAGATGCCTAAAGAGATGCAGTGCACATGTCAGCATATTCTCATTTAATTGCTACAGTTACAATACTACACAAGTTTCACAGGGTTATCCACTAAAGTGTGAATTAATTGGAATTCAAATTAATTTACAATGTAAGGTATAAATTGTAGAACCAATAGCATAGCTGATTTGGAGAATGTTTCTACTGCAGCTATATTGGCCTATATTTTTAAATAAGCCACAATTTACTTAGGTAGTGTTGCAGAGTCAAGTAAAAAAATAAATAAATAAAATCTTACCGCCCTCTGCAGCACATCTGCGTTCAGTCACATTGTGATCCATTATGCTTTAAGTGTGCTCCTGTGAGCATAGGCACAAAAAAGCCAAATGATCACATGCACACCTAAACAATCCTTCAATATTGCTGCATGGCACTGTGGAGGTTAATTTAATTTAAATAGCATGCCCTTACTCTGCCTTGACAGTCAGACATGGCATGCAAGTGAAAACATTGCACTACTGAGAATATAAGAAAGGCAACACAACACTTTGCTAACTTTTAGTTAGCCATTCAACTGTGCAAAAATCTGTTAGTGATCGTTTCACTGGAAGTATCTTATTTGATCTTTAATGACACTCCAATGAGACATTGGTTCATAGTAACTGATCTAGCACGGAGTATAACAAGGTCAAAAGAAACTGCTTTCATATTTTGCTTCTTTACTAGTGAAATCCTGTATTTCCAGCCATCCTTTTACAGAGGCATTAGACCGTAACCAAACGCACTTGTGCATCTTTTCCAAGACCCATTAAGTTTCAGCTAGCCTGACCATCTCTTGATTTGCCTTACTTGATTTCTCACTTGCGTTTATCATTTTCTAAATTATTTCTATTTTTCTTTCAAAGATGTTTGCATTTCAGAGCAACAAAGGCAGCCATTTCTTTATCCTCATGTGAGCAATTTATGCTCAGTGATCAGACGTGTAGCTGATTCTGACTTACTGAGGTTATTTGGCATTAATCTTACCTCCAGGAGCCAAGGCTTCAATTTTTTGTCCAAAAGAATGTCAAATCCTAATACTTCAAAGCAGACGCTCTCACTGGTGGGGTGCTGTCCTGGACGGCACATCCGATATGCATGGAGGACATGGGGTTCAGCTACAATCAGAGTCTTTACAACCAACTCCTATTGGAAAACAATAAAACAACATGAGAACTATTTGTCAGTATGGCTGTCTGACCACATAAATAATGATGTATGGAAGGACTGCCCAATAGGTATATCCCCAGATGTTGTAGAACTACAACTCCCATGATGTGTTGCATTCTTTTAGAATGCCTTTAGAATGACAAATCATCATGGGTTGTAGTTCTACAACACCTGGGGATCTGCCTATTGGGCAGCCCTGATATATGGTTTCCATACCGCATTGCTCACCACAGTTGCTTTTTTAACAAGCTAGAGTGATCTGATCATGAATTGTGTGCTAGAGTCTTCATTTCATAGTTTGCGTGATGGGGACAGGACACCTCGTTTAGAATAGTAAACAAGTTAAAGTGCTAATTTCTTGAGTTGTGTGTCTAGCAAGAACGTGCTAGAGCCTGAATATATACATTTTTCTTTAAATATGCCAAGTCTTTGTCTGATGGAACATGTACTGTGTAGCATATTTAAGTATTATGACAAATGATTCTCCAATTGATGGGCATTGTTGTAACTGACTTAGTTCTTATTTAATCAGCTTTCCAAATGACTCAATACTGTTTGAAACATTTTCCAAATTATTTATTTACAAAGTTTACTGTAGACTTTAATAGCTATGTCTGTAGATAAATTACTTGGAAAGTGTTTTTGTTTTGCTTTTTTAACACTAGTGAAGCTTATTAAATTAAGATTTTAGGCCTTAAATTCATATTTTTTTATAAGCTTTTTGAAATTATGTAATAATTTCAGATGAACTTTTTATATGTATGTATGTATATATATATGGGGGGGCGGAGGGAATCACATGTAAAAAATATTAAAATAATTTAAAAAGCATATAAAAAATATTAATCTTTGGCCAGAGGCTTGAGGCTCAAGCTAAGCAAAATCTCAATAGAATATGAGACCAAGTTCTCCTTTTTGCGTCTTTTTTCCACCTCTGTGAAATATTGGACTATACAATCAAACATTCCCTAATGTTTAACTGAAAATACAGAAAATATTGAACTAAGAGGAATACATTTTGGCTATTCACAGGGACATGTGGAAATTGCATTGGATGCCAGACATAGCCATTATAACTTTGTTTTTACTACAAATCAAAATCCATTAAACATGGAGAGATTAAAAAAAAAAAAAAAACTAAAAGCATGTAACTACTAGAATGTATCATCGGATCCGAAGTGACAATTCTTTACATGGAACATGGAAAAAAAAAAAAATCAGTATATGAAAGGTACAAAACTGTTGCTTACGGAAACATCATTCCAGAACTTTGTCACGTCATGGTCATTGGAACGAAGGAACTCCATGAACCATCTGATAGATCTCTTGCTGCCGCGATTCTCTGTCTCATCCCGTTCAAAGTTCTCGTTGTGTTTGTTAACCGAGTAGTTCGTTAGGTGCATGTATAGCTTGTTCTATAATGGAAATAAACAAGCATATTTTAATTATTCCACACAGACAATCATGGAAACAAAGTGCCAGTAAATTAATACATGAGTGACTGACACATTTTTCTATGTCTTACTGCTTCTCCAAAATCCCCAACTATTCAGATCTTAAATCTATCATCGAGATCTTAAGCCACCTAAGCAGAAAGTCCTAAAAGAGACTGAAAAGTCCCAAGAGTCACCAGAAGGAACTATTTTGGGAGAAGGTATCTGACAAAAATGCCATTCATTGCTAGTTATATGAATAATAATGCATACCGGTATTTTTTTCCAGATGTTATGGATACCCCATAGCTCTACAGCCTTCACTTCTTGTTACAGAAGAAAGTTATTGTACAAGTCCATCTTCCCTAAAGCTCAGAGGTATGTTTCCCAGAAACATCTATATAACAGAGCAGTTCACCAAAAATCATTAAACATTAACATTAAAACAATTGGTAGTGCCTAGTTTGGCAGAAAGCCCTCAGCAGACATCATTTTAAACATTTCAATTTCTGGTCATTCACAGCACATAAATATGTGTTAGCAAATATATGGATGACAGGTTATTTTCCACTTTATACAAATACCTTACTGGGCTTTGAAGCACACTCTAGTGTTGCCCCCCTACTTAGTGACATGGTCATATTGTTCACATTCATAAAACCTAGTGTGCACTTTAGTGTCAAGAATTGCAGGATGCGGTCAGCATTATTGTGAGGTGAGAGGGCTGGGGGGGGGGGGGGGAGAGGGGGCATTTTACCCAGACTAGGAAGCAAAGCTGCATATGGACAAAGTCTACAGGGAGATATATATATTTTTACATGTTTTGATAATTGTATTTATATATTACAATGTTAAACAGAAATCTGCACACCATAAGACTTGATTTGGTATGTAGAGTGTATGTAGAGTGTGTAGGCGGAAGATTTCCAGCGTCCCATTGCTTTGATAATGTGAGCAGGTATGTGATTAGCGGATGCTGTAGATGCTGCCCCTATACGGAAAGAGTGACCTAAAAAATGATTGGGGTTTACATACATGCATATATACACACACACAAACATAATTTCATATCTATATATATATATATATATCAGAAAGTAGATGGCTGCACTCCTGATGAAAGTCCTTAGAGAGGACTGAAACATTGATCCTGATTTTAAAATGTATATATATTCCTCATTTTCGGGTCCTCTGCCAGAGACCTGGAAGTCTGAGAGTTCTGCGCAGTATCTTAGGTTGTGTGTGTTGTTTAACTGAGGTTGTGTTTGTCTGGTTTGAGGACCTGCTAAGGAACAAATGATTATAGTTTGGTCCTGATTTCTGGAGTCATGAGGTTCGGAAAGGAAGTGTTTTCTTTTTCTCATGACTGTAACTTATCTCTGGCTATGAAATAACTATGATCACTTTATATACATCACTTCCCTTCCTCTATATCTAGTCTCCACTTTGACCCCTCAACTCTTTCCTGTCCCTCTCAAGCTACCTACTGTAATTCTCACCTGTCTACTGCTCTAGATATGGCTGTGCCAATCAAAGCTCACTCGAGGCATGAGCCTTACTTTCAACACTGGCACAGCAAGCGCACCCACTATCTTCAGCAATGCTCCCGTAATGCAGAGCATTGTTGGAGACACACCACTTTCACAGGCTTATTGCAACCCAGGTATCTTACCGATCAATCCCTATCCCCTCCGACATGTTATTTCTCTTGTGTGTCTTTATCTCTTACTCATAGATTGTAAGCTCATTTGAGCAGGGCCTTCTTCATCTCTTATCTATGTTTTATTCTGCATGTTAATTACTTGTTGTCAAATATCCCACTTTTTGTAAAGCTGTAAAACTTTAAAGCACTGCGGAATAAATTGGCACAATATAAATAATTATATTATATATATATATATATATATATACACACACATCCATACATACATGCACACACACACTTTTTTGTCACCTTTACAGTATATAGACTAAGTTTATGCAAATCTGAATGTAAATGCTTCATCAACATAATTTGTGATTCTCGTGAAATGTGTGTATTTCTTTTAGGCAAGAGCAATGTGTACAGGGTATCAGTTATTAATTTGAAATCCGACTGTCTTAATCAATATAGTGTCATTTTCCAGATAAAATGTTTTCACAAATTATACCTTTCCATCTGTCCAATCTGGGATGAGAATGTTAATTTGCCTTTTGGAATGTGTGACACAGTAAAGGAAAGCCTCCCAAGAGGACATCTACCCAGGGTTCTATATTTGGAGACACTAAATATTTGAATGTTGCAGTTATACAGAACGTACCAGTTTTTTTCTTATACATTGCTTTAAAAGAAAGTACATACTATAGACTTTTATATTTTTCCATTTGCTACAAATGCAGAAGAAGCTGCATGTTTTAGAAGGGGCATGGCACTGCTCACGTCTTATCAATGTTCTCAGCCAGGATTCTACACCACACCAGCCACCGGTTAGAGATAAGTTGTTGAGGCATCTTCGTAACACTGCGATTTAGCTTTCCTACAGGTCGAGGGACCAACAGGGTAACAATGCTTGCACAATCGTTATATTAGGCCTATTTGACATCTGGTATGTTCTGACCATGGAGTGTTCTTCTCAGGACCATGATTTGTGAAATATTGTCTGTAATGGATTGTTAACATTTGGCTCTTATTTAATTGGTCTTGCACGTGAACTCTTACTGACCGCCACATCACTGATATACAATTCATCTCTTTGTTCCTCTCGGTTACCAAAATCTGGAACCATCATGTACTTGGCCTACTTCTGTCAGAAAGGTACATTCCCACATTAAAATAGAGATGCGCAATTCAATTTAAACACTAAATGTGAAATATAGATCAACTGGAAATCAAAACATTGTTTCATGGTATTAGCACCCCACCTAGTGGGCAACTTTAAATATTATCCTAGATGGTTAGAATTTCAAGACTTAACATTCCTCAAGTAAAAAAAAAAAAAAAAAATGTAAATCTATTGTGTCCCATGATTTTATAAAATCTATAGGGCACGAAGAGTATTGTGTTCAGTGATACTAAACAAATCTCCAATGGCACACCACGAGGTCTGAGTGGTACTATACAGATTTGTCACTGTACGTGTCGAGTTCTAGCAAGCAGACACAGAGAGGTAGAGATAGATCTTAATAGATCACAGGTAATATCTACAAAATGCCAATAACTAACCTAAAATATTGTAGAATATATTTTATATAAAGAAATACAGTGCTAGTTACTAAAGTGAGAATTCAAAATGAACTTTAAATTGAAGGCAAGAGTAGCTGATCTAAAAGCATAGTGGACTTCGGGAATTTTTCTGGCTCAGCAATTTTTAACGTAAAAATTAGTTAAAGGTCAATGAAGTGGTCTGGGTGCCAGGTCCCTGCAGCTGTAAACATAGGAGTTTCAGAGAAACTGCTATGTTTACATTGCAGGGTTAATCCAGCCTCTAGTGGTTGTTTTCCTGACAGCCGCTAGGGGCACCTCCCCGACGTTCAATGCGAAAATCGCATTGAGCACGCATAACGTCCATAGGAATGGAGTATTGAGGCTCTGGCCGCACATGAGCATTCGGCCGCACTCAGGAGCGGACGTCGGAGGGGGAGGAGAGGTCACCAGCACTGAGGGAGCCCGGCGCTAGATTAAGGTAAGTGGCTGAAGGGGGGCCCTGAGGATGGGGAGACCTAAGGACTAAAACTAGTTATGCATGTTATCACCTAAAGTATTTTTTCTAACATTAAATGGATCTTCAGAATGATAGAGAAGTATATTGAGAAAGATTAGAAAGTCTTACTTTGTTATAGGAAGGTTTTAATGCAATATACAAAGGGTTACGTTTTTTCTGTGTTGTTTTTATTTTTACTGCTCCGTTGTAGAAAGAGTTCATAAGCCGATTTTAAGAGCAGTCGATGCTCATCCTGTTAAATAAAGGGTTAATTGAGATATTGAGACTGTGTTGTAGAAAGGATCAATCAAGCGTAGGCTCTGGAGCTCGTTACAGAAATCCATATGTTTGTACTTTACCAACTCTCTTCCTTACCTTGAAAAGTATCAAAATTCACTTTGAGAAGGTTCACGTTTGATTGAGAATTTCAATCATTTTTCATAATTATATTGTTTATCGAAGGATCTGGCTGCAGGGTGAAGCAGTGCCTCTTTAAGCCTAATTTACAGTGTTTAATTACAATAAACTACAGAGTGGGTTTGGCTGGAATGTTTTCTAAGTATCCAGTTTAAAGTAAGATTGCGGTTTTCTCATTTTGTAGCTATAAAATGTAGCTTTAAAGTTAAACGCTTGTTTCTACTGACACAAAGGTAATGGAATACAACGATTACAAGATTATAAAGTGAATTTCAAATTTGAGCACAAAATATCTGAACTTTCTCCAATTTTGTTCTGCCTCCAGTTTGGCCTTAAATTTGAAATTGACTTTGAATTCTCAGTTTAGTTAACAATCCTGTAACTGTGTTGTATGTATGAGAAACAGAACCTCACAGCACATGTCTCAGCACAATGGAAGAAAATGTCACAGTTGTGGCACAATTAGGGTCTGTGCTTAATCAGAAGCTGTTTCCAATTGCAAAAGGTACTAGTGCACAAGTTTGGACAACACAGAAATGTGATCTAATAATTGCAAACAATATACAGAAATAAGCTAAGTGTAGATTTTTTTTATTATTTTACATAATAACAATAACCCCAGATCCCCTCCTCTATCTGAGATACCTTCACTGAAAAGTCATAATTTAAGAAATATGAAATGGTCTGCATGCCATGTGTTCCCTCCCCCCACCCACTTTTATCCTTGAAATGTAAAACATGGTCATTCTGCAGAAAATGTGCTATTTCTATCCGATGTCCTCACAGAGGCCATCTGATTGGTGCAGAGCCGTGTTTTGCAATGCATGTGCACACTTTTTTTTTCCTTCCTGCAGGTGGGAGCCGGTCCCCTAAACGCCCAACAAGGCACAATAGCGTTAGGAATACACATTTGTATTCCAAACCCTATAGTGTTCCTTTAACCGCTACTTAGAGACTGTTTTCTGACTGGTCTCCAAACTGGTATAACAGCTGCTGCTAACCCACAAACACCAGCCTTTTTGCAAGGAAGTTAACAAAATCCTTATAAATCCTAGAGGGAAAAAAAAGCAAAGTGATGGCCAGGCATAGGGATTTTTTTTTATCTCCCTGTCAGTGTTATATGAAATTCTATTTCACCGTGGAAACATTGAACTCAGCCCCACCTCACTATTCGGATTAGCGTGGCTAAAGAGAAGAGCCAATTTAGCCTCACTCAGTTCTCATTCTCACACTAACCCAAAAAGTAGTTGTAACCCTAGACATTATTGTACATATAACTTTTGCAAATAAATTATTTTCAAAATTCCCGATCACAGAGGGAAACTGATTTCCACGGGGAAATAGAATTTCATAAAACACCAGCCCAAGGAGAGCCCCCTCACATCCAGGGCCAGAGCTCCAGGCCCCTGTCTTAGCACAGACCCATCGGCGGCCACCTTGATCGCCTGATGGCTAAATTAGCTCTGCTCCTACCAACTTGTCTTGTATATGTTGTTTATGCATGCACCCACTTATTGCATTTTTCCCAAACACTCCCTTGTCTATGGGGTATTGATACATTGCTTATTTGGTGACACCTGCTTAGATTATTATATAGGAGTAGGTCTATTCATTTATGGAATTTATGTTGGCATGTTCTCTTGTTCCCTTTTTGTCTATACAACTGATTGTTGTCTAGATCATGGGGCATAGTTATGTACACTCTTATGTCATGAGCTTAGCGATAGATCACCTATGTGGGGGATTCTTAATAAGCAAGTGTAAACATACCATCACAATGCTAAACATTAGTTAACCTAGCAAACCAAAATAAAACATTATAACCTCTCTGCATCAAAAGGCTCAAACCAGTACATCAGGGACAGTTTCCATTCCAGTTGTAAATCGGGACTCTGCGATGGACACATAGGAGGTGACACTGTTGCCCAAGAACTGAGCAAGTGGCTCCCTCCGCCGGAAATGATATAGGCACAATTTCTCCATTTTAAATACTAGGAGACTCACAGGAAATTCCCACCAGTAGGACATCTGATGGGAGAGCAGTACCTTTGTTGTCTCTCTGAAGGCCTTACGTCGTCTCAGGGTTGCTGCAGACTAGCCTGCATACACCACTTTGTAAGCATCCAGAAGTTCTCTCTTGGCCCTGCTGAATCTCAGCAGCGACTCCTTCACATGATGGTAGTGGATTCGCACCAGCATATCTCTGGGCACCATGCTCAGTAGGCGTCTCAGCTTCATTACCATGTATGTTCTGTGTACCATCAGCATGTCAGATGGGATGTCAGGGGCCAGAGACTGGAATAAGTCATGAAGGTAAGTTGTTAAGGATGCAAGTACCACGGCTTCTGGAATAGCCTGCATACAAAGGGTATTTTTTCAAGACATATTTTCCATGTATATAATCTTGTTCTCACACTTCTCCAACTAGGCTACCAGCTGTTTGACCCAGTCTGCCAAGCTGTTGTGAGGCTCTGAAGTTCTCCATCCAGGTGGCATGTGCGGGATCCCATTTCTTGGACATATTGTCCGGAAGAGTTTGCAATATGGCTTGTGTGACTGAACAACTGATCTGGATGCCATATCTATCCTTCTTGCTCTTTGTTAGCGCCATCTTGGGTTAGTTATGTGGATTGTTTGTGGTGTGACTGCTGGAACACAAAGAAGGCATCTTTTTTCTTTGCTCTCTGCAGCTTTATCTATCCCGCATTGTGCCATATAGAAAAATAGAATGTTACGGCAGATAAGAACCATTCGACCCACCTAGTCTGCCCAATTTTTAATACTTTCATTAGTCTCTGGTCTTATCTGATATCTAGGATAGCCTCATGCCTATCCCACGCATGTTTAAACTCCCTCACTGTGTAACCTCTTCAGCTGGAAGGTTATTCCATGCATCCACTACCCTCTCAGTAAAGTAATACACCCTGAAATTATTTTTAAACCTTTGTCCCTATTATTTAAGACTATGTCCTCTGGTTGTGGTAGTTTCTCTTCTTTTAAATATAGTCTCCTCCTTTACTGTGTTGATTCCCTTTATGTATTTAAATGTTTCTATCATATCCCCCCATCTTGTCTTTCCTCCAAGCTATACATGTTAAGATCCTTTAACCTTTCCTTTTACGTTTTATCCTGTAATCCATGAACCAGTGTCTTCTCTGAACTCTCTCCAAAGTATCAATATCCTTCTGGAGATACAGTCTCCAGTCACTTCTACTGCTAATGCCTCTCCCTTTACAACCAAGCATGCTGCTAGCATTTCCTGTTGCTCTATTACATTACCTGCCTACCTTTAAGACATCTGAACTAATTGCACCTAAATCCCTTTTCTCAAATTTTGAGGTTAGGCCTGTATCAAATACTCTATACTCTGCCCTTGGGTGTATTATCTTGAACTTATCCACATTAAATGTCAGTTGCCAATGTTCTTATTTTTCTAGTTTACCTAAAAAATACCATCTGCAATATTACGAATAAAAATATGAGAATTGGTCCAAGTACAGATTTTTGAGGTACCCTAAAGATAACAAGACCTTGCTTCGAATATACTCCGTTGACTACAACCCTCTGTTGCCGGTCACTCAGCCACTGCCTTAACCATTCAACAATATTGGAATCCAAGCTCAAATATTGTAGTTTATTGACAAGCCTTCTATGCTGGCCAGTGTCAAAAGCCTTACTGACATTTAGGTAAGCAATGTCTACTGCACCACCCTGATCTATTATTGTAGTTATTCCCCCCCACCCCCCACTCCAAACAAGATTAATAAGATTAGTTTGGCATGACCTCCCTGACGTAAATCCAAGTTGTCTCTAATTTTCAAATCCATGTGGTTTCTGGCCTATAGTTGCCCGACTCCTCCCTACTCCCTTTCTTGTTACCATTCGCTAACTTCCAATTTTCTGGGACTACTTCCCTTAACAATAATTGGTTAAATAAATCTGTTACCGGTTTTGCTAGTACACCATCAAGTTCTATTTATAACTTTGGGTGTATTCCATCAGGCTCCATCGACTTATTTGTCCTTACTTTAGACGGCTGAAATAGAATCTCTCTTCCTCTGTAAAAACCTCACATGTAACAAATGACTGTATTTTTTCCCAACTGAGGTCCCTTTCATCTGTAAATACTGAACAGCTAGACCTTTATCCTCTTCTACATATCTTCCTTCTATTGTTTTTAGTCTAACTAATCCTTGTTTTACTTTTCGTCTCATTTATGTGTCTAAAGGTGTTTTATCCACTTTTTTTACTGATTGGTTAATTTTCTCTTCTGTGTGTGCTTTGGAAGCTCTTATAACTAGCTTTGCCTTTTTCTGCCTAATCTTATAGAGTGGTCCATCTCCCTCACTTTGTTTTTTATTTTTTTTTATTTTTTATAATTAATAAAAAAGTTTGTTTTCTTACTGGTTTGGTCAATTTGCAGAGTACCACTGTGGTTTCTTCAATTTTCTACTCTTACTAACAAGCCTAATGCAATTTGCTGTTGCCTTCAGTAGTGCAAACTTAAATAACTCCATTTAAACACTTCAGTCTAATAACGACTCCTTTATGCTGCATATTCTAATTTTAGAAAAGTCTGTTTTTTTTTAAATCTAAAACTTGTGGTTTTGTGTGGTGTGACTCAGTCACTTTACTTATATTAAACCACACCGACTGGTGATCACTAGATCCAAAGCTTTCATCTACAGTAATGTCTGCTAACAAATTTCTAGTTGTTAACATTAAATCTTACAAGTTGGCTCCTCAACGAATTGTTTTTGAGTTAATCGCAATAGGGAGTATAGAATATGTGTGCTCCTGGCACAAGCCACTATATTGTTTTTTTAGTTCAGATCAAAAAGATTAAAATCACCCATGATTATAGCTTCCCTCTTCAATGTCATTTTAGCTATCTCCTCAACTAGTAGGTTATCCAACTCTATTTGTCCAGGGGGCCCATAAATCATACCTACACGAGTTACTGTGTGATTACCAAATTGTAACATAACCCAAACTGACTATTTTCGCCTCACTAACTTTTATTAGGTTAGATTTTATGCTATCCTTCACATAGAGTGCCAACTTCCCCCTTTCCTGCCTTCTTGTAGCGGTACTTACCCTTTCCAGGGGCCGGCCGGGGTACTCTGTTCAAGCCGCGCGCGGCTCTGCTGCTGCACGAGCCGCGCGCAGCTCATCTGACGGCTGCAACAGGAAGGCGGGCAGTGACCGCGAGAAGCGGTCACGTGTCCCGCCTGACTAAGAACGCGCCGCGGGTCTCGGGCGCGCTCTTAAAGGGACAATGGGAGCCTAAATTGGCAAAGGCCTCCCATTGGTCCCTGTCATGCCACACTCCCCATACACTTAAATTGTCATTACACTTCTCTGTCTTTTCTATATAAAGAGTACCCTGGTATTGCTATATCTCAGTAATTTTTCTCATTATACCATGTCTCCGTAACAGCAATTAAATCCACATTTTTAGTTGCCATTATTGCCACAAGTTCATGGATCTTATTCGCTAAACTGCGAGCATTTGTAGACATGAATCGAAGTTTATTTTTTTAATACATTTGCTACAGGCACTTTCTGTTCTTGTTCTTGGGGGCAATTGGGTTGATGTTTTATCACCCTTTGGATCCCTCCCTCCTAGCTTAAATATTTCCTAGGAAAACCTCTTAACTGCTCATTGAGAACATTCATTCCCTTTTGAGAAAGATGCAAACCACCTTTTTGTACAGTTCAATTCTATTCCAAATAGAGCTATCATGATAAACAAAGCCAAATCCTTACTCCCGACACCATTCACCAAGCCACAAGTTAAAGTCCCTAACACGCATCCGCCTGTCATTCTGAATGTTATACATATGTTGACAGGTAAATGTGGGATAGGTGGAAAAAGAGTATTGCTGAAAAGTGACACTTTTAGAGCCCTTTGCAGCAGAGCCTTTGTACTACCCCACCATTCTGCTTGACGTTCAGCCTTTTTAAGAAGAATATTATGGTTAAGGGATTGGTTGTAGCGCCTGAAGACTTTCTATGTTGTGTAGAAACTAATATGTAACTCATTCGTTTTTTTCAAAGACCTGGAGGCATTGAAAGGATGTGTGTGCACGTGTGAAACATTTCAAGCACACTTCTCAGTATTTCATATGAACCAGTGGGCCTAAAAAGAAAAGATTAAAGCGGAGAATGTAAAATTCCTAGATTCGTGGACAATCAAGTACTGTATTTTGAACAACAATGGTATTGTAACATGCCTTGCAGGTAACTTCACAGTGTCTGCCTGCAAAGAATACAACATCAAAGACACTATGAAACAAAGCATTCTGAGGTTTCAACGTTGGAAGGGGAAGGCCCACACAAAAAATTTATAACTGCAGCAGTCACTTGCAGGCCAAGAATATCTTTAAGAGACTGCCTACTGAGCTGAATGCCTGTGTGAAGGTTTATAAGGTTGGAAGTGGCATCTTTAACCGCAAAAAGTGAACTTCTACTCACTGATGGGACTTTGCTAAATGTTGCATTGTACTTTCAGCAGAAAGACTTTGCCCAGAAGCAAATTACAAAAACAAAAGTTTGAATAGAATGATAATCCAGAGAAGAGTGAAGCTTATCTTTCAAATCAGTTTAAAGATACTTCGATTCACTTTAGATTTTCGTCTTACTGAATAACCCAGCATGAGTAAGATCTGGAGACATTGGGTATTACCAGTGATGGGGCTCCATCAATGGCTGGTTCATATCAAGAATGGAATTGTGCATTTGCTAAAAGAGCATCAGGTTACCAGTGACATGGAATAGATTAATTGCCACTGTACCATACATCAACAGCAGCTGTGCACAAAGGATCTGAAATCTGAGAGATTGGCGAGAATGTTGGCCAATGCAATTAACTTAATTCAAGTCCATGGTATGAATCATGGGCAACTCAAAAATATTTTAGAAGACACTGACTCTCAACACAGTGATCTGGTTTATTACACAGAGAATCGCTGGCTCAATTAATGCAGATGCATTGAAAAGGTTTGCAGAACTATTAGGAGATATTGTTTTTCTAAAATAAAAAACGAAAAGCAACAAAAATACTAGAAAAAAAAATAAAAAACTAGTTTTTAATGTGATTTAGAATTTCTAGTAGTCGTAACTGGTCACCTACGTAAACTAAATAATTAAAATCTATTTATCTTTGGACTGGTTACCCATACATCAGCCTTCAAGGCAAAACGCAATTTAGAAAGTAGAACCATCCCAATTTTCTATACTGCAACACAGAATAACCAGAATATCCAGAGAAGAATATAAACTCTTAGCAAATTAAGATGTTGAAAAATTTATTTGAGAGCAGATTTGTCGACTTTGAGAATTTTCATCTCATGGGTGAATGTTTTGGAGACCCTTTTCCATGCCTGTTCAAAAGGTTCCTGGAGATATGCAATATTAGATCATTGATTTGAAGAACTTTAACACTCACAAGTCACAGTTTAAAGAACTAGCCAGTTTAACTTCTACAAGAAACTAGCAACGGACTAATTTGGAAGTGTAAAGAAGAATACTGCAATATGTGCAACCATGTTTGCAATCACAAACATCTGTGAACAGACAGACATTTTCAACAATGAATCTTAACAAATGCAAATTTCTAAGCAAAATAACAAATGAAAATCTACAAGGAATCCTACAGATTTCATCCAGCAAACTACAACCAGACATCATAAAGATCAATTCCAAGATTGACCCCAATCTTCTCATCATATGGCAGAGTCCTCAGGTAAGAATTTCAGACGGTCACCAGGCTCCTTCTCTACAAAGTTCATGAAGTTTTACATAAATAAGTCAAAACAATATGTAAAAGACCACTGACACCAGACAGCATGTTAGTAGAATGCCCCAAGGCAAGTTCTCATCCAGGACTCGAAACATTTCAGTGCACTTGTAACATTGCAGAGGGAATCTATACTATATGAATATCTGACTGATCCAAACCCCTAGGGCTGTCGAGAACCAAAATGTCAGATCTATCTCCTCTGCATAAATGATAGTGTAAGACCAAAATGTTGGCCTTCTTCTGCCTCATCAATGCGATCTGGCTGATGGCTCTCTAGGCATAGTGAACAAGAGGTCCATAGTGGGATTACATAAAAAAAAAAGTGAGAGCGGTTGGGATTTCAAATAGAATTTTAAATTTTAGGCCAAAATAGAAAAATCGAAAACATAGCCAATGTGGAAATGTTATCCATTTCATCATTTTGATGTAAAATTTGAAATGGACTTTGAAATTCCAGACAAT
This sequence comes from Pelobates fuscus, assembly GCF_036172605.1. Classification (NCBI taxonomy): domain Eukaryota; kingdom Metazoa; phylum Chordata; class Amphibia; order Anura; family Pelobatidae; genus Pelobates; species Pelobates fuscus. Next base: position 43,285,580 of record NC_086323.1, read on the forward strand.
TTGCACATTAGTAAATGACTAAGAATAACTGAAAACATTTTAAAGAGCTGGGATTCTTGTTTTAACAGATTTCTGCTGTGGGGCTCGCATATTTTCCTCCTACACACAGGTATCCATGGGTTTTGCCATGTACTCCCTTAAAAACACAAACTACAGCTAACTGACTAATTAGGCACATCACAGCCAATTACAGCGACTGGTTTGTTTACACTGGGTACGTCAAGCGGAAGAATAATAAATGCAGAACGCAGAAGCCTTGATTTGACGGATAAAGCAGACAAAACAGAGAACTTGATGACAACTGTAGGTATAACTAAATAATGTCACAATGCTTACTCTATAGTAAGGAAAAATAGCATTTAAAGCAGAATTAACCTTTTAACATTAAACAGTGCCTTCAAATGCATCATTGCCTCACTTACAAACATCATTACTTATTTAACATATAAAAAAAGTGTTATTGATTCACTGTAAACGAAACGCGTTTTAGAGCAGTTTAGAAAATGATCCTTTCAATGCAGACGGCTATTTTTTAACCTTGGTGCTAACAAAAAATTAGAACACCTGAAGACAATGCCATAGCAGTCCACAAGGGGGAGCTAGAATCCAAACAGCTTCAAGTCTAGTGCATCAGTTTGTGCACGGTTTTGACCAACTTGTAGTGATTGCAAATAAACGGGTCCAGGGAAACATTACTATCAATGTATGAATTCAAAGAACAGCTTTGTATATAAAGTATAGTGATACAATCAAGATATCAACAGGGGCCTGCGTTGTTCAGAGGGGTTTATTCCCTAAAGTCAGAATGCCCCTGGTTTAAATAACAAAAAAATGGTAGATGCATCCAGGCGTACTCAGACAGCAAACTCCAGACAACGTTCATAAGGTTTTTCAATGTCCAGCATTTGCAAAGCAGCACTTGAAAGGACATGAATATCCACCTGATTTCAGACTGTCCGGAAGCAACCGAACTGCTGAAAACCGGAACCGAATGCTGAAAACAAAACTATTTACCCGCTAGCTGCTAGTGTGGCCAGCGGGAAAGCAGTTCAGATTTCAATAGATTTGCATGCAGTTTGCAAGTGAATTTATTTACAGGATTTGCCTGTATCTAGGTATTATCTAGTATGCATTCGGCTTAGGTAAATAAGGGGGTAGGGAGGGATTTTATACAGGATATACGTTAAAAAAAAAAAATATATATATCATTTTAAACCAGATACAAAACGGTACCGATGGCATTCTGTTCATTTGGTTGACATTAATAATCTTTGACTGGATTGCTTTTGGTAAATATGAGAATGGCAAACTTGGTTTAAAGACAGTCCTCTTCGATTTATTTCCGTGCAAAATTCAGTGCTTAACCTCGAATGCTTTTGGGAGAAAGAAAGTCCCAGCTCATCAAACAGGCCTGTTCATGCGGACATACGTTGGGCAATGTGACCATCGCTACCTCAACGGACAGTTTTATGATGGGTGAAAACTACACAAAGACTACGGCAACGTTGTACATGAACTCTGTACTCATTCTGCATGGTGTACTAAAGCAAAATTACTCACTAAGTTAGACTCTGAGGGTTGGTTGTATGACTCTGTGCCCATCCGAACGAGCCCATCGTTGTAAATAAATATTCTCAGCGGATCACAAGAGGTAACCAATATGTAGATACGCAAGTCAAACTTGTAACCTTCCATTAGAAAGGGCTTGTCAATGTATTCCTGGACTATAAGGTGATCCTGAGCTTGTAATTTCTCACCATTCCGTGTCAGAGAAATCCTGTAAGAAATAGGACAAATATTAAAAATTGATATAGGGCCTCATTAGTTTTGCTGCAATACAATGATCTACCTGCATCCTTACTCTAGATACAGAAGTTGCATCCTTACTGCTGTCCAAATCAGATATAACTGTATCCTTATAAAACCTTAAGGCCCACATCCTTATTAAAGGACCACTATAGTACCAGTAAAACAAACTCGTTTTCCTGGCACTATAGGGTCTTTAGGTGTCCCCCCCCCCCCCACCCTCATGGTCCCACTCCCACTGGGCTGAAGGGGTTAAACACTTACCTTTCTCCAGCGCCGGGCTCCCTCGGCGCTGGGGAACTCTCCTCCCTCTGCTGACATCAGCGCCTAATGCGCATGCACGGCAAGAGCCGCGCGCGCATTCAAACAGTCCATAGAAAAGCATTTCCCAATGCTTTCCTATGGACGTCCAGCGTCTTCTCACTGTGATTTTCAGTGAGAAGTGCGGTAGCACCTCTAGCGGCTGTCAATGAGACAGCCACTAGAGGCTGCATTAACCCTAATGTAAACATAGCAGTTTCTCTGAAACTGCTATGTTTACAGCTGTAGGGTTAACACTAGATGGACCTGGCACCCAGACCACTTCATTGAGCTGAAGTGGTCTGGTGCCTATAGTGGTCCTTTAATGCAAGACACCAAATTACTATTCAGTTGTAGTCATCAGGGTAGATTTACTTATTAGAGACCCCAGTTATTTTCTGGAAACGTTGTGATTTTTAAGAAAAAGTACAATCTACTAAATTTTGTAAGTTGGCAACATCAAAAGAAAAAAAAAAAAAATATATATATATATATATATATATATATATATATATATATATATATATATCCTGCTGAAACAAAGCCAAACCACAGGAAACAATAGAAACCGCAATGCCATAACCAATTCAGTAGAAGGCATTGGGTTTTCTTGGTTGTAAAATGGCCATTTAATAGTGTACTGATTACTGTAATTCTCTTCTATTTGGTCTCCATAGAAGCAAAACTGCTAAAATCTGTAATGAATGCTGCCACCAGGCTGATCTATCTCACCTGTTGATCCTTACACGGACTTCCTGTATCGTATAGGTGTCAATTCAAAGTATTAACCTTTACCTATAAAGCCCTAAACAATTTTAGCCCCTGTTACATTTCTTCACTGATTTATAGTTATACCGGTGACCACCTCCTGTCTCGCACCCTTACTACTAACTCGTGCTTGCAGATCTTCTTACGGTCGTCTCCTTTGCTTTGAAACTTCCTGCCTACTCTCATCAGACTCTCCCCTAGTCTTCAATCATTTAAGAAGTCCCTCAAAACCCATTTGTTCAGAAATGCTTACGGTCTCCCATAGTAACATCTATGTCACATATCGGTCTCTTGCTCTCTCCTAAAGAGGCATACTCCACTTTCACCTCCAGTTCTGCTACTTTTCCACCTCGTTTGTTTACAGTCCCCTTTGCTTCCCCATCGTGTTTTTTACCCCACCTCCTCTAGACTACCTATTGTTCCTGTATCATTTTGTAAAGGTCTCATTTATTGTTAAATCTCCCCCCATCCAGAATATTGTAAAGTGCTGCAGAATAAGTTGGTGTATAAATACCAATAATAACTAGAAAAGCTACAATTTCTGGGGAAATTGTGCTTAGTGTTCTTGCCTCCACCAGTAGTCTACAACTGGAGTGGGCGGAGTAACTGGGTGGAGTGGCTTGAGTAACTGTTGTGTGGTTGGAGTAACTGTGGAAAGGTTGGAGTGTGGCTCACTCACTCTACAGCAAGGGCAGAGAAGAGCTTTCAAATCCCTCGAACATTCCACCAACTGCCAACAGGAACTAATAGATTTCGATTGGGCAGAGAAGAGCGGTTAAAAACAAACTGCTCCAAATTGCTCAATAAGAACATTAATATATATGAGATAATAGTAAGTGGTCTTGCCATGTAAGGGATATAAATGTACCAATTTATATCAAAACGTTCAGCTATCCCTGCTGCCACTGTGATGTTTTGTACAAATTAGTCAATAATTCCTGTATAACGAAGTACTCACTTTATTAATACATATATAACAGCATCTTCATATTGCTGCCTTGTTACACAGGGTTTCAAATCCCTCGAACATTCCACCAACTGCAAACAGGAATGAATAGATTTCAAATAGGGCAGAGAAGAGCGGTTAAAAACAAACTGCTCCAAATTGCTCACTTCACCGGCGGTTGCCATCTTCAAACGGTCATATTTTAAAAACTATAAATCCTACAGCGAATAGCTTTATATTGTAAGAATCACAAGACCCAGACCTACATTTTGATGCATAGTAAGTCTCTGAAATATGAGGCACAGTCACAGTTTAGATATTGCCCTTCAAATTTGAGGTGGCTAGAGTGGAGCTCCAATGAATGTCAATAGACAGTGTGAGTTGCAAACAAATGGTCATAATGTGAAAACTATCAGGACTATGGCTTAGCCGTGGACATTTTCAGTGGCAGCAGGGATAGCTGAACGTTTTGATATACTATTTGTGTAGGTGGGCTTGAAAATGAGGGAGTGGTGGCAGTTTAGAAATCATGTCCTGATTTTTCTGCTTTTGCCAGCTCCCACTCTAGTTTTGAACATTTTGCCATTCATTCCTATGGGACCAATTTTGCCACAAAAACAGCGATATTTTGTGAACAATTCGGCGAAACGTTCCACAAAGTAATAGCAATCCAATCAGGAACAATCTGCATGTTTCGGTATATTACGGTCTATGTAGTGTAAAAACTGTGGGAGGAGTTAGGGTGGTAAATTTGGCTATAATAAGAATAATATATATGTGAAATAACAGTAAGTGGTCTTGCTGTGCAAGAACACTTAATGATGCTGCTGAACACAGTTATGTTTCTCCATAAAGAAGCATTGTAATACTCCTCGATGAGGAAAATCCTTTTGGCATGCATAAAGCCCTCTATGCTTCTCTACGGAGAAGCATTTGATTAGCCAGGACAGCAATGGCAGATGAGAGTTTTAGTTTTCTTTTTGCATTTTTAAATGGAGTCCCTATATATAATAAGAACCAGGAGCAATATAAAGTTAAAAGTACACATATGTATTTATATTGTTAGTGTTCCTTTAAGGACTCCAAGTGTCTCTTGTAATCTAACCTGACGGAGTGGATTAAGGTTTACAAATGTAACACACCATTTATAATTATTTTTTATGGCGTTGCACTAAAAATACTTGCACCAGTAAAACTACACAATTGTAGTTTTTTTTTGTATTCTTTCAGATTTACTCTTTTTTGTGTCATGCTTGCAGACACGTATGCCTAGCAACAAGAGGGAAAAAAAATTAAACAGTTGGCTATTATTAAAGTAAAGTAAATGTGGGTGTATACCATATGTCCCTGAGGCTTTATCCACTTTAGTCAACAACATATTTTCTGAATGTTTTTGTAACACCGATTTGCAAGTCTACAGTCAGTGGTTCTTGCCATATAATAAATGAAAGCAAAATTTAAAATGCTTGTCTTCTTCTGAACCTCACAAATCAAGTACCTCATTTAGATATCAATGGATCAACATATTTTTTTTACAAATATTTTACTACCAACAATGAGTATACAACCTGTCATTGTTTTGGTTGACTTGCAATGTAAAATAATATTAGTACAAACCTCATTTAACTTTACTCAATTTCTTTTTTTTTTTTTCCATGTTTCGATTTTTATTTCGCTTTTCCAAGTTACAAAGGAAATTACAGAAAAAAAATATACAAACAACCAAAAAAAAGATACCATACAAAATGCAAAATAATATATTGCCGCCTTTTACATTATACATCCTACAATCTGTTCTGCCTTATTTTCATTTTCAGTAGCACTTTCATATCCTTCTTATATCTTCAGATCAACAACACTCCCTTATTTTCAGTAAACATTTCTTTCTTATCCCTACTAATACAATTTGTATATATTCTGAATCTTATTTAATTAAATTTTAATCCCTCCTGTCCTAACTATTATTTACTTTAGTTTTAGTCAGAGTATGTACAAAGTAAAAACAAAAAAAAAAAAAAATGAAACAGTCTCAATATGTGACTCTCTGGCAGCTTTGATCTAGTGAATTGGTAAATTAATTTACATTGCATGATAACAAACGTCTCCATTTCTAATCCAGAGAGGGAGGGTAGGGTACTATAGTGCTAGAAATACAACTTTGTATTCCTGGCACTATAGTTTCCCTTTAACCCCTTAAGGACCAAACTTCTGGAATAAAAGGGAATCATGACATGTCACACATGTCATGTGTCCTTAAGGGGTTAATAACATTCATGAGGTTTGCATTTTGCTGGCATTGAACGAATCTGAATTCCCCAAAATACCAGTAGATTCCTTGCATAGGTCTATAAAAAGGGTAGAAAATGAAGATGTATATACAAAACCAGTAAAATAGCATTTTGTATTTAAATCATTACATTTTACCGATTGTTATGTATATCTTTGTCACACCTCTGTCAAAAAAAATTATGTTTTTGTTTCTACACCATTTCTTTTGTGAACCTCTATAAAAGACAAGGAATACCATGTAATCTCTAAACATGAATACACCCTAAAAACATAACATTTCTATAAACTTGCATAAAATTCAAATTTCAAGTATTTCAATTTAAGACCATCAATCTAAAACATTAGCAGATATGGAAATGTTTTGACTCAAGGGTTAAACACTCCATTAGTGGCTGTCTTCCTGAAAGCAACCAAAGGTTTTTTCACAGCAAAGACCGAGTTTGTTGCAGGATTAAGGGGTGTGGATTTCAAGATTTAATTAAATGTTTTCACATCTCACAAATACATATTTGTTAAATACAGGGATAAGTAATTATTTAAAGAAATCCTGGAATGTGGTAACTTACCTGAATGAACATTCCAGACACCTTAACCAATGTAGCACAGTGCAGTGGTTATGGTGCCATGAATGCCCTCGTACCACCCCAGTGTAAGTAGTCGAACCATTTTTGAACAAATGCCCCTACCAGCCGCCCCTCTTGCGGTGTGAGAGCCTAACAGAAGCATCCGTTTGCTTTTTCTGAGCTAAGCCCTACTATGAGAGCGACAGCAGATTGTTCTCAGTCAATCCCAGCACAACGCTCTAGTGGTTATGGTGCTTGGAGTGTTACAATAATCTACTGACACATTAGTAGGCGTGAGATATCCCATCCACACTTTTAGCCATATCTAAAGAAAGATTTTCAGGCAGAATGTATACTAACTTATTACCACTAGATGGCACACTGCTACTGTACTCGAATCACAATATCCAAATAAAACATATGTCAAGATGTTCAACTATAACTGGGAATCTGCCCAAACACGGTCACGTTAAATACAGTAAATATATCTGGTCAACACAATAGAAATTGCAAACAGCAGTCATTAAAACTTGTGTGTAGAGAGAAGAAAAAAAAAAAATAGGAAAATTTAAAAATATGTAAGTTAAAGAAAGGATGCAACACAAAACAATTAATTGTGGTGAATTGAAAACTTAGAAAATTGCAAAATGCAGCCCAGATCCATTCCTCCTAATAGTTACGCATTTGATGAACATTGAGCCCGAAGGCATTATGATTCAACAGCATTCTGAGCATATAGCTACATAACAAGCGCTGGTCAGCGGCCACATAATGAACCCTTCCACTGCCGAGGGTTTCTAACTATTTGCCTGCTGGCTTGTTGCACTACCATAGGGCAAATGGTACTTAAAATTATCATTTACTTACAAAAAAGCAAGTGAACGATTATTGCAAATGTGCAAAATTTAGACGCTTTTGGTTTAGAATTTGATTAAAACTGGTGATTTGTTCTTCTGAATACTATACTTTGTATAGAATTCGGATGCGAAAGAACGGATTTTAATACCAACATGCCAATTGCTGCAGGTTTTCTTGGGCTTCCCAAATGCCGATCGTATTTGGCTTTTGCAAATATGAGAATTGCCATTTTGGTCAGAACTCTGAAATTTTTAGTAAAACAATTCTGATAGTTTTTTTCTTCATTTGCTGCTGATCACGCGCAGTTTTTTTTTTTTTGAAAAAAATGTCAGGTAGTTTTTCAAAAAATTTGAAAAAATTTCAGGTAGATTTTGAATATGACAAGTACCACAAAAAAAAAAGGCAGCGAAAATACATAAACATAATGCAATTCATATATACACGAGTTGTTCCACACTTTTTTCCCCTAAGTATGGAATATTTTTTTTTGTACCAATGGATAGAGTCACACGCTAAAACACAGGGTAGACTCTATAAAAAGAAATACAGGTAGACCTCACTTTGCGGCTACCTGCTTTACGACTGCTCATACTTACGACCAGCTCTCTAGTGTGGGGACGTTAGAGAGCTTAGCTATGTTCGGGGAATTTTCCCTGAACATAGATTTGTGGGATTCCCTGCGCTGAACTGGTCTATCTTCGGGGTAATTCCCTCATACATAGACCTGCTCTCTAACTCATGCTCTTTAGTGCATCCTCACTCCGACCAATTTGTTTTACGACCAAGTAGACAATATTCACAAAACTAACAAACAGAGCTGGTCAGACAAGAACACTAACAGAAGGAGAATGAATTGTGCAATTATAAACAGAAGGTATTAAGAAATGTGTAAGCAAGCACTTTTAAAGCAACACTATAGGCATCCAAAACACTTGATCCCAATGAAATTGTCTGGGTGCCATATTCCTCCCAGTTTTAACCCATGTGCTGAAAACATTGCTGTCCTGCTGAACGGCTAATTTGACATTGCAGGATTAAAATGCCTCGCAGTGGTCATTGAGACAGACACTAGAGGTACTACCAAGGTCTGATTGGCGCAGAGTGCCGTTTTGCTGCGTATGCACAATAGCCTCCATATGCTTTTCTATGGGAAAGTATGGATTGGCTGAGATGATCGATTTCCATAATCTCGAAGAGGAGCTTCTCTGCAGACACTGGGGCTGCGAAGGAGAAAAGGTAACCCCCTGATTTTAACCCTGGCAGAGGGGGCTCAGTCACTATAGCGTTCTGAATGTACATTTGTATTCCCAACGCTGTAGTGTTCCTTTAAGAGAAAAACTGACAAAGTGCAGACTTTTTTTTAAATCAGTAAATGTCACGGAGGGTTTGGAAACTGAAGCAATTCCTCAATGGTCCACACTGAAAATCTGGCACGGTTAGATAAAAATAATATTTACATTATTGATTAAACTAATGCAAATAATGAAATATTAAGGTGAACATGCTGGTTATCTATCGTTGTGTGTGAATGTCTCTAGATTTCATTTGTCTTATATATTAAGAGCCAGCTTGCACAAACTGTACATGCAGCTTATGGGATTATGTATATTGAGACATTTTCCCACAATTTCATGCGAACACATCGGTGTCCTTGAAACACCAAATATGCGTTCAGGTAGATGGAGTTTTAATTCTAGGAAGCATATTAACAGATTAGTTTTCTACGAACATCTTTGTCAACATTGGTATCTTTTCAACAGTGCTCCTATTGTCCTTGTCGATAACAGATCATGGCATTGCCCAGAGCCATGTGCAGTTGACTGGTATTTCAAAAGAAAAGCATTGTCAAAAATGACCCTGATTTCTAAGGCATAATGTGGATGATACATTAAAAGAAAATGCAATAAAATAATAAATGAACAAATAAAAATTGCTCACCTTCCACATTTCTAAGCCTGTACAGCTTAGAGAAGCGGACTGCAGCTTAAAGGATCACTATAGGGTCAGGAACATGTATTCCTGACCCTATAGTGTTAACACCACCATCTAGCCCCCCTGGGCCTCTCATGCCTCCATAAATATAGTAAAAATCTTACTGTATTCAAGCATGGAGCTGTAAATCTGCATGCTGTTAGACTCAGAAAAACAAGCAGTCTGCTGACATGTGGTAGCCTGATCCAATCACAGTGCTTCCCCATAGGATTGGCTGAGACTGACAAAGAGGCAGATCAGGGGCAGAGCCAGCATGTTTCAAACACAGCCCTGGCCAATCAGCATCTCCTCATAGAGATGAATTGAATCAATGAATCTCTATGAGGAAAGTTCAGTGTCTGCATGCATTGGGAGGAGATACTGACTCACAGGATGTTGTGCACAGTGCTGCCCTGTGTTCTCCTGACAGCAGATCTGAGTGGATGGAGGCATATTATGCCTTCATCAACTCCGAAGTCCCTCTGGTTCACTCTGAGTGACTGCAACTGGAGGTGTTCCTAGCTTTCAATGTAAACACTGTATTTTCTCAGAAAATACAGTGTTTACATGAGAAAGGCTGCAGGGAGCTATAGCTCTCACCTGAACAACCAGATTAAGCTGAAGTTGTTCAAGTGACTATAGGTGATTCTTGTTCATCAAGAACAACCTGGAGTCTATCAGGTTGGTCTGTTGTTTAGATCCCAGCCCATAAATCCTTGTCCTTTAGAAATGTATGCTTTATCCCCTAGATGCAGTTCCATTCATCACACAGGATGAACGGAAATACTTAATAAGCGGATAGTAGAAATACCATGGAAGCGTTTATAATTTAGCCAGTATTATAGTTTTGCGAAATGAGCTGTGTGCAGCGATCAGCAGAGACCTACCCTCAGCTTGGAGCTATCCAGGGAGGAGAGAGAAAGATCCTTCACAGTTACTGATCCGTGTTAGAACTAAGAGTAGGAGCAGGGTGACCTTTGCATCATAAACTTTGCAATAACGTAAACTTGTTCTGGAGCTTACAGTGACCTATTAACATCTCAACCCACAAGCGACCTGCCCAACATAAGAAACTTTATCTTTAAAAAAGAAAAAAAAAAAGGAACAACTACACTAAACCTCTACTTACCCATGACCCATTGCTCCATTAGCTGGTTTAATTATGAATGTTTTCGTTTTTTTTTTCCTCTTTAATTCTTTGACATAGGTTTGGAACTGGGTATATTCTGCAGGAAATATCCAAGTTCGGGGAACAAAGTTGTATTCCTGAGGCTGACATTTTATCATTCTGCAAAATAAAATATACAATGTGCTTTACAGCTTGGCTGGAAGGGCCTGAATATAAACGGATATAGTGAGTCAGAATTACAAAGCAGTCTAATGGAAGTAAGGGGAGTATCGACAGGCAGTTCTGCAAAAATTGAAAGGAAGGACGAGTTGCTTAGGTTACAGCAAGCAGACTGCAGAGACTGCTACATGTCACAAAAACTTTTCTAATATTTTTAGGAAATGTATAACCAAAAGGTGATTAAAATGATCTGTCAAAAGCATTTCAATCATGAGTGCTATAGAATATGTTCTTCCTTAAACATGTTCTTCCTTAAACATGCCTTCCCCAAATTCCCAGCAATATAAAGTCACTTAAAATCAACTTACTTGGTCATATTTCTCGCTAAACAATCCTTTCTACAGATTTCCCCCATGCCTGGGAAGTGGTTTATCCTCTGAAAGAAAAGAAAAACATGACTCATGTCCAAATATAAAAATACTTTAGCTAGATCACAAATAGAGGCCAGGCCAGGTAAGGGTCAAAATAAGGAACGTGCTTTGATTGTGGGATGGCACCATAACCACTGCAGTGTGTAGTAGTGGTTATGATGCTTAGAGTATTACTTTAATTGTCAAGTTTCTGCAATTGCTGCAAATTTACAAACAGCAGTGAACCCACAACAGGAAGAAGCTCCTGCAATCAGTAGCCTATCACACTGATCCTTAAGGTCTAAGTTTAATGTATTGGAATTTCGACCTACTATCAAGTCAATGAACTGGACTGTATCAGAACACTTAACACGAACGTCAACAGAAAAGATCCTATGAACGTTAACAGAAAATATCTTATGAAGTATCTTTAGACAGACTTAAACAAGATTCTGCCCCCCTCCGGCATTACTTACCAAACCCGACATGGCATACAACTCTTACCCTGTCATCGTGGTTGCAGTCAGGCGCTCTGTGTCAATCAATGCAACATGTGGAAGTGCCGGCATCTTCCAAGATATTCATGTTGAGGCAGATGCTGGCTCTTCCCACTTGTGACACTTTGGTGGTATGCATGCCTGACCGTATCCAAGATATAAACAGGGGAGACAAAGAGGGATACCGAGGAAACCGGTGATGCAGTGTGCATACTGAACTCAACCTCCTCTACATAAAGGCCACTGAGTGCTGAAAAGTGACTCCGACATGTCGGCTCTTTTTCTCTGAGCTAATGCTACGGTTTCATCTGGTGTATGAACTCTAATGTATTAAACCCTACTTGTTACTCGAACTACGGACCTGTACAGCCTAGATTAACCTATTGCCTGGTACCAACTACTCTTTTTAAATTATATTTTAAAGAACACTTTGAGCACCATCGCAACATCACAAAGAGTAAATGTAAATGGTTATTTGCCCCGAGATCCAGTATGATCCAGGTGCAGCACCTTCACGTAGTAAACTGTTAAATCCCAAATTCTGTGTTCCAGCACAGGATCCCTCTCCCCTCTGTCCTTCTGTTTGCAGAAAAGCTTTGAAACAGCAGATTACTTCCTGCTGTACATATATTTTTCTCAAGCCATTTTGTGTGAACCATTTTTTGTGAAGAGCTTCAGCCATAATCATCCGTTTTAAAGCTTTACAGCAAACAGAAGGACAGAGGGGAAGAGAGATCCCCCGTTGGAAAACAGACTTTAGAGTTGAGCAGTTCATTAACTGTAGGTGAGCCAGCTCCAGGGTCCTCCTGGCACCATAACGACCTTATTTTGCCAAAGTTGTTATGGTGCCTGAGCTGGTCCTTTAAACAGCTACGGATACCAATAGCCCCTGAGCATGCATTCAGCTTATGATTGCTCTGACCCCTATACAGGTCTCCTAATTCATGGTGACACCATGATGGAGTGCTAATTTCTGCACTGTGCACGATCTGTAACGAAACAAGTTTTTTTCACGTTGATTTTACAGCATTTCTATTTTGGTCTTCATTTTTAATGTCAGCTTTCATGTGATCTTTAAGAATCAAATCCCTAAAAATGTATGCAAGAGATAAAGGAGCTCCTTTAATACAGGTGCACAGTGTAAACACGTTCTTGAAAAGTCATTGTGCACACAATTTAAACCAGAAATGACATGATACGGATTCTCGTATACAGGGAAAGAAACGCTTACTTGATAATTCCTGAGCTCAGTGATTTTTTCATGCTGTACTGCACAGTCATTCCAGACAATATTTGCAGTCTCATCATCATCCCGGGCCTTTACATACAGCATCTCTTCAATCACTATACGGACTGTGAGAAAATATAGGTATTAACAGAATGGAAGAATTAACTAGAAAAATGTTGGTCAAGAAGGGGATCTTCAAAACAAAGCATGGTAATCACAAGAGGAGTAAATCATTATCAGATTTAAAATTAATAAAAATGTATGCTCTAGACCGTAGTTCTTTTTTTGTACCATGACACTTTGCTGTGGAAAAAGGATTCCGGGTAAATATACCTTATGCTGACACTCAAAGGGTTATTCTGACACGCTTTTATTTTGTAACCCAAGGTAATGTAGCGCTTCGCAAGGTTCTTTCACTTCCCGTCCAACGTCACGCCACATCCCTCCTTCCCTCTCACAGAGAAGCGCATGAGCAGGGGAGGGAGTGAGGGCATTATTAAAAATAAATGAATAACAGTAATAGTTAAAAGAATAACAGTCAATGTAAGGAGACAGGGGAAGGACCGCACCAAGGGAGGGGAAATCTAAGCTTGCCCTGCCTCCAAGTGTAGAAATTGACTGCATAGGTCATCAGTGTGCTGGTGACAAATGTAATCTATTCACAGAATTAACCTTAGGCAGCCAGTCACATGTGCTGGGGGTGCAACTAGCCTCTGGCATAAAAATGCAGATTTCTCTGTATGTTATATAGTTACATAGACTGAAGAGAGATATACGTCCTTCAGGGCTCGAGTCCTGCAGGAACGGCATTCCTGCACTTTTCCCACAGCAGGAACGATGTTCCAGTAGTAGTCCTGTAAGACCTGCCCTTTGGTGGGTATGTATAGTGAGTGTCCCTGTCCAGCACGTCCCCCTATACTGAGTGCTACTTTCAGCCCAGCCCCCGTGTGCGGAGTTCCCCTGTCCAGCCTGGCCCCCCTATATGGAGTGCCCCTATCCAGCCCGGTGTTCTAGGGGTGTGAATCCCACATCCAGCTGCTGTCAGGTGGGAGAGATGGGCTGTGAACCGGCTCCTGATTGGCCGGCTGCTCGTGACATCACGGATGCTTAGCCCCGTGGACTTCCAAATCGAGGATACAGGCAAGTGCCCCTGTGGGGTATCAGTTTAGTGAGGGGCAAGAAAGTAACCAGAACAGGTCAATGTAAAGACTAACCTTGTATAAGGGGAGGGGAGCTGCAGGCTGATATGGTGGTATTCCAAGAGAGGGGAAGTGACAAGGACAAGGGTTTCCTGAGGCTGAGAGTAAATATTAAATGTCCCACTGTAGGGTAATAATTAGTAGCCGGAGAAGTCCCTCACTATAAGTCATTAATAAGGACCTAAGTGAAGTGTATCAATAAGCAGTAGGGTAGGGGCAGCAATGGACGAGGTTGTCCAAAATGTAAAAAAAAAAGAAACTGTCTCTTTGTTGGCCATTAACAGTAAACCAGGGCAAGTGAGGTGGAATAGATTTATCAGGGACAGAGATGGGCAGGGAGCCTGTTTCTAAAGTGATCTCAGTGGGGATAGATTTTAAGAAATCCATGTTAGTAATTGCCCCAGTACAGGGTATATATATTAGAGATTATAATCACCAGAATAAACCCAGCTGTGTGTGATCATTACAGGCTGTTACTGTACCAGGTAATGGGTATGGGAGACGGTAAGGGCAAGTGCCAGTATGAGGCATCATGATAATGGCATGGATACGAGCATATAATTATTTATTTTTTTGGGGTGGGGGGAGGGGGATCTTGGGCGAGTTCCCACACTCTTTTCCCCTGGACTTGACCCCTGAAGTCCATCATGTTCAGCCTTTCTCACATCTGTTTTACAGTTGATCCAAAAGAAGGCAAAAAAAAAAAATACAATAAAAAAACACATCTCACTTTGAAGCACTCTCCAATTTGTCAACAAATAGGAACAAATCCCTTTGTGACCCCAGAATGGTAGTCCAATCTCTCCTTGGATGAAGAAGTGTTAAGCAGAAAAACTGCACATATTCCTTTCTCTATGGCCACATCTATAAGCAGAAGAGGTTGTAGAGGCTGCAGTAACCCTTTAATAATAAATAATAATAACAAAAGAAAACACCATAACTGCCCCATAACCAATTAATCTCCGTTATTTTAGTTCACAGGTCATGCATATAAATGTATAGATGAAAAGTTGTTTCCTCTTTAGTCTCATGGTTAACCTTCTGAGATACAGGTAGGTTATAATACTGATCTCTCGGTCTCTCGTACGAATGCTTTGACTAGTTGCCTTTGGCCATCCTCAATAGTTGAACAGAGATAGGCACTTCCAGCCTTTGTTTATTGATCTGTAAGAGCTTTTGATCATTTGTATAGGAGGGTATAAATATAGATATGTTTCACATCTATTGTTTTATTTGTTTTATTCTATAGTTTGTGTATTTCTGTTTATAAATAAGAAATTGAATATATCATAGAGTGCACTTGCTTATTATTCTGACATATATTGGATTTATAGGAAACCTATATAGTCTACATTCGCCACACAAAGTTTTGTTTTACGCTACACAGTCGGATTGCATATATTGTGTGTGCCCTGCAGTTATTTAAATTATTTGGGCTAAATTAGATTGAGCCTATTCAAGAAAAGTATAGACTACCCATTAAATAATGTTAAATATCGAGGAGGCAAAATAGTCCTCCATTGTTGCAAAACCCTTTTTAACACACCCAGACCAGGTAAGATAAACCATTAGATGAAAACACCATGGTGGATGGTGCACCGGCGAACACCTTCTCTGGTGCGGTCTTTGGTCGCAGAAAAGGCG
Source organism: Pelobates fuscus (assembly GCF_036172605.1). Lineage (NCBI taxonomy): Eukaryota > Metazoa > Chordata > Amphibia > Anura > Pelobatidae > Pelobates > Pelobates fuscus. The sequence continues at coordinate 43,301,347 of NC_086323.1, forward strand.
TACGATAGGGTATAGTGGCCTTTCCTATTCGGAGTACTTGGGCTTCCCAAACCAATTAATAACAGCAATACAGGGTCTCTACACAACACCAAAGACGCAGACAGTGGTACCGGGAGCAGTGAAGACTCCATTTCAACTAAGCAATGGTACAAGGCAGGGGTGCCCTCAGTTGCCTCTGGTATTTATGCTGGCACAAGAGCCGCTGCTGCATCATATACAGGTCCATCCCAATATACTTGGAGTCAAAATAGCGGGAGCTGAGTTTGACATATCGGCATACGCCGATGATGAAGTTTTATTTACCCTCACTGACCCAGATTAATCTATGGTGCATTTATGTGCTTTACTTACCAGTTTTAGCCACCTAGCAGACTGTAAAGTCAACTTGAACATATCAGTAGCAACGCCTCTCAACAGGTCGGCTGCTAGTGCAACGTTGATAGGCGAACACACTCATCCATCAAATATTTTGGCATTACCCTAACCTTGGATCTGACTAAATTATACAATGAAAACTATCTGTGAAAACTAACAATGTTCAGATAATTAGCAAGAGACTTACAGGCCTGGGTAGACAAACCCATCTCATGGATGGGAAGAAGTCATTTAATCAAGATGAATGTTTTCCCAAGGATCCTATTCCTATTTCAGGCCCTGCCGATAATGGTTAAATAGGCAATAGTGCAAAAAGGCCAATGCATTCTGAGGTTTACTCATATGGTAAACCTTGAAACAATCTCAAACACCTAGGTCATCACAATAAACAGTATTCTCACGCAGGGGACGAGGTGTAAACAGTGCATACATACGTTATAGAAACCTTGAAACAATCTCAAACACCTAGGTCATCACAATAAACAGTATTCTCACGCAGGGGACGAGGTGTAAACAGTGCATACATACGTTATAGAAAAACGTATGTATGCACTGTTTACACCTCGTCCCCTGCGTGAGAATACTGTTTATTGTGATGACCTAGTTGTTTGAGATTGTTTCAAGGTTTACCATATGAGTAAACCTCAGAATGCATTGGCCTTTTTGCACTATTGCCTATTTAACCATTATCGTCAGGGCCTGAAATAGGAATAGGATCCTTGGGAAAACATTCATCTTGATTAAATGACTTCTTCCCATCCATGAGATGGGTTTGTCTACCCAGGCCTGTAAGTCTCTTGCTAATTATTTCATGGGGTGGGGGCTTCTCATCCCCCACCCCATGACTCCTTTCCTGCAACTGTCAAAAATTACCTACCAAGCACTCAATAAACCCTTCTCTAACAAACTACTTAATTCCCCTACTTTAACCCGTTTGTGTCACTATACCCCACTCCCTCTAGCATGTAAGCTCATTGAGCAGGGCCCTCAACCCCCTCTGTTCCTGTACGTCCAGTGGTCTGATTATGTGTCTGTTAGTCCACCCATTGTACAGCGCTACGGAATTTGTTGGCGCTATATAAATAATAAAATAATAATAATAATAATAATAATGCAGATAACAACCTGAACAGCAATTCAATATGGATCTGTGACAGCTGTGCGATTAAATACTCAATGACCAGGGCACCTTCCCCCTAAACTCTATTCTTGAGAAATAGAGCTGTCCTACCGGGCCTTTGGCCAGAGATTTCAGAGGCTTAGAAAACACAGAAATCCAAAGATATGGCCATCTGTACTCAAATGAACCCGTGGTTACATTCAAAAGATCTCAAACAGTTAACTCCACTAACAAATGGAGACTTCTTTGGTTTTCTACAACTGGGAGAAGAAATCAAGAGGGCAGGAATCACTCCCATGACCTTTTATGTATGGAGGACGAAAAGCAAAGAGAGCGTATTACCCCATTGTCTGTACATATCAGAGACACTGCGGGGAAGTAGGGAAATTTCACATATACTGATAAATGGAATGCTGACTTGGGGCAGACACTGGAGGGGGAGGACTGGGTGGATATTTAGGAAGCTGCAGTAAAATTCTCGTTTTGTGTCACACATCAGGAGAAAACTTACAAAGTACTATACGGATGGTACGTGCCACCAGTAGGATTTATGATGGAAAGGTTGCGGAGGGCAATATATTCACATGTGGTGTGATTGTCCTAAAGTCAGGGCATATTGGGACTGTTACGGTTACCCCCAGGCTAGCTGAAGGCTGGACCGCTTGGATGTCCTGGTTCCCGAGTGTGGAGAGAGAGAAGCGCTATTCCGGTCGGCAGACCACCAGAGTCCTGTGAATACAAAGCAATCCCACTAGCTCTAGTATAGCTAGGATACCCTGGTTCCCACAAAACGAGTTGAGGCTGCGATTTGAAGGTCAAACACGAACTGGCTTGAATGGCACAGGGTTAGCGTTATTTATGCAACCTGACCTGATGGGATACAGGGACAATACATACAGTTGACCAATGACAATACACTGCATCGTTTGAAATAGTCCAACTTGGAGATAATGATTCCAACGGCTATGGCAATGCAATTATCTCCAAGTGCACAGAATCCCACGTGCATTTCCAACATGTAAAAACAGAATAAAATATTTATTTATAAAAATTTACACAATATCCCTGATATTCTACCATTCGTTAGATAGTTTGGGTCTGAGCGCATCAGATAGACGAATAGCGCTCAGACCTTACGAACGGTATGGCAAGTCTCTGAGATATAAGTATTTTCGTGTCTCATTGTCCCGAACACGAGATGGCGGCCATCTTTTCCGCTTGTGAATAGGCGAGCGGCTATCGGTCCCAAAACTCCTGGAACTAAACACGGATGGCCCGCTGCACGAATACCGCTCTCTGGCTGGTTGTCCCAACCCTTCGGGAACCGAACGTCGACCGCCCTGAAGGGACCAATTAGCCTGCGGATAACCGCAGCCTCAGCGTTCTAATTACGGACACACGCCGGGGTGTAGGTGGTCCTCGATCGGAAGTTTGGATACGGGGAAAATAGTCGACGAACGAGGCCACCCTGCGGTAGTCAATTAAGGTTTGTGGTTAACCGCAAACCGCAACCTCCCGGTGGTCGTCCATTCGGTTGTTTCCGAGGTCAACAGGGTTAAGTGGCGGCACACGCCAGGGGCCGGGTGGTCCGAGTTCGTATGCACGAATTTGTAATCCAAGGGGTTCGTGTAAATGGGTAAAAGTAATAGAAATACCGAAGGAACCGTCTTCGGTACTTTAAAATAGGGTAATCCAATATGAGTCTGGAGTGTCCGTAACAGGGACATTCATACGTGAGGTTCTTCTCAGGCCTGTCAAACCAGCCCCATATAACTTCCTACTAGTCAATCCATAGAAGGTGTTACGCCCAAAGAACAAAAATTGATCATAGCACACAAACTAGCAACTAGGCAAGCACTAGCACAGGTGTGAATGAGTACTACGATACCTGATAATGATAAGCTTGTTTCTAAGATCAAAAGATAACTACCTAATGAAAAAGCTAATGGTGCTAGTTCAGAACACAGTGGCATCCTTTGACAAGATGTGGCAACCTTGGGGAACTTTGATACTGTACAAAAACCTCCATAGCGCTTAAAAATCTGGCAGCAGAAGAGAAAGAGATGTTGTGGGGGTCCGCCCAAGGAGAGGGATGGGATCTCCTCCCACACCCATCCCATTCCTCCACCCTCCCTTGTTCTCCAATTATGTTCTTACCACAATGTCTGGCGGCTCCTCCACCCCAAATCCTAGAGCTAATCAACCCGGGATGGTGGTTGGATGTGCCACCTTTAACTAAAAATAAAATATGGGGCAGAAGACAGACATACCATGCCATTTGACAGCTATGGTACTACAGCATGAAATGTAATTGTATTGTACACACGCAGTTAAATTGTCTAACATTTGCTTCTTCCTTCTGTAACTGATTCGTCCATGCTCTATCCCAAAATAAGTAAAATTTGAAAGATAATGCATAAATAAATAAATAAATGTAAAAACACCTTTCTGTAACATTTGTAAAACAAAAACAAAAACAAAAAAAAAAGCTTTGCAAAATGTTTTTTTAGCAGTCAGACTGGTCCGGCAACTGTTACAAAAAAATCTGTTCCATTAACAATATGTCTAGTCCACCTAATAAGAACACCGAATAAGAAAATCACCATGGAAATTATCCAAATATTTAGCACATTGTCCCACATCTGATCTTTGTACATATCCCTCAATGTGTCACCCAGAGCTTTACGGTGTGTACAAGAAATGTTAACAAAAATGAAGAGTGAAAAAAAAAATTATCAAATGCAGACAGAAGGTGAAAATCGAACACAAAATAAGGAGTTCAAGAAAAAGGAAATAACAGACAAACAGAGGGTTGACAGGGTAACGGAGGACACAAACAGACGGTTAAAGTAAAGAAGAGAAACAAAACATCACAGACAGAGAGAAGGGAAGAAGGAGACAAGAGCAGTCGAGCGTGAAGAAGACTATAAAGATTGCCCTTCACAGCCTTTATCCTGAGATTTATCCTTGCTTGCAGAAAATGTGATAGACACAGGATTACCTTCAGCAACGTGACGGTTTTGCAATAAGCATAAAGCAGAGGCTCAACGAGAAACCATCGGGTACCGGTGCAAAAATGGCCCTGGGGCCCCCTCATGTATCTCATCCCCACCCAGCCCTCTATTTGTCTAATTCTCACCCCTAGATCCTCTATGGGTCGCACCGCCCTATCCCCTCCATGTGTCTAGCCCTCTCTCCCCCATCCCTTCCTGTCTTTAATCCCCCATGTGTCTCAATTCCCCCCAGTCCCTCCATGTGTCTCAATTCACTCCAGCCCCTAAATGTGTCTCATCTACCTCCCATGTGTTTCAATCCCCCCAGTCCCTCCCAAGTGTATCAATTCTCCCCAATCCCTTCCATGTGCCTCAATTCCCCCCGGTCTCTTTCATGTGTCTCAATCCCAACCCTCAGTCCCCTCCATATATCTCAATCCCCCCCCCTCCAGTCCCTTCCAAGTGTCTCAATTCCCCTCCCAGACCATTCCATGTGTCTCAACTCCCCTCCCCCCCACCCACCACCAGTACACGATCTCCTTTTAGCATAGTATGTAGTATGGCTGAGCAGACCGCAGTACCTGATCTGACAGGAAGTGCTCTAAGTGAGCACGTCCTGTCAGACCAGGTAGAGGGATACAGAAGCCCCTCTACCTGCGGTTCTACTGGCCACACTATATACAGAGACCTGCAAAGTAGCTCTGTGCACCGGCACTCAAGTTATGCTGGCCCACAGTCGCAGGGGTCAACAGGGCAGCCACGTGACGGGCCCAGAGGCAGCTAAGACCATGGTAGTTACGTCATTGGCAAAGAGTAAGCTGGCACTGCTTCACCAACCACACTTTCCAAAAAGTTAAATATGGCCTTTTAAACTATGCCACTTTTTATATCCAGAAACATACACAAGCATTTCACATCACTTCCTGTAAGGACACCTCTCACCTACCAATTTCATACTTGGTTCCTGATACGTTAGCGGTGATTACCCCTTTCTTCTTCTTCTTTCGAAATTTTCTCTTACTCTTCAAAGGCGTAAAGGGCAGGTCTGTGCGAAGGGAGAAGTCAGAACATGCCTGGTTATCTTCAGTTGCAGGAAAAAAAATAAAAATAATAATAAACATTGAAAACACATCTAGGGAAAACAGGATTCCTATAATACAGTGAAATTTGAAGTTACCAGGCTCGTTTGGCAAGGAAGGCATGATGGCTGGAGCATGTGATATATAACTTGTCAGTGAAGCATGCAGGGTATCAATACCCAGCAGGTAAATCCTGTATTCATCTCATTTTAGACCGATCCTAAACTTTACTGCAGGGAATCTTCACAGAGAGAGGGAGAGAGAAACAATATTCATGGATTAATGAACAAACAGATCTACAAAGCATAAGGTAGAATCAACATGAATATTTTTGAAACAGCACTGCAAATACAGCTAACTGCACAAGCTTGAGAAATAAATATAATAAAGCACTCTTAAAAATGGGTCCCAGAAAAAAAACGAAACTCGCAAAACAAGCCACAGCAAACACCGCTCGCTTAATAAGCTCACAAATTATAGCTTGCTAAAGAGTAAAAATACAACTCACTAAATGGGTATTGCAAACATTAGACACTAAGCAAGCATTTACAAATACAGCTTGTTAAATGAACTATTGAAATACAGCTCGCTGAGCATTGCCGACCAAGCTGGCTAAATGGCTACCGAAAAAAAAAGCCACTAAGTGGACAGTGGAATATGGTTTAAACCCTTAAGGACCAAACTTCTGGAATAAAAGTGAATCATGACGTGTCACACATGTCATGTGTTCCTTAAGGGGTTAATAGACTAACACTAAAAAAAAAAAAAAAAAAAAAACACTCTCAAAAGGAACACAGCTTGCACGCACTACAAATGTAGCTCATTAAAAGGGTACTTCGAATACTGAACACAAAATGAGAATTATAATCAAAGACGGTCATATTAGTTCTGAAAGTTCAGCTTGCAAAGCACCAAACATATTGCTTACAAACCAGCAATTATAAGCACAATACTTTAAATAAGATGTGGTGCAGCTTTTTAATGAACACTGGGAGTACAGCTTATTAAAAATCGTAAAACAGATTGCAAACAAATACTGAACATCATCCAGATTTCTTAACACACGTTAAGAGTATAAATCTTTCAAAGCTACCGGTACTTAGGCTGCACACATACTGAAATGTATGGTGAATTGATCTCACCTACCACTACCTGTGTGTCACGGTGCACTATGTTGCGGTCGCGTCTGGAAGCATTAGAGACGTTGCTTCCTGCAGGCTAGAGCCTTTTATAGCTCCATAGGTCTTGCTGATTTGACGCTTGCGAATGTGCATGCATCAGAATGTTACGCAAGCATGCTCCAATGTCACATGACCACAGTGGGCCAATCAGAGCCCTTGCTAGGCTATTTAAACATAAGATAGCTATTTTCAGTGCCCTTTTGTGGTTTCCCATTTAGTTATTCAAGAGCGCATTACTTAAATAGCTTCTTTTATATTTTGATTTTGTCTGGTTCTATTCTGACTTCTGTATACCTTGATCTTTGGCTCATGTACAATTTACACACCTTCTGTTTCCCTGACCTTGGCTTGTCCTGTACGTTTCTATATGAACATTAAATCTGGTCATTCTAAGGTCCAGTAATATTTTGTAGGGTTTCTGATTTATTTAAGATTTGTTAACTTAAGTTCTGCGTATTAGGTATTAGACTATCTTGACACCATGTTTTATACTGGAGACCATATGATAATGTAAATTATTTATGAATTGAGGTCAAAGTCCTTACGAGATTATCTTCTCATTGAAGCTTAGTTATAATATATGTACCCATAACTTCCAACAGATTTGGTAGGACAGACCCAATGTGCTTTCCTGGGTTTTGTTCTCCATCTGAGAAAAGTTTCCAAAAGGGCACTGCACGTGCACTATTAAAGGTCACTGCAAGACATTTCTGTTTTGGACAGAGCTTCTGTGTTGCTCTGTACATGGGCAGGAACAGCTGTGTGCCAGGTTCATACAGAACACATAGAGGAATCACATTAGACAGACGGTTACTTTGAGCAGCAGTTGGTTAGATAGCAGTAGACACTAAACCAACATGGCTGCTTAGCCAGATTTAAAAAGTAAAATTAGAAAATAAAACTATAACAATAATAATCAGTATATATCATTAAACAACAATAATTAAGTAAAATTTTTTATAATGATGTAAAAAATTGATGACAGTTGTCCTGTAAGTGATGCAGACCAGTACATTATCCATCATATACACACACACACATCTGGATTCGAATCCACCTATATTGCACTACATTAAAAGACACTTGTTTGGAAACAAAAATGCTTCTGGTCTGAGTTGGTCTGAAAAGGCAGAAATTCATACTTCTGCATTATGAGATCTAATTATGCTAGGCTTACACAATATTCATTACCCGAGTAAGTTAACTCACTGCAGCCGCCTATCAAACCATTCAGTGTTTTTTAAATTACTGGCAGATAATGGGGGACTCCTGGCACCATAACAGCTACAGCATTCTGCTACCTAGAGTTTACCTTTAAAGTAGTTGGTGGGATCAGCACATTGTGTGACTAAATCCCATATTTCTTATCTTATGCTCCTTCCTAAATATCATAGATGGAAGAAGAGGAGATCTCCAGACAAAGGTAAAGTTTCAAGCTATAGACTGTAAGCTCGTTTGAGTAGAATCCCCTTTAACCTATTGTTCCTGTAAGATTTCTTGTAATTGTCCTATTTATAGTTAAATCCCGCCTCTCATAAAATGTTAAAGTGCTATGGAATCTGTTGGCGCTATGTGATGGCGACAATAATAATAATAATAATAATAATAATAATGTCATAGACTGCTCAGGCTTGAACAGAAATGCTAAAAGTCTCTCTCATTTTGCATGGACATCACAGAATGACAAGTTTTGTCCTGCAGAAGTGACTACTCTTCCACTTCAAGACACAAGTGCTAAAGACCCAGGATCTGTCTTTTCTTTAAAGGGAGCTTGTTTTACTAATTGTTTACTTTGCTGATTCTAAAGTAGGAAAAAATAATAAACTGAATGTTCATTTTAACCTAAAAAATGTAAAAGAAAAAAACCAAAACAAAATCCTGTATTTGCATGTGCATTGACCGATTTAAAAATGAAAGAGAAAATATGTCATTATCAAGCAACAAGGAAAACACATATTTCTCAACAGCCATGAACCACTACTCTATTATTAATCATGATTGTACCATAAATCCAGGATAATCACTACAAGACAGCATGTGCATGCATCAGAACGAATGAAGCTGCAATGCAGCACAACCTAAAACCTATATTTTGCATATCCCAGGGACACACAATATCCTGCTTGCAGAAAAGGGAGAGGACACAGCTGGATGCTGTCTGCAGAAGTGGGTGGCCGCTGGTGATTGCAACAACTATGTGAGACGGGTCACACAGCTGGGAAACGACTGCAGAAAACAAACAGGAAGAAGAACGCACATAACTGGTTGCAGGCATGGGGAGTGCAGATGGAGAGACATTTGGTAGAAAAAAGGGGAAGACAGCTGGAGCCTGACAAGAGGAAAAAAGTGGGGGGGGACAGTTGGGTACGGACAACAGAAAAGATGTGGGGGTCACAGCTGGAGACTCACAACAGGAAAGGAGTGAAGGACACAGCCGGAGAATGACAACAGTAAAGGGGTGAGGGTCATGGCGGGAAGCCAACAACAGAAAAAGAGTGGTGGACACATCAGGAAACAAATAGGGGACAAGGCGGGAAACAGACAACAGGAAAGGAATGGGGGACACAGCAGGAGACTGACAACAGGAAAGGGACCCATCTTTGGTGTGACAATTCCAATCTTTATATAGCGCCATGATATTCCACAGAGCTGTACAATGGGTAAACATAAACATTTCATTCTAACAAAACACAATTAACATAGGGATACAGAAGGTAATGAGGGCCCTGCCCAAACAAGCTTACAATCTAAAGGTACTACAGGAAATGAGCAGGGTGCCCGGCTGAGGACCAACTACAGCAAAGCACTGGGAGTCACTGCTCTAGATGGATACTAAGAAGGTAGGGGGTCACAAGTGGAGAATGCCTGTTGGAAAGGGACGGGGGACACAAAGGAAATTTACAACAGAAAAGTGGAGAAATGGGATTGAAGGCCCGAACGGTTTACTTGAGACTGTACGAAGGACAGAAAAATGACAAAGCTGTAGGTCACCAGCAGGAAAGGGGAAACTTGACAGAATAGTAGGGGAACACAACGAGTAACAGACTGGAGGAAAGAAACGGGAAAGACAGCTAGTTACTGCGGAAACAAATAGAAGGGCACAGCTGGAGACTGCAGGAAAGTTTTAGGGGAGATAGACGATGACCGTCTGCAGGAAAAGGAGGAACAGTTGATAACGGATTACAGAAAAGCAAAAACTAACTGGTTCAACAGGACCAGGGCTGTTCACTAATGGGTGAATTGTCGAAAAGCCAAAGTGAATTTCAAATTGTAGGCCAAAATAGGTGAATTGCAAAAATTCTTCAAGTCAACTAAGTTTTCATTTTGGCCATTTCGCCCTACTTGTTAAAACTCACATTGATTTCACAACAAAATCATCCTTTAGTGAATAACAATGACAAATTACACACGTAGTCTAGAAACCAGAACGTATTATGTTTTTCATATTCTCCACATTATCCTGCAGGTTCCTGGATACAATGAGATGTCTCAAAATACAAGAAAATGAAGTCGCAGTTACATAGACAGTCCTGGCGGAACTAATACCCAATATAAAAGAAATATACTAAGAGCTTCTGGGAGTGTGTATTAAAGGGAAAACCGTTTAAAATATTTGCTTTCACTCTTTGTTCTGTGAAATAAATATGCATAACGGTAACCAGGGGCAGTCAGGACATCACTCACAACTGCCAAAAACAAATCAGATCTATAACTTTCAAGACAATAGTTCTTTTGGTAGAATCATTCTTTAACTCTCTTACTTGTCCTTTAAATGAGAATCACCAACAACAGGAAACGGCTCATAAGGCCTTCTTCTCAGGACAAATAATTTCTATCATTCTGATGACAACAGCTAAAGAGCAGTATATAAACGGATATTGAAACAACGTTGTCTTATATTGCTATAGTCTGTTTTGGTTACAGTATGACACTTTCAGTTGACGGTGTACTGCCTGTTTGTGCACGTCTTTAACCCCTTAAGGACACATGACGTGTCTGACACGTCATGATTCCCTTTTATTCCAGAAGTTTGGTCCTTAAGGGGTTAAAGCATCGAGACATCTTGTTCCAGACCAATGGTGCTCCTGACAGCCAAGGCAATGCGATAAAAGTATTTAGAGCCTTGACATATTGATGATAAGTGCAATCAAACCTCTCTTCGCATGTTATGCAGTGCTACAGAAAGCAATGTCATTATGCACTACAAATGCATGTGCGCTGGGGATTTCCATTTGATTTAACAATTGACTTCTTTCTTGTGTTCGATAAATCAAGCAATAGGAAGAGAGTAGAACATTAGCATGTGAATCTGATCACAGCTCTGATTCTTGTTCTTGTAGATGCAGCAATAAGTACTATGAGTCAGCAGGATGTTAGTCTACGTTACTGCCGGTTACCTCCTAAAGATAGTGGCTATTGCAATGTCAAACAAAGCTTTTGTGGGGCATTAACCCCTTAAGGACCAAACTTCTGGAATAAAAGGGAATCATGACATGTCACACATGTCATGTGTCCTTTAGGGGTTAAATTATCCCAATGAGATAAAAACAAAGGGGGTAGGAAATCAAAACAGTCTGCGCTAATGGCTGATACAGCTTACAAAGAACCCTAAATAACACTGTAATTTCTAACAGCAGTCTTTACCATGTGTAAGTCATCTATCTGTAAATTGGGGAATAGAGAGTCCATCAGAAAATGTTCCCTCTTTTATACCAGTAACCTTTCATTGGCTATAACTAATTACCGGTAATAAAAGATTCATACGTCCTGTGCGGCAGAATTAACAGACCAGTCGCCAAAATGTATGCATACACATTGGATACTGGAATCAAATATTTGATCTCGGGAGTTTACAGGAACCAACACATGTTTTAGATAATAAATATTGTTTTGGGATGTCCTGTTTGGAAGAAATACAGAAGGCCAGGTACCTGAAATCACAGTGAATATAAGAACCCCAATAGCTACCTAGTGCCCCCATATTAGACAAATGTTATAATTAACCAAAGTACAGGAATAATGCTATAAACCCCGTTACTGTAGATTATTGTGCAAATCTAGTCAGTGCTGAAGATATAAAAGTATAAACCTTACTACCCGGCCTTCTTCATATTTGGAGACATATCCTACAACTGCAGAATACACTAACAATCCTAGAATTAATTATAGCATTTACCGTAACTCCTAAATACACCGCATCTTCTACCAAGCCACATGTGTTATGCAACTATTAATATCTTGGGGAAAAAATATACAAATGTATCACCAGTTTTGGTGATGTTAGCATAGCCTTCATGACTTGCGAGTATGCAAATTTAAAGGAAACCGAACCTAGACGCAGTTGTCTTCCAGTTACCCCATCAGTTTAGGATAGCCTATGATGAGATGGGATCACGTGAGGTGGTGTAGAGTAAATCGTAGGGAATCTGATACAAAGTTAGATGTTCTCCAGTTACTACTTGAAGCTTGTGAAAGCCTTTGGCAGGAGCAAGTCACATGTAGGAACACCAGGACCCTCAGTATAGACCCAAACATCCCTCAGTCACCCCAAAGAGTTCATAAAGACAAACACTCTGTACCAGAGTCCTTTTTTCAGTTGGGGAAGGGTTTTTACAAGGCCCACAGACTGACTGCAAAATTTAGACTTAGTGAGGGTTGTGTCAAGGTTTGACAAAAAACAACTCACTCGGACGGAACTTAGTCTGTTGACAAAATAAAAGTAATTTCCCTTCACTGAAATGAATGTTATTGCTTTTACAAATTGGGATCGCCATCTGACAGTCCTTATAATTGTTTGCATACCATTTTTGACCACCAACAGTTTGGCAGGACTGAATTAATTAAGGGTGTAGTGTAGAATTCATGAGAGAAATTATTCTTTTAGGGTGTTGTTGGACAATGGCAAATCCATCCCAACTGTAATAACCCCACTAGAAGCCCATGGGATCGTGGGTGGACAGTACTGATCCAGTCATTATTTCCAGTTTCTCCCTGCAGTTTTGGAGAACAATTAGCATGACTGGTTCACACATAGGAACAAAAGGGAAAAAAATAGTAACTCACATGTTCAGTATCAGGTACAAGATGTGCAAGGATGAGGGCCAAAGTTCGAGGATTAGTGAATGCTACCGTAGGGTTTTCAGATGCGGGAACGGGGTTAGAAAGGGAGTAAATTATTAGGTTTAGGACTAAAAGGCATGGAAGAGTGACAGGGGTTCCCGAGGAGCAGTGACACTTTAGTTATATGGGTTAAGTGGCAGAGTTAGGGGTGCAGTGACAGAGGCAAGAGGTGTAGTGACAGGGTTCAAGAATAGAATTAGGGATTTAGTATCAGTGTTAGAGTTACAAAGAGAGGGAGAATAGGGGTTCAGCACTAGAGTCAGGAGTGCAAGATTTGGTGTCCAGCCACCTGCTAAGAGATAGACTCACTGATCAGGATCTGGGTGCAGTTTGGGCTACAGCCCCATGCCATGCGATATACTCACAGATCAGGATCAGGGTGCACTTCAGAGTTTGGGGTACTGTCACTTAGCAGGATCCAGGTGCAGTTCAGGATTTGGGGTACTGTCACTCATCAGGATCCAGGTGCAGTTCAGGATTGGGGTAGAGTCACTGATCGGGATCCAGGTGCAGTTTGGGATACATTCACAGACCAGAATCTGGGTGCAGTGTGGTGTACAGCCTCCTCATGCTATGCGATATGCTCCTTAATCAGGATCTGGGTGCAGTTTGGGGTACAGTCACTAATCAGGAGCCGGGTGCAGTTCAAGTTTTGGGGTTCAAGTGCTGTTCAGGGTATGGGGTACAGTCACTAATCAGGATTTGGTTGCAGTGTGGGATACAGTCCCATGCTTTATTATAGTCCCTAATCAGAATCTGGGTGCAATTTGGGGTACAGACACTGATCAGGGTCTGGGTGCAGTTTGGGGTACAGACACTGATCAGGGTCTGGGTGAAGTTTGGGGTACAGACACTGATCAGGGTCTGGGTGAAGTTTGGGGTACAGACACTGATCAGGGTCTGGGTGAAGTTTGGGGTACAGACACTGATCAGGGTCTTGGTGCAGTTTGGGGTACAGATACTGATCAGGGTCTGGATTCAGATCACGATACAGTGACTGATCAGGATCTGGGTGCAGATCAGGATTGGGGGTACAGTCACTGTTCAGGATCTGGGTGCAATTTGGGGTACAGTCACTGATCAGGATTTGGGGTACTGTAACTGATCAGAATCCAGGTGCAGTTCAGGGTACTGTCACTGGTCCAGTTCTGTGTGTCGGCAGTTCCTCCCGATATTCCCTCCGGTCTGTCTCTCCGGTGACTGTATCCCCGATGTGTCTCTGTATCTCCGGTCACCCCTGTCCGGCTACGGTTTCTGCAACCCTGGACTGGACCATTGCAGCTGGTGCAGGAGGGGAGTCATCTTGTGAGATCATGGTAGAGCCGTACCATGTCTTTAAAGGGGTTCACTCAGGGTCCGTGTAAGGCGCATGATTCCAGCCGAAGGGTCCAGTTATCAAAGGAGTGAAAACAGCTGGGTGTAACCAGTCACCCCCGTCAGCACAGATGGTTTGGTCCGAGCTTTTCACGTTTTACCTGAACGCAAACAAAGCCCTAGCAACGGACGGATACAAGCCCTGGCAACGGGGGGGGGAATAATGGGGATAATTTACCTCTTATAGGGGGGATACAGGCCTAATAACAGGGGGGAGGATAATGTACCTCTTATAGGGGGATACGGGCCTACAACAGGGGGGTAATGTACCCAGTATTGGGGGGAACTGGCCTTATCGGAGGGGGGGGGGGGGGGGGGTAATGTACCCAGTATTGGTGGAAACTGGCCTTAGCAACAGGGGGGGGGGGGGTGTAAGGTACCCAGTATTGGGGGGAACTGGCCTTAGCAACAGGGGGGATAATGTACCCAGTATTGGGGGAAACTGGCCTTAGCAACAGGGGTGGTAATGTACCTAGTATAGGGAGGAACTGGCCTTAGCAACAGGGGGGGAGAATGTACCCAGTATTGGGGGAAACTGGCCTTAGCAACAGGGGTGGTAATGTACCTAGTATAGGGAGGAACTGGCATTAGCAACAGGGGGGTAATGTACCCAGTATTGGGGGAAACTGGCCTTAGCAACGGGCGGGGGGGGGGGAGTAAGGTACCCAGTATTGCGGGGAACTGGCCTTAGCAACAGGGGGGATAATGTACCCAGTATTTGGGGAAACTGGCCTTAGCAACAGGAGTGGTAATGTACCTAGTATAGGGAGGAACTGGCATTAGCAACAGGGGGGTAATGTACCCAGTATTGGGGAAAACTGGCCTTAGCAACAGGGGGGGTCATGTACCCAGTATTGGGGGAAACTGGCCTTAGCAAAAGGGGGTATTATGTACCCAGTATTGGGGGAAACTGGCCTTAGCAACAGGGGTGGTAATGTACCTAGTATAGGGAGGAACTGGCCTTAGCAACAGGGGGGGGAGAATGTACCCAGTATTGGGGGAAACTGGCCTTAGCAACAGGGGGGTAATGTACCCAGCATTGGGGGAAACTGGCCTTAGCAACAGGGGGGATAATGTACCCAGTATTGGGGGAAACTGGCCTTAGCAACAGGGGTGGTAATGTACCTAGTATAGGGAGGAACTGGCATTAGCAACGGGGGGGGGTAATGTACCCAGTATTGGGGAAAACTGGCCTTAGCAACAGGGGGGGTCATGTACCCAGTATTGGGGGAAACTGGCCTTAGCAAAAGGGGGTATTATGTACCCAGTAGTGGGGGAAACTGGCCTTAGCAACAGGGGTGGTAATGTACCTAGTATAGGGAGGAACTGGCATTAGCAACAGGGGGGTAATGTACCCAGTATTGGGGAAAACTGGCCTTAGCAACAGGGGGGGTCATGTACCCAGTATTGGGGGAAACTGGCCTTAGCAAAAGGGGGTATTATGTACCCAGTATTGGGGGAAACTGGCCTTAGCAACAGGGGTGGTAATGTACCTAGTATAGGGAGGAACTGGCCTTAGCAACAGGGGGGGGAGAATGTACCCAGTATTGGGGGAAACTGGCCTTAGCAACAGGGGGGTAATGTACCCAGCATTGGGGGAAACTGGCCTTAGCAACAGGGGGGATAATGTACCCAGTATTGGGGGAAACTGGCCTTAGCAACAGGGGTGGTAATGTACCTAGTATAGGGAGGAACTGGCATTAGCAACAGGGGGGGTAATGTACCCAGTATTGGGGAAAACTGGCCTTAGCAACAGGGGGGGTCATGTACCCAGTATTGGGGGAAACTGGCCTTAGCAAAAGGGGGTATTATGTACCCAGTAGTGGGGGAAACTGGCCTTAGCAACAGGGGTGGTAATGTACCTAGTATAGGGAGGAACTGGCCTTAGCAACAGGGGGGGTAATGTACCCAGTATTGGGGGAAACTGGCCTTAGCAAAAGGGGGGGTAATGTACCCAGTATTGGGGAAACTGGCCTTAGCAACAGGGGGGGTAATGTACCCAGTATTGGGGGAAACTGGCCTTAGCAAAAGGGGGGATGACCAGACTGAGATAATGTACCTTGTATAGGGGGATACTGGCTCTAATAACTGGACCAGGCTGGGATAATATACCTAGTATCGGGGGATGCTGGCTCTAATAACTGGACCAGGCTGGGATACTATACCTAGCATAGGGGGATACTGGCTCTAGTAACTGGACCTGACTGAGATAATGTACCTAATATATGGGGATACTGGCTCTAGTAACTGGACCAGACTGAGATAATGTACCTAGTATAGGGGGATACTGGCTCTAGTAACTGGACCAGACTGAGATAATATATCTAGTATAGTGGGATACTGGCTCTAGTAACTGGCCCAGACTGGCATAATGTACATAGTATAGGGAGATACTGGTTCTAGTAACTGGACCAGGCTGAAATATTATACCTAGTATAGGGGGATAATGGCTCTAGTAACTGGACCAGACTGATATAATATATCTAGTATAGGGGGTACTGGCTATAGTAACTGGACCAGGCTGGAATAATGTACCTAGTATAGGGGGATACTGGCTCTAGTAACTAGACCAGACTGGCATAATATACCTAGTATAGGGGGATACTGGCTCTAGTAACTGGACCAGGCTAGGTTAATGTGCCTAGTATTGGGGGATACTGGCTCTAGTAACTGGACCAGGGTGGGACAATGTACCTACTATAGGGGGATACTGACTCTAGTAACTGGACAAGGCTGAGATAATATACCTAGAATAGGGGATACTGGCTCTAGTAACTGGACCAGGCTGGGATAATGTACCTAGTATAGGGGTATACTGGCTCTAGTAACTGGACCAGGCTGGAATAATGTACCTAGTATAGGGGGATACTGGCTCTAGTAACTGGACCAGGCTGGAATAATGTACCTAGTATAGGGGTATACTGGCTCTAGTAACTGGACCAGGCTGGAATAATGTACCTAGTATAGGGGGATACTGGCTCTAGTAAATTGACCAGACTGGCATAATATACCTAGTATAGGGGGATACTGGCTCTAGTAACTGGACCAGACTAGGGTAATGTGCCTAGTATTGGGGGATACTAGCTCTAGTAACTTGACCAGGCTGGGACAATCTAACTAGTATAGGGGGATACTGGCTCTAGTAACTGGAACAGGTTGGGACAATGTAACTAGTATAGGGGGTACTGGCTCTAGTAACTGGACCAGGATGGGATAATATACCTAGTATAGGGGTATACTGGCTCTAGTAACTGGACCAGGCTGGAATAATCTACCTAGTATAGGGGGATACTGGCTCTAGTAACTGGACAAGGCTAGGACAATGTACCTAGTATAGGGGGATATTGGCTCTAGTAACTGGACCAGGGTGAGATAATATACTCAGAATAGGGGATACTGTCTCTAGTAACTGGACCAGGCTGGGATAATGTACCTAGTATAGGGGATACTGTCTCTAGTAAATAGACCAGACTGGGATAATGTACCCATTATTGGGAGATACTGGCTCTAGTAACTGGACCAGGGTGGGATAATGTAACTAGTATAGGGGGATACTGGCTCTAGTAACTGGACTAGGCTGGGATAATATACCTAGTATAGGGGATACTGGCTCTAGTAACTGGGCCAGACTGGCATAATGTACCTAGTATAGGGAGATACTGGCTCTAGTAACTGGACCAGGCTTGGATAATGTACCTAGTATAGGGGGATACTGGCTCTAATAACTGGACCAGACTGAGATAATGGACCCAGTATTGGGGGATACTGGCTCTAGTAACTGGACCAGACTGGGATAATGTACCTAGTATAGGGGAATACTAGCTCTAGTAACTAGACCAGACTGGCATAATGTACCTAGTATAGGGGTAACTCAGGGCTCGAGTCCTGCAGGAACGCATGGGAACGGCGTTCCTGCACTTTTTCCAAAGCAGGAACGCCGTTCCCATTACCAGTCCTGCAGGACCTGCCCTGCTACCTGCACACAGGGGCCGTCACACGCTGTGTTCCCTCTCCAGCTCTAACTCTCACGAGACCCGCGGCTGTCAGGGCGTTGCCACTGGTTACCATGGCAACGCTCCGCACAGGCGGGTCTCGTGAGAGATAGAGCTGGAGAGGGAACACAGCGTGTGACGGCCCCTGTGTGCAGTGGCTGCCTCTCTCCACGGAACACCAGGCGATCTCCCCCCTCCTTGACAAGGTAAGAAGCAGGGAGGGGGGGATAAAATAAAAAAAATACAAACACATAAAGTTTAAAACAATTAAAAAATGCTTCACCCCCCTATCATCCAGCACACACACACACGATCCAGCACACACACACATCATCCACACATCATCCAGCACACACACACACACCATCCAGCACACACACACACATCATCCAGCATACACACACACATCATCCAGCACACACACACATCATCCAGCACACACAGACAATCCAGCACACACACACACACATCATCCAGCACACACAGACAATCCAGCACACACACACACACACACATCATCCAGCACACACACACCATCCAGCACACACACCCACACACAATCTAGCACACACACACACATCATCCAGCACACACACATCATCCAGCACACACACACATCATCCAGCACACACACATCATCCATCACACACACATCATCCAACACACACACACACACACACACAATCCAGCATACACACACACACAATCCAGCATACACACACACATCATCCAGCACACACACACACATCATCCAGCACGCACACACACACACACAATCCAGCACACACACACATCATCCAGCACACACACACACACATCATCCAGCACACACACACACACACATCATCCAGCACACACACACACATCATCCAGCACACACACCCACACACAATCCAGCACACACACACACATCATCCAGCACACACACATCATCCAGCACACACACACACACACACACACATACATCATCCAGCACACACAAATACACATCATCCAGCACACACACACACAATCCAGCACACACACACACACATCATCAGCACACACACACAAACACACACACCATCATCATCTAGCGCACACACACACATACACACACCCATCATCATCTAGCGCACACACACACATCATCCAACATACACACACATCATCCAACACACACATCATCCAGCACACACACACATCATCCAGCACACACACACACACACACATCATCCAGCGCACACACACACAATCCAACACACACACACACACACATCATCCAGCACACACACAATCCAGCACACACACACACAATCCAGCACACACACACACACACACACACATCATCCAGCACACACACACATCATCCAGCACACACACACACATCATCCAGCACACACACACACAATCCAGCACACACACACATCATCCAGCACACACACACACACACATCATCCAGCACACACACACACATCATCCAGCACACACACACACATCATCCAGCACACACACACACATCATCCAGCACACACACACACACATCATCCAACACACACACACAATCCAGCACACACACACACTATCCAGCACGCACACACACATCATCCAGCACACACACATCATCCAACACACACACACACATCATCCAACATACACACACATCATCCATCATACACACACATCATCCAACATACACACACATCATCCAACATACACACACATCATCCAACACACACACATCATCCAACACAAACATCATCCAGCACACACACACACACACACATCATCCAGCACACACACACACACACACATCATCCAGCACACACACACGCATCATCCAGCACACACACACATCTTCCAGCACACACACACACTTTATCCAGCAAACACACCCACATCATCCAGCACACACACACACCATCTAGCACACACAGACACACACACACACACATCATCATCTAGCGCACACACACACATCATCCAACATACACACACATCATCCAACATACACACACGTCATCCATCATACACACACGTCATCCATCATACACACACATCAACCATCATACACACACATCATCCAACATACACACACATCATCCAACACACACACATCATCCAACACACACATCATCCAACACACACACATCATCCAACACACACATCATCCAACACACACACACACATCATCCAACACACACATCATCCAGCACACACACACACACACATCATCCAACACACACACGCATCATCCAGCACAGACACACACGCATCATCCAGCACACACACACACACATCTTCCAGCACACACACACACACTTCATCCAGCACACACACACTGCATTCATTATACACAATCTGCACTTACTACAAACACACTACATTCATTATACACAATCTGCACTCATTACAAACACACTACATTCACTACACAGACTGCATTCGTTATACACATTCTGCACTCACTACAAACACACTACATTCACTATACACTACATTCACTACAGACACACTACATACACTGCGTTCATTATACACACTGCACTCACTACACACTACATTCATTATACACACTCTGCACTCACTACAAACACACTACATTCATTATGCACACTCTGCACTCACTACAAACACACTACATTCACTATACACACTCTGCACTCACTACAAACACTTAATTCATTATACACACTCTGCACTCACTACAAACACTGAATTCATTATACACATTCTGCACTCACTACAAACACTAAATTCATTATACACATTCTGCACTCACTACAAAAACACTACATTTATTATACAGACTGCACTCACTACAAACACACTAAATTAATTATACACACTCTGCACTCACTACAAACACACTACATTCATTATACACACCCTGCACTGCACTATATGCATAGGAGTATAATTTGTTTTTGTTAAAGGGGGGGGGGGAGGAATCATGGGTGAGTTCCCACACTTTTGTCTCCAGGACTTGACCCCTGGGGATACTGGCTTTAGTAACTAGACCAGACTGGGATAATGTGCCTAGTATAGGGGGATACTAGCTCTAGTAACTAGACCAGACTGGCATAATGTACCTAGTATAGGGGGATGCTGTCTCTAGTAACTGTACAAGGCTGGCATAATGTGCCTGGTATAGGGGATACTGGCTCTAGTAACTGGACCAGGCTGAGATAATGTACTTATTATAGGGGGATTATGGCTCTAATAACTGGACCAGGCTGGGATAATGTACCTAGTATAGGGGGATTCTGGCTCTAGTAACTGGACCAGGCCTGAGATAATGTATCCAGAATAGGAGGATACTGGACCAGACCGGAATAACACATGGTATGGGTGAGATATTGGCCCTAGTAACGGATTTGTGATAATGTCCTTCCTATTGTGGAGATAGTGGCTCCAACATCTGGTATAGAGGTAGAACACCTGTCCAAGCAAATGTTGGGGAGTATATCTGTTTTGTTTTGGTGTGATTTTTGAGTGTGTATGGGGAGGGTTCTGGCCTTTACAATGGGTCGAGGAATAGTGTTACAGAGGGGATATTGGCCCTTTATTTGGCCATTAGATAATCCTTAAAACTTCAGCCCTAATCGCATTACCACATAACCCCTAGCCATAACCGCATTACTACAATCACTATAATTACATCACTGCAGCCTTTCCTATAAACATGTTATGCACAGCCCCAGTCACACTATCGCATAATCTCATACCCCTAGCCATAACCATATTACCCCAATCACTATAATTACATCACTCCTAGCTCTCCCCATAAACCTATCATCCACAGCCACATTCACATCAACCCCAACCCTATAGTGCAATGATCCTTGTCTACCCCATACCTAATGATCTTGTAGTTGCAGTTTTCAAGGTCTTCCCTACACTGGATTTAAGGCAGTGCAGATCTAGAGAGGTGTGGTTATGACATCATCTCCCACTCACTACCTCACTACTCCCCTGCTCACACAGAAGGGAGTAGTGACAGACTGTGTGCCACAAAATTCACCCATCCTGCCTGTCACTGCTCATCCAAAGTACAACCAATGGAGAAAGTGACTACTGGTTACTGTACACAGACTGGAACACCACTACCAACTTGGATTTATGAATGAATTTGGTAGGGGCCATACACAGCACTGTATTTAGAGTGAGGCTGACAAGGCATTTGCCTGGGGCGGCATTTTCAGGGGTGGCAAAAAAGCTTAAGGCCCCTAAGATGCTAACATCTACCTAATGTAGGAGGAAGGCAGTGAGGGAGCGCTCTCCGTCGCGCGCACCACAGTGATGCTGGAGCCGGAATATGACGTCACTCCGGCCCTGGTGTGTCTGTTAGGGAGAGTGTGTGTCAGTAAGTGTGTCTGTTTGTCAGTGAATGTGTGTCTGTCACAGAGTGTGCGTCTGTCAGTGTGTGTATGCGATGTCTGTCACTGAGAGTGTGTATCTGTTAATGAATGTGTGTCTGACACTGAATGTATATGTGTCTGTCAGTTAGTGTGTATGTGTGTTTGTCAGTGTGTGTCTGTCAGTGAGTTTATGTGTGTCACAGTGTGTGTGTGTCTGATACTGAGTGAGTGTGCGTCTGTCAGTAAGTGTGTATGTGTATCTGTCAGTAAATGTGTGTGTCAGCGTGTATGTGTGTCTATCGGTGAATGTGTGTATGTGTCTGTCAGTGAGTATGCATGTGTGTCTTGTTAGTGAGTGTGTATGTGCATCTGTCAGTGAATGGGTGTTTGTCAGTTAGTGTGTATGTGTGTCTGTCAGTGAGTGTAACTGTGAATGAGTGGGTGTGTATGTCTGTGAGTGTGTATGTTTCAGTGAAAGTGTGTGTTGGTTCAACAGTGTGTGTGACAATGACTGTCTGTCAGTGAGTGTATGTCAGTGTGTACATCAGTGAAGGTGTGTGTCTGTCAGGCAAAGAGCGTGTTAGTTTTTAACAGGAAATTTAATTTAGAAGGGGGGGGGCAGAGTTTTTGTCATGCCTAGGACAGCACAAAACCAGAATACACCACTGGCCATGCATCTTAAACAAAAAGGAACATATTTAAGGATTATACTTATTTTAGTGCTGAAGTGTTTTATTTAAAAACTATTATTTTAAATCAAGTGTTCATTTAAATAAAGCTAGCAAAAAAAGTTTTTAAAATCAATGCTCTAGAACAGGGGATAGCACCCTCTGGATTGTGTCCTCCCCCTCTCCCCTCCTTCCGCCCCCCCCTCCCCTCCACTAACAGAATTACAGATTCTGATACATAGAATGACACTCATGCAGATACAACCACTGACATATGCAAATCCACAGACACACAGGTACATGTATAGACACACGGATAGATACACACAGATACCCATACATACAAAATTAGATACACATACAGACACATACACACGTGCAGATGCACAGACACACAGATATATACACATACAGATACACAGACAGAAAGATACACACACACACATACAAACACAGAGATATACACAGACACAAATGCAGGCAGACACACATGTACAAATACAGACACACAAATACACATACACACAGATAATATATACAGAGATACACACGCACAGGTAGACAGACATACAGATACATACACAAACACACATACACACAGACAGACATGCACATATGCAAAGTGTACAATTTAAGCCACCTTTCTGTTTCCTAGCTTTTAGTTGCATGATGGTGGCTTCTACGTGGTCCATTAGGCTTGCTGAAGCTGTTGGCATTTGGAGTGTCTCCCACTCTGTTACCGTCCTCTCATCCTCCCTCCAGCACAGCCTGTTGATAGCTGGGAGGAAGTGACCGGCTGTCACTTCCTCCCAGCACTGATATCACAGGAGCCCAATCACACTATAAAGGGCTGCAGCCCTGATGGGGCCCCTGAGGATACAATACCATTGGGTGGCCTTCTAAGCGTGCGGGCTCATGGTGTAGCTGCTTTAGGCCCCCCTAGAGTGAGGGGGCCCTGGGCAGCTGCCCCATTTACTCTGCATAAAAGACAGCCCTGTCTGTAATCAGACTTTAAGAAAGCTTATGGCCTCCCAGAGTAACCTCTACTTCACATACCTGTCCCTTGCTCTCCTAAAGGATAGCATTCTATTCTCTCCTCTAGCTCTGCTTCACTCCACCTTGTTTGATTTCTACCTCCTATACTGTTGTGTTTTACGCCCCACCTCCTATAGACTGTACGCTCGTTTGAGCAGGGCCCTCTTCAACCTATTGTTCCTGTAAGTTTTTGTAATTGTCTCATTTATTGTTAAATCTCCCCCTTTGATAATATTGTAAAGCGCTATGGAACATGCTGGCACTATGTAAATACCAGTAATAATAATAATATGTCAACCATGAGTTAAAGCCAAAAATCAAGGAAGTGGAATGTGATGAGGAAAAAGTGGAACTTTATGGGTATATATCTGCTTGGGGCAAGAAGGATGTGACGAATGCCCACTGGCTCCTGGAGGAATGTGGGGGCTAGCCTCCTGCACACTGACTATGTGCCATGCTAAAAGGCTATTAAAAGACTTGGTTCGTGGGATTCCCTTGGACTGTTCGGGGACCACCTCTGGGCTTGTTAACCCCTGGTAACCTTTCCTGACACTTCAATTATCGTGTGTTCTAATTGTGCGGCTGGGTGGCCGCCGTTCGTATGCTCGAACACGTGGAAACTGTGTTGGCGGCCATCTTCCATTTATCGAATGGAACTAAAATCGGACACAGAAACTCCTGAACACTGCGAACTTTGACGAACACCTGCTTCCTTCCCACACATCAGGAGAGCGCCGTTCAGTAGGTTTGTTCGTATGAACCATACAAACAAACGCTTCCAACGAACCAGAGTGTGCGTTCAGTATTTCTTTCGCATGGAAGTACCGCAGTTGACCGGCAAAAGCACATAACGCCCTGGAACTGTTTTGGTCATAGGACCATGTGTGCGGCCGGTCAGAACTTTACCCCGGTCGCGTTTCAGCTGTGTTTGTGGGATCTGAGTGCTTTTTCAGATATGTTGGGCACTCAGATCCAGACTATCCAATGATGTATAAACTATGGGGGTTCCTGTTTTTTGTGTGTTTTCTATAATTTGTCAATTTATGCTTAGTCTTGGTGACATGACATTTTGAGGACAATTTGTCGGTGAGTTTATGGGAGTGTCTGGGCCGTGTTTACTGTGTCCCTGTATTGTATAAAAGCAGGCCATAGAGCATGGAGTAAACAGATTTATTTTACCCCTTCATTAAGTCTTGGCTGATGTTTGGGGGAACTTGGACTATAATCACTACTGCGCTTGGGGGATTCTTCACGGATATAATCAGCTGGAGTATAGGGATCCTTTACAAAGGGAAATCAGTTATTGGTTGGGATATGATTATAAACAACCTAATGTTAATATTGATGAGGAAGAACAGCTGTTTAAGCAAATTGGGATAACTGCAAATCTGGGTAACACATTAATTATTGGAGATTTGAATTACCTGGACATACATTGGAACAGAGTGACAAGTAGTTCAGTAAATGGAATTATGTTTTTGAACTTGTTAAATGACACCTTCATGTCACAACTTGTACAAGCACCAACTTGAAAGGATGCTTATCTAGACCTGGTTTTAAGAAACAATGTATATCTTTTGACCAACATTCAAGTAGTGGAGTGTCACGGCAAGGGTGCATAAATTAATGTATATGGAGTATTGCAATTTATTTTAATTTGTGTAGTGCATAGATGAACTGGCTGCTTAGTAGAGGTGGTATTGTCAATTCCAAAAGGGGTTAATTTGATTGTATGGGAGGGCAGAAGGTTTACAGCCTAAATTCCTCTTTGAAGCTGGGACCCCAACAGAGCTACTCTGTAAGGTGTGAGAAGTCACATATAAGTGGCCTGGAAGTCTGGTTTAAAGTTAAACTAACTCTCTAATTTGCCATGTGTCTGGATTCCCTCTTACACAGGGGGTCCTTTGAAATCTTAATAGCCATTAGCCTTGTGTTCCAGTATCATATCCAAAAGAAACACAAATACTTACCCACAGATTAATAAGTAAGCTGAATCTTTATTATATTTAGAATGGGACAAGTACAATCTAATCAAGCCAAAACATGATTTGCATAACTTAACCATAGGTGAAGGGATTGTGAAGTCCGCTGTATTTTATAACAAGTACGGAGTGTGACATATCTATGGAATTGAAAAATGGTAACAAATTCATAGATGCAATTATTATTTTGTGGCAAGTACATAAGAGGAGATAGAACCAAATGTTTCCATTTGGATTGATGTTGGTCTGGAACACAAGGGGCGTGATCACTTATTGTCTCTATAGGTATGCCTTATTTGTACCCTTGGTGCCAGGCTTGGTAATCCACAGGGTATATATCCAATGATACTGAAATGTGTATTGTACTTGCTTGGGGCCAAAATCTAATTTTGAGTGAATCACCATCTTCCCTGCCAGAGACCCCCTGGGCAGAAGCTATACTTTGAAAACCTAAGGAGTAAGTGATTAGGACTTCTGTTATTTTATCCCTTTTGTTTTTATCTGTTGTTGGTGTAACTAATTTGATTGTCATCTATATTTTTGTATGCACTGTGACTATTGTTTGCTCCTAATAAATATTCCTTTATTAAGTTCTGCATTTGTCTGGTAAAGAATCACGTTACCTGAAGAGACTAATTACCGAGTGTTTTGCAATTGCATAGATATTGTGCTAAGTTGTATTTGGTGGATTTTTTATTATCTAGTGCACACAAATAGTGAACTTTAACCCTTTCACCACCACAACTACTTCACGCACACTCTTGATGTAGGGTGCGTTCGTGACAAGGAGCACTTGGGAAATAGTGAATACAATATAGTGTCCTTTGAAATAATCTCAAAAAACAAAAGCACATGGAAAATATTAAAACATATAATATTAAAAAGGCCAATTTCAATAGGATAAGTGCAGCTTTAATATATATATATATATATATATATATATATATATATCAGACCAGACTCTGGCACTCAACCCCCCCCCCCCCCCCCCCCCAAAAAAAAGTATATAAGATATGTATTACCAGGGTGCCTCCAGGCCAATAGACAAAAAGGTGAAAATCAGGAGCACTCGCTTGGATTTGTCAAATGTGAATAAACTGTTTAATCACAACTCAGCATCAACGTTTCGACCCTTCAGGGTCACGTTGATGCTGAGTTGTGATTAAACAGTTTATTCACATTTGACAAATCCAAGCGAGTGCTCCTGATTTTCACCTTTATATATATATATATATATATATATATATATATATATATATTAATATATTTTTATTTTAGTTGTGCATTGCATGACAAGTTTACAAAAAAAACATTTCTCAAAAGACATGAACAATAGTCAATATAGGTGTAGCGGATTGGTACTGGGCTGTCCTACGAAATTCATGGGAATAACTGTATTCATGTATATTGCCAGTTTTTATGTGTGTAAAATAATGTATTCCTCTGGTTGTTCGGTAGAATCATTCGAATAAAGCAAGGGAATGAAACTACCGAACAACCAGACCTCCTTGTGTGAAGTGTGCCTTCAATTACCGGTTGCAACAATGTTGCAAACGGGTAATTGGCAATCTATGTAATGTATTCTTTGTCCTCTGGGTGGCCGCCATTCGGGAAACGAACACGTGGCGGCGGCCATCTTAAACTCCCGAACAGCGGTGTTTTGCCGTCGAGTGTCTGGAACTAAAATCGGACACTCGACTAGGCAAACACCGCTGAGACCTCCATACTTCCAGAAGTTCGTATGGGAACTACCGAACGGCCCGCCGTTCGGTAGAAAGAACCCCACGAACTAGGGGATTCATTCGAATCCCCCTTAGGCTCCATAACCCAGGCAATTTGTCTGTTTTCATTCCCTTGTCTGTGACTGACCGCAGGGCCAAAATGCATGGAACTGTTTTCGGATACTTTACCCATGTGGTCGGTCAAATCTGTACCTGGTCATAACTCCCGAACCCCTGGTCCGATCTGGGTGATTTTTGAGTATGTTGCTCACCCAGATCAGGGCTATCAGGGGATACCATTCTTAAAGAGGTACCCCTATGTTTAGGGGAACATCCAGAAACTGGGGAAATTCATGTACAGTATAAGGGGATTATGATGTGCGAGGAGGGGAGGAGATGTGTGGGAGGTTACTAATCACCGATTGGACACTGTACTGATTGTTAGAAACTCCTCCCTTGCATGGGAGCATGCTTTATAAGGCACTGTGGAATAAAGCTTGTCAGTTCTGCTCCTGAAACTGTGTGTCGTCCAGTTATTGGGATTGCTGTTGGGATGCTGCTGTATTACTTTACCTGCTGGAAACCTTGCCTGTGGATTTAACATCATCTTGTTCCTGAGCCTCACTGGGATCTTTAGTGGAGAATAGCTGTGAGATATCGGCTCTCCGCTACAATAGGTATAACGTGAATGTTGAGGAAACTGCACATTTTTAGTAATTAAGAAGCATTAGGAACACAGGACTATGTTGATGTGACACAAAAAAAAAAGCAGGGTGCATCATAAAACTGTGGTAGAATAACAAAACATAGAAAAAACGCTGTTATTGCAGCTACATTTGCATAAGGCTGGTATGCAAAATAGGGCAACAAAATAACTAGTTAACCCCTTAAGGACTGTTTTTGCGATGTTGTACATTTGCGACCAGGCCTCTTTTTACACTTTTGTGGTGTCTGTGTTTAGCTGTAATTTTCCGCTCTCTCATTTACTGTTCCTATACAAATTATATATTGTTTTTTTCAGGATAAAAAGGGCTTTCTTTACATACCATTATATAAAAAATATGTTTTTTTACTTTTACTTGAAAAATCTTTTACTCATCTACAAAAGTGAATGAAAAAACTGCTAAATAGATTTAAAATGTTGTCCTGAGTTTAAAAATACCCAGTGTTTACGTTCTTTTTTGCCTTTTTTTGCAAGTTATAGAGCTATAGGTACAAGTAGGATATTGCAATTTCAAAACATACATTTTCAAAATTTATCAGTAGTGACATTGTAACACTATTATCTGTCATAAATCTCTGAATAACACCCCACATGTACATATTTTTTTTAAAGTAGACAACCCAGGGTATTCAATATGGGGTATGTCCAGTCCTTTTTAGTCGTCACTTAGTCAGGCCAAAGTTAGCGTTCATATTTGTTTGTGTGTGAAAAAAGTAAAAAACTAAATTGAACGCTAATTTTGGCCAGTGTTTGTGACTAAGTGGCTACTAAAACAGACCGGACATACCCCATTTGCAATACTTTGGGTTGTCTTCTTTTGCAAATGGTATGCCATCATGGGGGTAATTCTTATTCCTGGGCTACCATACGCTCTCAAAGGCAACGTAACCAACTTAACCAACCTAAAAATATTTGACCCATATATTTGACCCTGTAACTTTCAAAAACGCTTTAAAACCTGTACATGGGGGATACTGTTATACTCGGGAGACTTTGCTGAACACAAATATTAGTGTTTAAAAACAGGAAAACGTATCACAACAATTATATCATCAGTAAAAGTGCTGTTTGTGTGTGAAAAATTCAAAAATAAGTCACTTTCACGGACAATATCATCGCTGTGATATGTTTTACTGTTTTGAATCACTAATATTTGTGTTCAGCGAAGTCTCCCGAGTAAAACAGTACCCCCATGTACAGGTTTTAGGGTGTCATAGAAAGTTACAGGGTAAAATATAGTGCTAGCAAATTAAATTCTCTGGACTTTCGGCCTGGTTGGCAGGCAGGTCCCTCAAATTGCAATCAATAAAATTACTTAATTATGTAAAAATATTACATAAATACGCATGTAGAATTTAAATATATATGCATATTTATATATTTGAAGTCTATATTTATATAATTATTTATGTAATTTTGTATATGGACATATATTTCGTATTATTTTTATTTATTTATATATACATAGATATACAATTTCATTCTAAGTGTATTTTGATATAAATATATATATATATATTACATAGTTACATAGCTGAAAAGAGACTTGCGTCCATCAAGTTCAGCCTTCCTCACATATTTTGTTGCTGTTGATCCAACAGAAGGCAAAAAACCTAGTCTGAAGCGCTTCCAATTTTGCCACAAATTAGGAAAAAATTCCCCCACTAATTAGAAATTATATCCCTGTATGTTATGTTTTTGTAAGTATTTATCCAATTGCAGTTTAAACATCCGTAGTGACTCTGACAAAACCACCTCTTCAGGCAGAGAATTACATATCCTTATTGCTCTTACTGTATAAAAACCTTTTCTTTGCCTTAGATGAAATCTCCTTTCTTCCAGCCTAAATGTGTGACCCCGTGTCCTATGTATAGCCCTGTTTATGAATAGATTACCAGATAAAGGTTTGTACTGGCCCCGAATATATTTGTATAAAGTTATCATATCCCCTCGCAGGCACCGTTTTTCCAAACTAAACAGATGTAATTTTTTTAACCTTTCTTCATAACTAAAATGCTCCATTCCTTTTATCAATTTTGTAGCTCGTCTCTGGACTTTTTCTAGTGCCATGATATCTTTCTTTAGAACAGGCGCCCAAAATTGCACAGCATATTCAAGGTGTGGTCTTACCAGCAATTTATAAACAGGCAAAATTATATTTTCATCCTGAGAATTTATGCCCCTATTTATACATGACAAAACCTTACTGGCTTTAGCAACTGCAGATTGACATTGCATATTCTATGAATACCAATCAAAGGTTACCTCTTTTTACGGAGGAATGTATATAACAAAAGTGCTTAAAAAATAAAAGTGATTTACAGGCAGCTCTATACACTTGTGTGGAAATATCCTCTATTCCACTAAACAAATTTGTAGATTTTAGTGCGGTGTAAGTGACAGAGACCTACACCTATAAGTGGAGCGCTCAAACACATATATAGCTTACCAAGTGTTATTTCATCCAATGGTACAGTATGGGGTACATGTCAAAGAAAATACAAAAAGATACAATATAGTGCAGATGGTATTTAAAGTGGCAATGCAATAATTATAACAATATTGTGATGGATTATACACTCACATTTCAAGGAGCCTGTATATAGAAAACACTGTCTCCGTATTGAGGCTTGTGTGCTTTTTATGGTAGCACCTCCCTTCTACTTCGACTTGGAAAAATTCTCAAAGACATAAAAAGAGAGCGGACCAATGTGTAGATTGTGACAATAAAAACACAGGTATGTGTTAGTAAATGTGGTGCTCACCTGGTCCTGAGCCTATGGGTCCCGGCTCTAGGTATATAGATTTTGTGCCAATTTAAATGGGGATGGCACTACCCCTATGACAGCTGACTGAAGAAGCTCTATTTGAGAGTGAAACGCGTATTGGCCACTTTTAAAAGGACTTTTATTGAGGACTTTTTGAAACATTTGTTTTTATATCTATTTTATACCAATAAATTTGTTATTTTTACTCAAGATCCCACTTAAGTCCTTTTTGGAGCCTCCAAAGAATCATCATAGGGATAGTGCCATCCCCATTTAAATTGGCACAAAATCTATATACCTAGAGCCGGGACCCATAGGCTCAGGACCAGGTGAGCACCACATTTACTAACACATACCTGTGTTTTTATTGTCACAATCTACACATTGTTCCGCTCTCTTTTTATGTCTTTGAGAATTTTTCCAAGTCGAAGTAGAAGGGAGGTGCTACCATAAAAAGCACACAAGCCTCAATACGGAGACAGTGTTTTCTATATACAGGCTCCTTGAAATGTGAGTGTATAATCCATCACGATATTATTATAATTATTGCATTGCCACCTTTAAATACCATCTGCACTATATTGTATCTTTTTGTATTTTCTTTGACATGTACCACATACTGTACCATTGAATGAAATAATGCTTGGTAAGCTATATATGTGTTTGAGCGCTCCACTTGTGTAGGTCTCTGTCACTTACACCGCACTAAAATCTGACATTGCATATTGCTGCCTAATTTGTTGTCTATAACAATTCCCAAATCCTTCCTTAGGTTATCCCTAATTCACTACCATTTAGTGTGTAAGTTGCTTGTGCATTCTTAACCCCGAAGTGCATAACTTTGCATTTCTCTACGTTAAATTTCATCTGCCATTTTAGTGCCCTGTCCCCCAATCTATCCAAATCCCTCTGCAGCAAAGCAATATCCTGCTCACATTTTATTACTTTACAAAGTTTTGTCATCTGCAAACACTGAAACATGGCTTTCAATGCCTATTTCAAGATCATTTATAAATATGTTAAATAGAAGTGGTCCCAAAACAGAACCCTGAGGGACACCACTTACCACTTTTGTCCAGCCTGAAAATTTACCATTAATTACAACTCGTTGTACTCTATCCTTAAGCCAATGTTCTACCCAAGAACAAGAATATTCATCTATACCAATTTCTTTTAGTTTGAAGACTAACCTATTGTGAGGAACCGTATCAAATGCCTTGGCAAAATCCAAGTAGATCACATACTTCTACTTACTTCTTCGTAGAATGCAATTAGGTTAGTTTGACATGACCTATGTTTCAGAAAACCATGCTTATTATTGCTAATAACAAAGTTCTTCCCAATGAATTCCTGAATATTATCCCTTAATAGCCCTTCAAATATTTTCCCAGTTACAGAAGTTAAGCTCACATGTCTATAATTTCCAGACAAGGATTTTGAACCCTTTTTAAATATAGGAACAATATCTGCCTTCCTCCAATCCTCCGGTACAACACCGGAAACAAAAGAATCTTGAAAAATGAAATACAGAGGTTCACTTATTTCCCCACTTAGCTCCTTAAGTACTCGTGGGTGAATACCGTCAGGCCCCGGAGCTTTATTTACATTAATTTTCATTATTTACATTAAAATAGCTGTAGCACCTTGTCTCAAGTTATCCAATCACAAGTTATCTGCAAGTTTTTTGCAGCAATCATTTGCATATCTCTTGCCATAGGATCCTCAATAATATATACTGAAGAAAAATAGTTATTTAAAATTTCTGCTTTTTCCTGGTCTTCATTAGCTAATAAACCAGACTCTGTTTCCAGTGTACCTACACTTTCATTTTTTGTTTTTTTTAGAATTGATGTACTTGAAAAAAATGTTGGCGTTGGTTTTGCATTCTTTAGCTATCAATTTCTCATTTTCTAGTTTAGCCACTTTAATTGCCTTTTTGCAAGCGTTATTGACTTCCTTATATCTTAAATAGGATGCCTCTGATTTGTCTGATTTAAATCCTTTAAATGCCCTTTTCTTATTTTTAATCTCTTGTTTTACTTCTCTACTAAGCCACATTGGTTTTAATTTGTATCTTTTATATTTATTACCCAATGGTACATACTGAGAAATGTACCTTTCTAATATTTGTTTGAATAGTTTCCATTTATCCTCAGTGTTTTTATCACTAAGGAGTTTATGCCAGTCGATATGTTGTAGAGCTGCCCTAATCTTATTGAAATTGGCTTTTTAAAAATTATTTGTTTTAGTATACCCCACTTGCTTTTGCTTTTTTGAGTTTATTTCAAATTTTACCATATTGTGATCACTATTTCCCAAATGCTCCTCTACTTGAATGTTGGTTAAAAGATCAACATTGTTTGTTATGACGAGATCCAGACAAGCATCCTTTCTAGTTGGTGCTTGTACCAGTTGTGACATAAAGGTGTCATTAAACACATTCAAAAACCTGATTCCCCTTGCTGAAGTACTAGTCCCTCTATCACAATTTATGTCTGGGTAATTAAAATCTCTAATAATTAACGTGTTACCTCGATTTGCAGCTCTCTCAATTTGCTCTAACAGCTGTTCTTCCTCAATAATATTTACATTAGGTGGTTTATAACATATCCCAAACAATAATTGATTTCCCTTTTCTTTGCCCCAAGCAGATAAAGTCTCCACATTTTCCTCATCACACTCCACATGCCTAAGATTTGACTTTAACTCATGGTTGACATATAAACATACCCCACCACCCTTCTTGTTTTTCCTATCCTTCCTAAATAACGTGTACCCATTTAAATTAACTGCCCAGTATTGTGTCTCATCCCACCATGTTTCTGTTATGCCCATTATATCATATTGTTTAGAGTATGCTATTGCCTCTAGTTCCCCCATTTTGTTATATAGGCTCCTTGCAT
Organism: Pelobates fuscus; assembly: GCF_036172605.1. NCBI lineage: Eukaryota > Metazoa > Chordata > Amphibia > Anura > Pelobatidae > Pelobates > Pelobates fuscus. The sequence goes on from NC_086323.1 coordinate 43,335,722, forward strand.
TAGTAAGCATACATTTAATATTATCATGAGTCTTTTGTACTTTTTGTAAATTATCAATATTACATACCTCCTCTGTTCTGAGCTTTCCCCTCCCCCATCTCCACCCCCTTTGTTCTGAGCTAAAGCCCATCTCCTTTCCATCCTATCTCCATTTTCTAGATTGCTTTGACCCTCCCCCCCCACCACTAGTTTAAAATCTCCTCCAACCTTCTAGCCATCCTGTCCCTCAGCACAGCAGACCCTATTCCGTTTAGGTGCAATCCATAATGACTATACAGGTTGTACCCAAGCGCAAAATCGGCCCAGTGCTCTAAAAACCCAAAACCCTCTTTCCTGCACCAAGACTTTAGCCACGCATTGACCTCTCTGATCTCCCGCTGCCTTTCTGCTGTAGTGCGCGGCACAGGAAATATTTCTGAAAAAATTACCTTGGAGGTCATTTTCTTTAGCTTACTTCCTAGTTCCCTGAACTCATTCTTTAGGAGCTTCCATTTTCCTCTGACTTTGTCATTGGTACCAATATGGACCATGACAGCTGGGTCATCTCCAGCCCCTCCCAATAATCTCTCCACCGTGTCGGCAACATGCCAGACCCGAGCACCCGGGAGACAGCAAACTGTCCGGTTGAGTCGATCAGAGTGGCAGATTACCCTATCTACTCTCTTAATAATAGAGTCCCCTACCACCACAACCTGTCTAGACTTCCTTACCCTCTCAACCCCACCCATACTAGAGGGGCTGTTCCCACGGCTGTTAGCAGGAACAGCTTCCTGCAGTACAGCTACTCCTGAGCTGATGCTCCCAACATCTTCACTCAAACGGGCAAACTGTTAGGCTTCATGAGATCAGGACTAGTTAAACCTTTTCTCTTCCCTCCCCCCCCCCCCGCTTCCTCGCCCCACTGTCACCCAGCTATGTGCTTGTTCCCCATCTGTCTTATCTCCTCCCTCACCACTACCTGTCCCCACTAAACTCTGCTCAGTGAGCAGCAGACTCCTTTCAAGATTATCAATCTCCCTCAGTGTTACAATTTGCCTCTCCAGATCTCTAATCTGAGCTTCCAGAATTGCCACTCGTTCACACCCACCACAGAGGTATGGACCCTGGACAGATATATCCAGGCATGCATACATGCAGCATGATGTACACTGAGTAAAACTTGTAATCTTGCTAGCACTCATCCCCAGTTACAAAAACTATATTTACCCTCTTGGTTTAAAAAACTCCTGTTGTTTTAACTCCTACTTAAAAGAGACTACTTTCAAGCAAACTCCAGTGAGCAAGCTCTGTGAGTAAGTAGTGGGTTTATATTGGCAATACAAATCCCACACAGGTGGAAATTAAGGGGCACTCCCCCTAATTAGCTCAGCAGCAGCAGCACCCACAAGGAGGGGAATAGAAACAACAAGTGAGGGAACACAAAGGAGGGAAAACGTTTTAAATAACACCAGCAAGGAGAAAATATAGAAGAAGAAAAAAAAAAGGGACAAAGTTTAAATATATCCAGCAAAGAGCAAGCTCTGTGAGTCAGTAGTAATATATATATATATATATATATATATATATATATTACTATCAAAATACAGTTAGAATAAAATTTCATATAGATATATAATTCTTTTACATTTGTATTATTATTTTTACATGTTTTTATTTAATTTAAATTACTTATTATTTGTATTTTATGATATATTATATATATTATATATATATATATGTATGTAATTTAATTATAAGTGTATTTCTATATTAATATATGTACATATTAATATAAAAATACACCTAGTATGACATTATATATATGATATATAGACATATATTATATAAATATAATAATATTTTTATTTATTAACATTAACCTTTATTTTTTTTATTTTACACTAGCAGGGAGACTGCATGTCTGCACAGGCAGTCCCCCTGCAGGCAGACACATGGACACCTATTGTGACCATGTGACCGCTCTGTTGAGCGATCACATGGCCACAGGGGTCCTAATCCGCCATGGGGAGACTGTCTGGGCTGCAGGCAGTCTCCCCACACCGGGAGAACCGCCAATCGCTGTTGGGGGAACGAAGGCGATCGGGTAAGTACATCTGACCGTTAGGACGGTTCAGGACCGTCAGCGGTCGGCAACGCAAAAATGCCGATGACCGTCCTAGGTCCTGAAGGGGTTAAATGTATATATTATATATTTTTAGTGCATTATATAGTTTATGACTTAATTGCTTGCTCTCCAATGTTCTATATATTTTTTTTATGGTTGTCACCACATGTCCCCAAAGGCCAGTCCTAGTTAAAAGTTTGTATGTTAGTTCTTTTTGCAACTGTGTGTCCTGTGTGGATTTTTAGGGATCCCAGTAACAGAGTTTTCTGACCTGTTAGCTGGCTGCATGATCCCTCTAGCCCGGGACAAATCAAAAGGAGAGCTAGGCCTGAAAACCAAAAGTGCCTTTATAAAGGTAAGAGCTGATCACTATAAACAGAGGTGTTGATACCTGCGTAGGAAGAATAAGCCAAAGAGGAATATGCAGTGGGGATGATACCTGCCTGGAAGGAGCTGTTCCCTGGTCCAGGGTAGAAGAGATCAAAGTCAAGCTTTGGGGATTGGGTCTGAAGAGCTCCAGGGAGCCTGATAACGGACTTGATGCAGGTGCTCGGTCAGAGTCACAAATAATAATCACATTTACATAAGTGTTTGACTGCTCTATAACTGCAGACTCACACGACACAATATTCATATAACAAAACTGAGAAGCTCTGTTAACCAATGCAGGACAGTAAGAAAGTACTGCAGTAGTGCCAGGGGTGTACCTATAGCATTTGGTACCCGAGGCAGATACTGTACTTGCCCCTCACCCCAAAGAAAAATCTTTCAAATATAAAAAATATTTTTGAAATGTTTTCAATAATATTTTTTGCATGTTAGAAAGAGTCCGCTCGTGGCCCCATTAGATACTACGATGGAGCCTAATTGGCCCTGGAGAAGGGTCTCTCTAACACTCTGGCCCTCATTCACAATATAGTAATATAACATAGCTCTCTTGTGGTGGAATCTCGGTAAAAATAAATTTAGTAGGCCGAGATTACCACGTGGCATGTGTACGTGCATATGCTGACGTATCGATCAGTTGGTTGCACGAGGCAAGATACGATCAGTAGTGTACGGAGCATGTGCAAGAATACAGGATGTAGTATTCCCCCTCCTCCATTGTGCTGGACAAGCCATGCGGTCAAACAGGAAGTTAATTCTTATTTGTGTTGATTGGTTAAGAGAATGTGCGGGTGGAGCTTAATATGGGAGGAGTTATGTGCCTATATAAGGAGCCTGCACTATTGTCCGGGGCTCAGAATTTGCTGTATTTTGGTGACATTAGTCCCTCTGAGTCCCGATCGGTGATCCAATAAAGAATCTCTTCCTTCCTGAAGAAACCTGTGTCCATCTCTCTGTGCTTGGCTTCCGTCAGTTTCTCCGGTATCATTTGGTGCATTGGCCGGGAAGCTCATCGTTCAACGGTAGCTGAGAGGCAGAGGCGTGAGACGGTCTATCTTTGCCCACGTTCTCTACGGCTGCACCCCTGAACTTCTGCGTGGACCTCCCTTCGTCTCGGCGCCACTGGTCTGTTGTCCAGGAGATCATCGGCCTCTACGTGAGAAGTGCTGGGGTGTCCCCGTCGATGAGTGTGAACTCAGGTTCAGGAACGAGGAGGTAAGACAACTGCTGTTTTAGACGGCAGGACCCACTAGGGGTATACCGATTGTGCGGTAGGCCCAAAGGGGTTTTGAATCTGTGTATCTGCCCCCTCTGTCGGAGGGAAGGAGCGAAGGCGCACCGCTCGATCGAACGCTCTTTAGTCAGACCGTTTGATTTGGTTAGTCAGGCGGGGTCCTGGTGTAAATAGCCCTAGCCGGACACCGGTGTCTTGTCTAGACTAGCGTTCTAGGGTGTATATTACATTCGCTAGGTCGGAGGGACCGGGAGACTAAGCGGCGCCTGTGTAAATTCGGTTCGCTAGCTCTCAACCTATCTGGGCTAAGTGGGAAGGCGTGTAAATTTGGAACCCACTAGACTTTTGATAGTGCGACTAAGAGGCGCCTGTGTAAATTCGGTTCTCTAGCTCGCTATATATGTGGTGATTGGGCAGTGTGGCTAACCAAAACGGGTGTATATAGTTTTAGGTAGTCCATCAAGGTACTGGCCAATAGTTTAGTTGGGAATTGTAAATGTGTTAACGATTGTTTAGTAAAGTGTATATCTTGTTAGATAGCGCGAGCTCAGCCGTCTAGCGAGAGAGTTAATAGTGTGTTGCTGTATCATAGTGCACGGTACCATAACCCTGTATATTTACTGACACTGTATATAAGTACTAATCATTGTCGTCCATTGCATGTTTAACACCATAACCACTAATAATTGTATTGTGACCTTAACTTGTGCTTTGACTTATGCTAACCGTACTGTAACCGCTATTTGTAAAAGACGATGTTACTGGGGTGTGTTAAAGACGGGTAATTCATATATAGAGAATTATAGCGTGGGTGACTGTATAGTTACGCCAAAGGGCATAATATTGATTATATAGTGACTGGTGTAACAGCTGTGTGTGTACGGGAATTCCCTGAGTGTTTATTGTTATTGTGTACGTTTCACTTGGTAACCGTACCACGTGGTGCTGTTGCCAGAGGAAACGGGTGTGACTGTTGAATAGTACGCGTGTATAGTATTCGTTGTCGACGACGTTCCATTGTTAAGTATGGGTGCGTCGCAGTCAACGATCCCGGATCCCTTAGGTTGTATGGTGAAGAATTTTAAAAAGGGATTCAAAACTTGTCATTTTGGGGTTAAAATGTCTCCTGTACGTTTGGTCACTTTGTGTACTAGGGAGTGGCCTACTTTGGTTGCGGCATGGCCGCCACGTGGCAGTTTGGATCCAACTCTGGTACAGCGCTTACACATGGCTGTATCAGGTAGGCCTGAACTTTACGGCCAGTTTCCTTATGTTGATTGTTGGAGACAGGCCGTAAATGACTCGCCAAAATGGCTCCGGACATGCCACGAGGAGCAATGTCGCCTCATGGTAGCTAGGACTTGTTCGTCCACTAGGACTGGTGTTAGGCCCATTTTGGACACGCCCCCTGAGTCCGAGATCCCTTTGCCGCCCCCTTACTTTCCGTTAAGAGGAAGTGACGCAAATGCAGGAAGTCCTGCAACCCTCCCCTCATTACCCCCATCCACTTCTGCTTCCTCCTCCAGTACAGGATCCACCCCCCCTCGTACTAAATCTCCCCTTCCGGAATCAGAACCAACCCCCATTAAAAACGAATATCCTGATTTGGCGCCACTTCAGACTTCCGGTCAAGCTTCATCTAGCTCGGCTCGAAGTGTTCTATTTACAACCTTTTCCCAAAACCAAGCTCCCATATCCCCATACCCTACTTCTCCCCGACTGGAACCTATGACTGACGCCCCTCCACGTAGCCCCATACAGACCCGACAGTTGACCGGTGCCCAACAATTAAGACACTATCAGATGCCTCTTCGTCTGAATCCCGGGTCAGCCTATATCGATGCCGCAGGCCAAATGGCACATGCTGACCCAGTCTTTGTATATGTCCCATTCACGACAACCGATCTTTTAAACTGGAAGACCCACAATTCCTCGTATACTGAGAAACCACAAGCTATGACTGATCTGTTCACCTCAATAGTACAGACACATAACCCGACATGGGCTGATTGCCAGCAGTTATTAATGACTTTATTCAATAATGAGGAAAGAACAAGAATAAATCAAGCGGCTATTAAAGCACTAGAGGATAAAGCCCGTACTTTAAACCAAGCCAATCCATCAGCATGGGCCGCAACACATTATCCCAACACCGATCCCGATTGGAATGTAAATGGTGCTGACATGGTTCAACTCAGAGCCTATAGAGACGCTATAATTGCTGGCATGAAAGCTGGAGGAAAGAAAGCTATTAACATGTCGAAGACAGTTGAGGTGATTCAGAAAAGCGATGAAGCGCCCAGTGTCTTTTATGACCGATTATTGGAGGCATACCGCTTGTATACCCCCTTTAATCCGGAAGACGCAGATAATTCCCGAATGGTGAACTCCGCCTTTGTCAGCCAAGCTTACGGAGATATTAAGCGCAAGCTACAAAAGTTAGAAGGGTTTGCAGGTATGTCAATCACCCAACTAATGGAGGTAGCGAATAAGGTTTATATGAATAGGGAAACAGAAAGCAAGAAAGAGGAAGAGCGCAAGATGCGTAAAAAGGCTGATATGCTAGCGGTAGCGATCGCAGGCGTAGATAGACGGGGCCCAGATAGAGGCAATAGTAGATGGAGTAGGGAGCCTTTGAGTAGGGATCAGTGCGCGTATTGCAAGGAAGAAGGGCATTGGAGGAACGAATGTCCGCAAAGAGAGCAGTACGAGAGAGACCTACCCAGGGCAGGCTACGGAAACTTTAGAGGCAGAGCGAGAGGTAGAGGAGGCCCCGGAGGGAGTAATGGTAATAGAGGGAGTAATGGGAACAGAGGAAGTGTTAGGGAAGACAGGTATATTCCAGCAGCGCAAAGGTCCCGCGATAGAGAAGGTAGGGACTTCGTAGGATTGGCTGACACGGTCATGGAGGACTATTGATACCGACCGGGCTCCATCCCCCTTGGTCGAGCGGAGCCTATGGTCGATGTATCAATAGGGGGGAAAAGGAGTGCGTTCATGATCGACACTGGTGCTGAACATTCAGTGGTGACTAATCTAGTTGCTCCTCCATCTGGAAGGACTATTACTGTGATAGGAGCAACTGGAAGAAGTGCTGAAAAACCGGTTCTTAAAAGTCGACTCTGTACACTGGGAGGCCACGTAGTAAAACATCAATTCCTTTATATGCCTGAATGTCCAGTCCAATTGCTGGGACGTGATATGCTATCCAAATTACAAGCGCAGATTACGTTCCTACCAAATGGAACAACATCTTTAAAGTTTAATGGACCTTCAGGTATCATGACATTATCCGTACCAAAGGAAGAAGAGTGGCGACTTTATACAGTGTTGACTAGCCAAAACCCTAGGAGTGATGAGACATTATTTAACATACCAGGAGTTTGGGCAGAGAACAACCCACCAGGACTGGCCCGCAATATTCCACCTATAAAAATTGAACTAAAACTTGGGGTTTATCCAGTGAGCCTAAGACAATACCACATCCCGCGGAAGGCTAAGAAGAACATCCAATCCTATTTGGATAAGTTCATACGGTATGGTATCCTAAAATTCTGTACTTCCCCCTGGAACACCCCATTGCTGCCTGTTCAAAAGCCCGGTACAGATGAGTATCGACCTGTGCAGGACTTGAGAGCAGTCAATGATGCGGTTGTTAGTATACATCCAGTTGTACCCAATCCATATAACCTGCTTGCTTTAATTCCGGGCGGGGCTACTTACTTTACAGTCTTAGACCTCAAAGATGCCTTCTTTTGCCTCCGAATTGCCGCAGAAAGTCAATGTATTTTCGCTTTCCAATGGGAGAACGCTGTAACGGGCTCAAAACGCCAAATGACTTGGACAAGACTGCCCCAAGGGTTTAAAAATTCACCTACCCTATTTGGTTCAGCCCTAAGTCAAGATCTACTGGATTTCGAGTCCATCCCAGGAGAGTGTGTATTGTTACAATATGTAGATGACTTGTTGATAGCAGCAGTTACAAAAGAAATCTGTCAGCAAGCAACGCACGATCTACTACACATTCTCTGGAAGGCAGGATACAAGGTGTCTAGAAAGAAGGCTCAGTTGTGTCTGCCAACTGTCAAATATCTGGGATTCCATATCTCTGAAGGTCAAAGAATTATGGGGCCAGAGAGAAAAGAAGCTGTCTGCCAAATACCAATACCCAAGAATAGAAGACAAGTGCGAGAATTCTTGGGGGCAGCAGGCTTCTGTAGGATATGGATTCCCAGCTATGCGATACTGGCAAAACCTCTGTACGCAGCTATCAAAGGTACAGAGCACGACCCCTTCCTATGGACCCAAGAACAGCAAACGGCATTTGAAGATGTGAAGAAGGCTTTGATGAGTGCCCCAGCATTAGGTCTACCTGATCACACACGACCATTCTACTTATACGTACACGAGCAAAGAAGAATGGCTGTGGGAGTATTGACACAGTACTTGGGATCATGGCAAAGACCTGTTGCCTACATGTCTAAGCAATTGGATGCAGTGGCCAGCGGACTTCCACCTTGTCTAAGAGCCGTAGCTGCAGCCGCCCTGCTAGTAGCTGAAGCCGATAAACTCACTCTGGGTCAAGAACTTTATGTACGAGTCCCACATGCAGTACAGACGTTGTTGGATTACAAAGGAAATCATTGGTTTAGTAACAGCCGTATGACCAAGTATCAAGCAATGTTGTGTGAAAACCCAAGAGTGCATTTAGAGACTGTAAACACCTTAAATCCAGCTACCCTTTTGCCACAACCTACTGAAAGTCAACATGATTGTTTGGAAGTAATGGATGAAGTATTCTCAAGAAGACCAGATCTTCGTGATTTTCCCATCCAGAACCCCGATGTTCAATATTACACCGACGGCAGTAGTTATTTGAAAGAAGGGATCCGCTATGCAGGATATGTAGTAACAACAATAGACAAGGTGATAGAAGCTCGGCCACTGGCGAAAGGAACATCAGCACAAAAGGCAGAATTGATAGCACTGACACGAGCGTTACAATTGGCTGAAGGTTTAAGAGTGAATATCTATACGGACTCTAAGTATGCGTTTTTAACCACTCATGCCCACGGAGCTTTGTATAAAGAAAGAGGACTACTGAATTCAGAAGGCAAAGAAATCAAATACGCAGCTGAAATCCTACAACTATTGGAAGCAGTGTGGGAGCCGAAAGAAGTCGGTATCATACATTGTCGAGCGCATCTGAGAGGAGATGGTGATGTAACCAAGGGAAATCGGATGGCAGATAGTGCAGCTAAGCGTGCTGCTGAATCAGGAAGACAGGAGTATGTGGGGCATATAGCTGCTCTTATACCAACTCTACTGTCCCAATGGACTCCAGTTTATACAGCTCAAGAAGAGGAGTGGTTAAAGACTGAACCGGGAAAGTATTTGGAGAACAAGTGGTATCAGCTAGAAGATGGAAGAATAGTCATACCAGCATCACTAGCGGTAGAAATTGTCCAAAATTATCATAACGGGACACATTCTGGGAGAGACAGTACTGAAGAATCTCTTAGAAAACATTTCTACATACCAAGATTGTCCAACTTGACTCAGGCCATTGTACGAAGATGTGTAACGTGTGCTAAAAATAATGCAAGACAAGGACCAGTAAAGCCACCAGGAGTCCAGTTTATGGGGGGACTCCCCATGTCCGATCTACAAATAGACTTTACAGTGATGCCTAAATCGGGTGGACATCGTTACCTGCTGGTAATTGTGTGCACTTATTCAGGCTGGGTAGAAGCATGTCCTACTCGTACAGAGAAAGCAGGAGAAGTTGTGAGATTCCTGCTACGAGAAATAATACCCCGATATGGACTACCCTGTTCTATAGGATCGGACAATGGTCCAGCTTTTGTTCATCAGTGCCTACAACAACTGACTCATATGCTTGATATAAAGTGGAGGCTTCATACGGCATATAGACCCCAGAGCTCTGGTAAGGTAGAGAGAATGAATAGAACTATAAAGAACCAGTTGGCTAAAATGTGTCAGGAAACCCAACTTAAGTGGAACGTTCTCTTACCCATAGCTTTATTGCGAATCCGCAGTACCCCTACCAGAAGGATGGGCCTCTCCTTTTGAAATCATGTATGGGCGACCACCTCCCGTACTTGGTAACTTAAGGGGGGATTTGAGTCAGTTGGGAGAAGGAATTACCCGGCAGCAGGTTGTAGAGTTGGGTAAGACTATGGAGGAGGTACAGAAATGGGTACAAGATAGATTACCTGTGAATATTTATCCCCCTGTTCATAGTTATCATCCAGGAGATCAAGTGTGGATTAAAGAGTGGAATAATGTACCGTTAGGGCCCAAGTGGAGAGGTCCTTATGTTGTTCTTTTGTCTACCCCTACAGCGATAAAAGTAGCCGAAGTGACTCCGTGGATACATCACTCCAGGGTTAAACCAGCAGCAGTCGATTCTTGGCAAGTTACAGCAGATCCAGAGAATCCCTGCAAGATCCGGTTAAAACGCACTATTCAGTCGGACTAACGAGGAACTATTGTGGATTACAAATTTTATTATTTTTGGGATTTGGTGCGTGAGTGAGAAGGCCATAATAAAGCCTGTCCGCTTACCAACACATAGTATATAAGCCAGGAAAGTCTCGAAGGGACACCTGTGAAGACGAGCAGAACTCCATTCCCTGCAGCCCTCACATCCTGGAAGCTGAGGCGCCTTCGCACGGACGAAGACTGAGGATGACGGCGAAAGATGTGCTTTTGATAGTGTTTATTTATATGTGTTTTTATATTCAGGAAGGTAGAGGTACCGACACTCCTAGCTGTGAGGTATGCATTAAGACTACGAGAACAGGTAACCATATTTCCCAAACCCTAATCTGGCATTCACAATACGAGTGTAAAGGAGATGTATCGAGATGTAGATACTTAAATATAGACTATAGTGTGTGCCATTTAGGAGTAGGAGAACCTAAGTGCTTCAGTCCGGAGTATCAACCTCGTACAATTTGGTTGGCTCTCAGGAATGGAGATCCTCAGGGGACCCTAATTAATAAGACGGTGTTAGAATCCGTACATTCTTCGGGTGTTCTGCTATTTGATGCGTGTAAAGCGATATCGAGTGGTAGAAAGCCGTGGAATGTATGTGGGGATCTTAGATGGGAGAGGACGTATGGGTCTAATGATAAATATATTTGTCCCAGTAGTAAAAATAAATATGTGAGTCCTAGATGCCCAAATAAAGACTATAACTTTTGCCCATATTGGTCTTGTGTGGGGTGGGCGACTTGGGGACAGACAGTAGATAAAGACATGATAGTGACTAAGTTGCCGACTAGCCCATATTGTAAGTCTATGGAATGTAATCCCATCCATATACTTATAAATAACCCCGATAAGTTCTTAGACAAATATGGCAATTTATTTGGGTTTCAGATATACGGGACGGGTTTAGATCCTGGGACATTATTGTTTATAGGGATAGAGACTGATACGGTATCCTCCCAAACTCATCAAGTATACCATTCCTTTTATGAAGAGATGAGTATAGATAATAAGATCCCCCACAATGCTAAAAACCTGTTCATCGATTTAGCCGAAAGTAGTGCCGGTAGTCTTAATGTTACCAACTGCTATGTGTGTGGAGGTACTAACATGGGAGACCAATGGCCTTGGGAAGCAAAGGAGGTAATGTCCGGTTCTGAGGCAGTTGACCAACTAATATCTACACAAGCCGATTATCATATGAGTGTTAGAGGTAAATCTGAGTGGAGATTAAAGACCTCCATCATAGGTTATGTTTGCATAGCAAGGAAAGGAATAATGTATAATACTTCTGTAGGAGAATGAACTTGTCTAGGGCAAAAAGCTTATGATGATGATACAAAGAATACAACTTGGTGGTCGGCTTCAAATGTCTCAGAACCATCTAACCCGTTTGCTAGATACGCCAATTTAAAGGATGTGTGGTTTGATTTATCCATCACATCTACCTGGAGAGCCCCAGCAAATTTGTACTGGATCTGTGGTAAGAAAGCCTATTCGGAATTGCCACAGGACTGGGAAGGGGCATGTGTGTTGGGTATGCTCAAACCATCCTTCTTCTTGTTACCGATTGAAACAGGTGAGACTTTAGGTGTTAAAGTGTATGATGTGAATCATAGGAAGAAAAGGGGACCCATAGAGATAGGCACCTGGGAAGATAATGAATGGCCTCCCCAGCGTATCATAGATTATTATGGGCCAGCCACGTGGGCTGAGGATGGTACCTTTGGTTACAGAACCCCTATTTATATGCTCAACCGTATTATAAGATTACAGGCGGTGGTTGAGATTATCACCAACGAGACATCACAAGCGCTCAATCTTCTAGCGAAGCATAACACCAGGATGAGGACAGCAGTCTACCAAAATAGATTAGCCTTGGATTACCTTTTGGCAGTAGAGGGAGGTGTATGTGGGAAGTTTAACCTGAGCAATTGCTGTCTTCAAATAGATGACGAAGGGCAAGCAATAGCTGAGCTTACTAGCCATATGGTTAAACTAGCGCATGTGCCTACTCAGGTATGGAAAGGGTATAATCCAAGTAGTTGGTTTGGTAGCTGGTATGAGTGGTTTGGAGGGCTTAAGGCAGTGGTAGGTGGAGTCCTACTAATTTTAATGTTGTGTCTACTCCTGCCGTGTCTTATACCCTTAGTAGTTAGGTCTGTGCAAAGCCTGATAGGAAATATAGCAGAGAGGAAGGCTGCTGCACAGATAATGGCGATTTATAAGTATAAGGCTTTAGATCAGGGAGAACCAATGCAGGAAGATGAGTGTTGAAGATTCACATCATAAGATAAGTCTGGTCTGGTTCAAGATAACTTGTGGTGTATGCAAACCAAGGTTAAGTGATGCCTCAAGTAATTGTAAAATATCAAGAGGCATCAAAGGGGGGAATGTGGTGGAATCTCGGTAAAAATAAATTTAGTAGGCCGAGATTACCACGTGGCATGTGTACGTGCATATGCTGACGTATCGATCAGTTGGTTGCACGAGGCAAGATACGATCAGTAGTGTACGGAGCATTTGCAAGAATACAGGATGTAGTATTCCCCCTCCTCCATTGTGCTGGACAAGCCATGCGGTCAAACAGGAAGTTAATTCTTATTTGTGTTGATTGGTTAAGAGAATGTGCGGGTGGAGCTTAATATGGGAGGAGTTATGTGCCTATATAAGGAGCCTGCACTATTGTCCGGGGCTCAGAATTTGCTGTATTTTGGTGACATTAGTCCCTCTGAGTCCCGATCGGTGATCCAATAAAGAATCTCTTCCTTCCTGAAGAAACCTGTGTCCATCTCTCTGTGCTTGGCTTCCGTCAGTTTCTCCGGTATCACTCTGATAACCAGACCAAGTTGGCTTTTCTCACCTTAATTACTGTTCCTGGCTGCTGTGGCCCACTAGCAGGCTGCTGAGGCTGCCTGGCAGGCTGACTGCCACTGGCAACTGTGGCTGCCTGGCAGGCCTCTGTTTACCCCCAGCAGTCATCTGTTTCTCCCCAATCCACATTGTGTATCTCTTTTTCCCCTTCCCATCTGTGTGTCTCTTTTCCATGTTTGCAAACGTTTGAACAACAGAGAAATTAAGGAAACCAGGTGAGTATAAGGTTACAATATGTAGATTCTGAAGGAATTCCCAGTGAGGTAAGTGAAAAATCAGTTCTGAGTTGAGCTGAAGGTTCTGAGACCTGAATATTTAGTTAGTAGAAACATGCAAGGCACAGTAGCATAACAGGCTGGAGTCAGCTCATTAAAGCGGCACTTTCATTCCAAACTTGCCTTTCTCCTATTGTTTCTTCTCTTTCTTTCTCAAGAAGCTTTTACCGTATATACTCGAGTATAAGCCGACCCGAATATAAGCCGAGGCCCCTAATTTTTCCCCAAAAAACTGGGAAAACGTATTGACTCGAGTATAAGACTAGGGTGGGAAATGCAGCAGCTACTGGTAAATTTCTAAATAAAATTAGATCCTAAAAAAAATATATTAATTTAATATTTATTTACAGTGTGTGTATAATGAATGCAGTGTGTGCGTATGAGTGCAGCGTGTGTGTGTATGAGTGCAGTGTGTGTATGAGTGCAGCGTGTGTGTGTATGAGTGCAGCGTGTGTATGAGTGCAGCGTGTGTGTGTATGAATGCAGCGTGTGTGTGTATGAATGCAGTGTGTGTGTATGAGTGCAGTGTGTGTGTATGAGTGCAGTGTGTGTGTGTATGAGTGCAGTGTGTGTATGAATGCAGTGTATGAATGCAGTGTGTGCAGGGCCGGTGCAAGGATATTTGCCCCCCCCCCATATGTCCTGACCTCCCCTCCTCCTCCCTCAGTGGTCCTTACCTCCCCACCCCCGTGTTCCTTCACCCCCCTCCCCCAGTGGTCCTGACTCACCCCTCCCCTAGTGGTCCTTACCCTCCCCTCCCCTAGTGGTCCTTACTTCCCCCTCCCCTCCCCTAGTGGTCCTTACTTCCCCCTCCCCTCCCCTAGTGGTCCTTACTTCCCCGTCCCCTCCCCTAGTGGTCCTTATCCCCCCCTCCCTCCCATAGTGGTCCTTATCCCCCCCTCCCTCCCATAGTGGTCCTTATCCCCCTCCCTCCCATAGTGGTCCTTATCCCCCCCTCCCTCCCTCCCTCCCATAGTGGTCCTTATCCCCCCCTCCCTCCCATAGTGTTCCTTTTCTCCCCCCCTCCCTCCCATAGTGGTCCTTATCCCACCCCCCTCCCTCCCACAGTGGTCCTTATACCCCCTTTTTTATTATTATTTTTTTTATTATTATTATTATTATTTTTTATTTTATTTATATTTTTATTTCTTTTTCGTCCCCCCTCCCTGCTTGATACATGGCAGGGAGGGGGGCTCTCCTTCCCTGGTGGTCCAGTGGCAGTTCAGTGGGGGGAGAGGGGTGCTGGCAGAGCTGTACTTACCTGTCCTGCAGCTCCTGTCAGCTCTCTCCTCCTCCGCGCGGTCTGTGCAGCTCCCTCTGTCAGCTCCCAGTGTTAGTCTCGCGAGAGCCGCGGTTCTCGCGAGACTTACACTGGGAGCTGACCGAGGTGCTGAACGGACGGCGCAGAGGAGGAGAGAGCTGACAGGAGCTGCAGGAGAGGTAAGTACAGCTCTGCCAGCACCCCTCTCCCCCAGTCTGTATTATGGCAATGCAAATTGCCATAATACAGACCTTGACTCGAGTATAAGCCGAGTTGGGGTTTTTCAGCCCAAAAAATGGGCTGAAAAACTCGGCTTATACTCGAGTATATACGGTATTTATTTCTGTACAAGTTATCTTTAAAATAAAAGACAAAGTAGGGATTACTTTGTCTTATGTATTTTTCTTACGCTTGTGTTTCTTTGACCAAAGGAGGAATTTAAGTCAGCTCGACTTCTGTGTCCCTACTTTATCTTATGTTTTAAAGAAAATGAGACCAGAAATAAAGAAAAGATTCTTAAGGGGGGAAAGAGAAGAGGAAACAATAGGAGAAAGGTAAGTTCGGTGTGACAGTGACGCTTTAAGAGTGCACAAAGTTATTGACAGGGTGGTCTTAAAAAGGCTGTTTATTGTCAAAAGCTTGTATGTGACTTGTTTCTGGTAGCGAAAGGACTATTTACCTGTAGTGATGTCCCGAACGGTTCGCAGGCGAATAGTTCCAGGCGAACATAGCGTGTTCGCGTTCGCCACGGATGGCGAACATATGCGATGTTCGGTCCGCCCCCTATTCATCATCATTGAGTAAACTTTGACCCTGTACCTCGCAGTCAGCAAACACATTCCAGCCAATCAGCAGCAGACCCTCCCACCTCCTAGACAGCATACAATTTAGATTAATTCTGAAGCTGCATTCATTTTTTTTTGTATTTTCTTTTGTTTGTTTATTATACATTATCCTCCATAGCCAGTAACCTGTGTTTATTATACATTATCCCCCATAGCCAGTAACCTGTGTTTATTATACATTATCCCCCATAGCCAGTAACCTGTGTTTATTATACATTATCCATCCCATAGCCAGTAACCTATGTTTATTATACATTATCCCCCCATAGCCAGTAACCTGAGTTTATTATACATTATCCATCCATAGCCAGTAACCTGTGTTTATTATACATTATCCTCCCATAGCCAGTAACCTGTGTTTATTATACATTATCCCCCCATAGCCAGTAACCTGTGTTTATTATACATTATCCTCCCATAGCCAGTAACCTGTGTTTATTGTACATTATGCACCCCATAGCCAGTAACCTGTGCTTATTATACATTATCTCCCCCATAGCCAGTAACCTGTGTTTATTATACATTTCCCCCCCACCAACCAGTAACCTGTGTGTATTATACATTATCCCCCCTCAACCAGTAACCTGTGTTTATTATACATTATCCCCCCATAGCCAGTAACCTGTGTTTATTAAAAAGTATCCCCCCATAGTCAGTAACCAGTGCTTATTATACATTATCTCCCCCATAGCCAGTAACCTGTGTTTATTATACATTATCCCCCCACAACCAGTAACCTGTGTTTATTATACATTATCCCCCCAAAACCAGTAACCTGTGTTTATTATACATTATACCCCCATAGCCAGTAACCTGTGTTTAGTATAAATTATCCTCCCCATAGCCAGTAACCTGTGTTTATTATACATTATCCCCCCATAGCCAGTAACCTGTGTTTATTATACATTATCCCTCCATAGCCAGTAGCCTGTGTTTATTATACATTATCCCCCCATAGCCAGTAACCTGTGTTTATTATACATTATCCCTCCCATAGCCAGTAACCTGTGTTTATTATACATTATCCCCCCACAACCAGTAACCTGTGTTTATTATACATTATCCCCCCAAAACCAGTAACCTGTGTTTATTATACATTATACCCCCATAGCCAGTAACCTGTGTTTATTATACATTATCCCTCCATAGCCAGTAGCCTGTGTTTATTATACATTATCCCCCCATAGCCAGTAACCTGTGTTTATTATACATTATCCCTCCCATAGCCAGTAACCTGTGTTTATTATACATTATCCTCCCATAGCCAGTAATTGTGCTTATTATACATTATCCCTCCATAGCCAGTAACCTGTGTTTATTATACATTATCCTCCCATAGCCAGTAACCTGTGTTTATAATACATTATGCCTCCCGCATTTCCGGACTTTTCGGGTCTTTTCTTGCAGCCGCTTGGTAGATAACTCCCTAATTCCCACGGTATTAGGGAGCTATCTACCAAAAGGCTGAAAGACCTAAATTGGTCTTTCAGCCAAATTTAATAATACTAAGTAAAAATTACAGCCTGTGGCTGCTCACTGTTAAAAAAAAAAAATTAAATAAATTAAAAAAAAAGGGTCCCCCATCCCTGAGCGGGTGGGAGCCCTAAAGTAAAAAACAGGGGGGAGGACCTATTGTCCTCCCCACCGGCCCCCACCCCTGAACGGCGGTGGGGGCCTTAAATAAAAATTTGGGGGGGACCTAATGTCCTCCCCCCTGGCCCCCACCCCTGAGCGGTGGGTGGGGGCCCTAAACAAAGAATAAGGGGGGGACCTAATGTCCTCCCCCCAGGCCCCCACCCCTGAGCGGTGGGTGGGGGCCTAAACAAGAATAAGGGGGGAACCTATTGTCCTCCCCCCTGGCCCCCACCCCTGAGCGGTGGGTGGGGGCACTAAACAAAAATTGGGGGGTGACCTATTGTCCTCCCCCCTGGCCCCCACCCTTGAGCGGCGAATGGGGACCCTAAATACAAATGGGGGGGACCTAATGTCCTCCCCCCTGGCCCCCACCCCTGAGCGGCGGGTGGGGGCCCTAAATACAAATGGGTGGGACCTATTGTCCTCCCCCCTGACCCCACCCCTGAGCGGTGGGTGGGGGCCCTAAATGAAAATTTAACCCCCCTCCCCCCATGTGACTAGGGGTCCCCAAACCCCTAGTCACCCCCTCCCCCCAAAAAATAAACTCCTACTTACCCCCCTCACCCTAAAAATAATGAGGGGGGACCATTTAACTAAGTACCTTTAAAAATAAAAATACACTTACCATTCAATGTTTTCTTTCTTCTAAAATCTTATTTTTCAGCCCCAAAAAAGGGCAAATAAAAATCCATAATAACCGACGCAATAATAACACAGACTGCTCACTGTTTAATAGACATGCCCCTACTCGCGGTATAGCGAGTAGGGGCATAATTTACTAATACTAAGTAATTTTTACTTAGTATTAGTAAATTTGGCTGAAAGACCAATTTAGGTCTTTCAGCCTTTTAGTAGATAGATCCCTAATACCGTGGGAATTAGGGAGTTATCTACTTATTAATTCCTGTCATTACACTGACTGGCTTACTAACTAGTAACTTAGTTACTTGATTGTTGTAAATGTTGCAAATGCTTACAGCTGAATCCTGTCTATGCTTGTATACTTTTTATTTGAAATTGTATACAGTGTAACATTCTTCTTCTTTCACTGGGTAAGTATATTCGTACTTAGGCAATACTGTGCTTCGGAACTTTGTAACTTTGGCGCTTTGACACCTCGGAACTTCGGCAACTTCGGAACTTCAGCAATTCGGCACTTCGGCACTACTACACTTCGGAAATTCGGTAATTTCGGCACTTCGGGACTTCAGCAATTCGGCACTTCGGCACTTCGGCAATTCAACTATTCAGACATTCGGAAGCACCCGAATGGCCGAATTATCTGAAATTTGGCCGAATTTTAATTCAGACCGAAACGAATTGCACATGTCTAGTATATAGTGATCGTGATTTTTAGCGATATCCAATATTTTTAAGGTGGTCCCATTGCCACCACTCATATCTGGTGTCACAAAAGCTTGCATTTAAAAAAAAAAAACAACAACTTTTTTGACTGTAGTATAATAGCAGTCAGTTTCCTTCACACGTGTGCGTTTCAGGGCCTGCCAGGGCACAGTGTCACACCAGTGCAACTCATATCTGGTGTAACAGTAGTGTACATTAAAAAAAAACTAGAAATTTGACTGTGAAATTATAGCAGTCAGTTTCCTTCACACGTGTGCGTTTCAGGGCCTGCCAGGGCACAGTGTCACACCAGTGCAACTCATATCTGGTGTAACAGTAGTGTACATTTAAAAAAAAAAAAAAATACAGGGGGCTTGTTGTCACCTTTCGGGGACCCTTGGTGTTGTACGTGGCTGGGTGGAGGAAGAGACCTTCAATGACATCAGTGAGGACAAGGAACGGGACATGGCTAGCTTGGTATCCAACCTTGTGCAAATGGGGAGTTTGCGGTTGTGCAAATGGACTGTTTGCGGTTGTTTGCGGTGCGTTAAACAGGGAGTTTGGTCTGTCACTGTGAAGCGGGCGTAACCCTTACACTACCTGATCGAAACAACATCATACCTGATGTTTTAAAGCAAGTTATTCCTAGTGATGTACTGAACTGTTCGCTGGCAAATAGTTCCCGGCGAACATAGCGTGCTCGCGTTCGCCACGGCGGGCGAACACATGCGCGGTTTGATCTGCCCCCTATTCGTCATCATTGACTAAACTTTGACCCTGTGCCTCACAGTCAGCAGACACATTCCAGCCAATCAGCAGCAGACCCTCTCTTCCAGACCCCCCCACCTCCTGTACAGCATCCATTTTAGATTCATTCTGAAGCTGCATTCTTAGATAGAGGAAGGAAAGTGTAGCTGCTGCTCATTTGATAGGGAAATGTATAGCTAGGCTAGTGTATTCAGTGTCCACTACAGTCCTGAAGGACTCATCTGATCTCTGCTGTAAGGACAGCACCCCAAAAAGCCCTTTTTAGGGCTAGAACATCAGTCTGCTTTTTTTTTTTTGTGTAATCTAATTGCAGTTGCCTGCCTGCCTGCCAGCTTCTGTGTCAGGCTCACAGTGGATACTGTGCCCACTTGCCCTGTGCCACCACTCATATCTGGTGTCACAATAGCTTGCATTTAAAAACAAAAAAATTGTTTTCACTGTTATAGATTGAATAGCAGTTAGTTGTCTGCAAGCGTCTGTGTGTCAGGCCAACAGCGTGTACTCTGCCAGCCTCTGCCAGTGCACATTGCCACTCATATCTGGTGTCACAATAGCATGCATTTGAAAACAAAAAAATGTTTTCACTGTTATAGATTGAATAACAGTTAGTTGTCTGCAAGCGTCTGTGTGTCAGGCGAACAGCGTGTACTCTGCCAGTGCACAGTGCCACTCATATCTGGTGGCACAATAGCGTGCATTTAAAAACCCCAAAACTTTTTTTCACTGTAATAGATTGAATAGCAGTTAGTTGTCTGCAAGCGTCTGTGTGTCAGGCCAACAGCGTGTACTCTGCCAACCTCTGCCAGTGCACATTGCCACTCATATCTGGTGTCACAATAGCGTGCATTTAAAACCAAAAAACTTTTTTCACTGTTATAGATTGAATAGCAGTTATTTGTCTTCAAGCGGGTGTGTCAGGCCTACAGCGTGTACTCTGCCAACCTCTGCAAGTGCACTTTGCCACTAATATCTGGTCTCACAATAACGTGTATTTAAAACCAAAAAACTTTTTTCGCTGTTATGGATTGAATAGCAGTTAATTGTCTTCAAGCTGGTTTGTTAGAGGCCACGTACCCTGAACTTGAAAAGTTCTGAGGACATAGTTGACTGGCTAACACAGGACACCCAATCTTCTACAGCTTCCGCTCGGAACCTTGACGCACCATCCTCCTCCAGCTTAGCTTCGGGCACCTCTCAAGATACCCCTCACCCGCCTGCCGCCATCACCAACACTAGCACCACAGCCGCTTCACTTTATCTGTCAGAGGAGTTATTTACACATCCGTTTGAAGAAATGAGTGATGCGCAACCATTATTGCCAGAGGATGTAGATAACAGGGATATGTCTCAGTCAGGCAGCATTACACACATGGACGTACGGTGTGATGATGATGATGTTGTACCCGCTGCTGCTTCCTTTGCTGAGTTGTCAGATACAAGTGAAGCGGTTGATGATGACGATGCGTCCATGGATGTCACGTGGGTGCCCGATCGGCAAGAAGTAGAACAGGGCGAAAGTTCAGATGTGGAGACAGAGAGGAGGAGGAGACGAATTGCAAGCAGGGGGAGGTCGTCGCTAGGAGCTAGTGGCACAGTCA
This sequence comes from Pelobates fuscus, assembly GCF_036172605.1. Taxonomy (NCBI): domain Eukaryota; kingdom Metazoa; phylum Chordata; class Amphibia; order Anura; family Pelobatidae; genus Pelobates; species Pelobates fuscus. Next base: position 43,356,563 of record NC_086323.1, read on the forward strand.
GACAGCATGCATCGGCACCCGGGGTCAGCCCGACAGCACGCCAATCAACGCATGCTGTGTCCACCACCAGAATGCCGTCATTGCAGAGCTCAGCAGTGTGGCATTTTTTTTGTGTGTCTGCCTCTGACAACAGCGATGCCATTTGCAACCTGTGCCAAAAGAAACTGAGTCGTGGGAAGTCCAACACCCACCTAGATATAACTGCTTTGCGTAGGCACATGATCGCACATCACAAACGCCTATGGGATCAACACATGAGTACAAGCAGCACACAAACTCAAAGCCGCCATCCTCCTCCTGGTCCAGCATCTTCAGCCACGTCAACCACTGCTGTCCTCCTTGCCCCTTCTCAACAACCCGCCACTCCATCTCTCGCCTTGAGCAGTTCCCGCTCATCTGCCCACAGTCAGGAGTCTGTCAAGGACATGTTTGAGCGTAAGAAGCCAATGTCAGAAAGTCCCCCCCTTGCCCAGCGTCTGACAGCTGGCTTGTCTGAATTATTAGCCCGCCAGCTTTTACCATACAAGCTGGTGGAGTCTGAGGCGTTCAAAAAATGTGTGGCTATTGGGATACCACAGTGGAAGGTACCCGGACGAAATTTCTTTGCACAAAAGGCAATCCCCAACCTGTACTCAATTGTGCAAAAGGAAGTAATGGCATGTCTGGCACACAGTGTTGGGGCAAGGGTCCATCTGACCACTGATACCTGGTCTGCAAAGCATGGTCAGGGCAGGTATATCACCTACACTGCGCATTGGGTAAACCTGCTGATGGCTGCCAAGCATGGAATGTGTGGCTCTGCAGAGGAGTTGGTGACACCGCCACGACTTGCAGGCAGGCCTGCTGCCACCTCCTCTACTCCTCCTACTCCATCCTCTTCCATAACCTCCTCGGCTGAGTCCTCTTCTGCTGCTGCGTCTTGCTCCACATCAACGGCACCCCCCCAGCTCCCAGGTACTATTCCACATCCCGGATACGGCAGTGTTACGCCGTCTTGGGTTTGATTTGCTTGAAAGCAGAGTGTCACACCGGACAAGCACTCCTGTCCGCCCTGAACGCACAGGTGGAAAAGTGGCTGACTCCGTAGTAACTGGATATCGGCAAAGTGGTTTGTGACAACAGAACAAATTTGTTGGCGGCATTGAAGTTGGGCAAGTTGACACATGCGCCGTGCATGGCACATGTGTGTAATCTGATCGTACAACGCTTTGTGCATAAGTACACAGGCTTACAGGACGTCCTGAAGCAGGCCAGGAAGGTGTGTGGCCATTTCAGGCGTTCCTACACGGCCATGGCGCACTTTGCACATATCCAGTGGCGAAACAACATGCCAGTGAGGTGCTTGATTTGCGACAGCCCGACACGTTGGAATTCAACACTCCTAATGTTCGACCGCCTGCTCCAACAAGAAAAAGCCGTTAATGAATATTTGTATGACCGTGGTGCTAGGACAGCCTCTGGGGAGCTGGGAATTTTTTTGCCACGTTACTGGACGCTCATGCGCAATGCCTGTAGGCTCATGCGTCCTTTTGAGGAGGTGACAAACCTAGTCAGTCGCACCGAAGGCACCATCAGCGACATCATACCATTTGTTTTCTTCCTGGAGCGTGCCCTGCGAAGAGTGCTGGATCAGGCCGTAGATGAGCGTGAAGAGGAAGAGGAAGAGTTGTGGTCACCATCACCACCAGAAACAGCCTTATCAGCATCGCTTGCTGGACCTGCAACGCTGGAAGAGGATTGTGAGGAAGAGGAGTCAGAGGAGGAATGTGGCTTTGAGGAGGAGGAGGAAGACCAACCACAACAGGCATCCCAGGGTGCTCGTTGTCACCTATCTGGTACCCGTGGTGTTGTACGTGGCTGGGGGGAAGAACATACCTTCATTGAGATCACTGAGGAGGAGGAACGGGAAATGAGTAGCTCCGCATCCAACCTTGTGCAAATGGGGTCTTTCATGCTGTCGTGCCTCGTATAAAAAGGCTGAAGGAGAACGACCTGTACTGGGTGTCCACGCTACTAGACCCCCGGTATAAGCAGAAAGTGGCTGAAATGTTACCAAATTGCAACAAGTCGGAAAGGATGCAGCATTTGCAAAATAAATTAAAAAGTATGCTTTACACAGCGTATAAGGGTGATGTCACAGCACAACGGGAATCTAACAGGGGAAAAGGTGAAAGTAATCCTCCTCCTCCCACAACCACGCCGGCAAGGACAGGATGCTTTAAAGACGTGTTGTTGATGGAGGACATGCAGAGCTTTTTAAGTCCTACGCATTGACACAGCCCTTCGGGATCCACCCTCAGAGAACGACTCGACCAACAGGTAGCAGACTACCTCGCCTTAACTGCAGATATCGACATTCTGAGGAGCGATGAACCCCTTGACTACTGGGTGTGCAGGCTTGACTTGTGGCCTGAGCTATCCCAATTTGCGATAGAACTTCTGGCCTGCCCCGCTTCAAGTGTCCTGTCAGAAAGGACCGTCAGTGCAGCAGGAAGTATTGTCATTGAGAAGAGAAGTCGCCTAGGTAAAAAAGTCTAGATTACCTCACCTTTATTAAGATGAATGAGGTATGGATCCCGAAGGGACTGACAGTGGGCGATACATTCGACTAAAAAAGGCCTGATGAAATTAGCTGCCTTGGGCTAAAAATGGTGACCATATGTAGGAGCAACAGTCCCTATTCTGCTCTGTGTCAGTGTGTATCAGGGTCTCTGAGGACAGGTGTCAATCCATATCTGCCAAGTGACCCTATGTAGGGGGAACAGTCCCTATTCTGCTCTGTGTCAGTGTGTATCAGGGATCATTAGGATAGGTGTCAATCCATATCTGCCAAGTGACCCTATGTAGGGGGAACAGTCCCTATTCTGCTCTGTGTCAGTGTGTATCAGGGATCATTAGGATAGGTGTCAATCCATATCTGCCAAGTGACCCTATGTAGGGGTAACAGTCCCTATTCTGCTCTGTGTCAGTGTGTATCAGGGTCTCTGAGGACAGGTGTCAATCCATATCTGCCAAGTGACCCTATGTAGGGGGAACAGTCCCTATTCTGCTCTGTGTCAGTGTGTATCAGGGTCTCTGAGGACAGGTGTCAATCCATATCTGCCAAGTGACCCTATGTAGGAGGAACAGTCCCTATTCTGCTCTGTGTCAGTGTGTATCAGGGATCATTAGGATAGGTGTCAATCCATATCTGCCAAGTGACCCTATGTAGGGGGAACAGTCCCTATTCTGCTCTGTGTCAGTGTGTATCAGGGTCTCTGAGGACAGGTGTCAATCCATATCTGCCTAGTGACCCTATGCAGGGGGAACAGTCCCTATTCTGCTCTGTGTCAGTGTGTATCAGGGTCTCTGAGGACAGGTGTCAATCCATATCTGCCAAGTGATCCTATGTAGGAGGAACAGTCCCTATTCTGCTCTGTGTCAGTGTGTATCAGGGTCCCTGAGGACAGGTGTCAATCCATATTTGCCAAGTGACCATATGTAGGGGGAACAGTCCCTATTCTGCTCTGTGTCAGTGTATATCAGGGATCATTAGGATAGGTGTCAATCCATATCTACCAAGTGACCCTATGTAGGGGGAACAGTCCCTATTCTGCTCTGTGTCAGTGTGTATCAGGGTTTCTGAGGACAGGTGTCAATCCATATGTCAAGGTGTCAATATGTCATATGTCAGGTGTCAATCCATATCCATTGTGATTTAGGAATGTTAGGTGATTTATGCCCTTTATGGATTAAAACCAGACTCTGCATCAACTGTGTAATTTTCCATGGGAGCTTTGCCCTGGATCCCCCTCTGGCATGCAACAGTCCAGGTGTTAGTCCCCTTGAAACAACTTTTCCATCACTATTGTGGCCAGAAAGAGTCCCTGTGGGTTTTAAAATTCGCCTGCCCATTGAAGTCTATGGCGGTTCGCCCGGTTCGCCGGTTCACGAACATTTGCGGAAGTTCGCGCTCGCCGTTCGCGAACCGAAAATGTTATGTTCGCAACATCACTAGTTATTCCAAACAATTTAGGAATGTTAGGTGATTTATGCCCTTTATGGATTAAAACCAGACTCTGCATCAACTATGTAATTTTCCATGGGAGTTTTGCCATGGATTCCCCTCCGGCATGCCACAGTCCAGGTGTTAGTCCCATTGAAACAACTTTTCCATCACTATTGTGGCCAGAAAGAGTCCCTGTGGGTTTTAAAATTCACCTGCCTATTGAAGCCTATGGCGGTTCGCCCGGTTCGCCCGTTCGCGAACATTTGCGGAAGTTCGCGTTCGCCATTTGCGAACGGAAAATGTCATGTTCGCGACATCACTATTTACCTGCACTAGACCGGAAATAATGATAAAAATCCCCCTTAACCCCTTCAGGACGGAGTCAATAGTACACGTTCTGATCAAAACAAAACGTAAACAAAAACTGGAATTTGCGCTATATGTCTGTTCAACCGTAATTCACCTCTTTCATATTAAATGCACCCACACTTATTATATATCATTTTGTTCAGGAGAAACAGGGCTTTCATTTCATATAAAATATTTGTATATGAAACAATTTATTATGAATAAAATTTAAAAAAACTGTGAGAAATTTAAAAAAAATATTTAAATTTGTAGTTCCGCCTCACATTTTAGCTGTAAATGTCATAATACTGTTAGGTTTTACTGCAACAAAATGCACATATTTGTAATCAGCGATGTCTCACGAGTACAACAGTACCCCCCATTAACAGGTTTTATGGTGTTTTGGAAAGTTACAGGGTCAAATATAGAACGTTCCATTTTCAAATTGAAATTTGCCAGATTAGTAATGTTACCTTTGAGACGGTGTGGTAGCCCAGGAATGAGAATTACCCCCATAATGGCATACCATTTGAAAAAGTAGACAACCCAAGGTATTGAACGTGGGGTATGTTTAGTTTTTTTTAGTAGCCACTTAGTCACAAACACTGGCCAAAGTTAGCGTTCATATTTGTTTTTGTGTGAAAAAAGCAAAAAACTAATATTTGGCCAGTGTTTGTGACTAAGTGGCTACTAAAAATGACTGGACATACCCCATTTGCAATACCTTGGGTTGTCTACTTTTTCAAATAGTATGCCATCATGGAGGTAATTCTTATTCCTGGGCTACCATACGGTCTCAAAGGCAACATAACTAATCTGGCAAATTTCAATGTCAAAAAAATGAAATGCAAGCCTTATATGTGACTCTCTAACTTTCCAAAACACCATAAAACCTGTACATGGGGGGTACTGTTATTCTCGGGAGATTTCACTAAACACAAATATTAGTGTTTTAAAACAGTAAAACATATTACAACAATAATATAGTCCATAAAAGTGCCGTTTGTTTGTAAAAAATGCAAAAAACGTCACTTTTACTTAAAATATCATCGTTGTAATACAATTTACCAGTTTTAAACACTAATATTTGAGTTCAGCAAAGTCTCCCGAGTAAAACAGTACCCCCTATATACAGGTTTTATGGTGTCTTGGAGAGTTACAGGGTCAAATATAGTGCTTGCGAATTAAATTCTCTGCACTTTCTCCCTGTGTTGTCAGGCATGTCAATCAAATTTTAATTAATCAAATGACATAATTATGTTAAAAAATTACTTACATATACACGTAGAATTTTAATATACATGCATTTATAGGTATATAAATTCTACGTGTATACTAATGTAATCTTTTATGTAATTATATGTATTTATCTCTATATATATATTTGCGGTTATTTGTATTTTATATATAGATAGATATATATAGAATGTCATTCTAAGTGTATTCTGTTTCCAATATATATATATATTAATAACAAAATACAGTTAGAATGAAATTACATATGAATATATAATTTATTTTAAATTTTGTTTAAATATTTTATTTATTTATTTAATTATTTTATTTATTTATTATTGTAATTATACGTATATATATATATAATATATATGTAGATCTATTATATATATATAATATATATATATACATATATATATGTAACGTCATTCTAAGTGTATTTTAATACTAATATATATACTAATATTAATATTAAAATACATTATGTATGACGTTACATATATATAATATGTATATATATTATATATATATATAATATATATACATATTATATATATATAAAAAGGCATTTAATTTATTTTATAACATTTTAATATTTTTTTTTTTTCACTACCTACCAGCAGGGGGATTGTCTAATATTTTAGACAGTCCCCCTGCTGGCAGATCCATAGCCAGCTATAGGGGGCCAAGTGATCGCTCTTTGAGAGCGATCACATGGCCCCCGGGGGGGGGGCTGCCTGGGCTCTCAGGCAGCCCCCCAGAAAAGGATCGCGGCGGAGGTGAGTACACAGTACCTCCTGGGGCTGCAAGTCGTTACGGCGTTCTATGCCGCCGCAACGGCTTTAAAGCCCTTTAAAGTCGCGACGGCATAGAACGCCGTAACGGCGTTAAGGGGTTAACACAACCCACACTTAATCATAATCATGTAAATAATATGATAACACTATCACCACCAAGACAATTTATAAATGTTGTGCCTTGGTTATCCAAGCAAATTAGACTAAAAAGTCACAAAATATGATTTGTCACACTATTTATGCAATTTTTATTTATTAATAAATTAGTTTCATCATGTAATGCAAGTCTTTACCAGACAAAGGCAGAACTTTAAAGGAATATTTATTATGAACAAAATTATGTCACAGTGCATAAAAAAAAAGATGACAAACAAATGATTTACACCAAAACAGATAAAAAAATAAATAAAAAGGAGAAATTAACAGAAAACCTAACTACTTACTTAGATGGTAAAGTAATGGTATTTTCTGTACGTGGGGCACTGGCAAGGAAAGATGGCGACTTGTTCAAAATTAGATCTTGGCCCCTAGTAAGCAAACTAGACAGTTGACCATCAATAGATTTATACCTCCTGTATTCATCTCAAGTATTCAAGCCAGCGCAGAGGTGGTATGGACAGAGGGAAGGTGTACCTATAGGCAGGGCTGCCATCAGAAATGTTGGGGCCCCTGACAAAGCACAAGGTCTGGGAGCCCCCCGCCCCCTCCCTTCCGGGCGCGCCCACACCCTACCTAGTCGGCTGACAATGATGCGGGACTGAATGTGGTGTGTATAGTGGAAGTGAATTAGAATGTGTGTAATGGATGTAGTGTTTGTGTGTATTAGATACTGTTTGTGCAGTGAATGCAGAGTGTGTGTTTGTGTAGCGGATGCAGTGTGTATAGTGAACGCAGAGTGTGTTTGAGTAGTGGATGTAGTGTGTGTACAGTGATGTAGTGTGTGTTTGTGCAGTGGGTGTAGTGTTTGTATGTACTAGATGAAATGTGTTTAGTGGATGCAGTGTCTGTAGTGGATGTAGTGTGTGTATTAGACGCAGTGTCTGTGTATAGTGAATGCAGAGTGTTTCAATTTGTGGTGGATGTAGTGTGTGTACTGTGAATACAGGATGTTTGTGTAGTGGATGCTGTGTGTATAGTTAATGCAGAGTGTGTGTCAGTATAGTGAATCCAGAGTGTGTGCATAGTTTAGTGAATGCAGAGTGTGTGTTAGTGTGTAATGAATGCAGAGTGTGTGTTAGTGTGTAGTGAATGCAGAGTGTGTCAGTGTAATGAATGTAGTGTGTTTTTGTTAGTGCAGTGAATGCAGAGTGCGTGTAAATGTGTAGTGAATGCAGAGTGTGTGTAAATGTGTAGTGAATGCAGAGTGTGTGTTAATGTGTACTGAATGCAGAGAGTGTGTTAGTGTGTAGCGGATGCAGAGTGTGTGTTAGTGTAGTGAATGCAGTGTGTTAATGTGTAGTGAATGCAGAGGATGTGTTAGTGTGTAGCGGATACAGAGTGTGTGTTAGTGTAGTGAATGCAGAGTGTTAATGTGTAGTGAATACAGAGAGTGTTTGAGTAGTGGATGTAGTGTGTGTACAGTGATGTAGTGTGTGTTTGTGTAGTGGATGTAGTCAGGGCCAGATTAAGAGCCCAGTGGGCCTGGTGCTGACAATTATGATGGGCCTAAGTACAAAACCTTATTGACCAAAAACACTAAAACAGCCCTACCTCCCAAGCGTCATGTATCTGATGGAGATGGTGCTGGAGGGAAACTCATAGGATGCAGCTATGAGAAAACACATACCCTATGGTAATCTCACGCTTTCATCTTTCAAGTAAATCCATACCCCTTAACAGCAGTGTCCAGTAAAGCAGGAAGTCTATGGATGGGGTAAAAGGGTGGGCCACTGATGCAAATCACATAATCAGAACTGCTGAAAGGGACGAACATATCCAAAAAGGGGGCATGTCTGTGTCCCCATGTCTTCCAGTCCCGTAGTGTTTGTGTCCCCATGTCTCCCAGTGTCCCCATGTCACTAGGACACTAGGGGACATTGAGAGAAATTGGGACACTGGGAGACATGGGGACATTGAGATACTAGGGTAAACTGGGGGACCTGGGGACACTGAGACACTTGTGGACACTGGGAGACATGGGGACACTGGGTGACTTTGAGACATGAGGGGACACTGGGAGACATGGGGCACTGAGACACTGTGATACATAGGGGAAACTGTGATATATAGGGGACCCTGGAGACTTGATAAAGACCTGGGTACAGGTAAAAATGTTGCGGTATCCAATAAACCTGCTTAAATGTATCACAGTGAGTGCCTGAGATTTTTTTTTTCTTTTATACTAGGGGACACTGAGACACTTGGGGGCACTGTGAAACATAGGGACACTTCGAGACTAGGGGACTCTGGAAGACTAAGGGCACTGAGACACTAAGAACACTGAGACACTAAGGACACTGAGAGACACCAGGGACACTGAGACACTCTGATACATAAGGGGCACTGTGATACATAGGGGACACTGAAGACTTGATAAAGACCTGGATACAGGTCGAAACATTGCGGTGTCCAATAAACCTGCTTAAATCTATCACAGTGAGTGCCTGAGATTTTTCTTTTATACTAGGGGACACTGGGAGACATGGGGACACTGGGAGACTAGGAAACACAGACACTAGGGACACTGGCACACTACGGACTCTGAGACACCAGGGGCACTGGGAGACATGGGGATACTGAGATACTCAGAACACTGGCTGGGAGACATTGGGAAACTGGGAGTGCCCCATGTCTCCCAGGTCTCAAAGTTGCCCAGTGTCCCCATGTCGCCCAGTGCCCCCTAGTGTTTGTATCCCCATATCTCCCAGTGTCCCTTAGAGTCTGTGTCCCCATGTTTCACAGTGTCCCCATGCCACTAGGATGCTAGGGGACACTTAGAGGCATTGACACACTGTGAGACATGGGGACACTGAGACTCTAGGGGACACTGGGAGATACATGGGGACACTGAGAGCCTAAGGGACTCTGGGAGACTAGGGACACTGGGAGACATGCGTACACTGAGCGACACCAAGGAGCACTGGGAGACAAGGGGACACTGAGACACTAGGGACATTGACTGGGAGACATGGGGACACTGAGAGACTAGGGGCCACTGGGAGACATGGGGCTACTGTGTCCCTAGGGTCTCAGGGTCCCCATGTTCCCCAGTGTCCCTATGTCTCCCATTGTCCCAAAGTCTCAGTGTCCCCAAGTCTCTCACGTCCCCATGTCTCACAGTTTACCCTAGTGTCTCAGTGGCCCCAGGTCTCCATCTGCCCCCTAGTGTCTCAGTGTCACCAAGTGTCCCTATGTGTCCACAAGTGTCTCACTGTCCCCTAGCGTCTGTTTCCCTATGTCTCCATGCAGCCTTTCCCCCCATCCCTCACTTACCTGAGCTTTTGCTGTCTTTGCAGGCTCAGAGCTGCTTTCTGGACTCTCTGTGCAGAGCTGCTCCCCTGCGGATCAGTGAGTAGAGAGAGGTAGAGAGGGAGATGCTGTAACTTCTTATCCCTGTCTCTCTCCACTCAAACAGCGACCCCCTACTGGCCGGCACTGGTATTGCAGAATAATCTCTGTTTATACTGAGACTGACATTTGTATTGCCGATATTACTGCAATACCAGCACTGGCTAGGCAGCCTCAAATACTTGCCTGAGAAATACTTCTGAGAAATATCTGGCAACCCTAAGAAATACCTGGCAACCCTAAGAGTAGTGTGTGTAAAAAAAAAAAAAAAAAAAAAAAAAAAAAAAGTTTTTTTTTAATCAATGGGCCTATTCTATGGGCTTGGGCCTGGAGCTGCAGCTCCATCAGCCCCTATGTTAATCCGGCCCTGGATGTAGTGTTTGTATGTACTAGATGAAATGTGTTTAGTGGATGCAGTGTCTGTAGTGGATGTAGTGTGTGTATTAGACACAGTGTCTGTGTATAGTGAATGCAGAGTGTTTCAATTTGTGGTGGATGTAGTGTGTGTACTGTGAATACAGGATGTTTGTGTAGTGGATGCTGTGTGTACAGTTGATGCAGAGTGTATGTTAGTGTAGTGAATGCAGAGTGTGTGTTAGTATAGTGAATCCAGAGTGTGTGCATAGTTTAGTGAATGCAGAGTGTGTGTTAGTGTGTAATGAATGCAGAGTGTGTCAGTGTAATGAATGTAGTGTGTGTGTAAATTTGTAGTGAATGCAGAGTGTGTGTTAATGTGTAGTGAATGCAGAGAGTGTGTTAGTGTAGTGAATGCAGAGAGTGTGTTAGTGTAGTGAATGCAGAGAGTGTGTTAATGTGTAGTGAATGCAGAGAGTGTGTTAGTGTAGTGAATGCAGAGAGTGTGTTAGTGTAGTGAATGCAGAGAGTGTGTTAATGTGTAGTGAATGCAGAGAGTGTGTTAGTGTAGTGAATGCAGAGAGAGTGTGTATGTGTAGTGAATGCAGAGAGTGTGTTAATGTGTAGTGAATGCAGAGAGTGTGTTAGTGTAGTGAATGCAGAGAGTGTGTTAATGTGTAGTGAATGCAGAGTGTGTGTTAATGTGTAGTGAATGCAGAGAGTGTGTTAGAGTGTAGCGGATGCAGAGTGTGTGTTAGTGTAGTGAATGCATAGTGTTAATGTGTAGTGAATGCAAAGAGTGTGTGTTAGTGTAGTGAATGCAGAGTGTGTGTCAGTATAGTGGATTCGGTGAGTGTGTTAGTGTGTAGTGTACGCAGAGTGCATGTTGTATTAGTGAATGCAGTATGTGTATTGTATTAGTGTATGCACTGTGTGTGTTAGTGTATGCAGTGTGAGTGTTGTATTAGTGTATGCAGTGTGTGTGTTGTGTTAGTGTATGTGGTATGTGTGCTGTGTTAGAGTATGCAGTGTGTTTTGTATTAGTGTATGCAGTGTGTGTTGTGTCAGTGTATGCAGAGTGTGTGTTGTGTTAGTGTATGCAGTGTGTGTGTTGTGTCAGTGTATGCAGTGTGTGTGTTATGTCAGTGTATGCAGAGTGTGTGTTGTGTTAGTGTATGCAGTGTGTGTTGTGTCAGTGTATGCAGTGTGTGTGTGTTGTGTCAGTGTATGTAGTGTGTGTGTTGTGTTAGTGTATGTAGTGTGTGTGTGTTGTGTTAGTGTATGTAGTGTGTGTGTGTGTTGTGTCAGTGTATGCAGTGTGTGTGTTGTGTTAGTGCATGCAGTGTGTGTTGTGTCAGTGTATGCAGTGTGTGTTGTGTTAGTGTGTGTGTGTGTGTGTTGTGTTAGTGTATGTAGTGTGTGTGTGTGTGTGGGTTGTGTCAGTGTGTATGTAGTGTGTGTTTGTGTGTTGTGTCAGTCTATGTAGTGTGTTGTGTCAGTGTATGTAGTGTGTGTGTAAATGTGCAATCTGGGGGGAGGGGGAGCGGGAGGGGGGGCATTTTAACATAATTAAAAAAAAATATATATTTAAATTGTTTCTCCCCCCTCCCTGCTTACCTGTGTCTAGGGAGGGAGGAGATTCCATCCCTGGTGGTCCGGTGGCATGGTGGGGCCCCCCGGCGTCCCTGTTACCGCAGAGGGGGCCCAGGCAGCACACAGCCTCTCCTCTTCTCTCCTACAATAACTCTCGCGAGACCCGCGGAGCGTTGCCATGGCAACCGGGTCTCGCGAGAGTTATTACAAGAGAGAAGAGAGAAGAGGCTGTGTGCTGCCTGGGCCCCCTCTGCGGTAACAGGGAGCCGGGGGCCCGCTATCCATGTGTGCAGGGAGGGAAAGTGGGGCCCGGGACTGCCAGAGCAGTCCGGGCCCCCCAGGGCCGCCGGGCCCGTGACAACCGTCATGGTTGTCACCCCCTGATGGCGGCCCTGCCTATAGGAACAATAAGTGGACTCCTCCTTGTGTGTCAGACCAACACCAATCCAAACAGAAAATATGTTCTCTCTTGAGCTTGCTAGAGAAATAATTATTGCATCTATTAATTTCTTGCAAGTTATCAATTCCATAGATTTTTCACATTACCTACTTATGACTTAATACCACGGACTTCACAATTCCTTTCAAACAGCTTAAGTTGCACTAACCATGTGACGAACTGGACCTCGTCACGGGTCCTTGAAGGGGCATACTTGCCAGCCTTTTTCCCTGTGACTATCTCCACTGAAATGAACTTTGAGTTAAAGACTCTGGTTGTGCCTCTTGGTCTTACAACAGGAACAATTTGAACTTTGGAAGCGGCACTTCGAACTCCCGAAGCCATTCAAAGTGGCATTCGAACACGTGGTGGCGGCCATCTTGTTTAGTCGAACGCATCCAGCGGTGTTTGGTCGTCAAGTGCATGGAACTGAAATCGGACACTCAACGGCGCGAACACCGCTAAACTTTTATCTTCCACGGATGTTCGGCTATTCGAACGGGAGTGGAACGGCATTTGGTAAGAAGAAACTCCTGACCAAGAGACATACACTGACTGTACTCACGAATGGCTACGTTCGGTATTTTGAACTTTACTTCGAATCCCCGAACTAAACCGACCGCACAGCCTAATTCTCTGAACCTGTTTTGGGCATGGAACCATGTGTCCAGTCGGTCAAAATGTGACTTCCAGGAAATTCCTGATCCCCTGAACTGATCTGGGTGATTTTTGGATATGTTGGTCACCCAGTAGGGGATGTGATATTCGTGGGGATATTATGTGTTTTGGGGTACTTTGTAGATGTGTTTTTTCTGCCTGGGGATAATTGGGTTAATGCAGTATCTGACTCAATTATTTCCAGGCAGAGGGGAGGGATTGTATGCTATGTGTGGGAGTTTCATACATTGTAACTCTGTCTTTATTGGTCTGTAAGTTTGTATCACAGTTCCCAACAAGGTCCATGTGGGTGTAACCCTTGCATGGGGACTTGCATAAAAGTCCATTAAACCAGTCTTACTTCACCCTCAACATAGAGCCTCGCCTCATGTTTGTAGACCTGTTATAGAAGCTTACCCACTAGCTCTTGTAAGAGCTTCACAGCTATACTCTCTTGGAGGAGAGGTTCACCCACTGGAGGCTGGATCCTGGTCTTGGGTCCAGGGTGGGTGGAAGATGGAGAGACCCCAACCAAGCTCCGGCGGTTCATGGGGTCTACAGTGCTTATGGTGTCTGGTGAAGTGCTAGGAGTCCTCGGTGAGCCCTAGGAGCATTGATTAATGGAGGCACGCAGTCAGGGTGGCAAGCAGTCTGTCACAAATCATATTTAACCTCCTTTTGTATGGTGTGCTTTCCACATTTTTTGTTTTCCTGACACTATATGGTTATTAGGTCCCCACCTCCCGCTGGGTTAAAGGGGTTAAAACCCCTTCAGCCACTTACCTTTATCCATGGTCACATCCATTGGCCCACACATGCTGCCATAATATAGTAATTCTAAGGGGAAGAAACCAATGAATTTCTGAAGAACTGCCCTGTAAGCACAATAGAGATGAAGCAGGTACCACCCCCAGGATACTTGATCTGTATTAAGACCAATCATCTCTTGTTGGATCTGCCTTCTGAGCTTGCTGCACCTCCTGACTGCACCTTGGTTTTAGAATCAGAGAGGTGCATAGAAACAGACTCCTGCTCCTGAATGGATGTATAGATGAGGTATGATTGTTATGAGCTGAAAAGATTCTTTGTTCCTCTATCAATATGCTCCTCTTCAGGCACCCCCCTGGACACACAGGCTGAGTCTGTCCCTGCCTCTTACTTTGGGAAGACTGTGGATGGGTGCCCACTGTGACAAATGGTACCTCTGTCTCTCCTCCACTTTCACTCCTGCCTGCCCTCCCAGCAAGGTAGTCTACATACACTTTTACATACTGCCCTTTTGACATTAGGGCCCCTATCGGCTTAGGGATGATTACAGATATTCTCAGGCACATACTGCGATAACGACCTACCTAAGTCAGTACCCAGTAATACATCTGTAGGGATGTTATCATCTACCCCAACATCTATTAACCTTTTTCTCGCTCCACAAACCAAATATATTCGTTCCATTGGCACTTCAAGATGCACCATCCCAATTCCTTTTACTGCTAGGAATGCTGTCCTACAAGAGTCACATCTGCCCCAGTGTCCTGGAGTCCCACAGTTACCTTTCTTTTCTACAATAACAAGTTTACATTGTAGCCACCCTCTTTTTTTGTCACAAACAACACAGAGGATGGTGCTTTTGAAGAGTGTACATCTACAACTAATGGCACTGGTTAATGTTTCTCAGGGCAAGTAGGACTAATGTGCCCCACTTTCTTCCAAATAAAATATCTGCAATCTGCAGCTGTCGCTATGCACAGAAGTGGCACTAGTTCCCCTTTTCCCTGAGGTAGAAGTTGACAACAAGATGGCTCGGTAGTCTTGGTGATAGGGAGTCATGGTATAGTGTTCTTACAGCTGGATGCTCCCTTAGCAAAACCTCTGCTCCGGTCCGCTGGTGATCAGCTGGCTGTGTGGAAATTTGCCAGCTCACCAGCTTCCAATGCTGTTTTGGGTTGTGGGTCCAGCAGCTATTCCTTTCTAAGGTTTTAGTCTCCAGCCCTCTAGTCCACTGTCAGAACACCATCATCCGATGTCCCACAACTGCAGCTTAAACCTCTGTGGAACGCTTAGACAAAGTTCAGAACTTCTTTTGGTACACCTCAGGAGTAAGGTTGTAATGTTTCTGCAGTGCAGCCTTAATCACATCATAGTCCTGGTCAGATTCTGCTGGTAGCTCTGCAAATGCTTCCAGAACAGGATCTCTGAAACCTTGGGAGAGGTACTTTGCCCACTAATCCTTTGGTAGCTGGTACTGACTGCAAACCTTTTCAAAACTGAAAAGGAACACATCCAGATCCCCATCTTTATTCAGCGTTAGGAAACTCCCTGCACATGCGTACAGAAGAGTCTCTTGACTCAATACTGATAGGTAATTCTGATACCGGAGAAACTGATGGAAGCCGAGCACAGAGAGATGGACACAGGTTTCTTCAGGAAGGAAGAGATTCTTTATTCGATTCACCGACGAGGGACTAATGTCACCAAAAAACAGCAAAGTCTGAGCCCTGATCATACAGTGTAGGTCCCTTACATAGGCATGTAGCTCCTCCCATAATCAGTTCAACCTACACATACTCTTATCCATCAACCGAATAGAGACTAGATTCCTGTTTGACCACATGGCTTGCCCAGCACAATGGAGGAGGGGAAATACTCGTATATCCTGTATTCCTACACTTGCTCAGTACACCGTTGATTGTATCTTAGCTACGTGTAACTGACTAACTGATACACCAACATATGCAAGTGCACATACCATGTGGCAATCTTGTCCTAGGAAATTTATTTTTACTGAGATTCCACCACATTCCCCCCTTTGATGCTTCTGATATTTCACAATTCCAGATGCATCACTTAACCATAGTTTGCTTACACCTCAGGTTGCTATGAACCAGACCAGACTTTGCGACTCCCTAACGATATGAGTCCCTCAACATTCCTCTTCCTGTACTAGTTCTCCCTGATTTAGAGCCTCATACCTATATATATCCATTATCTGTGCAGCAGCCTTTCTCTCTGCTATATTCTCTATAATGCTATAATGCTCTGCACAGACCTAACTACCAAAGGAATCAGACATGGTAGGAGAAGGCACAGCATCAAGATTAGCATGAATCCACCTACCAATGCCTTAAGTCCTCCAAACAGCTCATACCAGTTACCAAACCAACTACTTGGATTATACCCTTTCCATACCTGGGTAGGCACATGCGCTAGTTTAACCATATGGCTAGTAAGCTCAGCTATTGCTTGCCCTTCATCATCTATTTGAAGACAACAATTGCTTAGGTTAAACTTCCCACATACACCTCCCTCTACTGCCAAAAGGTAATCCAAGGCTAATCTATTTTGGTAAACGGCCGTCCTCATCCTAGTATTATGTTTCGCTAGGAGATTGAGCGATTGCGATGTTTCATTGGTAATTATCTCAACCACTGCCTGTAACCTTATAATACGGTTGAGCATATATATTGGGGTTCTATATCCAAAAGTGCCATCCTCTGCCCACGTAGCTGGCCCATAATAATCTATAATACGCTGGGGAGGCCACTCATTATCTTCCCAGGTACCTATCTCTAGGGGTCCCCTTTTCTTTCTATGATTCACATCATATACCTTAACTCCCAAAGTCTCTCCTGTTTCAATAGGCAACAAGAAGAAGGATGGTTTGAGCATACCTAACACACATGCCCCTTCCCAGTCCTGTGGTAACTCCGAATAGGCTTTCTTACCACAGATCCAGTACAAATTTGCTGGGGCTTTCCAACTCGATGTAGCAGGTCAAACCACACATCATTTAAATTGGTATAACTTGCAAACGGGTTAGGTGGTTCTGAGACATTTGAAGCTGACCACCAAGTTGTATTCTTTGTATCATCATCATAAGCTTTTTGCCCTAGACAAGTCCATTCTCCTACAGATGTATTAAACATTATTCCTTTCCTTGCTATGCAAACATAACCTATAATGGAGGTCTTTAATCGCCACTCAGATTTACCTCTAACACTCATTTGATAATCAGCTTGAGAAGATATTATTTGTTCAATTGTCTCAGAACCGGAATACATTACCTCCTTTGCTTCCCAGGGCCATTGGTCTCCCATATTAGTACCTCCACACACATAGCAGTTGGTTACATTAAGACTACCGGCAATACTCTCGGCTAGATCAATAAACAAGTTCTTAGCATTATGGGGGATCTTATTCTCTACACTCATCTCCTCGTAGAAAGAATGGAAAACCTGATGAGTCTGGGCTGCCACAGTATCGGTCTCTATCCCTATAAATAATATTGTCCCAGGATCCAAACCTGTCCCATATATCTGGAACCCAAATAAGTTTCCGAACCTATCTATAAACTGTTCAGGATTATTAATAAGTATATGGACTGGGTTACACTCCATAGACTTACAATATGGTTTGGTAGGCAACTTAGTAACAATCATATCCTTATCTACTGTCTGTCCCCAAGTTGCCCACCCTACACAAGACCAATATGGACAATAATTATAATTCTTATTTGGGCATTTTGGATCTATATACTTGTTCTTATTACTGGGGCAAATATACTTATCATTAGACCCATACGTTCTTTCCCATTTAAGATCCCCGCATACATTCCACGGTTTTCTACCGCTTGATATTGCCTTACATGCATCAAATAGCAGAACACCCGAAGAATGTACGGTTTCTAGTATTGTCTTATTTATTAGGGTCCCCTGTGAGTCTCCATTCCGAAGGGTCAACCAAATTGTACGGGGTTGATACTCTGGACTAAAACACTTAGGTTCTCCTACTCCTAAATGGCATACACTATAATCTATACCTAAGTATCTACACTTAGATACATATCCTTTACACTCATATTGTGAATGCCAAATAAGGGTCTGGGAAATATGATTACCTGTTTTTGTAGTCTTAATGCAAACCTCACAGCCAGGTGTGTCGGTACCTCTACCTTCCTGAATAATTAAAAACACAAATATACACATTATCAAATGCATTTCTCCTGACATCTTTATCCTAATTCTTCGTCCGTGCGATGGCACCTCAGCTTCCAGGGTGTAAGGGCTGCAAGGAATGGAGTCCTTCAAGTCCTCTCTTCCCTTCACAGAGGTCCCTTCAAGACACTCTGGCTATGTAACGTGGGTAGGTGGTCAGGCTGTATTATGGCCGTCAAAACATCTACTTGCTGATCTCTTTGTTTACTCTTGAAGTCCCAATATCTCCTCGTCACTCCGACTGAGTTACACGCTTTAACCGGATCTTTCAGGGATTCTCTGGATCTGGTGTAGCTTGCCAAGAATCTACTGCTGCTGGTTTAACCCTGGAGTGATGAATCCACCGAGTCACTTCAGCCACCTTTATAGCTGTAGGGGTAGGCAAAAGAACAACATAAGGACCCCTCCACTTTGGCCCCAACGGTACACTGTTCCACTCCTTTATCCAAACTTGATCTCCTGGATGATAACAATGGACAGGTGGATAAATATTCACAGGTAATCTATCTTGTACCCATTTCTGTACCTCCTCCATAGTTTTACCCAACTCTACAACCTGCTGCCGGGTAATTCCTTCTCCCAACTGACTTAAATCCCCCCTTAAGTTACCAAGTACAGGAGGTGGACGCCCATACATAATTTCAAAAGGTGAGAGACCCATCCTTCTGGTAGGTGTACTATGAATGCGTAACAGAGCTATTGGCAAAAGAACATTCCATTTAAGTTGAGTTTCTTGACACATCTTTGCCAATTGGTTCTTAATAGTTCTGTTCATCCTTTCCACTTTCCCAGAACTCTGAGGTCTATATGCCGTATGAAGCTTCCACTTAATACCAAGCATATGAGCCAGTTATTGTAGGCACTGGTGAACAAAGGCTGGACCATTATCCGATCCTATAGAACATGGTAGTCCATATCGGGGTATTATTTCTCGCAACAGAAATCACACAACTTCTCCTGCTTTCTCTGTACGAGTAGGACATGCTTCTACCCATCCTGAGTAGGTACACACAACTACTAGTAGGTAGCGATGTCCGCCGGATTTAGGCATTACCGTATAGTCTATTTGGAGATTGGACATAGGGAGTCCTCCCATATACTGGACTCCCGGTGGTTTCACTGGACCTTGCCTTGCGTTGTTCTTGGCACATATCACACATCTTCGTACAATGGCTTGAGTCAAGTTGGACAATCTTGGTATGTAGAAATGCTTCCTAAGAGATTCTTCCATACTATCTCTTCCGGAATGTGTCCCGTTATGATAATTCTGGACAATTTCTACAGCTAGCGATGCTGGAATAACTATTCTTCCATCTTCTAACTGATACCAATTGTTCTCCAGGTACTTCCCAGTTTCAGTCTTTGGGGTCGGTATGAGAGCAGCTATACGTTCCACATACTCCTGTTTTCCTGATTCAGCGGCATGCTTGGCTGCATTATCTGCCATCCGATTTCCTTTTGTTACATCACCATCACCTTTCAGATGCGCTCGACAATGTATGATACCATCTGAGATACAATTTTATACACAAACGAAGTGGAATAAAGTGTGGTGGCAACCTGAAAGGTTGTCACAATCACCTGAGTGGAAATCCCTTACACCACTCAAAAGATACAATAAAAAAAATACATACAATGTCGTAGGTGAATCACACTTCCAATAATGTCTAAAAGGAATATACAAAAAGCAACATAGTATAATACTGTTATAACAATGTAGTAATAGGTGTGGGAGTCTGGTACTCACAAGCCTAGAGCCAAATCACAGCATATGGCTCTCATGGATGTTGCCTTGGGACTCTTTGTACAGGAT
Source organism: Pelobates fuscus (assembly GCF_036172605.1). NCBI lineage: Eukaryota > Metazoa > Chordata > Amphibia > Anura > Pelobatidae > Pelobates > Pelobates fuscus. The sequence continues at coordinate 43,376,286 of NC_086323.1, forward strand.
GTCCCTCTCCTGTTCTTGGACAGCCTTCAGTCAGGAAATAATCCAATGGTGTCTTTTTCGAAAAAATCACTTTTATTGCTCCACAATTGAGCAATAACTCTTTCGGCGTCTTCTTAACTTGAACATGAATACAATGAAGGAGGAAGTTAAGAAGACGCCGAAAGAGAGAAGACTTCCATATACCGATTGAAAAAGCCCCTGGCACGGGGCGAAACGCGTTTCGGAGCATTTGGACTTTAATTGCCAGTGGCAGGACTAATTACAAGTCTGTTTTATATTGCTTATATTTTATTTTATTTTATATTTTTTATCTTGTGGTCTTTTACTGCATTTTACTCTATCTCACTCCAAATTGTGGAGCAATAAAAGTGATTTTTTCGAAAAAGACACCATTGGATTATTTCCTGACTGAAGGCTGTCCAAGAACAGGAGAGGGACATCCTGTACAAAGAGTCCCAAGGCAACATCCATGAGAGCCATATGCTGTGATTTGGCTCTAGGCTTGTGAGTACCAGACTCCCACACCTATTACTACATTGTTATAACAGTATTATACTATGTTGCTTTTTGTATATTCCTTTTAGACATTATTGGAAGTGTGATTCACCTACGACATTGTATGTATTTTTTTTAATGTATGATACCAACTTCTTTCGGTTCCCACACGGCTTCCAGTAGTTGTAATATCTCAGCTGCGTACTTGATTTCTTTACCCTCTGAGTTCAGTAGTCCTCTTTCTTTATACAAGGCTCCGTGGGCATGAGTGGTTAAAAACGCATACTTGGAGTCCGTGTAGATGTTCACCCTTAAACCTTCAGCCAAATGTAACGCTCGTGTGAGTGCGATTAGTTCTGCCTTCTGTGCCGATGTTCCTTTTGACAATGGCCGAGCTTCTATCACCTTGTCTATGGGTGTCACTGCATATCCTGCATAGCGAATCCCTTCTTTCACATAACTACTGCCGTCCGTATAGTACTGGACATCAGGGTTCTGGATGGGAAAATCACGAAGGTCCAGTCTACTTGAAAACACTTCATCCATCACGTCCAGGCAATCATGTTGACTCTCAGTAGGTTGTGGCAAAAGGGTAGCTGGATTCAAGGTATTAACAGTCTCTAGATGCACTCTCGGGTTTTCACATAACATAGCTTGATACTTAGTCATGCAGCTATTGCTAAACCAATGATTGCCTTTATAGTCTAGCAACGTCTGTACTGCGTGTGGGACTCGCACGTAGAGTTCCTGACCCAGAGTGAGCTTATCAGCTTCGGCTACCAGCAGGGCGGCGGCAGCTACGGCTCTTAGACAAGGTGGAAGACCACTGGCCACTGCATCCAATTGTTTGGACATATATGCAACAGGTCGTTGCCATGATCCCAAGTACTGTGCCAATACTCCTACAGCCATTCTTCTTTGCTCGTGTACATATAAGTAGAATGGGCGTGTATGATCAGGTAGACCTAATGCTGGGGCGCTCATCAATGCCTTCTTCACATCTTCAAATGCCTTTTGCTGTTCGGGGGTCCACAGGAAGGGATCGTGTTCTGTACCTTTTATAGCCACATAAAGAGGTTTCGACAATATCGCATAACTGGGAATCCATATCCTACAGAAGCATGCTGCCCCCAAGAATTCCCGCACTTGTCTTCTATTCTTGGGTATTGGTATTTGGCATACAGCTTCTTTTCTCTCTGGCCCCATTATCCTTTGACCTTCAGAGATCTGGAATCCCAGATACTTGACAGTTGGCTGACACAACTGGGCTTTCTTCCTGGACACCTTGTATCCTGCCTTCCAAAGAATGTGCAGTAGATCATGTGTTGCTTGCTGACATATCTCTCTTGTAACTGCCGCTATCAACAAATCATCTACGTATTGTAATAGTACACATTCTCCTGGGATGGACTTGAAATCCAGTAAGTCTTGACTTAAAGCTGATCCAAATAGGGTAGGTGAATTCTTAAACCCTTGGGGCAATCTTGTCCAAGTCATCTGGCGTTTCGAGCCCGTTACAGCATTTTCCCATTGGAATGCAAAGATACACTGGCTTTCCGCAGCAATTCGTAGGCAAAAGAAGGCATCTTCGAGATCCAAAACAGTGAAATAGGTAGCCCCGCCCGGAATTAAAGCAAGCAGGTTATATGGATTGGGCACAACTGGATGTATACTTACTACCGCATCATTGACTGCTCTCAAGTCCTGCACAGGGCGATACTCATCTGTACCGGGCTTTTGAACAGGCAACAATGGGGTGTTCCAGGAGGAAGTACAGAATTTTAGGATACCATACCTTATGAACTTATCCAAATAAGATTGTATGTTCTTCTTGGCCTTTTGTGGGATGTGATATTGTCTTAAGCTCACTGGATACACCCCAAGCTTTCGTTCGATACGAATTGGTGGGATATTGCGAGCAAGTCCTGGTGGGTTATTCTCTGCCCACACTCCTGGTATATTGAACAAGGATTCATCACTCTTAGGGTTTTGGCTAATCAACACTGTATAAAGTCGACACTCTTCTTCCTTTGGTACAGATATTGTCATTATACCTGGGGGTCCATTGAACTTCAAAGATGTTGTTCCGTTAGGTAGAAATGTTATCTGTGCTTGTAATTTCGACAACAAATCACGTCCTAGCAGTTGGACTGGACATTCAGGCATATAAAGGAACTGGTGTTTCACTATGTGGGCTCCCAATGTACATAGTCGACTTTTAAGAACCGGTTTAGCGGCACTCCTTCCAGTTGCTCCTATTGTTATAGAATTATTAAAGCCTTTATTAAATTTCTTTAATTAAATTTCTCATTAACTCCATTGTCTTCATAATATGACAGATTTTCCTAACAGCATTTAGAATATTAGAATGAGAATGTATTTTCTAGAAGGATATGACTAACACCGGAATTATCAAGTTCCTGTAATATGAAACAAAGTATACCATAGCTAGATCATGAGAAACTGCTTTAATGAAATGTCCATGAAAGAACTCCTTTTTCCCCCTATTGCTACATCGACCATAGGCTCCGCTCGGCCAAGGGGGATGGAGCCCGGTCGGTATCAATAGTCCTCCATGACTGTGTCAGCCAAACCCACAAAGTCTCTATCCTCTCTCTCGCGGGGTCTCTGCGCTGCTGGGTAATATCTATCTCCACTAACACTTCCTCTATTATTCCCACTATTTCCTCCAGGACCTCCTCTACCTCTCGCTCTACCTCTATAATTACTGCTATATCCTGCCCTAGGTCTGTCTCTCTCATACTGTTCCCTTCGTGGACACTCACTTCTCCAATGCCCTTCTTCCCTACAGTACACGCATTGGTTCCTACTCAAAGGCTCCCCATTCCACTTATCCTCACCTTTATCCGTTCCCCTATATACTTCCTTTTCCCTTCTATCTACGCCTGCGATAGCTACTGCTAGCATATCTGCTTTCCTACGCATCTTTCGCTCTTCCTCCTGCTTCGTCTCTGTCTCTCTATTCATATAGACCTTATTTTCTATTTACATTAGTTGGGTTATGGACATCCCTACAAACCCTTCTAACTTCTGTAGCTAGCGCTTTATATCTCCGTAGGCTTGGCTGACAAAGGCAGAGTTAACCATTCGGGAATTCTCAGGAGCCTCTGGATTAAAGGGGGTATACAAACGGTATGCCTCCAATAATCGGTCATAAAAGGCACTGGGCGATTCATCACATTTCTGCAATACCTCAGCCGTCTTAGACATATTAATCGCCTTTTTTCCTCCGGCTTTCATGCCAACAATAATAGAGTCCCTGTATGCTTTTAAATGGGCCATATCTGCGCCATTGACATTCCACTCCGGATCAGTATTTGAATAATGTGCTGCGGCCCATGCTGCTGGGTTGGCCTGATTTTGTGTACGGGCCACTTCTTCCAGCGCTTTAATTGCCGCTTGGTTTATCCGTGTCCTTTCCTCGTTGTTAAACAATGTCATAAGCAGTTGCTGGCAATCAGCCCAAGTGGGATTATGTGTCTGGACTATGGAGGTAAACAAATCCGTCATGGCTTGAGGTTTATCGGTGTATGAAGAGTTATGGGTCTTCTAGTTAAATAGATCAGTAGTAGTGAAGGAAACATAGACGAATACAGCAGTGTTTCCCAACCCAGTCCTCAAGGCACACCTACCAGTCCAGGATTTAAGGATTACCCAGTTTTGTCTAAGGTGTTTTTTTTTTCTTCTTAAAACACCTTAGACAAAACTGGGTAATCCTTAAATCCTGGACTGGTAGGTGTGCCTTGAGGACTGGGTTGGGAAACACTGGAATACAGGATCAGCGTGTTTTAACTGGCCGTCACCTTTAATGTGTGTCGGGCCTGGTGTCAGTCGGAGAGGCATTTGATAATGTCGGGGTTGGAGGGTACCGGTCAGTTGTCGGGTTAGTATGGGGCTTCGTTTAGAAACGTCAGTTAGGGGTTCCGGTCGAGGGGTAGTAAGACGAGGGGAAGGGGACGCTTTACTGAGGGGGAGATCAGTGAGTAAAATATTCTGGGCCGGGCTAGGAGGAGCCTGACCAGGAACTAGATATGACGTCAAATCTGGATAGGTGGGGTTAACGGAGGTAGGTACCGGAAGGGGAGGGTTTAAAACAAGAGGGCTGGCTCTGAGCTAGAGGAGGGGGTAGGTGGGGACAACGGGGCAAGGGGAGTAGCGTTACCAACAGCACCTCCTCTTCCTCTTCCTGTGGAGGAGGAGTAAGGGGGCGGCATGGGGATCTCGGATTCAGGAGGCGTGTCCAAAATGGGCGTAATTACGGCCTTAGTGGACAAGCGAGTTCTGGCCACCATGAGGCGACATTGTTCCTCGTGGCATACCCGGATCCATTTTGGCAAGTCATTTACAGCCTGCTTCCAACAATCAATATACGGAAACTGGCCGTAAAGTTCAGGCCTACCTGATACAGCCACGTGTACACGCTGTACCAGTTAATATCCAAACTGCCACGTGGTGGCCATGCAGCCACCAAAGTAGGCCATACCCTACTACATAAAGTAGTCAGGCATGTTGGAGACATCTTTACCCCAAAATCATACACAGTGTATCCCTTTTTAAAGTTTTTCAACATACATCCTAAGGGATCCATAACCATTGAATCTGACGCACCCATACTAACAATGAAGCGTCGTCTCCAACAGAAACTAAACAAACACACTTCCAACAGTCACACCCGTTCCCTTGGCAACAGCACCACGTGGTACAGTTACTAGGTGAAACGCACACAACAAAACACTCAGGGAATTCCTGTACACACACAGCTGTTACACCAGTCACTAAATAACTATTACTGTGCCTTTTGGCGAAACTATAAAGTCACCCACGCTATAATTCCCTATATCTGAATTACCCGTCTATAACATACCCCAGTAACATCGTCTTTACAAACAGTATGTGAGGAACTGACTCTGCTGGGTTTTGAACCCTGGTTTACATGCTGCTAAACCTCTTCCTTACCAGTACACCAGCCTGCCTTTTACAAATGTACCTGAGATCTGGTAACCTTGACTCTACAGCATTGGTATCAGTGACAAGTCTCTTCAGCTGTGTCTGGTCATGTGTCTGGTTCTTGGCCTATAAAAGCCACTTCCTGTCTCTGTACCTTTGCCAGATTATTGTGGTTCCTGTACTCTCTAATCAAGCTTGTTCCTGTTTCGCCTACCTGTTGCTGATTTCGGACCGTTTTGACTTTGCTGCTTCTCCTTCCCACTGACCTCGGCTTGCCTCACTACGATTATCATCTCTCTGTTCCAGTCTCCCATCTCTGCTTAAGACCAGAAGGCCACTCAAGGCTCAGGGGCTCAACCACCTGGGTAACGAGTGGTTACCTCTGGCAGAAAACATTGCTGATCTGTCTACTGGACTCCAAAACTTTGTAACATCAATATCATTACACAGTAGTTATAGTACGGTTAGCATTGGTTAGAGTACAATTTAAAGTCACAGTTCAATTAGTAGTGGTTATGGTGTTAAACATACAACATAGACGACAGTTATTAGTAGTTATTTACAATATCAGTAGTTATTATACATGGTTATGGTACCGTGCGCTATAATACAGTTACACACTATTCACACTCTCGCTAGACGGCAGAGCTCACGCTATCTAGCAAGATATACACGCTACTACAACAATCTTTAACACATTTACAATTCCCAACTAATCTATTGGCCAGTACCTCGATGGACTGTTTACATCCGTTTTGGTTAGCCACGCTGCCCAAGCACCACATATAGCGAACTAGAGGGCGGAATTTACAACAGCACCCTCTTAGTCTATATACTCTATCAAAAATCTAGTGGGTTCCAAATTTACACGCCTTCCCACTTAGCCAAGATAGGTTGAGATCTAGCGGACCGAATTTACACAGACGCCGCTTAGTCTCCCGGTCCCTCCGACCTAGCGAACGTAATATACACCCTAGAACGCTAGTCTAGACAAGACACCGGTGTCCGGCTTGGGCTATTTACACAGAACCCAGCCTGACTCCAAACCAAAATTAAACGGGCTGACTACAGGGCGTTTAATTGAGCGGTGCGCCTTCGCTCCTTCCCTCCACTGGAGGGGGCAGATTCCATACACAAATAACCCCTTATGGGCCTACCGCACAATCGGTATCCAATACCCCTAGTGGGTCCACCATCTAAAACAGTGGTCGTCTTACCTCCTCGTTCCTGAACCTGGGTTCACACTCATCGACGGGGACACCCCAGCACTTACTACGTAGAGGCCGATGATCACCTGGACAACAGACCAGTGGCGCCGAGACGAAGGGAGGTCCACGCAGAAGTTCAGAGGTGCAGCCGTAGAGAGCGTGGGCAAAGATAGACCGTCTCATGCCTCTGCTTCTCAGCTACCGTTGAACGATGAGCTTCCCGGCCAATTGCACCAAATGATACCGGAGAACCTGACGGAAGCCGAGCACAGAGAGATGGACACAGGTTTCTTCAGGAAGGAAGAGATTCTTTATTCGATTCACCAACCGGGACTCAGAGGGACTAATGTCACCAAAAAACAGCAAAGTCTGAGCCCTGATCATACAGTGTAGGTCCCTTACATAAGCATGTAGCTCCTCCCATAATCAGTTCCACCTACACATACTCTTATCCATCAACCGAATAGAGACTAAATTCCTGTTTGACCACATGGCTTGCCCAGCACAATGGAGGAGGGGAAATACTCGTATATCCTGTATTCCTACACTTGCTCAGTACACTGTTGATTGTATCTTAGCTACGTGTAACTGACTAACTGATACACCAACATATGCAAGTGCACATACCATGTGGTAATCTTGTCCTAGGAAATTTATTTTTACTGAGATTCCACCACAAGTCAAGCTCCCCAACCCGGACAGTTTTACTTGGTGCTCTCTTACAGCCAGGCATTCTGCAACCTCTATCTCAGCCTGGCGTTTTGCAGCCTCCTGATATTTAAGGAGTAGTTGTAGTCTTTGGTTTACATCTGCTGAGACCACATATTTCAACACAGTTTGTAAATAATAGTTCAAGGGAACTCCAGATAGTACATTACTGACAACAGCTGCCGATATCTCATTTGTGACCATGCCACCCTCAGCAGTGGTTGAGGCATCACTTTGCGCTGCTTGTTGCATGTCATAGTCCACCAATGCTTGTACAAGCTCCTCTTTTGTTTCTCCCTGGCAATCCTCTTCTAACAATGTTGGTCTAGCAATGCATTGGACTGCATTTGATACTCTATTTTTCAAATGGGCCAAAGAAATTATAGAAAATTAAAATGGGTGGGGGGGAGGCCGATTTTTGCCGCCCTAGGCAAAAGTAAAGTTTGCCGCCCCCCTCCCCCCCCCGTGACTTCACAATGCCCCACCCATATGACCTGCCATGTTAACTAACGCTAGTGCTGCAGTGCCGCCGTGTTTACATTAAAAGGCCTGCAGGGACAGGCTATAGACACCAGAACCACTACATTAAGCTGCAGTGTGGTAAATTAGAGATTAGTGCCATGAATAATATACTAGATTGCCTACTTACAACTAGATGAGGATGATGATGGGCTCTAGCTGCAGTCTGGCTCCACTGGTCTGGTGTAGAACAAGATCTCTGGAGGCTGTTTGTAACTGTGGTCACAAAAATCAATGTTCTGGGAGAATGGGAAGCAGCTCCATTTTTTGGGGGCCCTTTACACAGCTCAAGGTCTGGGTCCCAGGGTCCACCTTCATGTTCCACCAATGAGTTTGTTCACAGGGGGTGGAGTGTGTAGGGGATGTCCTGATTTGTGTGTAAGGAATGCATTGTGTGAATCTGTGTTTGTATGTGTAAGGGCTGCAAGGTATGTTTCTGTGTATGTAAGGGATGAAGTGTGTGAGTCTGTAAGGGGTGCTTTGAGTGTGTGTAAGGGGTGCATTGAGTGTGTGTAAGGAATGCATTGTGTGTTTCTCTGTGTGTAAGGGATGCATTGTGTGTAAGGGTTGCATTGTGTGTATAATGCATTGTGTGTTTTTCTGTGTGCAAGGGGTTCATTGTCTTTGTGTGTAAGGGGTGCATTGTGTGTGATTGTGTGTGTGTGATGGATGTCAATCTCTCCCCCTCCCTTGTCACTCTCTTCTCCCCCCTCCCTTGTTACTCTCATTCCCACTCCCCCCTCCCTGTCAATTTCTCTCTCCCCGTCAATTCCCCTCCCTGTCAAAGTCTTCCCCCCCTCCCTGTTAGTTTCTCCCCCCGTTAGTTTCTCCCCCCCATAAGTTTCTTCCCCCCCCTGTTAGTTTCTTTCTCCCCCTCCCCCTGTCAGTTTCTTTCTCCCCGTCAGTTTCTTTCTTCCCCCTCCCTCCCTGTTTCTTTCTTCCCCCTCCCTCCCTGTTTCTTTCTTCCCCCTCCCTCCCTGTTCCTTTCTTTCCCCTCCCTCCCTGTTTCTTTCTTTCCCCTCCCTCCCTGTTTCTTTCTTTCCCCTCCCTCCCTGTTTCTTTCTTCCCCCTCCCTCCCTGTTTCTTTCTTCCCCCTCTCTCCCTCCCTGTTTCTTTCTTCCCCCTCTCTCCCTCCCTGTTTCTTTCTTCCCCCCCTGTTAGTTTCTTTCTCCCCCCTCCCCCTGTCAGTTTCTTTCTCCCCGTCAGTTTCTTTCTTCCCCCTCCCTCCCTGTTTCTTTCTTCCCCGTCCCTCCGTTTCTTTCTTCCCCCTCCCTCCCTGTTTCTTTCTTCCCCCTCCCTCCCTGTTTTTCTTCCCCCTCTCTCCCTGTTTCTTTCTTTCCCCTCTCTCCCTGTTTCTTTCTTCCCCGTCCCTCCCTGTTTCTTTCTTCCCCGTCCCTCCCTGTTTCTTTCTTCCCCCTCCCTCCCTGTTTCTTTCTTCCCCCCCCCTCCCTCCCTGTTTCTTTCTTCCCCCTCCCTCCCTGTTTCTTTCTTCCCCCCCCCTCCCTCCCTGTTTCTTTCTTCCCCCTCCCTCCCTGTTTCTTTCTTCCCCCTCCCTCCCTGTTTCTTTCTTCCCCCTCCCTCCCTCCCTGTTTCTTTCTTCCCCCTCCCTCCCTGTTTCTTTCTTCCCCCTCCCTCCCTGTTTTTCTTCCCCCTCTCTCCCTGTTTCTTTCTTCCCCCTCTCTCCCTGTTTCTTTCTTTCCCCTCCCTCCCTGTTTCTTTCTTTCCCCTCCCTCCCTGTTTCTTTCTTCCCCGTCCCTCCCTGTTTCTTTCTTCCCCCTCCCTCCCTCCCTGTTTCTTTCTTCCCCCTCCCTCCCTCCCTGTTTCTTTCTTCCCCCTCCCTCCCTGTTTCTTTCTTCCCCCTCCCTCCCTGTTTCTTTCTTCCCCCTCCCTCCCTGTTTTTCTTCCCCCCCCCTCCCTGTTTCTTTCTTCCCCCTCCCTCCCTCCCTGTTTCTTTCTTCCCCCTCCCTCCCTCCCTGTTTCTTTCTTCCCCCTCCCTCCCTCCCTGTTTCTTTCTTCCCCCTCCCTCCCTGTTTCTTTCTTCCCCCTCCCTCCCTGTTTCTTTCTTCCCCCTCCCTGTTTTTCTTCCCCCCCCCTCCCTGTTTCTTTCTTCCCCCTCCCTCCCTCCCTGTTTCTTTCTTCCCCCTCCCTCCCTCCCTGTTTCTTTCTTCCTCCCCCCTCCCCTACCTCTGTTGTAGCGTGGCCGAGCTCTGTATGGTCCGGCCGGGTACAGGGAGCTTTTGTTTCCTGTACCCGGCCGGACTAACAGGAAGTGCACACTCAGTGTTCACTTCCTGTTAGTCCGGCCGGATACAGGAGACAGATGCTCCCTGTACCCGGCCGGACCATACAGGGCTCGGCCACGCTACAGTGAGGGAGTGACAGGAGGGAGCGCTGAGCACTTCCCTCCTGTCAGCCCCTCTCCTCTGGCTGCACCCGGGCGGTGCGCCCTCATGGACGCACCAGCTCGGGCAAAGCTGCAGCCTCCTGAGGCTCTCTACAGAGCGCTCGGGCGGCTGCAGCATGAGGGGGGCCGGCGCTCCTGGCGGCTCCCCTTCCCAAGGGGCGCCCTAGGCGGCTGCCTAGTCTGCCTTACAGGTAGCGCTGACCCTGAGGACTGTTGAGGTGTAAATATATTCAGCCTTTGGAAATTGAGAATGTCACCAATTTGTCACAAAGCACGCAAACATGTACGTGAGTTAAATTTCCCTATTTTCAGCACTAGACTGGAAATTGTGATAAAAATCCCCCTTAACACCAACCACACTTAATTCTAATCACATAAATAATATCATAACGCTGCCACCACCAAGACAATTTATAAATGCAGTATTTAGCCTAAAACTATGATTTAGCTGGGCTTATGTTGCCCAGGCTGGAGGTCCAGGATAGAGAGAGGGACCATTCCCACGGTCCCTCTAATGTCTCCAGTGGGACCGACGCCGGCCACCATAGCTACGCCACTTTTTATGACGCGGCTCCACGATGACGTCAAATCCTGCCTTTGGGGGCATGGCTATAAATTAAAGGCATAGGGTATAAAAGGAACACTCTGTTGTGGTTTCTGTTTACAGTTCTCAAGAGTGCGTTGTATTTCTGTGACTACTTTGGTATTTTTGATCTCGGCTTCCTCTTGACTATTCTCCGCTCTGTTCTTCCAGACTCGGCTATTGGTTTTTCGATTCCCTGACTCGGCTTGTCCCTGACCATTCTCTATTCTAATAACGTATAACCAGGCCATTCTAAGGACTGCTAAACATTACCTAATCTATTATCATATTCACTGCGTGTTGGGTCACTAGGTATCATGACGTTAGCACAATATCTATGCAATTAAAAATTATTAACAAAATTGGTCTAATCATGTAATGTGAGTTTTTACCAGACAAAGATAGAACTTAATAAAAATATATTTATTATGTACGAAGCGAGTCATACAAAAAAAACAAAAAACAAATTACAAATTATTTACACAAAAACAGATAAAAATAAAAAGGAGAAATTAACAGAAAACCTAACTACTCACTTAAATGGTAAAGTAATGGTATTTTCTGTCCAGAGGACTCCGAAGGAAAGGTGGCGATTTATCAAAATTAGATTTTGGCCCCTAATAAGCAAAGGTCAAGTCCTGGGGAAAAAGTGTGGGAACTTGTATGCAAGTGTCTCATGAGCTCGGGCACTTTTTTTGACTGTGTGTGATATATGTGTGTATTGGATGTGTATAATATTTGTGCAGGGTTTGTTGGCTGAGTGTGATGGGTATTTCATTCAGATAAAAATATGTATGTAGGCACATACACAAAGTTATAGGTAGTCAGTCATACAAACACACGTACAGGCAGTAACAGGCAGACATTCGTACACACACTGTTACAGTCGTAGAAATTGTTACAGACAGTTGTACACACACTGTTACAGACTGTCACACAGTTACAAGCAGATAGCCACACACACACAGGCAGACAGACACATACACACAGTTACAGGTAGACAGTCAGTGTCCCTGCCCCCCATCTACTGCTATAGTGCCCTTGCTCCCTATCTACCAAAGTGCCCTTGCTCCCTGTCTACAGACAGCCACACACACTGTTACAGACAGACAGTTACCTCTTTACATTATGTGTTTGAGGGCGGAACAAGGGCCCTGTAGCAGTAGATAGGGAGCAGGGGAACTGTAGTAGATGGGAAGAGCAGGGGCATTGAGTAAGATGGGAGTAGGGGCACTATGGTAGATAGGAAGCAGGGGCAATTGGGTAGATATATTTATATATATATATATATATATATATATATAGAAGCAGGGGCACTATTGAAGTATATGGGGGAGCAGGGGCACTGAGTTAGATAGGGAGAAGGGGCACTGTGGTAGATAGAAAGAAGGGGCAATGAGGTAGATTTATATATAGAAACAGCGCCACTATAGAAGTATATGGGTGAGCAGGGGCACTGTGGTAGATAGGGAGCAGGGGCACTGGTGTAGATAAGAAGCGGGGCACTGGGGTAGATGGGGAGCAGTGGCACTGGGGTAGATAAAGAGCAGGGGCACTGGGATAGATAAGGAGCAGGGGCACTATGATAGACAGGGAGTAGGGGCACTGGGGTAGATAGGGTAGTAGGGGCACTGGGGTAGATAGGGAGCAGGGGCACTATAGAAGTATATGGGGGAGCAGGGGCACTGTGGTAGATAGGGAGTAGGGGCACTGTGGTAGATAGGGTAGTAGGGGAACTGGGATAGATAGGGAGCAGGGGCACTATGGTAGATGGAGAGCAAGGGCACTGTGGTAGATAGGGAGCAGGGCCAATGGGGTAGATAGGGAGAAGGGGAAATGGGGTAAATATGGAGCAGGGGCAATGGGGTAGATAGGGAGCAGGGGCAATGAGGTAAATAGGGAGCAGGGGCACTATAGCAGTAGATGGGGGAGCAGGGGCACCTGGGTGAATAGGAAGCAGGGGCACTATATCAGTAGATGGGAGAGCAGGGGCAACTGGGTCAATAGGGAGCAGTGGTACTGTGGCAGATGGGGAGCAGGGGCACTGGGGTACATAAGGAGCAGGGGCACTATGGTAGACAGGGAGTAGAGGCACTGGGGAAGATAGGGAGCAGGGGCACTATGGTAGTTGGGAAGCAGGGGCAATGGGGAAGATAGGGAGCAGGGGCACTATGGTAGATGGGGAGCAAGGGCACTGTGGTAGATGAGGAGCAGGGGCACTGGGGTAGATGAGGAGCAGGGGCACTGGGGTAGATAAGGAGCAGGGGCACTTTGATAGACAGGGAGCAGGGGCACTGGGGTAGAAAGGCGAACAGGGGCACTATGGTAGACAGGGAGCAGGAGCACTGGGGTAGAAAGGCGAACAGGGACACTATGGTAGACAGGGAGCAGGAGCTGGGGGTAGTAGAGACACTGGGGTAGATAGGGAGCAGAGTCACTATGGTATATAGGTAGTAGGGGCACTGGGGTAGATGGAGAGCAGGGGCACTGGGGTAGATAAAGAGTAGGGGCACTGGGATAGATAAGGAGCATGGGCACTATGATAGACAGGGAGTAGGGGCACTGGGGATGATGGAGTTGTAGGGGCACTGGGGTAGATAGATGGGAAGCATGGACTCCTTCCAGCTTACCCAACACTTACCAATTCATGTCACATTTAGCCCCGCCCAGCTGCTCGCTAAGCTTTACCCCGCCACTTGCTAAGCTTCACCCCCATTGTTCACATGCGTTTCTGCAGGACTTGAGCCCTGCTAGTAAGTACACTAGACATTTGACCATCATTAGTTTTGTATCTCCTGTATTCATCTCAGGTTTCCAAGCCTGCCCAGAGGTGGTATATGGACAGTAGGAAGGAGTACCTATAGGAACAATACGTGGCCCCCCTTTTGTGCTTCAGACCAACACCAATAGAAAATCTTATTTTCTAGAGAAATTATTCTTGCATCTATTAATTTCTTCAATGTATCAATTCCATAGATATGTCATACTTTGTACTTATGACTCAATACCACGTTCTTCATAATTCCTTCCAAACAGTTAAAGTTGCACTAGCCATATTAATCTTCCTTCTGTAGGAAGTTCTTTTCACATTTTGAATATGCACAAAAGGAGGCATGATTATTAATCTGTGAGTTATTATAAATGTTTCTTTTGGATGTTACTGGAAGACAATAGTCTCATGACTGCTTTTAGTCACTTAGCATATTAAAAGAATCCGCCATCTATGAGTAGATACACAAATATGGTAGATTAGCCAGTTAGTTTACATTAAATAAATACTAGTGTCAGGAATACAAACCTGTATCCCTGACACTGTAGTTCTAATAGTGCCGTTTATGTCCCTGGTGCCCTGGTACATTAAGTTGTCAAGCTAGACTAGAGGCAACTCATGTGTAACATTTCACATCTGGCATAGGAGCACTAGTTTGAGTCACAAGTTTAAAACCTTCTGATATTTATCACATTCCTATACAATCAGATTAACCTCTCTCATTCAGAAAATGGCCATACCACCTCTACCAGGTAGCCAATTAATGAATGCACTACACAAATCACTTTAAACAGCAATAATCTACAGTGAAATGACAAATTATGCTCCCGGCATTACCTAAGTGTGACGGACCACCTGATCACCTAGGACAGGTACATATATCCCCAACTGCCACTCTTCTAATAAAATATTATATTTACCGTAACTTGGCCCTCCCAGCCACACACCCCTTCCTAGCAGATCAGGAGTCTCCCTGCAATGGTCAGGGTTCTGCTGAGGCACAGTGCCTGACCGGGAGCAACCCTAAAACCCTCTGGAACTCTGGAGAAAATCCGCTGAAACATCAATGAGGGCACTCTCAATCCCTTGACTAGCAATCAAGGCGATTTTTTGAGGGATGGTAGAGGGAGTGGCGAAGCATCAAATGACAACAAGGACTTGGGTGAGCTCCATGTACTCACAGTCCTTTAAGTGACCGGGAAACTCTACCCAGCGTCATTGAACTCTGTGCTGGATCTGAGGCTAGCCACCACTCACTGAGACTTGGACTTTCAACTTTTCATCTAATTCGGGCACTCTGAGTCAGGCTTCCTGGGTAAACCAGTTGTGTGGGCATGTGGGCACGGGAAAGTAAGTTACATTGTATTTTGTACCCCGGTGCCAAGGTGTCTGGACACAAATTAAATAACCAGCTCAGGCACAGACAGCAAGGCGCTGTAGATACCGCAACTGTATTGTCCTCCTTCGGAACATCCTGTTGAGACCTCAGGTATAAAAGGGGACGTTTTCTCAATAAATTAGATCTTATTCACCTTTCACTAAGTCTCAACTAGTGTTTGGTTGAGATGGCTATACACTCTGCAGAAGAGAGCTTAATCACTCTGGAGCTATAAACACAAGGAAAAGGGTGACCTGCTCGGTGACAACTCATCTACTCGTGGGTATACCGCCACATCTGGTGGCAGCAGTGGTCCCTTTCCCTGAAGCCAGAGTGGAGTGGATGGACAACGTTATCAGCAGTTGAAGCGGATGACCTACCAGGACCTCCTGGAAGTGCGAGGGAGACCTGCCAGGAACAAATCTAAAGCTGTGCTGGAGCAGAACTCATGGAGCTGATCCCCAGACCCCTCCGACGAAGACGATGCCTACATCCTAAATGTCATGGCTGGCCCTGATGGGTGCCAACCCCTCCCAGAGATAGTCCTGCGGGTGATTGCCAGTGTGGACGCAGTTGCTCAGGCAAAAAGAGACTACAGAGCAAAAGATGGCAGGATCATAGCAGTAAGTATTCCTGGCGTGGGTTTAACACCAAACCCCGCTGGAGGAGCGGAAGATTCCCTTCACTGCCTGCAAGGCATTTAATGAGACCGAAGAGGAGATCGACGGGCACCTGGTGGACTTCGAAGAACACTGCATGCTTCACCAGGTACCACTCTACGACTAGGTGCCCATCCTGAAGGGCAAGTTGACCAGGAAGGCAGCAGAGGTGTTGCATGTCCCGACGAAGATCTGAGAAGCTATGACTAGGTGAAGGAAACCCTACTAGCTCGGGATGCTGTAACACCAGATGTATACCGGCGCTGTGTAAAACAGAGAACGAGACTCATTCACCAAATGGTCATGCTGACTCCACAGGTGCCAAGCGACGACCATGGAAGATGTGGTGCAGCTCATGCTTCTAGAAAATCTTTCCGCAGTCTCTCCAGAGCTCCGGGAGTGGGTAAGAGGAATATGCCGATTCCAGGCGGCTGGACCGGTAGACCCAATGGGCACCCCTACGTTTGGAAGCCACAAGAGCCCTGCAGCGACAGCCATCCCGGTTTCAGGACCAGCCCCAACTCCAGCAATCATCTCGACTTGAGATGGAACCTGTTGCTTAAGATGTAAGCGAGTGGGGCACATCTGAAAGGACTGCCCCCGGGGAAGCACCCTATAACACCAGGGCACGACCTTGTCCCTCGGCCTCCCGAGCCAGCGCACTATGCGTGGATTATAATACACCTCAAATCGCAGAGGGAGATGAATTTGGAACTGAATAATCCTGGGGTACCCTCCACGAGGCAGCTTCCACAGACAACCGCCAGCACCACTGCCAACTGGTGCTGGTGAATGACCGAACATCAAGAGGGCTGAGACTTGACACTCACAAAGTACAGGGCCAGGGCTGAGACGGATCAAGGAGGAATGGTTTGTGTGGGAACAGGGGCGACTCTATAGAATGACCGAGACTCCGGTTTGTATGGCTGCCCCAACCAAAAAGCACCATCTGGTAGTCCCACGGAAGTACTGGCTGGAACGTATGTGGATCGGGCACGACATTCGTTTGGCAGGACACCCTGGTATTCACCTGACTCTCTATTGGGTGACTGGAGTCTCATGGGATGTCCGACAATACTATCAGGCTTGTGACACCTGCCAGCAAGCTGGGAAGAATGCAGACCATGCTCGGATGAAGCTACAGTCGATGCCCATCATAGGAGAACCATTCACCCAAGTGGCTGTGGACATAGCAGGGCCCCTAGCTAAGCCTAGACTCTCTGGTAAGAAATACATTCTTACTATAGTGGACTGCGCTACTTGGTACTCAGAAACGGTGGCTCTGACTAACATACAGATTGAGGCCGTAGTGGTTGCCCTGATGCAAGTCTTTTCCTGAGTGGGGTTCCCAAGGCAATCTGGGAAGAAATACAAGAGATGTTATATCTGGGTGTGTTAGAACCCTCCGATAGCCAGTGGGCATCCCCTGAGGTCTTAATACCGAAGCAGGATGGAATGACCCACTTCTGTGTAGACTACCGGCGACTGAATGACAAGTCAGTGACTGTTGCCTACCCATGCCTCGGGTGGAGGAACTTTTGGACCGCACTGACAGGGCACGATATCCGACTACTATCAACCTACGCCTTCCCGGTCAACTTGCCCACAAGTATGGGTACCCAGTCATAGAGGGGTACCTGGTGAAGTGTGCACTGTCGTTTGAAGTCCGCCATATACTGGCTGATCCCCATAGCTGAAAAGGCTGTTCCCAAGTCGGCCTTTGTCAGCCTGTTCGGCCTGTACTAAATTCGGGTCATGCACTTGAAACATGACAAGTGTCCAATACCTACGATACTGGGTCTGGTGTGGGAAGCAGCCAGAGCCAGCTAAGATCAAGGCCATAGCTAACTTGCCCAGCCCCCGAACTTAAGACTATAGCACCATTGTCTAAAAGTAATCTCCCTAGGCAGGTACTGTGGTCCCCCAAATGCGAGCATGTTTTCTGGTCCCTAAAAAACGCACCCATTTATCCCCCTGTCCTTGCCGCCCCAGATCCTAACAAGCATTTCATTGTCCACACAGATGACTCCATGTTTGGACTGGGGGCTGTTCTGAGGTCGTGGAGGATGTAGGAGAGCATCCTTTTCACTTACAACAGCCAAAAGCTTTTATGCCGGGAAGTTAGCTACGCTGTGGTAGAGAAAGAGTGCTTAGCCCTGAAGAGACTCACCCCCTACCTCTATGGACAATCCTTTACAATCATCACTGACCACAACCTGATGGTCTGGCTAAACAGGGCCACCAGAGACAATGCCGGGCTGTTACGGTGGAGTCTTGCCTTGCAACCCTATGACTATGACAGCCCAGTAAGCAGAACAGAAATGATGATGGGTTGTCCCAGCAGACTGAGCTTGTAACCCAGGACTGAGCTTAGTACCTGGACATCCCCAAGTTGACCCGAAAAGTGTCAAGCAGTGTCTGCCAGAAGTAGGTCAAGGGGAGAATAGTATGCCAGACAACCTGGTCACCTAGGACGGGTACATGTCTCCCCAACCACCACTCCTCTCCTAAAAGTCTATGTTCACCACTAATAGATCCTCCAGCCCGTGCCTAGTAGCCCAGTGACCTTTCCAAGCAAGTGGCTCAGGAGTCTCCCTGCGCCGGCCAGGGGGTCTCCTGAGGTATGGCGAGCCTGATCGGGAGTAACCCTAAAACCCTCTGGAAACTAAAATTTCAACAAGTGCGCTCTCGCCCTCAAGACTAGCAATCATTTTGGTGGGATACTAGAGGAAGTGGAGAGGCATTGGATGACACCAATAACTTGGGGGAACTCCATGTACTCATGGAAAATGCTGTCCTAAGGTGAATGGGAAACTCTACCCAGCGTCATGAAAACTCTGCGCCGGAATGGAGGCTAGCCGCGACTCGCTGAAACTTGAACTTCCACTTAATTCAGGCTAGCCACATCTGACCTGGGCACTTTGTGGACTAAGTGGGCACACTGAGCCAAGCTTCCTGGTTGTGTGGGGATGTAGGCATGGTAATGAAAGTTACATTGTATTTTGGTATGTAGTCGGATATCGTCCCCTGTATCCCGGTGCCAAGGTGTCTGGCCGCTAATTAAATGACCAGCACAGGCACAAATGAGCCGGAGATGTCGCAACTGTATTGTTCTTCCTGGGGACCTAATGTTGAGACCCCAGGTATAAAAGGTGACATGTTTTCCCAATAAATTAGTTCTTATTCACTCTTCAGTCTCAACTAGTGTCTGAGTGAGACAGCTATATTCTCTGCAAAAGAGAGCTTAAAAACTCTGGGGCTATAAACCCAAGGGAAAGGGCGACCTTGGTGGTGTCAACCCAATTACTAAGGGAAAGGGTGACCTTGGTGGTGGCAACCCAACTACTCGTAGGTATGCCGCCACAATATGGAACTAGAAATCAGTGTTTGTATCTATCCATGGTCAGGGAGGAGGACTGAGAAGGATCCAGTGTCAAGGAGGAAGAGAGAGACAGTATTGAGAAGAAGGGATCCAATACATAGTTACATAGCTGAAAAGATACTTGTGTCCATCAAGTTCAGCCTTCCTCACATGTGTTTTTTGCTGTTGATCCAAAAGAAGGCAAAAAAACCCCGGTTTGAAGCACAATTTTGCAACAAGCTAGGAAAAAAAATCCTTCTTGACCCCAGAATGGCAGTCAGATTTATCCTTGGATCAAGCAGTTATTACCCTACATTGAAAGATTATATCCTTGAATATTCTGTTTTTGCAAGTATGCATCCAGTACCTGTTTGAACATCTGTATGGATTCTGATAAAACCACCTCTTCAGGCAGAGATTTCCACATCCTGATTGTTCTTACAGTAAAAAAACCTTTGCCTTAGACAAAATCTTCTTTCTTCCAGTCTAAACGCATGGCTTCATGTCCTATGTAAAGTCCAGTTTGAGAATAGATTTCAACACAATGGTTTGTATTGGGCCCGAATATATTTGTATGATGTTATCAAATCCCCTCTCAGGCAACGTTTTTCTAAACTAAATAGGTTTCAATTTGTTAACCTTTCTTCATAGCTGATATGTTCCCATTCCTTTTATTAATTTTGTAGCCCGCTTCTGCACTTTTTCTAGTGCCATAATATCCTTCTTTAGAACAGGTGCCCAAAATTGCACAGCATATTCAATATGTGGTCTTACCAGTGATTTATAAAAAGGCAAAATGATATTGAAATGCCCTTTTTCATGCATGACAATACCTTACTGGCCTTGGCCACTGCTGATTGACATTGCTGCATAGTTTGTTGTCTATAACAATTCCCAAGTCCTTTTCGTGTGTTGTTATCCCTAATTCGCTTCCATTAAGGGTATACGTTGCTTGAGTATTCTTTACGCCGAAGTGCATAACTTTGCATTTTTCAACATTAAATGTAATCTGCCATTTGAGTGCCCAGTCCCCCATTCTATCTAAATCCCTCTGCAGCAGAGTAATATCTTGTTCACATTGTATTATTTTACAAAGTTTTGTGTCATCTGCAAACACTGAAACATGACTTTCAATGCTGTCTTCAAGATAATTTATAAACATGTTAAATAGAAGGGGTCCCAGAACAGACCCCTGAGGGACACCACTTGCCACCTCTGTCCAGCTTGAAAAGTTACCATTAATGACAATTCTTTCTACTGTGTTTTTAAGCCAATGTTCTACCCAAGAACAAGCATTTTCATCTAGACCGATTTCCTTGAGTTTGAACACTAATCTGTTGTGTGGAACTGTATCAAATGCCTTGGCAAAATCCAAATAGATCACATCCACTGCAACACCCTGATCTATACTTCTACTTACTTCTTCGTAGAACGCAATCAAATTAGTTTAACATGACCTGTGCTGATTTTTGCTGGTAACCACATTCTTCTCAAGTAATTCTTGAATATTATCACTTAATAACCTTTCAAATATTTTACCAGCCACAGAAGTTAAGCTCACAGGTCTATAATTTCCAGGCAAGGATTTTGAACCCTTTTTGAATATAGGAACCACATCTGCCTTCCTCCAATCCTCCGGAACACTTCCTGAAAGAAAAGAATCTTGAAAGATTAAAAACAGAGGTTCATTTATTTCTACACTTAGTTCCTTAAGTACACGTGGATGGATACCGTCATGCCCTGGAGCTTTGTTTATATTAACTTTCTTTAGTTGCTGCAGCACCTTGTCTTGAGTTAACCAATTACAATTATTCTGCAAGTTTTTGTAGCAATCATTTGCACATCTATTGCCATGGGTTCTATCTTAATATATATGGAGGAGAAATAGTTATTTAAAATTCCTGCCTTTTCCTGGTGTTCATTAACTAACACCCCCGTTTCAGTTTTTGGTGTACCTACACTTTCATGTTTGTTTGTTTTTAGAATTTATGTACTTAAAAATGCTGTGGGGTTGGTTTTGCTCTTTAGCTATCATTTTGAAGTTTAGCAAGTCTAATTGCCTTTTTGCACGCATTATTTGCTTCCTTATATCTTATATAAGATGCATCTGATTTGTCCGATTTAAATGTCCTTTTCTTATTTTTAATTTCTTGTTTTACTTCTCTAAGCTACATTGGTTTTAATTTGTTTCTTTTATATTTATTTCCCAATGGTACATACTGAGAAATGTACCTTTCTAATATTTATTGGAAGATGATCTATTTATCCTCAGTGTTCTTTTCACTAAAGAGTTTATGCCAGTCAATATATTGTAAAGCTTCCCTTAACTTATTGAAATTGGCCTTTTTAAAATGACATGTTTTAGTATACCTCATGTGCTTTTGTTTTTTTGAGTTTATTTCAAAAGACACTATATTGTGATCACTATTTCCCAAGTGCTCACCTACTTGAATGTTGGTCAAAAGATCAACGTTGTTTGTTAAAACCAGGTCCAGACAAGCGTCCATTCTAGTTGGTGCTTGTACAAGTTGTGACATGAAGGTGTCATTTAACAAGTTTAAAAACCTAATTCCCTTTGCTGAGCTACTAGTCCCTCTGTCCCAATTTATGTACGGGTAATTAAAATCTCCAATAATTAACATGTTACCCAGATTTGCAGCTTTTTCAATTTGCTCAAACAGCTGTTGTTCCTCGTCAATATTAACATTAGGTGGTTTATAACATATCACAACCAATAGTTGTTTTCCCTTCTTTTCCCCCAAATACCAGAATGAATTTAGAGCCAGAGGAAGAATAGTGTTTTGGTGTGAAGGATGAGGACTCCACTATCCAACTGAAGAGGGATCAAATGTTATTGAGGAAGATCCAGTATTAAGGAAGAGAAGGATTTAACAGAAGAGGAATCTAAGTATCACAGAGTAGTGATATCTGGTATCAGCGTAACTGAGCTTTCAGTGTGAAAGAATAATCCAGAATCAGGAAGTAGGATATTATCTAGTGTCAGAAAGGATGATCCATTGTCAAACAAGATGTTATCAGGAAGGAGAATCTAGTTTTTGGGAAGGTAAAGCAGGCATCCAGTGTCAGTGAGCTAGATGATCCAGTCTCTAGAAGGAGGAGAGATCCTGTGGACAAGGATTGATGTCAGAAAGGAAAACCCAATGTCAGAATGATGGAGAATCCTGTATCAGGATTATGGAATTTCATGTCAGAGAGGGAGGTGGAATCCGAAAGCCGGGATCCATTCACAGAGACATGGGAGGGGGATTCACTCTAGGGGAAATTAAGGCAGCCGTGCTATAGAGAATAAGATAAGAAGGATCCAATCTTAGGGATGAGGATGGAGATCTAGTGTCAAAATGGAAGAGAAATCAAGGAGGAAGAATTCATTGCCAGGAAACAAGATGATGGTACAAAGACAGAGATAAAAGAAGGAACTATGGAGGAAGAATTCATTCCTAAGAGAGAGGAGGCAGGCCAGGGTCAGAGAGGAAAAGGAATCAGGGATAGATGATCCAGTTTCAGGGAAAGGGTGGGAACCAATGCCAGAGAGTAGAGGGGGATTCCAGTGTCAGGGAGTTAAATGGAATCAGGCATTACAGATCCATTCTCAGTGAAGAAAGGGGGTTTCACTGTCAAATATTCTCTAACTCAGCTAAGTTTCAAGTTCAGCTACTTTGGCCTTGAATTTCAAATTCACTTTGAATGCTCACTTTAGTAAATAATCCTGCTAGTGTCAGAGATACAGGGAATTAGGTTTTACAGATCTGTACATAGGGACGCTTAGGGCATCTAGTACCAAGGAAGCTGAGGAATCCAAGGAGGGGATTCAGTACTAGAGATTAGGAGGGGATTCGGTACCAGACGTGATTCAGTGTAAGGGAGTTATAGGGAATCAGGAATTAAGTATCCTTTCTCAGGGAAAAGTAGGAAGGATCTTGTATCAATGCATAGGGGAGGAGGGATCCAGACAGGAGTAGGAGCAGATCCAGTGTCAGAGAGGAGGAGTAGGAGCGTAACCAAAGTCTGGGAGGAGGAAGGGACCCAATGTCAAAGAGGATAAAACCAGTGTCTGGGGGAAGAGAAAGGGATCAAGTGTCAGAAAGGAGAAGGGTAGGGATCCATTATCTGGGAGGAGAATGAGGAATCCACTATCTGAGAGGTAATGAGGCAGGATCCAGTGTCAGAGAGGATAAGGGATCCAGTGTCTGACGGGATCCAGTGTCTGAGAGGAGAAAGTGATCCAATGTCAGAGAGGAGGAAGTGATCCAATGTCAGAGAAAATAGATCCAATGTCAGAGAGGAGAAAGTGATCCAATGTTTGAGAGGAGGAGGGATCCAGTGTCAGAGAAAATAGATCCAGTGTCAGAGAGGAGGAAGTGATCCAGTGTCTGAGAGGAGGGATCCATTGTTAGAGAGGAGGGATCAAGTGTCAGAGAGGAGGAAGTGATCCAGTGTCTGAGAGGAGGGGGGGTCCAGTGTCTGAGAGAAGGGATCCAGTGTCAGAGAGGAGGAGGGGTCAAATGTCTGCGAGGAGGAGAGATCCAGTGTCAGAGAGGAGGAGGGATCCAGTGTCAGAGAGGAGGAGGGATCCAGTGTCTGAGAGGAGGAGGGATCCAGTGTCTGAGAGGAGGGGGGATCCAGTGTCTGAGAGGAGGGGGATCCAGTGTCAGAGAGGAGGAAGTGATCCAGTGTCTGAGAGGAGGGGGATCCAGTGTCTGAGAAGAGGAGGGATCCCATGTCTGAGAGGAGGGGGGATCCAGTGTTAGAGAGGAGGAGGGATCCAGTGTCTGAGAGGAGGGGGGATCCAGTGTCTGAGAGGAGGGGGGATCCAGTGTCTGAGTAATCCAGTGTCTGGGAGTAAGGGATCCAGGGTCAGTGAGAGTAAGAGGAGGGATCCAGTGTCGGAGAGGATCCAGGGTTTAGAGAGGATAAGGATGCAGTGTCTGATGGGATCCAGTGTCTGACGGGGAGGAGAGATCCAGTTTCTGGAAGGAGAAGGAGAGGGATCCAGTGTCTGACAGGATCCAGGGTTTAGAGAGGATCCAGGGTTTAGAGAGGAGAAGGAGAGGGGTCAAGTGTCTGAGGGGAGGAAGTGATCCAGTGTCTGAGAGGAGGAGGGATCCAGTGTCAGAGAGGAGGAGGGATCCAATGTCTGAGAGGAGGAGGGATCCAGTGTCTGAGAGGAGGAGGGATCCAGTGTCTGAGAGGAGGAGGGATCCAGTGTCTGAGAGGAGGAGGGATCCAGTGTCTGAGAGGAGGAGGGATCCAGTGTCAGAGAGGAGGAGGGATCCAGTGTCTGAGAGGAGGAGGGATACAGTGTCTGAGAGGAGCAGGGATCCAGTGTCTGAGAGGAGGGGGGATCCGGTGTCTGAGAGGAGGGGTGATCCAGTGTCTGAGAGGAGGGGTGATCCATTGTCTGAGAGGAGGGGGTTCCAGTGTCTGAGAGGAGGAGGGATCCAGTGTCTGAGAGGATCCAGGGTTTAGAGAGGGTAAGGATGCAGTGTCTGATGGGATCCAGTGTCTGACGGGGAGGAGAGATCCAGTTTCTGGAAGGAGAAGGAGAGGGATCCAGTGTCTGACAGGATCCAGGGTTTAGAGAAGATCCAGGGTTTAGAGAGGATCCAGGGTTTACAGAGGAGAAGGAGAGGGGTCCAGTGTCTGAGGGGAGGAAGTGATCCAGTGTCTGAGAGGAGGAGGGATCCAGTGTCAGAGAGGAGGAGGGATCCAATGTCTGAGAGGAGGAGGGATCCAGTGTCTGAGAGGAGGAGGGATCCAGTGTCTGAGAGGAGGAGGGATCCAGTGTCTGAGAGGAGGAGGGATCCAGTGTCTGAGAGGAGGAGGGATCCAGTGTCAGAGAGGAGGAGGGATCCAGTGTCTGAGAGGAGGGATCCAGTGTCTGAGAGGAGGAGGGATCCAGTGTCTGAGAGGAGGAGGGATACAGTGTCTGAGAGGAGCAGGGATCCAGTGTCTGAGAGGAGGGGGGGATCCGGTGTCTGAGAGGAGGGGTGATCCAGTGTCTGAGAGGAGGGGTGATCCAGTGTCTGAGAGGAGGAGGGATCCAGTGTCTGAGAGGAGGGGGATCCAGTGTCAGAGAGGAGGAGGGATCCAGTGTCAGAGAGGAGGAGGGATCCAGTGTCTGAGGAGGAGGGATCCAGTGTCTGAGGAGGAGGGATCTAGTGTCAGAGAGGAGGGGGGATCCAGTGTCTGAGAGGAGGGGGGATCCAGTGTCAGAGAGGAGGGGGGATCCAGTGTCTGAGAGGAGGGGGGATCCAGTGTCTGAGAGGAGGAGGGATCCAGTGTCTGAGAGGAGGAAGTGATCCCGTGTCTGAGAGGAGGGGGGATCCAGTGTCTGAGAGGAGGAAGTGATCCCGTGTCTGAGAGGAGGGGGGATCCAGTGTCTGAGAGGAGGGGGGGATCCAGTGTCAGAGAGGAGAGGGGGATCCAGTGTCTGAGTAATCCAGTGTCTGGGAGTAAGGGATCCAGGGTCAGTGAGAGTAAGAGGAGGGATCCAGTGTCTGAGAGGATCCAGGGTTTAGAGAGGATAAGGATGCAGTGTCTGATGGGATCCAGTGTCTGACGGGGAGGAGAGATCCAGTTTCTGGAAGGAGAGGGATCCAGTGTCTGACAGGCTCCAGGGTTTAGAGAGGAGGAGGGATCCCGTCTCCCATGGTAACGCCCTGTCGGTAGGGGGGCGGGTGTCCGGGGTCGAGCGTCACTTCCGGTGCGGTTGCTGAGCGGAGAGTCTGGTCCCGGCCGGAGAGTGAGCCGCAGCCCTGTGACAGATACACCGAGGCCGCAGCATGGGGAACGCAGCCACCGCCAAGAAAGGCAGCGAGATAGAGAGCGGTCAGTGCCCCGGCATGGGAGACAATGGGGGGGGGCCTACCTGTGTGCTGGGCCTGAGCGCTGGGGTTACCTAACCGGGATAGGGGGGGCTAATACAGACACAGGGGGGGCTAATACAGACACAGGGGGGGGCTAATACAGACACAGGGGGGGCTAATACAGACACAGGGGGGGCTAACCGGGAAGGGGGGGCTAATACAGACACAGGGGGTACTAACCGGGATGGGGGGGGGGAGCTAATACAGACACAGGGGGGGCTAATACAGACACATGGGATACTAACCGGGATAGGGGGGGCTATTACAGACACAGGGGGTACTAACCGGGATAGGCGGGGGGGGGGGCTATTACAGACACAGGGGGTACTAACCGGGATAAGGGGGGCTAATACAGACACAGGGGGTACTAACCGGGATAGGGGGGCTAATACAGACACAGGGGGTACTAACCGGGATAGGGGGGCTAATACAGACACAGGGGGTACTAACCAGGATAGTGGGGCTAATACAGACACAGGGGGTACCAACCGGGATAGGGGGAGGGCTAATTCAGACACAGGGGGTACCAACCGGGATAGGGGGAGGGCTAATACAGACACAGGGGGTACTAACCGGGATAGTGGGGGCTAATACAGACACGGGGGGTACTAACCGGGATAGGGGGGCTAATACAGACACAGGGGGTACTAACCGGGTTAGTGGGGGCTAATACACAGGGGGTACTAACCGGGTTAGTGGGGGCTAATACACAGGGGGTACTAACCGGGTTAGTGGGGGCTAATACACAGGGGGTACTAACCGGGTTAGTGGGGGCTAATACACAGGGGGTACTAACCGGGTTAGTGGGGGCTAATACACAGGGGGTACTAACCGAGTTAGTGGGGGCTAATACACGGGGTACTAACCGGGGGAGTGGGGGCTTATACAGACACAGGGGGTACTAACTGGGATAGTGGGGGCTAGTACAGACACAGGGGGTACTAACTGGGTTAGTGGGGGCTAATACACAGAGGGTACTAACCGGGTTAGTGGGGGCTAATACACAGGGGGTACTAACCGGGTTAGTGGGGGCTAATACACAGGGGGTACTAACCGGGTTAGTGGGGGCTAATACACAGGGGGTACTAACCGGGTTAGTGGGGGCTAATACACAGGGGGTACTAACCGGGTTAGTGGGGGCTAATACACAGGGGGTACTAACCGGGTTAGTGGGGGCTAATACACAGGGGGTACTAACCGGGTTAGTGGGGGCTAATACACAGGGGGTACTAACCGGGTTAGTGGGGGCTAATACACAGGGGGTACTAACCGGGTTAGTGGGGGCTAATACACAGGGGGTACTAACCGGGTTAGTGGGGGCTAATACACAGGGGGTACTAACCGGGTTAGTGGGGGCTAATACACAGGGGGTACTAACCGAGTTAGTGGGGGCTAATACACGGGGTACTAACCGGGGGAGTGGGGGCTTATACAGACACAGGGGGTACTAACTGGGATAATGGGGGCTAGTACAGACACAGGGGGTACTAACTGGGTTAGTGGGGGCTAATACACAGAGGGTACTAACTGGGTTAGTGGGGGCTAATACACAGGGGGTACTTACCAGGATAGTGGGGGCTAATACATTGTTGTTACTAACCCGGATAGTGGGGGCTAATACACAGGGGGTGCTAACCGGGAGATTGGGGGCTAATACACAAGGGTTACTAACCTGGAGAGTGGGGGCTAATACACAGGGGTTACTAACCTTGAAAGTGGGGGCTAGTACACAGGGGTTACTACTAATCTGGAGAGTGGGGGTTAATACACAGGGGTTACTAACCTGGAGAGTGGGGGCTAATACACTGGGGGTACTAACCGGGATAGTGGGGGCAAATACACAAAGGTTACTAACTGTGATAGTGGGGGCTAATATTGACACAGGGGGTACTTAACCGGCTTAGTGGGGGGCTAATACAGGGGCTGCTGGACGGCTGTTAGAG
This sequence comes from Pelobates fuscus, assembly GCF_036172605.1. NCBI lineage: Eukaryota > Metazoa > Chordata > Amphibia > Anura > Pelobatidae > Pelobates > Pelobates fuscus. The sequence goes on from NC_086323.1 coordinate 43,404,169, forward strand.
AGCCTGGTAATTGTACATGCCAGTCGGGGTAGTGTGAGGGTAATACTGGAGCTGGGTAAGATGGTGATACTGATATAATAGAGGAGTACCATGGTCTTAAGGCAGAGCAGGCTTTCCAGGGGAATACCATGTTTGGGGGGGAGAATATAGTTCTATTTGTGAGGGATACAATGGTTGTAGTTTATATTGTGCTTACAGTAGTGAGGTGCTGTGGTTGTGGGATATCTTATTGTATTTGGTGGGATATTCAATGGCTGCGGGATATGTAGTTGTACTTGGTGCGGCATATATGGTTGTACCTAGTCGGGGATTCATTGGCTGCAGGATATGTGTTTGTACTTGGTGGAAGAAACAGTGGCTGCGGGATATGTAGTTGTACTTATTATTATTATTATTATTATTGCCATTTATATAGCGCTAACAGATTACTTGGTGGGAGAAACAGTGGCTGCGGGATATGTAGTTATACTTATTATTATTATTATTATTATTATTATTATTGCCATTTATATAGCGCTAACAGATTACTTGGTGGGAGAAACAGTGGCTGCGGGATATGTAGTTGTACTTATTATTATTGCCATTTATATAGCGCTAACAGATTACTTGGTGGGAGAAACAGTGGCTGCGGGATATGTAGTTGTACTTATTATTATTATTATTATTATTATTATTATTGCCATTTATATAGCGCTAACAGATTACTTGGTGGGAGATACAGTGGTTGCAGGATATGTAGTATAATTGGAGGAGGAATGCCAGGGTTGTGCCATAGTCGCACATCCACGACAAAAAATGCATTGGAGGAGTTAAAGAAATGTAATTTCTTCTCATCTCTGTTCACTTTCTATATGCGGTCTATAAAGGTTAGGGACACCATGGTTGTGTGGGATAGGGGAATGCTCAGTCATGAAGGAGGACATCTTGTGACAGATAACTGAAGTATTGAAGAACATACAGTTAGCTGGGGACAAGGAGAAGGCTCGTTATTTGGTGGCTAGGATACAAAATATTCAACTGCATTGGAGATCTATTTAAGGAGTGCTGAAGAGAACCATTAGACTGTCATGTATTGAGAATATGAAGTCAGGCTTATTGTGAGTTACCTAGGTTCGACTGAAAGCTTATTTAGCAGCTTTGGCCTGGGGTCGCAGGCTACGGAGTAAAGCCAGAGATGGAGGTTTGTTTACTCTTTCTGTTTTATTAAATTACAATTCACCAGTGCATAAACCTGGTACTGTACAGTGTCTGCTACGACTTCATTGTGCTAGAGCTGATAGAGCAAAACAGATTGTTGTGAGCATTTGCCTAATGACTATAAGATACCAGTTCCTTCCAGTGGAGATACTCTAAAATGTCATGGGGATCCATTTTTTGGTCCAGGTTAAGAACTAAAGTGCTTATTATAAAATATTGAGTCTTGACACATTTACAAACAGATTTAAGTTACATAGATATTGAGGGAGCCAATCAGCTTCTTGTCTTTAAATCACGCAAGTGTAAGTAGGTCTGACTGTTTCCAGGCACGATACTGTATCCACCATAATTTATGTAGATGATATCAGGTCAATGCTTGACTTGATTTTACTTCAAGCCGTGTTTATTCTTGTTTTATTTGACTACAGGTCCCTTTCCAACTGTTTTCTGTCTGTTCAAATAAAGCCCAACTACGTTAAGGGAGCTATTTTATAGAGCATTCAGAAAACGTGGTCTCCTGGTCATATGCTTTTAACTTTTTGAATTGGCAGGATGACAGTTGTACCATGGATTGTTCCTTCCAGGTTCTGGAATGTTAGCGGTATTTGTCCCACTGATGCATGGGTAAGCACTAGGCAAACTTTGGCATTCCAGATTTTGTGGGCTTTATTTCTCCTGATGCGTTGCCAGCATTATGGTAGAAGCAGTCCGCAACATGGCTGCCTACCCCATCACTAATGGATTCTCCAGTCTCAACCATATTTTCTTTTATTGTCTTTTTGGCTGCTTCTTGGATTACAATGCTTCTTACTCATCAGTGTGTTTTGTCAAACTGAGATTTTGAGGTGACATATTCATAAAGTATTTATCTAGTAGATTTAATTGCAACACAATGCAGTTTATTATGTGTCAAAAAGAAAATAATCAATATTAGAAATGCAAAAATGAATTTATTATACAGAAAAAGAGAAGAAGAAAAAGGGACAAAATCAAAAAAGAGGACCATTATTGCCAAATATACGGAACGGTGGACACTCTGTCAATTCATTCAATGTACAATGATTAGTAGAAAAACGTCATAATATATACACAAAATATGTACTACGTGCCCTATATACACCCTATAAATATAGCTTGATAAATAATGCTAATAGTTCATACAGTCCGGTGAATCGACCAATAATTGATCATTTATGCTTGGGTAGCAATTGCTAGTCTGATCAGACAGAAACATACTTGTTTTCTTTTTATATGTCAAAGCAGAAATAAATGAGAAAAAAATGAAAAAGAAAAAATATAGAAAAATTTAAAATATAGATTTTTTTTATAGACTATGAGCAGCTTTGTAAATGAAAGATTGGTTGGATCTCACCATGAGGCACTGTGGCTGTCACTATGGGCTGTAGAGCGGAGTCCATACATATGTGAGTAGATATAACACAGACTTGAGAGGTTCTCTGTATTCCTTAAATACAGAAGTGCATTTTTTTGTAGATAAGTAGTGATGTAGTATAGGGCTTGTCCGGTCCGGTTCCTGTCTCGTATTACCTGGGCTGCGCGCTCGGGAACGAAATGTCCATTCAAAGGGACATTTCGGACTCCGCTCTGCATCCTATATTGACAGCCACAGCGAGTCATGGTGAGATCCAACCAATCTTTCATTTACAAAGCTGCTCAAGAGAAACTCTTTGCCTATATATTTTTTCTCAAAAGTTTTTTTCTATATTTTTCATATTCATTTTTTTTTTCTTTTTTATACATTGTTTTTTCATTTATTTCTGCTTTGACATATAAAAAGAAAAACATATTTTTCTGTCTGATCTGTCTGATCAGACTAGCAATTGCTATCCAAGCAACATTATTGGTGGGTTCACCGGACTGTATATGAACTACTTATTATCATTACTTATCACGCTACATGTATAGGGTGTATATAGGACACGTTGTACATATTTTGTGTATTTATTATGAATTTTTTCTACTAATCATTGTACATTGGGTGAATTAACAGAGTGTCCACCATTCTGTATATTTGACAATAATGGTCCACTTTTTTATGTTGTCCCTTTTTTCTTCTCTTTTTCTGTATAATAAAGGAATTTTGCATTTCTACATATTGATTATTTTCTTTTTGAAGCATATTTTATGTGATTGAGTGCGGTATTAATAGTGATCTATTTGTATATATTATTGAGGTTCTTATGGGTGTTACCTCTAATACCTGCACCACCCTGTAGTAGAGTGCCAACACGATTATTATAATTGATCATTTCGCAATGCAAACAGAATTGCAAAATTTAGGTAAAACAGCTACTTTGGAAAAACTCACCAAAGCAGCTATTGTCACACCTCGGCTGTGCCCCAGGCATGTGTAGACAGAGGGAAAGAGTAAGGCTATCGGCGCATTCATCTGCTGCTGGTCTTGAGCACTTGTGTTTAAATGGGTACTAAACTAGAATAGTGGGGTGCTAACCGGGGGAGGAAACAGCAGGGCTGCTGAGCTGAGATACAGACTGATGATTGTAAATGTCAGGGGATACCTTACTTTGAAAGAATGTAGTCTTACCTGGAAATACCATGCTTTTGGGAAAAATAGTTCTACTTGGTTGCAGGATATATTGTACTTGCTGGGGTTCAGTCGTACCATGTATGGTTTCTCCCAGCTTCTGCAGTGATTGTGAAATTCATCCCTAATGGATTTTCTAGTCCCAGCCATGATTTTCTTCAATTTCCTTTGGCTGGTTTAGACTAAAGGTTGAAATACATTTTCAGATTGCTACAATTATCTATATAGTGAGTAAATCTTAATGAAAAAAAAAAACGCTTTAGGTGGCCATGGTAGTAATGCATGCGTTACAATATTTTTTATTAAATCTGATCCGTGAAATGGATGTTTTAAATGTTTGATTTGGTTTTGTGTAAAATGTCATGCAAGCAACTGCATCCTATAGTTTGTTTTCGGTTGTTAGTTACTAGTTATTTCATGTGATGGTAGTTTGTCTCCATTGGTTCCTATCTTGTGCAGGGATTGCTAGAATGTGCATCTAATTGTTGAAAATGTTCCTGCGTAAGTAGAATGGGTGTGGGACCAGATCCTCAATTTTTTTGTATAAAATGTGTAAGCCTTGGACGTTTCTAGGCTTGGTCAAGTTCAGCCATCAGAAGAATAATTTTTAAAGGGACTCTCCAGTGCCAGGAAAACATATCCGTTTTCCTGGCACTGCAGGTTCTTGCAGTGCCCCTCTCCCTCCCACCCCCCATCCCATGTTGCTGAAGGGGTTAAAACGTCTTCAGTGATTTACCTGAATGTCCCTCGGCGCTGGGTCAGGCTCCATTTGTGCGCCCATTAGACCTCCCCATAGGAAAGCATTATTCAATGCTTTCCTATGGGGATTCCGGCAAGGGCGTGAGGACGTCCAGCGTAGTTTAAAACACTTTTTGGGTTTTAAGAACCCGGAAGTCCCTCTAGCCACTAGAGGAGGACTTAACCCTGCAAGGTAATTATTGCAGTTTATAAAAACTGCAACAATTACACGTGATGGGAGTTGGCACCCAGACCACTCCAATGGGCAGAAGTAGTCTGGGTGCCTGGAGTGTCCCATTAATTACACCATTGAATTAAACCATGTGCCATTATTGGGCTCTTGAGCTGATGGCCAATCCATTGCTCCTCATAGAGCATTTCATGCGCATGTATGGCAAACACATCCTCATAGTGCATTCAGTGCTGCAACCTCACGTGACCATGTTTTACTCCACTAAAGGTGCAAGTGTGTTAAATCCCTGCATCCAGACAACTTAACTGAAGATGCCTGCATGATTTTAGTGTTTTAATGTTTTTTTGAAGAAAATCACCCACACATACAGACACCATTACTCACACACAGACAACACAGCATATAACCCACACACACAATCCTACAAGTTGACCCTCGCACACAGCCTACATTATACATAACATAATACACAGCCCACATTATACATACATACATATAAACACACTATATATTGAGTATGTTCACTCACATACACAATACAACAGCCCATGTATGCACAAATTAAATCCTACAAACCAGCCACAAGCATCCATACATAACACAAGCAGAATACAGGAACATACATGCACGTTAATTTCAACAAAACAAACAGGACTGACACGCCAAAGGACTTCCATCTCTTGTTTTGGCCCTGCCATAGATCATGATGAGAGGATCCGGTCATGGAGGGAACTTTCCAGGCTGTGCCATCTTTAAATGACATGCATACCCAGTTTATGCTGAAGATCAGGGAACTCCTTTTTCAGGATGTCCTGTCCGCTTTAGGGAGGTGCGTACACACAGAGGGCCAATTATAATGTTGACAAAAGCTGTGGTGCTTGACTTAAGCTCCACCCGTTGCCAACTTTTGTCAACTTGCTGGAAGGAAAAGTAGTTCAAAAGTTGTAAAAAATTTAATGGGGCAGACAAAGGTTTTTTTGGGACATACTACAAAAAAGTGACCTGTTTTAACTGGACAGTTACCCAGTGTATAGTTTCCTTTTGGCTTTCTTTTGTAGAATAGTTTGTTTGTTTATTTATATTACGACTTTTATGCTCTCCATTGTTTTTCTACTGACAGGCTTGTGGTGATAGAGTATATTTATTTTATTTATTAGAATGGAATTTGATTTTTTTTTCTAAATGTTTCTCGTTGACAAAAGGCTATGCAAATCCTAGTAAAGGTTGACTTTTCTAGCATATAATCTTTCATAAAGTAGTTAACCCCTTAAGGACACACGACATGTGTGACATGTCATGATTCCCTTTTATTCCAGAAGTTTGGTCCTTAAGGGGTTAAAGGAACATTCCTGGAGTGTCTATCCCTAACCACTTCTTACCTAGGTTCTGCTGATCACTACTCCCCATCTCCACTGTAGCCTCCACTCAGCAAGAACCTCTCAGCTATTGGCTATACCCTGTGATGCAAAGCTTAGCTTATTGGCTGAATGCAATGTCTACAATGGTTGTATGCACTTTGTGACATACATGAGAGCTTTTTTGGGGGTGGGGAGGGGGGCAGGGGAACTCTGGGTATCAGTGTAATAGAACAGAAAGCTTAATTTAACACACAGAACACTAATGAAAAAAAAACAGCGCTTTATTATTTTTAATTTATGGACCTCTATGTTCTAATTAGAAAAAAAAAAAAATCAAACAAAACCATTAATTTTACCTTTATTCCCTTGCAGCGATAGTCTCTTACAGCAGCTTGATCCTACCTAAAGAGAAGCATTAAAAATACATAGAGCATTCCCAGTGATAGATGCGATCCGCCAGTCCAGTGCTTCTCTATTAGAAACTTTTAATTCAGTGCTTCAGAAAGAAGCATTTGGCTCCCACAGCATCTTACATCAATATACTCAACAGGCTTTCAGTAACTGAATTATTTATCATTATATATAATCAGAATTACATCTATTTCTCAAAATCACTTAATTAAAAGGCTACTCCAACCCTTTTGAGGGGGGAGTACCTTTCATGTGTAATATGCCCTAATGGACACCATCAAGAAGGTCCCCCCCTTTAATTTGGCGTATTTTCTTCAAATCAAAGAAATTTACTTAGCTAGAGACAAGCGCCGGGCGACACTCTCCCTCCCCCAACTATAAATGGGCGTCACTCTGTACAATCACAGGCTTCTCTATTGGTCCATTTCGCCGGCTCAGAGCGCTTGCACGCGCTCTGGTTTGGCGAGGGGAGAAATGGAGGGTTTTAAAGAAATTAAAGGATAAAATATATATTGTATACTGAGGGGGGAGGAAGGTAGGGGAGGGGAAGTAATCTTCCCCCGCAGGTGCTCTGCCTGCAAGGGAGTAGTTCATCACGTCTGTTGCTAGCATGCTGTGCGCGCTGACGACAGACAAAAAAAAAAGTATGCACAGAATTAACATTGGAAGCCTTGAACAGAGTTCTGTACTAGGTAAAACAAGACAAACAATTCTTACTAAATTTGTTTGACACATGGGAACTGTAGATGAAGAGGGCCCTGCCCATTAAAAAGAGAACATACAATCCTCTGCTCTTTAGTAGGGATACACTGATTATTTGTTCTGCCGATTTGTTAGAGCATATATTCGGCATATTTCCATATCGATGTTGTAACTTACCGATATAATGAATAACTTACTCAACTCTTCCAAGCACTATACGCTATCTCCTGCATCCCAAAAATCCAGCCGCCATCTAGAGAGAAGCTACATCGCCACCTCACATCACCCCCTGCCTGAGAGTCCCCAGCTGGAGGCAGGGAGGTTAGACAGTGAATAATCTACTGTAATGCAGTGGGCTTGTTGATTGAGAGTGATAGGAGTGTAATTGATGACCGCAATCACACTCATGTCACTCTCAACGAGTAACAGCGATGTACATGCTGGGATGTCACTGATCCCAGCATGTACTGGCTGCCTGAGAGTGAAAGTATTGTGAATGCTGTCAGCATGTTCAGTTAATGTCAGATTTGTGTAGAAGTTGTGTTTTTTCAAAACTTAAATGTACATAATATCTGCCCCAGTTATCAAAAATCAGTACGAAAGGTGACCAGTAATCTACATCACCTATCTAGTCTGTCAGGATAGTACAGCTATCTGCTGTGCCCATTAAATATATTATTATTGTTACATGTTTACACCAGCAATGTGTGTACACATTTTTGATGTAGAAAGTGATGTGCCTTTATTCTGAATGCAGAATAAGAATAAATACGTAAAAAAACAACACTTTCTGATTCTTATTAAATAATTATTTGAAATCCTTTAGTCAGAATTTGCACAAATTTAAAATCTCCCCTGTTGTGACCACTATACCTGTGGTGATGTCACCACGTTTCACAGTACTTTGATAAATCTTGCCCTTGTCCAAATTGTTGTATTCGCTTGTATAATGATTTGGGGTTGTTTAACCCTTTAAGGACACATGACGTGTGACATGTCATGATTCCCTTTTATTCCAGAAGTTTGGTCCTTAAGGGGTCAAAGGGGACAATCTCTTAAGCATCATAACCCTTGCAGTTTTTTTGTAGTTGTTATGGTGCAGTGAAATAGTTTTTATGCAGTTTAAGAAAATGGACTCTCCAAGCACCCAGTCTATCTGCAGCAGCTAAACTAATGAATAAACCTCCATCCAGCTTGGAACAGCAATAATATGCATGGCATGGCATGGCATAGGCCAATGCTACGAGCCTTTCATTGCTCAGACTTGGACAGATTTGTATGAATAATGCTGATGTAAAAATTCTGAATCCTCTATGCAGCAGCAAAGGGGCCAGGTTTCTTACGTCAGGAGAGCTCTACTGTGTAAAATGGCCAGTCTTCTGGTACCTGGGGAGCTCTGTTGTGTAAAGGGGCCAGGCTTCTGATGCCAGGAGAGCTCTACTGTGTGGAGGGGCCAGTCTTCTGGTACCTGGGTAGCTCTGCTGTGTAAAGGGGCCAGGCTTCTGATACCAGGGGAGGTCTGCCGTGTGAAGGGGACAGGCTTCTGATACCAGGGAAGCTCTGCCGTGTAAAGGGGACATGCTTCTGGTGCCAGGGGAGCTCTGCTGTGTGAAGGGGCTGGATTCTGATGCCGGGGAAGCTCTGTTATATTATTATTTATTTATTTATAATATGTATTATTTGTTTTTACTTCCATACTGCTACAAAGGTTTAACAAAACTGAAATTTGACCCCTTCTATAAGCCGTAGTAGAGTTCCTTTAAGAGCCATTTGTAGAATGTTTTTCAGATCTGTTAGCATGCTTGTGCCATTGGAGACTAACAGCCTCATGTATAAGGTAAAGTGGAAAAATTCCATGTACTCTAATCGTTGGGGCTTTATAATGCTTCTTAAAATCAGCCTTTTGGTTCAAAAGGTATTAGACCCCCTTTCTGGTCAAACTTAAATAATGCCAAACATCCTGCTTTGTTTTCTGCTCTGGAACGAGCCAAACGAGTTTCATTCCCATGCAGTGAATAATTATTACTTACTGTGTAGCTCCGATTACAAAATTCCAGTCTACTGTCCGGGCCTAGCCGAGATATGTGTTTATTATTTCCCAGCCAACAGAGGCCTCCGCCAGTACACACTGATGTATGGCCCTGTATATGGAAAATTCTCTCTGCTTCCATTCCGACCTTGGGCAGCCAGTTCATTGATAAACTGACATGGACAAGGCGTTTGGTGTAAAGCATAAGTGAGCTGTTTGTGCAACATACAGCCATGTTAATCAAGATCCCGGGACTTAGTAGTTTCCCTTTTTCTTATCTCCTCCACCCCCCCCAATCTATATATCATTCTATAAAACCTGCTGTCATACTACACAAGGAACAATTGTTTGGTATACACTATACAAAGCAGCTATAAGATTCCAGGAAAGTTATCCTTAATTTTATAAAACATGATGTGCTTTGTTGTTAAAAAAAATCAAAGCCATAATCTTGTCATGTGGAGTTTGTATTTTTCAAAACACTTTGGCTCCCTGCATACAAAATGTGATACATTTATTGTTGATAGTCTTGCCACATCTGTAAGTAAAATAGGTATGGAAGGATACTGGTAATGTTAAAAGTTAGTACGTACTTTATTCATAATTGGGGAGCTACTGACTGGCGTAGTGCGTCAGCTGACCGCGCTAGCCAATCAACGGGGGCCCTGTATTGAAAAGTGTACTCATTTATGTAAAGACTATAGTAGGGAATGACGAATTTAGAAATTTTGGAATCTAGAAGCCAGCTAAAAAAGTTACGAGACAGTATTTCTTGCTTACCTAACAAAGCTTCATTTTCAGCAGCAAAAATACAATTCTTAAAGGGAAACTAAAGTCACCAGAACCACTGCAGCTTAATGAGGTGGCTCTGGTGTCTATAGCCTGTCCCTTCAAGCTTTTTAATGTATACACTGCTCTTTCAGAGAAAAGACATTACATTGCGAGTGTTTACATTGATGTCTAGTAACCCCTCTAGTGGCTGTCACTCAAACGGTGCTGAATGTTCCCCCATAGAAATGCATTTGATTCAATGCATCTCTATGAGGAGATGCAGATGAATGCATGCACAATAAGCCTCCCAGTGGTTTCCTATGGGAAAGCATCGGATTGGCTGAGGTAATCAAGACTGATAATCTCAGCCATGGAAGCGGGTCCAGCCACGGCATGGGGAAAAAGGTGAGTAAAATCAACTTTCCCATGCAATCAGATTAGGGACTGGTCACCTAAACAGACACATTCACAGACAGACACAGACATACTCACTGACCTACACTTTGACTGATCAACCGATATAGATTTTTTTAGAGCAGATACCAATAATCTGTGAACTTTCAGGCCGATAATTTACTGATACCGATATTCTGTACATCTACCGTTTTGAAAAAAGAAACAATTTCTACACAAATCTACTGTTAACTGAACATGTTTTGTTTTATTATAATTTTTTTGCAAATCTTTTTTTTTTTTTTTTAAAGTGGTAAATGCACAAAATATACATGCCAGTCAGATTTTTTTTAATGGTTTTAAGAATATTTAGTGTTCCTCTCCCTTCCCTGTCCCTTAGTGTACTTCTCTCATCCCTTCCCTGTCCTTTAGTGTTAATTTCCTCTCCCTTCCCTGGTGTCCCTCATTACCTCTCTTGTAGCGTGGCAGAGCACAGCTGACCATGGTATAGGAGCTTCAGTTTCCTGTACCTGGCCGGACTGACAAGACTCTTAGTAAGCACTTCATGTCAGTTCGGCCGGGTACAGGAAACTGAAGCTAGTGTGCCGCGGTCCGCTCAGCCACACTACACTGAGCGCTTCCTTCCTGCTGGTCACTCGATTCTTGCGTCCCCAGAGCCGGTGCGCCCAAAGATGGCCGCTTGTGCCGCCTTATGCACGTGCCGGCCTTGCGTGTGTTGGTCCACCGCCTCCTCTCACATTATCGGCAATATTGGTATCAATAGAGGCTGATACCGATATTTGCCAAAATCCGTAATATCGACCAAACCGATAATAGATTCCTAACTCTGACGCACACACTCACTGAGAAACGCGCACACTCACTCACAGACGCATGTACGCTCACTTGCTTTCAGACAGACACTCATAAGTTGTAATTTAAAAAAATATATATATTCTTTTCATTGAAATCCACTCAGCCTCCTTACCTTTAGAGAACTGGGGTACAATATGTCCGAGTAGTACTTAGTGACCCATTGAAGGGTAACTCCAAGCATCATGACCACTTAATGCTTTTGAGTGGTCATGGTGCCTGGAGTCTATACTGTATTTGCAGCTATGCACTATGAAACTTTGCAAATACTGAGTTAAACACCTCTGCCGCCAAAGGTATACCTCCACCTCTTGCAGCATTGTTAGCTAGTCCAGAACAAGAGTTGGCTCCAGCGGGCTTGTTGTTGGAACACAGTTATGTTTTTTTAAACATAATTTTATATATGTATATTTTTTAAACTTTGACTGGATCTGGAGAGGGGATGGGGGCAGGAAAGGAAGGGTAACAAAAGCAAAAAATTTTTTGGTTGGAGTAACCCTTTAATTCCTAACCCCCTGACAGTCTGTTCCATTCAGTTATGCATGTAATCCTGTTGCATGCAAACTCAGATTCCAAAACTAAGAAGTACAGCAGGCTTTAAGATGCAGAAATAGTAGTTTATTGCTCTCTCACAAGCTTGTTAAAAATTCTCAGAAAGTTAAACACGGCTAGCCATTAACATAAATAAACCACTGGTTCTTTGCCATCGTACTGTGAATGAACAGTGTTTGCTGCTGTTTATTCAATACTATATTTTCTTTTTTAGTACATTCCCTTTTAGTGTTTCAGATATAAACGCTGGATGGTGTACCCCCCTTCTTAAGAGAAACTGTAACTTATGAGATAAGAGTATTTTTGAATCCAGCACATAATCGTAGCTATTACAGACCTACACTTAACCTCACAAATAACTTCTGTATAGCCCAGATAGAATGCTTTATACTCAGGGTTTTTCACTAAACTGTAACGTGTTGGGAATTCACAAGATGATTCCAAATGTGAGACCAAAATAACTCAGCTGGAAACATAACTGAATTGGAGATTCAGATAAAAAAAATTTGGGGGGGGATGGGGGGGGGAAGGGGGGGGGGGGGGAGATAAATTGCATTTCACCCAAGAATTTCCCGAAATGTAATATTTTGTAAATACCGGTAACTCTCACAGTATAGTACACCCCCCCACCTTTTTGTCTTTTTGTACAGAGTTCACGAGCTAGTCCTTGTTTACTTTGAAGTGGATTAAAGTAACATATCATAAATAGTGCACACTGTAGTGGTTATAGTGCCACGAGTGCCCTGATGCTGTGGAGTAACTAGTCTAACCATTAAATAACGATTTGATAACTTACCTGGGTCCTGCTGAGAACACTAAGCTGATACTCACTGCCAATGAGCTAGCCCCTCAGACAGCAAGAAAGGCAGCAGCAGGTGGCCAGCTGGACCCAGAGAAGTTATCATACCATTCTTAAATTATTCGACTACAAACTAGGGATCAACTAATATCATTTTTTCAGAGCCCATACTGATTCCGAATATTGGTTGCCTTTCAGGCCTTTTTCTGATAGCCAGCACAATAATCTGTAAATTTAAAGTTTTAAAGCAACACCATTTCTACACAAATCCGGTATTAACTGAACTTGCTGACAGCAATCACCCTCCTTTTATTGTCAGCCGGCCCAGTTGCTCTAGATTATTCACTTTCTCACCTCCCTGCCTTAAAATGAGCTCCACTGTGCAGCACTGACCCATCTGAGTGACTGTCACTCAAGGTGTTACTAGGCAGCAATGTAAACTCTGAAATGTCAGTGTATACGCTGAAAACCCTGCCGGGACAGGCTATATACTTCAGAACAACTACATTAAGCTGTAGTGGTTCTGGTGACTATAGTGTCCCTTTAAGAATTGTATTTTTGACGTTGAAAACCTAGCTCCGAACTTTTTTAGCTGGCTCCTAGATTCCAAGCAAATTTGTCAAGCCCTTATGTAAAATATGCATTCAAATTAAATTTTTGCTACTAAAACGTGTATGTTAATTGTCATGCCGTCTGCAATATTAGTAGTATCAAGTTGTATTTCATGCACTGAATGTTTATGGCCAGCCCAGGAAACTTTCATCAGTATTGAAGTCTGAGACTACAAAGGCCATTCCAAAACCTGAGCCTTTCATTTTTTGATGTAATATGTGTTTCGGATCATTGTCTTTGAGGAGCCACAGTTACTTAACAGACTATAGGACGTTAGCGCCCATATGTTATTTGATAGAATCAATTCTACCCTCTACTTTTGTACTGATCAGTCGCAACATTAAAACAAACTGTCTAATATTGTGTAGTTGCCCTTTTGTGGTGCCAGAACAGGATGGATTTCACAAGACCTCTGAATGTTAGCAGATAGGTCCTGTGAGGTGGGATCGGATTTGTAGTTTGAGCACATCCCACAGATGCTTAGTCAGATTGACATCTGGCGAATTTAGAGGCCATGGCAATACCTTGGACGATTTGTCATGTTCCTCACAACATTTCTGAACAATTGTTTGCATTGTGGCAGGGTGCATTATCCTGAGACCACTGCCATCAGTGAATGCCACTGCTATGAAGGATTGTATGTGGTCTGCAACAATCTCTAGGTAGGTGGTTAATATCCACATAAATTCCAGGATCCAAGGTTTCTCAGCAGAACATTACCCAGAGCATAACACTGCTTTGGCTTGTCTGCCTTCTTCCCATAGTGCGTCCTGCTGCCATCTCTCCCGAAGGTAAACAGTGCACATACACTCTGCTATCCACCTGAAGAAAATGTGATGTTAAAGCAGGCATCCTTCCTTCATTACACCATGGTCCAATGTGACACTCCCTTCCCATTGAAGGCTATTTTGTCTGTGGACATCATGGACACTCTAAACGGACTGCTGCTTCACAGGCCCATTCACAACAAACTGAGATGCACTATGTGCTCTGTTACCTTTTTATCAGAATTACGTGGTTCAGCAAATAGAGCTACAATAGCTCTTCTGTGTGATCGGACCAGACGGGCACGTCTTCAATGAGCCTTGGACATGACCCTGATACCGCTTGTCCTTCTTTGCACCACTGCTTACCAGCAACACGACACAAGACTTGCCATTTGAAAATGTTCTGACCAAGTTGTTTAGCCATCACTGTTTGTACCTTGCCATAGTCACTCAGATCTTTTCGCTTGACCTCTTTTCCTACTTCCAACACATGAAATTCAAGAACGAGCTGTTAACTTACTAATATATTCTACCCCTTGACAGGTGCCATTGTAACAATATATATTCACCTAATCTGTCTGGGGTTTTATAGTGTACTTCCTGTGCCACCAAAGCATAAACGATCCACCCCCAACAGCAAGGTAATTTCTTGAAATTATCCCCGCCAGCATACTTTTTGGTGATTTTTGTGATAGTCTTTAGAAGCGGACTAACCTTACAAAGAATTGCCCTTCCTGCAGAATGGCAATGTTTTCAGCTGCAGGGTTGAATCGAGGGGCACATTGCACCCAGATCACTTAATCAAAATGAAGTTATCTTTGTGCCTATAAGTGTGCAATACAGCTAAGCTTTCTATTTGCTCGCTTTTCCAAGCACATCATGTTTGCTTAGGCATCACTTCACTGTGGACCAGTGCACGCCACACCACCTTGATCTTGGCAGGTCCTTTGCAGTGGTTTGGGAATTCCATTTATTTATTTTCCTAACCAGTCTGTAAGCAACTGTATTGGAGATTGTTCTTGGTCTTCCAGATCTTGCCGTGACTTATACAGTTTTGCTTAATTACATATTGTAAAGACATTTTGAACAGTGGGAACCACAAACAGTGAGCATTTTGATATCATTTTCTAACTTCCCCTGTTCTGTAAAATACATATTTTTTTTTTTTTTTGTACATTCAATCCACTACTTAGAGGAGCCCATAGTAATAGTGTAAGCACAACACAATGAGACGTATTTAAAGGACTGATGTTTCTGCAGGGGCATGATCTGTACACAAAAACTGTGTCTTTAAACTAAAGTTGTTCTGGTGACTAGTGTCCCTTTAAGTAAAGTAAATAGTATGTTTAAAATTGGAGAAATATATTGTTTTGTGTCAACCTAGGTTCTGTCAAAGGAACACTATAGGGTCAGGAATTCAAACCTGTATTTCTTACCCTATAGTTATAAACACATGTCCCCTTAAAAAGTGTTAAACTCCCCTTTATTCCAGTGCTGCTCCCGTCTCTTGGCGCTGGCTCTGCCCCCGATCCACCTCCTTGGCTAAGATCAAAATTGACAATCTCTGCAAATTCAATGCTTTCCCACAGGAAAGCATTGAGAGACTAATGCGCACGCACAGCAAAACACAGCGCTACAAGGAACTGACTTAATGCATCTCTATGGGGAATGTTCTGAGACTGCATGCAGGTGGTATATACACTGAACGTGCAACACTGACCCTGGAAGCACCTCTTTGCTACATGAAGCTATGGTTATGCTGGTGACTATAGTTTCCCTTTAATTTTCCTCAGAAAAGGAAAACGTTTTATTCCGAAGTCTACCGACTTGCATTCAACCATGCATTGCTAGTGAGATCACAAACAAATGTTTACAATTCAAACTTGTTTAAAATATTGCTTGCAGCTCCTCCTCCAAGATGGCAGCCAAAGTGTATATAAGTTCAGGAGTTTGGCCATAAATGCTGCACATGATACCCTGGAACCAAAGTAAAACTGTTTCATAACTTTTGCACATATTAGATATTCTCTACGCCTCTTCTTCAATATAAACAACTTCAATAGAATGCTTACCGTCTGTTGAACGGCAGGTGGCAGCAAAACACCTTGTAGTGAATGCTAATGTCATATGTGAACTATTTATAGCTGTCCAGAAGGATATTCTCTAATCCTAGCTTTTTATTAAACCCACATTCCAGGCGCAATGCAGCTGAAATCTGGGCCATTAACATCATTTTTTTTGTCTGTTTGATATAAATATTAATTTGAAATGTAGTAAATCTATGGCGCTGCTGTCATTAAAAAATAATAATAAATGTAACACTTTATTTTAATTAGATTTTTTTTTGTATTCATGTCAAAATACTCCTCCTCCCCCCATGTAAAAAAAAAAGTCCAGAACCTCTTATCTTTGAATCATTAAAGGGACACTCCAGGCAGCCCTTATTACTCACCTCGTTCCAGCGCCGGGAGCCTTGTGAAGCCCCCTCCCCCCCCCCCCATTTCGTCAAAATGACGAAACAGGCGGGAGCGAGCAGGGAGCAATCAGACGCTTCCATTTGGAAGCGTCATTGCTCCCTTGTGCGCATGCGCGGCTTCGCCGCACATGTGGACATACTTCATAGGGCGGCATTCATGTGTGCGCGGCTGCGAGCTGAGCTGACTGACAACCTCAGCTCGCTCGCGGTCTTTGCCCGCCCCCCTCCTCTGCTGACAGGCAGGAGAGAGAAGGCGCGCACACACGGTGCCTTCTCTCTCCTGCACATGTCAGACATATTTTAATACGTCTGACGTGAACATGGCCTTTTTAGGGCCATACATGATACGAAGTCCCTCTGGTGGCCGTCTGAGTGACGGCCACTGGAGGTATTCCTTTTAATCAATGTAAAAACTGTATTTTCTCTGAAAATACAGTGTTTACATTAGATTGCCTGCAGGGAGCTATAGATCTCACCTGAACAACTACATTAAGCTGTAGTTGTTCAGGTGACTATATTGTCCCTTTAATAGAATACATGCTTCTCTTCATTTCTGTTAATTCATAAATTAGTCACGTTTTTAAGATGTTTTGTGACACCACATTGACAACTACAGCTTATTGTATTTGTTCTGGTGAGTAGAATCATTCCCTTCAGGCTTTTTCATGTAAACACTGTCTTTTCAGAGAAAATGCAGTATTTACATTACAGCCTACGGATAACTCCACTGGCCACTCCTCAGATGGCTACTGGAGTGCGTGCTACACAGTCATTCAGTGCCTCCACCATCTGTATACAGACACTGAACTTTCCTCATAGAGATGCATTGATCCCATTGTACAGCGCTACAGGATTTGCTGGCGTTGTATAAATAATAAAATAATAATCTCTATGACGAGATGCTGATTGGCCAGGGCTGTGTTTGACTTGTGCTGGCTTTGCCCCTGATCTGCCTCCTTGACAGTCCCAGCGAATCCTATGGGAAAGCACTGTGATTGGATCAGGCGGAGCCAGCAGCTGCAAATGTGAACAAAAGTAAGATTGTACTATATTTAGGGGTGCCAGGAGGGCTAGATGGTGGTTTTAACACAATAGGGTCAGGAATACATGTTTGTGTTCCTGAACCTGTAGAGTTACTTTAACTGCATCTTAACCTGAGGGTTTATTTATCTTGACTAGCTGTTTACTTTCTATTGTTTTCAGTTCTTGTAGCACATTTCGTAACTATTACAGGAATTGGGAAATAGGAGGCTATATATATATATATATATATAGCCTCCTGCATATATATGCTGCATATATATGCTGCAGTGATCCCCAGTGTCACGAGGCATGTTAAAATTCACCACTGAAAAACAGTTTCAAATAGATTTCCCTTTTTATTTTATGTCCTATATACATATAGCTGTGTTTTCACATCGTTATATATATCAGAACCATCTTTGTTTTTTACTTTTATATAAGTGAGAATTTCCTTTTGAATATTGCAAATAGTGTTAGAGTTCCTCTTTTGCAGGATCTCGATTACACAAATAAAGAACGGCACAGGAAATGTTTCCATAGAAATGCTTAAACTGGAAAGCAAAGCCTAAGAGGATGCTTTTTTACATTTTGTGTGTGTATATCATTTACACACAATTTTCTGTATAGTTTTTGTACCTTGGGATTTCAGCCTTGGGTACAGGTATAGGGGCAGAATGTTGCTCTGTGGTATAATTATGATAGTTACTATTAAAATGATTGCAATAAGAATAGACAGTCTATAAGTATATAAGGACTGGCCACATGTTCAAGACTGGTATTTTCCACTAGTCTACTTGCCTGTGATTAATGTACAGCTAGGGTGCCTCTCTCCCAGAAATGCCTCTTCTTGCATTGTTTAATTTCCATAACACTCCTTGCTGATGCCAGATTAATGACTTCATTTTTCTAGGCCCACGTGTGTGTATAACAGAAATTAAATAAACATAGCCAGCAGAAGGTATGCCGAGAAGCTCTTTTATCTATACAGGAAACATTGTGGCATCATCCCAGCCTGCCATGCTTGTAGGACAACTCTAAGCACAACCATTTGTATGCACTTTTCAATTTAACCATTAAACACTACACACAAGTATTGTGGAATGTTTAGGGTAGCTAATGTGTAAGGATATATGTATGTTCACTTATCAGGGCTTAAAGGACCACTATAGGCACCCAGACCACTTCAGCTTAATGAAGTGGTCTGGATGCCAGATCCATCTAGGGTTAACCCTGCCTGCTGTAAACATAGCAATTTCCGAGAAATTCAGAGAAATTCTGATTTTCACAGTGATAAGACGCCAGCGTCTATAGGAAAGCATTGAGAAAGGCTTTCCTATTCACTGACTGAATGCGCGCGCGGCTCTTGCCGCACATGCACATTCAGCCGATGACATCGGAAGGAGGAGGAGAGTACCCAGTGCCGAGGGAGCCCGGCGCTGGAGAAAGGTAAGCGTTTAACCCCATCCTCCAACTTGAGCCTGGCGGGAGGGGTGTCATGAGGGTGGGGGAGACCTATTAACACTATAGTGCCAGGAAAACAAGTTTGTTTTTCTGACACTATAGTGGTCCTTTAATTGCTAAACTGGGTTTGTTGGTACATTCAGTACGTAAAACTTTAGTATGAGTCTTTTATTAAAGGACCACTCTAGGCACCCAGACCACTTCAGCTTAATGAAGTGGTCTGGGTGCCAGGTCCAGCTAGGGTTAACCCATTTTTTTTTATAAACATAGCAGTTTCAGAGAAACTGCTATGTTTATAAATGGGTTAATCCAGCCCTCAAAGCCTCTAGTGGCTGTCTCATTGACAGCCGCTACAGGCGCTTGCGTGATTCTCACTGTGAAAATCACAGTGAGAGCACGCAAGCGTCCATAGGAAAGCATTGATATTGCTTTCCTATGAGACTGGCTGAATGCGCGCGCAGCATTTGCCGCGCGTGCGCATTCAGCCGAATGGGAGGAGAGGAGGAGGATCGGAGGAGAAGAGCTCCCCGCCCGGCGCTGGAGAAAGGTAAGTTTTAACCCCTTTCCTCTCCCCAGAGCCCGGCGGGAGAGGGTCCCTGAGGGTGGGGGCACCCTCAGGGAACTATAGTGCCAGGAAAACGAGTGTTTTCCTGGCACTATAGTGGCCCTTTAAGAATATAGTACGGGGGGGCGTGGCTGACCGCCGAGCAAGATGGCCGTAAACTGATCTGCTCCGGCACTCGGGCGCTACCATATGCGAATATAACCCAGCGGAGATCGTCATTTAACCCCGAAAACACAATGTCTCAACACAAATCTAAGAAAAACCCCACCAGGGGAGACAAACAAAACTTTTTTGGCCAAAAAACAACCGTGGCAGCGGAGTCTGACATGCCGGGCCTACTGGAGGGAGAAGGACTGAGTGGAAGTGAGGACCGTGCGGCAAACAAGCGGGAAACACAGCCCTCAGAAACACTGACGAGGTCCTACTTTGAAACAACTATGGACGCAATGTCCACAAAGCTGATCACCACTTGGCAACTCTCAGCGACACAGCTTAGAGCTGATATCAACAACCTCACCCACAGAACGAACAGCATAGAATCGGAATGTACAGCACTGGCGTCGTCGCACAATAAAATGGCCGACCAAGTACAAGCCCTGGAGCAACGGCTAGACTCCATGGAGACACGCATGGCGGACTCAGAAGATAGAGCACGGCGCAACAACTTGCGCCTCAGAGGGGTCCCAGAATCCGTGCTGCAGGGCGACCTACAAGGCTTCGTTAGAGGTCTCATGCATGCCTATGCCCCAGATATACCAGCAGATATGCTACTGGTGGACAGGGTCCACAGAATCCCGAAGCCCGCTTACCTACCAGATACAACGCCCCGCGATGTCCTCCTCCGGGCTCATTACTTCCACATAAAAGAACAGATTCTTCGATCCAGTAGGAGCAGACCGGACCCACAACCGGAATTTTCCAGTGTGCGCATCATGGCGGACCTGTCAGCAATGACACTCCGCAAAAGAAGAGCTTTCAGCGCCATTACTGCAGAACTGAGGAACCGGAACATCAGGCATCGGTGGGGATACCCGACAAAATTAATTATCACCAAGAGCGGAGAAAACTTTGTGATCAACAACCCAGAAGAAGGGAAAAGCTTGCTGACAAAATGGGGCCGGAACGCTGGGCAACCTGTAAAAGAAGCCGAGACCCCACGCTGCACTGATGCCACGCCGGCAGCACGAGATTCTGGTCAGAGGGGCACTGCAGAAGCCTTCTAGCCGCAAGTATCGCCATGTTATCAAAAGACATTTGTACACTACGAACTTATACAAGTTGAGATTTTAGGTTTAACGCTAAATTACATTACTTAGTTGTTTTTTATTTCCTTAATAGTATGTATGTTCTACAATAATGCTGATTTACCACTACTAAAGGTAAAAGCCATATTGCATGGGGCTGGGATAGGCTGACGACTTATATGTGATTCTTCTCAGTGAATACAGTGATACTTTTCTGCACACGGGGATGAGAGGTTTCGAGGTGGAGGAGCCCCTCGCCTTCGCTCCCGCCTCGGCCACTCCCATGTGGGGCTGGCCTGGGGGGCGGTGGCGGTGATAGGGGGGGGGGGGCGTACAACATGAGGTCGGCCTGCGGCATATGGGAGACGGAACAGGAGCGTCCCGGCTGCACTTACACACCCTTATGCTATTCAGGGCATCTCTTGGGGACGGTAGTCTACTCACTGAGGACTTGGGATGTAGCTAGGGGACAATTACTCAGATCACTAAACAAAGAGAGGTCGGCAGAAGATCTGCCCAATAAGCCCTAGACTGCATGCCGCCGCGCCGGTCCAATGGGGGTGGCGGGGGAGACAAATTAAAATGAGAATGCTTGGGGGTGGCGCCGGACACCCGAGAGAGCCCTTTGCGACTGACCTGAGACAGACCGACGTAACAAATAAGGAAGCCCAGGCGGGCCCATGCTTCATATGTAATACTCTGTGTTGACATGCCCGACACGTCGGGATCTGGTAGAATCACTGAGAGGGGGAAAGATTACACACAACTTAATCACAAGCCGCCCCTAATGAATCTAAAAGCAAAAAATCTAAAAGCATGAAACCAATTAAGAAAAAAAAAAAAAAGTTAAATTCAAAATTAAGTTTTAATTAACCAGTTAAAGAACCTAACTGATAATGATCTCTGCTCAACATATATCAATCACCAAGGAGCCCACAGCCACCCTTTAGGAAAGTTACTACTCCTATCCCCCCCCGTGGTGCCTACGAACCCCGATAACTAGGGACCATCCAGACGGGTTTGACCCATTACAGGGCGACCGCGTGGACTAGGTCCACTTTTCACCCAGTCCCATACTTTCCCCCCCTACCCCCCCTCTTCTCCCTTCTGGTTATCCCAAAACCCTCTAACTACACCCCACACCCCCAACCCCTCCACACACGACACGTCAATTCCTTAACCACACAGCACAATGAAGATTTACTCCCATAACACGAGGGGACTAAACACACCGCACAAGAGGCGCATGCTACTTGAGGACATAATCCGCTGCAAAGCAGACATAGTGTGTGTCCAAGAAACGCACTTCGTTGCTTCCAAAATCCCCAAATTTGGCCTCAGAGACTACCCGACGCAATACCATGCGACCCACTCCTCTAAATCTAAGGGAGTCTCAATCCTGTTCCACAACTCCCTAACGGTCGAAACGTTAAGCATCAAAAAAGATGGTCAGGGACGGTATCTGATCCTTCACTGTATTATTAACACTCAACCCTATGTCTTGGTAGGGTTCTACAGCCCCAATGACCACCAAAGAAACTTTCTGTGTAAAGTCCTGAACAAAATCCCACAAAACACGAGCGCCTCCCTAATTCTATGTGGAGACCTAAATCACACCTTCAACTCCCGCATTGACACAACTATCCAAAGCGACTCACACAGACACAAAACTCTAGCGACTCAAAGCAAAGCACTTACGAAACTACTTATGGAATACGGCTTATACGACCTCTGGAGGACACTACACCCCTCTGCTAAAGCCTATTCATTCTACTTTACAGTACACAAGACACACTCAAGAATCGATGTTATACTGGTATCTGGCACCGTTCTCCCCAAAATCTCCCGCTGTGAAATAGGGACCATATCTTGGTCTGACCACGGTCCAATCACCGCACAACTAAAGGACCAATACTACCATAGAGGCAAACCCCCCTGGCGCCTCAATGACACACTACTACACGACACAGAGTTCAACAAACAGCTCCAAGAAGAGATCCATACATATTTTGCGCTCAACGACACCATGGATGTCAGTGCTACCACACTATGGCAAGCACATAAACCGGTAATAAGGGGAGTACTAATAAGCAGAGCCACATATAAAACAAGACAAGCAAAACAACAACATCTTAACCTATTACGCAAACTAAGAGATGCCACCAACGCACATTTTGTGCATCCATCAGCAGCTCATGCCCAAACAATTGCTGAAACGACTAACCAAATAAATGAAATCTCACTAGCCAAAACGTCATACATCCTCCAAAAATTGAAACCAACAACGTATTCACAAGGCAACAGAGCTGGGAAACATTTATCTCGACTATTACGTCAAAAACAAGCTAACGCTAAGATCCCCTACTTGATAAACAGCAAAGGCGCAAAACTATATAACCCACAGGACATCAATAATGAGATGGCGGCATACTATCACACCCTCTATAACCTTAAAGAGGACACGACGGTGCCACAACCAACAACTAAATTGATTGCTGACTTCCTACAACAAACCACACTACCAACCCTGACGCCTTCACAAAGTGCAACCTTACAACAGCCCATATCACTACAGGAGATTACTGATGCAATCCGCGCACTGCCCGCGGGCAAATCACCTGGCCCAGACGGCCTTTCAAACATTTACTATAAAACCTTCGTCACCTTACTAGCACCACGTTTGGGAACTGCCTTCAACAAAATTCTACAAGATGGTTCAATGCCACCAGAAATGCTAATGGCCCATGTGGCAACACTACCTAAGCCGGGTAAACCCCCAATCAAAGGCCAAAACTTAAGACCTATATCCTTGCTGAATACGGATATAAAGCTATTGGCCAAGATCTTCTCTAACCGCATAGCACCAATCATTCCCACGATTGTAGGCAAGGACCAAGTCGGCTTTGTGGGGGGTAGACAGGGAGCAGATGGAACACGAAAGCTGCTGAACATACTACACGGGACACAGAGAGATGGAAGCTCGAGCGTCTGGCTATCACTAGATGCAGAAAAAGCCTTTGATAGGTTAAATTGGCCCTTCCTTCATGCAGTTATCACCAAATTCGGTTTCCCCCCCCAAATAACATCCCTAATCAAAGCATTGTACTCTTCGCCAACGGCCAAGGTGATCAACGGAGGCTTTGCATCCCATCAATTCACAATATCGAATGGTTCCAGACAAGGGTGCCCCCTATCCTTTACATCTTGGCGTTGGAACCTCTCACACAGAGGATTCGAGACAATCCAAACATCCATGGCATAACCCTACATGGACAGGAACACAAACTAACATTATTCACCGATGATATATTGATGACGCTAACACAACCTCATATTTCCTTACCGAACTTTCACAACCTGCTCGAACAATATAGCCAATGCTCATACTACAAGCTAAACATGACCAAGACCCAAGCAATAGGTCTCCACATCTCTAAAGGCGAATTACTCTCCCTGACACAAAACTATGCATATGATTGGCGCAAAGATCATGTAAAATTCCTGGGGGTCAACATAACCCCTACGACAATGAACCTACACAAAGCCAACTACATCAAGCTGCTGACCGGACTCAAAACCATCATTCAAAATTGGAAAGGGAAATACGTCTCCTGGTCTGGTAGGATAGCAGCGGTCAAGATGGTACTCTTACCTAAACTCCAATATCTTTTCCGCACACTCCCACTCAAACTGCCAACACAATACCTCAGACATACAATCACTCTTTAACACTTACATCTGGGGATCCATTAAACCCAGAGTAGCAAAAACGACTCTGTACAAAACGTTTAACCAAGGGGGCATGGGTATGCCCGATGTGGCAGGTTACTATACGGCGGCCCAAATAGCCCCACTGTTAGCCGCATTCCATCATATTCAACCATTAACATGGATGAAGATTGAGCAGGAATTTGCTGAAGGACATCCACTCACGCACCTAGCATGGCTACCCAAAGAAAAAAGACCTATATGCCGAAACATGCTACCCACGACAAAACTAACCTTAACAGTGTGGGACAACTACAGAATGAAGCAGGGTCTCATGGGACAAACTCCCTTAGCACTCCCAATAGCAGCCATGCCGATTCTTATCCCTGACTTTAATCATAAGATTTGGAATAGGCATGGAGTCCACACATTGTCCCAACTTATGCAAAACTCGCACCCCAAGTCATTTACAGAACTACAAACAGAGTTCAACCTCCCCTCTGTAGCTCACTTTTCATACCAACAACTTCTATCCTGGATCACTACGCAACGAAAGGAACGACCTTCGACTGAGCCAACAACACCCTCCGTAGCAGTGGAAAGGATCTGCCTGCGCAGCAACCCACCGACAAAACTAATTTCCACGATTTACGCCTCAGAACATAAAATGTCCAACACAGACTCCCTTCCATTCAAGTCACTCTGGGAGAAAGAATGTAATTATAAATTGACAGAAACTCAATGGAAAACAATAATCCAAGCCCAAAAACAAATGACCCTGTGCGCAACGCATATTGAACTATCGCGTAAAGTACTATATAGATGGTACCTAGTCCCCACCCGGCTCAAACACAGCTACCCGAACATGTCAGACACCTGCTGGAGGTGCCAAACCCAAAAAGGTACGATGCTGCACACCTGGTGGCACTGCAGCAAACTTCAGGCCTACTGGCAAGCGGTTCACAATCTCGCAGAACAATGCACAGGCACACGAATTCCCTTTAAGCCAGAAACATTTCTACTCCTTTTGCGCCCAAAAGGCCTGCACAAAATGCAACAGTACATATTATACCAAATACTTATCGCAGCCCTCACAGAAATCAGTAGACACTGGAAAAATTCAAACCCACCCACGATTGCAAAATGTATACACACAGTAGACACCAACTGCACATATGAGCTGATGGCAAGACGAACACGATCTAACACAGAACCCTGGCGCAAAGCTTGGGACACCTGGAAACAACACTCCGCACTCCACACACAGCATGACCTTGTGAATTCAGTGAATTAATTGATTGAAATAATTGATAG
The DNA here is from genome assembly GCF_036172605.1 of Pelobates fuscus. Taxonomy (NCBI): domain Eukaryota; kingdom Metazoa; phylum Chordata; class Amphibia; order Anura; family Pelobatidae; genus Pelobates; species Pelobates fuscus. The sequence continues at coordinate 43,429,921 of NC_086323.1, forward strand.
GTTAACTAATTAATCAATTGGCAAACTAATTCTTACTAAACCCTGCCATCTTCTCTCTCCCCCCCCCCCCCCCCCCACCCAGCTACACTTCACCTTAGCACCTATTTAAACCCACAAACCATATGAAGCCCATACTGGGCACACTACTACTGGCACTGCTTTTGCCATCCTTTGGGCCAACATGACTCATATAGCATCACCGACCGCGGACAAAGACCTCTCACATACATGGGCCTTTCACTCAGAAGGGTAACAACAAGAAGACTACCAAGAGAGAGTGGGATTTATGATGGGTTTTATGAATCAGTTTATAAATGAGTTTTATAAATGAGTTCTATAAAAAAGATTGTGAAAGAATGCAACATAACGCAACCTTCTCTTCTGTATGGTTAATATGGTCTAAGATGTGGTAGAAAATACAGTCTGATATGTGCTAGAAATTGACGTGACCCCTTCCCCTTCCTTTCTGTATTCCTTTATACCTGCAAAACAATAAAAATTGTAAAAAAAAAAAAAAGGAATATAGTACAGCAGCCAATCCTTAATGGAACACAAACCTGTATGCCTGGCCCTATAGTGTTACCCTCTCCCTCCCCTTCCTAAATATAGTGTGTAACGGATCACCTGGCACCCCGACTGAGTACCTCCGTTAATGGATGCTCCTAGTGCTTCCTGAGGGCTCCAAGCACTCTGGCAGACACCATAATCACCGAATCCAAGAAACCTTTAAATTCTCCCAAGCGTATGAATGCTGTAGACCATTGAATAGGAACCATACGAATAGGCTTGTACCCCTAGCAGTCAACTGGAACAGCATACAATAAATCCTTCCCCCAATAATGAGACGACACATCACTTTGAGGTTAAAACAGGAACTCTGGACTGGCTCATCCAGCCTGGCTTTTATTACACTAATCCACATACAGGCCACACCCAGGGGGAGGCATAAAATAACCAATCACATACATGGTTCAGCCCACACATCCCCTCCCCTCAGATAACATTAAACTCAATTATCCGGTACACTTTTTCAGCCAAGTTCTGGATGTACCCCAAAACCCGGGGGTACACCTTTAAATCCAGCATCGCTGGATAGCCCTTATTCAGGGGGACAACATATCCAAAATTCAAGTAATTCGGATGAATGGTTCGGGAGATATGGGGTTCCAAAGATTTGACCGACCGCATGGGTAAAGTATCCGAAAACAGTTCCATGCATTTTGGCCCTGCGGTCGGTCACAAACAAGGGAATGAAAACAGACGAATTGCCTGTGTTATAGAGCCTGGAGAGGGTTTGAATGAATTCCCTTGTTTGTAGGGTTCTTTCTACCGAACGGCGGGTCATTTGGTAGTTTCCATACGAATTTCTGGAAGTATGGAGGTCTCAGCGGTGTTTGCCTAGTCAAGTGTCCGATTTTAGTTCCAGACACTCGACGGCAAAACACCGCTGTTCGGTAGTTTAAGATGGCCGCCGCCACGTGTTTGTTTCCCGAATGGCGGCCACCCAGAGGACAAAGAATACATTACACGGATTGCCAATTACCCGTTTGCAACATTGTTGCAAACTGTAATTGGAGGCACACTTATTCCTGGGTGGTCTGGTTGTTCGGTAGTTTCACTCAATATAATAAATGGAGTGATTCTACCGAACAATCAGATGAATGCTGCATACATATCCCAGGTTAAACTTAATACACATATAATATTACAGGCAGTACACTAGAATATGTATCACAGTCTTAAAGGGACAGTAGTCCCAAAAGTCCCAATATGTCCATAGATGCTGTTAAAAGGGCCAGTAGCAGAAATATACAGTACAATGTGCCCCAAATAACCCAGGGGCCATAGTCAGTAGGTAGGAGGCTAGCAAACAGGCTTCTCCAGGGCCCAGTGGCGAGGTTGGTTTCGCCACATTTCTCCCCTTTTCCAAACAGACTAACAGGGTACCTGACCTCTTGCCGGTCAGTGCCCTTGTTAGTCCAGCAGCCCACCCACAAAACAGAAACAGCAGTACAGTCCACCCACAATGAATGGTTACTACACCTGAGTAATGGAAAAACTTGTCCAGGTCCAGGTGCCTCACCCCGGCTGTGTGGGGGACTGGTAGGCTGTTTTGGTGGGTTGCTGAGTGGGCAGAGTGGGCAGACTGGTGCCAGCACTACTACGGGAGTAGTCTGGTTGGAGCCTTGCTGGAGACCGACTGCCTCCCCTTTAGCTGCGCAGCTCTGCTGCTGGAGACCGACTGTCTCCCCTTGAGTTACACAGCTCTGCTGCTGGAGACCGACTGTCTCCCCTTTAGTTACACAGCTCTGCTGCTGGAGACAGACTGTCTCCCCTTTGGCTAAACAGCCCTGTTGTGGGGGGGCAGGACCGACCGTCCCTACCCCCTGTGCTGGAAGTGCAGAGACCACGGTCCCATCTGCACAGGTGTGGGGCTTACAGTCTCCCCCTGGTACATTAAGCTGCCGCTGGGGAGAGGTGGTAACCAGCTCCTCTCCCATTAGAACACTCTGCCCATTGATGATCCGCCGCTGGGGAGAGGTGGTAACAATCTCCTCTCCCATGCCTACTTTCAGTCTTTGTGGAGGGAGACCGACTGTCTCTCCTCCCAATTCAGTGTCCTGCTGCTGGGGAATAGAGACTGGGCTCTCTATTCCCAAAAAATCACGCTGCTGCTGGGGGGTAGGACCAACTACCTCTGCCCCCTGTAACTCAGCCTTCCGCTGGGGAGGGAGGACGCTGCTCTCCTCTCCCTGCACTTCACACTGCCTTCCCGGCATATCACTCTGCTGCTGGGGGGTAGGACCAACTACCTCTGCCCCCTGTAACTCAGCCTGCCGCTGGGGAATGGGGACTGGGCTCCCAATTCCCTGCAATTCACACTGCCGCTGGGGAATGGAGACTGGGCTCCCAATTCCCAACAAATCACACTGCCGCTATTATTCTCTGCATTGATTATTTGTTAGAAAAATGTTTCCAGAGGGTATCAAGTCCTTTTTTGGTGTTGAATTCAGTTCAAGTTAGTATAGTTCTGTTAAGACCGGTATATAGCTGAGGTAAGGGTTACTTACCCAGAGAAAATCAAAATACAAACTTTTCCTATTGTGCTGCTGACACCTCCCTCTGCAGCTCCAAGCAGGGTAAAGTAATCCACAAAAATAGAAAAAATGAGGGGCAGATGTGCACACCAAGTGCTACAAAAAGATTTACTTTCAAGGACATAAGGTACAAACGTTTTAGGTTATCCCCTTTATTAATGCATTTATCAAGGACATACATTGAGAAAGGGGATAACCCGAAATTTGCGCTGCCCTAATTTTTTCTATTTGTGTGGATAGTTCTGTTAATGTATCAATAACCGTTCTTTGAGTTGTGTTTGCTTAAAGGAACACTATAGTGTCAGTAATGCAAGCATGTATTCCTGACGCTATAGTTTGAAAAACAATGTTTACGTGGCCAGTCCTCCTTTGCTCTGGGTAAAAAGGGTTAAAACTTTAATTCCAGTGACACTCAGGTCTACCGCAGCTGGCCAAACCCCCGCTTGGCCTCCTTTGCTGAGATCATCAAACTTGATAATCTCAGCCAATCCAATGCATTGGGAGGCTATTGTCCATTTGCGCAGAACGCTGCGCTGATCAGCAACTCTTCATAGGGATGCACTGAATCAATGCATATCTATGGGGAACTTTCAGTGTCTACTGAATGTCAGTGCTGCACTGTCTGAGTGACTGCCACTGGAGGTGTTCCTAGGCAGTAATGTAAACATTGCATTTTCTCTAAACACAGGGACAGGCTGAAGACACCAGAACAACTACATGAAATTGTGTATGTTCTGGTGACTATAGTGTCACTTAAAGCTTGGTTGTTAAATGTAAAGTATAGGGCTCTTCTTTTCCACATAACTAGTCATGGAAAATGTGCTGTTGAAAACTCAAAACACTTCAACATTGTTTACTGCTCATCAGCAGGCATTAATGTTTCAATAATTATCAAATGATAGACTGCAAGTTACCCCATTGTTTTGTTATTTGGTTGACTTTCACTCTAAAGGCTGTGTTCCTTTCAAACCAAGGCTGATCTTTCTTTATTGATAATTGGCAATATCATGTTCACATTTTCACATTATCCATGTGAAGAGGAGCTCACCAAAACTTCTGTAAAATTAAACTGGAGAAAAGACAAAATACTAAGCTCACAATTCAACCCTGCTATTAATATTGGTTACTACTCCAGGATTCAAGATGGAGATGTTACCTGGGCCGTTTCAAGCAAAGTGGCCACAACCGGAAAGGAGGGGGGAGTCACAGTGTGGATTTTTTTCCATCATAAAAAATAGCTGCTGTTTTTATTGCCACAAGTGACTGTACTCCGGAACAAGCAGACATAGTGGTTTCTTGCTCACAGACTAACAGGAAGTCATTCACACCCTTCTCTCTTCATTTTAATTTTCAAGAGCGATTGTAAGGGCTGATTTTAAACTTTCCGTGTATGGCTTTATACAATGAAGGCAGCCAGTCCCACGGTACGTCCACCGCCCTTCAAAGATTGGAAGGGTTTGCAAATAGATTGTTTAACCGAAATGGCAGGAGCAGCATACATGAGCAAAGGGTACCTGTGGATAATGAGGCCCAGTTCGTATCAGAAAACACCGTGTTGTGGGATAAAACAAGTGAGTTTTCACTTTAATCAATGCAGGGTTGGACAGAAAAAATACATTTAATAATGTTTTTTCGCTTTTACTGCCATTATCTTTGGACTTTATGAGTGTCAACATACATTGTCATTTCAAAATCATTAGCTGATTCAATACATCTTTGATTTGCATAGTTATGTATGGTATTTGAGTGGCACTGAAGCTTCTGAAGTCAGGAGTTGCCTGGCTGACACTAGGTAAATTGTCAGGCTGTTCACATATAGTTTGACTGCTTATCATGGGAGGACATCAGGGTATTTCTGGCTCCATAACCACTATAGTGGACTGTAGTAGTTATGGTGCTTGGAGTGTTCCTTTAAGTAGGAATTGTGCCATTTTGATGATCACTCTTGCAAGAAATCATGACATTCTTTTTCTTTTTTTGTATGCAGCATCATGTTGACAAAAGTGCTTTGCGTTTAATTCAGATGCATAGAGTAAAAATTATGTTTTATTAAAAAAAAGAAAAAGCACAACTGCTTTCTACAGGGACTATTGACGTGCAGAAGGGCAGCAAAATGCTGTTTTAACCCATTCAGCTGTTCAGAAAAGGCACATTTTGTTGAGCTCATCCTAATTTGCACTTGCATGTAGCTGCAGTTTAGTTGTCTCTGTTGTCTCTTGAAATCTGCAGGATGCCCATATAACATTGGTGATCGGACTTTTCAAAAACAGCCAAATTACCTTCATTCGGTTGTTCCATTTCCTCTGATACAGACCACGGAATTGTGCCTAAAATGTGTAAGCCTCTTAGTGCTACCTCAAACTACTCTTACCTTGTAAGGATTCTCCAACCCTAACATCTCCCCACATTATAATTTAAACTGCCAATAGCAATAATTGATAAGAGTTAATTATTAGAATCTGTTATTGACATGTTTTTTTGTTTTTTTTTATTAAAGCACTGCACATTTGTCATAACATGAAGTGAAATCTTGATACACCCTTAAGATAGTGGTACATGAGCATAAGAAGGGGGCAACAAAGAGGTGAGCGATTGCAAATATGGAGGGGAGGGTAGGAGTAACAACCTGTGCATGCAAACTACTGTATAGTTATGTTAGAGCTTTTTGGAACTACTTGTGTGTTACTTCACAAAGTGGTGACTGTATATCATCAAGTTCAGGGTGCCATAGGAAGTGTACCGGAACTGTTATTTAAGTATTACATTTTCTCACTGTATAGTTTAAAGCACTACCTGACTGATTACCTTCTGCAGATCACGTGGATGGCAAAATCTCTTGAAAGGGGAATTAGAAGTGCCTTATTATAGCGGTTATGATGTAAGGTGTCTTTTGATACCACCCCCATTTTATCTACATTTTTTTTACTGGTTTGACAAAGTGCAGGACATTCCTAGCACCCAATGCCCAGCCCCAATCCTGCTTTTCAACTATTGTTGTTATGCTTCACTTTCACTTTATCCTTCCTACCATAGATGGTAATGACTGGCTGCGAGCTCTGGGCTAACCTACATATAACTGTTTTCCAAGGTTGGATGGCTTTGGTTAGATAATGTGATGATTCTACCACATTTGCAGCCAAAATCTACTTGGACCATAACCATTACAAAAAGTCAAATTGGTTTGTAGATAAGGATGCTCCTGTAAACTCTGTATTCCCCATAGTTGGGCCAACAGTAACATTGTTTATGGTATGTTGTATTTTAAAAGGAAACACAGTAATTGTTACAAAAACATCTAGTGCAGCATTCATAATTTAAATGAACACTATAGTGCCAGGAAAACAAACTCGGTTTCCTGGCACTATAGGGTTATTAGGTCCCCTCCACCGTCAGGGCCCCCCTCCCCTGGGCTGAAAGGGTTAAAACCCCTTCAGCCACTTGCCTTTCTCCCGCGCCATGCTCCCTTGGCGCTGGTGACCTCTCCTCCTCCTGCTGCCGACATCAGTGCCCAATGCACATGTGCGGCAAGAACCGCGCACCCATTCAAACCGCCCATAGGAAAGCATTACTCAATGCTTTCCTATGGATGTCCAGCGTCTTCTCACTGTGATGTCACAGTGAGAAACGCGGAAGCGGGCTCTAGTGGCTGTCAGGGAGGCGGCCTCTAGTGGCTGTCAGGGAGGCAGCCACTAAAGGCTGGATTAACCCTCAGTGTAAATATAGCAGTTTCTCTGAAATTGCTATGTTTTCAGCTGCAGGGTTAAAACTAGAAGGACCTGGCACCCAGACCACTTCATTCAGCTGAAGTGGTCTGGGTACCTATAGTGGTCCTTTAAAGTATTGTACGCTGTACTGGAGACCATACCTCCAGAAGGATATTGATAGTTTAGAGCATGGCTTGACAAATCCCGGAATTTCTTCATGGTGCCGAGCATTTGTCAGCCTGTCCCCTAATCCTTCTGTCTCTTTATTTCTGCGCACTGGGAGGAAGTGAATGGAACTGTAACTACTTGACAGGGAAATAGGTTGAGATGTCTCTGGTCGCAGAGCCGCCCGCCCGTCTGCCCATTCTGCAGAGCCGCCTGCCAATTCTGCAGAGCCGCGTGCACTCCCCACTCATTCGGCAGAGTCGCACGCCGGTCTGCCCATTCCCCTGCGCTGTTTCCAGTTCTTGTCACTTCCTCCAGGCGCACTGAGATAACGGAGGCAGGAGAGTGGAAGTCTGGATCAGCAGCAGCCCACTCCTATCAGCCGCATACAGCCTCAATGTAAACTGTTCCCAGTCCCACTGGACCCAAGGAAAGCCCTTTCTGCGCCCACAAGGTAGGTAGGAGGAGGGTGGTAATATATGTATTTATCTTTTTTTCTGTATGTCTGTTTGTCTGTGTGTATCTGTGAATCTGTCATTCTGTATGTTTGTGTATATGTGTGTCTGTCTGTGTGTATGTTGGTGTATATGTGTGTATCCATCTGTCAGTGCATGTACATGTTTAGGTCACCAGATCCCCTTTGGTCACATGGGAATGGTGTTTTTACTTACCTTTTTTATTCCCGACGTGCCTGTCTCGCTGCGGCTGGTACGCCTCTATGGTTGAGATAATTTTGATGATCTCAGCCAATCCAATGCTTTTCCGTAGGAAAGCATTGGGAAGCTATTGAGCATGCGCCACACAATGCTGTACCAAACAGCATCTCCTCATAGAGATACTTTAAATCAATCCATCTCTATGGGGAACGTTTAACTCCTCCATGCAGAGCGTGCAGAAACTTTAGTTAGGAGTTCGTTTTTTTCCAACAACAAATATACAATTCTTAAAGGAACAGGCTATAGACACCAGAGCCATTACATTAAAGGACCACTCTAGTGCCAGGAAAACATACTCGTTTTCCTGGCACTAGAGTACCCTGAGGGTGCCCCCACCCTCAGGGACCCCCTCCCGCCGGGCTCTGGAGAGAGGAAGGGGTTAAACTTACCTCTTTTTCCAGCGCCGGGCGGGGAGCTTTCCTCCTCCTCTCCATCTTGATCGCGACGTCATCGGCTGAATGCGCATGCGCGGCAGGAGCCGCGCTCGCATTCAGCCGGTCGCATAGGAAAGCATTTACAATGCTTTCCTATGGACGCTTGCGTGCTCTCACTGTGATTTTCACAGTGAGAATCACGCAAGCGCCTCTAGCGGCTGTCAGTGAGACAGCCACTAGAGGATTAGGAGGCTGGATTAACCCTCATTATAAACATAGCAGTTTCTCTGAAACTGCTATGTTTATAAAAAAAAGGGTTAATCCTAGAGGTACCTGGCACCCAGACCACTTCATTAAGCTGAAGTCGTCTGGGTGCCTAGAGTGGTCCTTTAAGCTACAGTGGTTCTGGTAACTATAGTGTTCCTTTAAGAATATTTTTTTTGTCGTTGGGGAAAAAATTGGCTCCTAACCTTTTTAGCTGGCTCCTATATTTAAAGCAAATTTGTCAAGCTCTGCTTTAGAGAGGGTTCAGAGAAGGGCTACTAAACTGGTTCATAGATTGCAGGATAAAACTTACAAGGAAAGGTTAAAGGATCTTAATATAGCTTGGAGTAAAGACGAGATAGGGGGGATATGATATAAACATTTAAACACATAAAGGGAATCAACACAGTAATGGAGGAGACTATATTTAAATGAAGAAAAGCTACCACAACAAGAGGACCTAATCTTAAATTAGAGGGGCGAAGGTTTAACAATTAATATCGGGAAATATCACTTTACTGAGAGGGTTGTGGATGCAGGGAATAGCCTTCCAGCTAAAGTGGTAGAGGTTAACACAATGAAGGAGTTTAAGCATGCGTGAGATATCTTAAGTCTAGAATAGCCTTATGCCTAAGGCCAGGGACTAATGAAAGTATTTAGAAAATTGGGCAGACGAGATGGGCCGAATGGTTCTTATCTGCCGTCACATTCTATCTATAAAGGAATAATATCCTTAGAAATGTCACACATATATTAAGTGCGAAAACCCAAACATTTAAAGGGAAACTATAGTCACCAAGACAACTTTAGCCTAATGAAGCAGTTATAATGTATAGATCATACCCCTGCAGTATCACTGATCAATTCTCTTCCTTTTAGGGTTTATTCACTTTGTTTATTCAGCACTTAATTTAAAGGACCACTCTAGTGCCAGGAAAGCATACTCGTTTTCCTGGCACTAGAGTGCCCTGAGGGTGCCCCCACCCTCAGGGACCCCCTCCCGCCCGGCTCTGGAAAGGGGAAAGGGGTTAAATCTTACCTTTTTCCAGCGCTGGGCGGAGAGATCTCCTCCTGCTCTCCTCCTCCGATCCTCCTCTTCTCCTCCCCGTCGGCTGAATGCGCACGCGCGGCAAGAGCTGCGCGCGCGGCAAGAGCTGCGCGCGCATTCAGCCGGTCACATAGGAAAGCATTCATAATGCTTTCCTATGGACGCTGGCGTGCTCTCACTGTGAAAATCACAGTGAGAAGCACGCAAGCGCCTCTAGCGGCTGTCAATGAGACAGCCACTAGAGGACATAGGGGGAAGGCTTAACCCATTCATAAACATAGCAGTTTCTCTGAAACTGCTATGTTTATGAAAAAATGGGTTAACCCTAGAAGGACCTGGCACCCAGACCACCTCATTAAGCTGAAGTGGTCTGGGTGCCTAGAGTGGTCCTTTAACATATCTTACCTCCTGCTCAGGTTATAGCTGGAGGAGCCTGCTTTGTGTGACTACAGTTCAATTTACAGAGCAGGAGATGAACACTTTAAAAGTAAGCTACATCTGACTGAAAGTGAAACAATTTGTTTCATGCAGGCTGTGTGATTCACAGCCAGGGAAGGTGTGGCAAGGGCTGCATAAATAGAAACAAAAGTGAACTCCTAAATGGCAGAGAATTGAGCAGTGAGACTGCAGGGGCATGATTTTAACACTATAACTGCTTTATTAAGCTAAAGTTGTTCTGATGACTATAGTGTCCCTTTAATATAAAATGTGTTTTGTTTTTTTACTGTGAGAGAAGGCATTCAGTATCTGTGTCCTCTAATAGCAGTGTGCATGCAACTGTGGGTCCTGCTTCTACAATTGTGGTTTCATCTAGTCTCAAAGGGCTTTCATTTCCTCTCTAGTCTCAAAAAGCATACAATATCTATAGGCCACTGGCTCTTGGCCCCAAACAGGAAGTCATGGTTACTTATTTTTTATACTAAAAATCAAATTACATCTAAACATGAACTAGCTGTCTGAACTGGTATTTACTGCTTACGAATGTTAGAAGGAATAGGTTCCTTCACTATTGCCCTGTTTGCACTGAGCGGTTTGGTTCAGGTCGGTACGGTATGGTACGCTATTTTGAGTGTTTCCATTATGAAAGTGGCCCATACAACCGAACCAAACCACACCATTCATGGGCCCTCTTAGGGCGGAGCTACTGGCGTCACACTAGACAATCCATTGATTGACGGACAGGAAACCGTCAATGCTCACGACAAATGACACGCTAGGCATTTGGTCTAAACCCCGCATGCTCCCTGGAGGTCCGACTTGCAGTGGAATCGCTCACCTGAATAGGTTGGACCATTCTAGCCCTTCCGAACCATACCGCTCAGTGGAAAAAAGGCATTAGTCACATGCTTGGCCTTCTCTGCCTCCCCGCAGGGCACATCCTGTAAGCTTGTGACAGATATCGCAGTTATAAACCAGTTTAAAAGCAATTGTGAGAAGTCTCTCATATTCCGCTAAGCTGCAAGCATCATTACAGTATGGAATAACATAGTAAATTGTCCATCTGATAGGAATATGTCCTCATGAAATCAATCCAGCCAACGTTGCTCTTCTGTGTTATAACTGACGTGTTAAATCCGCTCCATGACTCACATTAATCCCATTATCTTTGCTCATAATATAGATTTTGGTGGGTGCTAAAGCTTTTGGGGAGGGGGTAAGTACAGATGACTTTATAAAACTGTATTGATGACGATCCATTGCTGGGGTTGATTTAAAGATCTGCTGGTATAATCTGAGGACATAAACAGTTCATTCTGAGCTTGTTTCCATGGTAACAAAGGGTACCAATTTAATAAAAGCCTGTTTAACCGTTTCACACAGCAGTAAATACATGGAGCAATGTGTGTCATTTCCTTCTTGGTGTAGGTTAGCCTAGCTGTGCGGGGGTTAAACAGGGGAGGGTTTGTCAGCAAGCTCTGCTGCAGGGGGTTTATAGTGATTAATGCACTTTAGAAATAGCAGGATTTGGCGCCATTAGTGATCGCACTCGATCTGTTTACATTGCTCTGCCCTGCAAGGATCAGACAAACCCATTCTCCGGTTTCCTGTTTGCTTTGATAAGCAATATGATTCTGGGAAGTGTATCTTCAATATGAACGGTAAGTGCCTTCTGAGATGTGCGTAAACGCAGGGATTTTCTGGAAAGCAGGCAATGGTTTTCATCTATATGTGCAGATTGTCAGTGGCCTTGCTCCATGCCCTGCAAACGACAGTAATAATAATCTAGTGATATTGAACGTCATTTCAAAGTGGGAAAGGCTTATTTGGGATTTGTTAGTGTGTTCTGCAGCATGCACTATTTGCTGGGTTGTGAAACTTTGTGTTACTGGTGACATTGGCTTGAGCAGATGGTAGCAATGCAGAATACATTAAATGAGTTAAATGAGAGATGGTAAGGGTGTTTCTTATGCAATCGCATGTCTACTTCTCAGTAAAATGCCAACATTGGATTTAAAGCACTGTGCATCAAATTGAGGAGGAGGGGATGACCTATATGTACATGGTTTAGTTAAATACATTTTCTATTTGCGCTCAAGCCATTAAACCTCAATTTTTTTGGTGGATTTATAAACTCAAATGCTCAATATATGTGGTTTTTTGTTTTCTGATATTTCTATTTATAATTTTTTTTTTGGAAGCAAACTAGTGATCAGTTTCCTTGAACATTAATATTTGCTAGGTATTTCTTTATTACAAGATTATAAAAAAAATGCTTGTGATCCAGAAAATATTTAGTGTAAATATATATATATATATATATTTTTAATGTGTGCTAATTACACCTTGTGACAATTTTTTTTTTAAATTCATATTTTTTTAAACATTTTTTTGTATAGATCTCTGAGCTTATTTTTCTTTATTAAGCTGGTTGGTACAGCTTGTGTGATCCTGTATTAAGATGGTTGCTGCAGGTTGTGTGATCCACTAATGCATGTTGTGTGATCCACAAATGCATGTTGTGCGACCCTCCTCAGCCATTGGTGAAGGATGTATGCTTTGTAGCTAGCTAGTTGGTGCAGGTTGTGGGACCCTCAGAATTATACAGTTGGTAAAGGATTTGTGTGACCTTTGTAACAAGGTAGTTGGTGCAGGTTGTGGGACCCCAAGAATTAGCCAGCTGGTTAAGGATGTGTGACCTTTTGTAACTAGCTAGTTTGTGCAGGCTGTGGGACCCTCAGGATTAGCCAGTTGGGGAAGGATGTGTGACTTTTGTAACTAGCTAGTTGGTGCAGGTTGTGGGACCTTCAGAATTAGCCAGTTGGTGCAAGTTGTGTAGCCCTTGTAAATCAATTGGCTTGCAAAAGCTATGCAACACTTGTTCTGCTGACATGCAACACTCATAAACTGGTTGGCTAATCATGTTTTACCCTAAATGAATTGGCTTGCTGAAGCCCATGCAACCCTTTTCTTCAGCTGGTTGGCACAGAATGCACAACCCTTGTCTTAAGTTAGTTTGTGTAGATGCACAACCCCTGTCATGAGTTAGTTGGTGCAGATGCATGACCCTGGTCCTGATTTGTTTGGCGCGGGATGCGAATACTAATAAAGTGGTTGGGACAAGTTGATTGACTTAGTTGTGAATTTGTGGGTAACGATGTTTAGTTTGTTGCAGGGTTCTCAACCCTCACAGTGGGCTGGGAAATGCACCCCTATACGTGTTAGCGTTGTATATCTAGATAAATAAAATAAAATATTCTGTAGAGTTTCCAATTGGGTAATCTCATTTTTGGATTATTTTTTTTTTATTATTATTTTTAATTTTTTTTTACAGTGAAAGAATTTCTAGCCAAAGCCAAAGAAGACTTTTTAAGGAAATGGGAAAGTCCGCCACAGGTAAGAGTGATTTTTTTTGTTTATATGATTTTGAGCAATTTACTAATGGAGTAATTTTTTAATAAAGGGTTACTTCAACCACCATGACCACTTCTACTTTTAGAAGTGATCATGGTGGTAAGAATTGATATGTGCAGCTTTTCAGCTTGAAATGCTGCAAATTCAGAGATATTGACATTTTTTTGTGCTCGGGGCTTGTTGCACCCTTGGCACACATGACGAAGGCTGTCCAGAACAACCTAATGCCAATTGTGTAAACAAATTACGAATGTGTCAAGTGCACACTGGCAACATATGTAATCGCCGTCTTCTACCCTCACAGGCAGTACTGGGAGCACACTCACACACTCACACACTCACACACTTACACACTTACACACTCACACACTCACACACTCACACACTCACACACTCACACACACACTCACTCACTCACACACTCACTCACACACTCACTCACACACTCACTCACACACTCACTTACACACTCACACTCACACACACTCACACACTTACACACTCACACACTCACACTCACACACTCACTCACTCACACACTCACTCACACACTCACTCACACACTCACACACTCACTCACACACTCACTCACTCACACACTCACACACACACTCACACACACACTCACACTCACACACACACACACTCACACACTCACTCACTCACTCACTCACACACTCACTCACTCACACACTCACTCACACACTCACTCACACTCACACACTCACTCACTCACACACTCACACACACACACACACACACTCACTCACTCTCACACACTCACTCTCACACACTCACTCTCACACACTCACTCTCACACACTCACTCTCACACACTCACTCTCACACACTCACTCTCACACACTCACTCTCACACACTCACTCTCACACACTCACTCTCACACACTCACTCTCACACACTCACTCTCACACACTCACTCTCACACTCACTCACTCTCACACTCACTCACTCTCACACTCACTCACTCTCACACTCACTCACTCTCACACTCACTCACTCTCACACTCACTCACTCTCACACTCACTCACTCTCACACTCACTCACTCTCACACTCACTCACTCTCACACTCACTCACTCTCACACTCACTCACTCTCACACTCACTCACTCTCACACTCACTCACTCACTCACTCACACTCACTCACTCACACTAACACACACTCACTCTGAGCAGGGGAGAATGGTCTATGAGAAGCACCAAGGAACATGTGGTTGGACAGCATGTGGAAACCAGTGTGATAGCTTCAGCCTGTCCTGGATTCCTACTAAGTTTGTATTGTCTAAACAGAAGGGGTGGCCATAATTACGAATGCCCAAGAAGTTAGTTTAAATAAAATCGATTGAAAATGTTTGGGGTAACCCTTTAACACTTTATTGAGGTTTTATGTTGATACACAAGAGATAACAAAATAGTGATGAAAACAGCCATATAAGAGGCGAAGAAATTAGGGACCACAATCCCATTTTACGGGATAAGATAACACAAAGCTAAAGAGATAAATACTCAGAGAAGGGAGTAACTGAGGAGTATATTATATGGACAGCATATTACTTCTATGTTTAATTCTATTCTATGTCTAAAATTAATTTGCCTACAATTACCAATGTCTGTGAAACCTGGGACAATATGTTCAGTCGTTGACAATTAAAATTTGGTTTCTAATGTAATTTTCCTGGAAAAATGGCTTGAGATTTCATGCTATACCGAGTTGTAGTACATCTGCTGCTGTAGTGTTTATGGTTCCAGCATGACTCTAGCACTGTCTCTTGCTCCTGTGTCTACCTAGCCTTACGTCGCCTGGCTTGACCCTTCACTGTCCATGTTGCTAATAATATGTTGCTAATAATATAAAATATGAATTCCTTCCCATTCCATTTGTATGGAATTTACTCTATTTTTGAGGATTAACATTTCAGATTAGTGTGTAAACCCTTGTATAATATAAATCCAAGTATACTATGCTGTGCAAAAATTACTGCTGTTCAGTGTTTCTAGAAATCTGTTCCATTGCCTCTGGGCCTTGCACACAGATTCTGTGAATAAATACCTTTCTGAGCCATACTGAAGAGTTTTAAATAAATGTGTTTTAATTTTATGTTAAATATATTTTACATTTTTACTACACTGCAGCCTCCGTATATGAATCGGAGTTCAGTTGTCCCATAATGCCTGTAAAATGTCTGTTTTGTAGAACACCGCCGGCCTAGATGACTTTGAAAGGATGAAAACACTTGGGACCGGCTCTTTTGGACGAGTAATGTTAGTGAAGCATAAAGGTGCAGAACAGTATTATGCTATGAAGATCCTGGATAAGCAGAAGGTACTCGCTGCTGGTAGCGACTCAATGTAGAAAGAGCTAATCATTTCCTTATAAATCGCTTATTAATGTAAAATGTTAACTTTAGCTATGCTCTCTGTGGTAAGTAGGAGGTTACTGCCTGAAGTATCCAAATCAAAGCTGCAGTTTTTGCTTTTACTTCAAATCAATGGCAGTTTCCAAGCATGTGAAGTCCAGTAGCAACACAGATGCATACCAGCTAACTTTGTTGGAAGACGGTTGTGTCGTTGTACTGTGCATGCTTGAGCATCTCCTATTCATTCCTTAGTTGAACACTGGGCATGCTCAGTAGGGGACAGACGGCTATACACTCACTGCAGCATCTGACAAACAGAAAGTAACCTGAGAAAGAAAGGGTTGAAATAAAGACTTTCATATTTTTACTAGCAGTATAGTGCCTATAAAGGACACGAAGCAACAAAACTATTACGCTGTGGTGAAGTGGTTGTGCTGCTTCTAGTGTCCCTTTAAGGCATGTATGTAATGCAAAAATCGATACTGCTTTGCAGAGAATAACATTTAATGAAAAAATTGTGCAGCCGGCCTGCTGTTACATTTAGAAATTACATTTTATGTGCATGAGGACGTCCAGCATAGGAAAGCATTCATAGGAAGAGCCTGGTCCATTACCGAGGGACATCAATACATATACCCTGCATGACTGTTTGTACACCCATTGTAAAGAGCTGCGAAATTTGATGGCGCTATATAAATAAAAATAATAATAATGACTCATGACATCGTCTTGTGGCAAATATTGTTGAAGCATGTTTCATTAAATGATAGAATCTAAAATTTATCAGAAAATGGAAATTGTAATTATTAGTTCTAAGTTATGCAGTGCTGAGATTTCACAGGGCCGTATCCGAGTTTATTTGTGATATTTCTGTGTTTCCACTTGTGTTTAGCAAACTTTATAGCTATAACCTTACCTCATTGTTGGTTTCAGGTGGTGAAACTGAAGCAAATTGAACACACACTGAATGAAAAACGAATATTACAGGCAGTGAATTTTCCCTTTCTGGTCCGGCTCGAATATTCTTTCAAGGTGACTACACTAATTGACAGGTTCTCTTTTGCACCCAAACCAGCGCACAAGAAACTGTCCAGTTAGATTTATTGCAGTGAATGGGCACATAGACTGTAAAATGCAAACCTATTGCAACTGTAAACTTTGCTGTCTGTAGGTTGTGCTGAACTCTCTAACTCTTACACGTGCCATAAAAAACAGCTGGGAGTGGGTTATCCTGTAACAAGTCTCTTGCACACTGTTATGCCACTTGGAATTTAGTGGCATATGATATATGACAGTCTTATACTATTGGTGCGGTAGTACAATATTTTAATTAATCATGTACAGCTAAACTAGTTTGTATCCCCTGTATCAACTGCTCATATGGTCCTTTAATTGACTGCAAAGTGGAAGCTTCCTGGCAAGGGATACAATGGAATATATCTTAAAACAGGCATAATATTTTATATTTTTGTGTATGTTTACATTTCTGTTGTCATGTCAGCATTGTTAGTAATTTTGCGCCACCTAGTGGCTTTTTGCATACCCACATTTATAACTGGCATTTGTATGTTCTATGCAGGATAATTCAAATTTATACATGGTGATGGAATATGTCCCTGGTGGTGAGATGTTCTCTCATTTAAGAAGGATCGGCAGATTCAGGTCGGTCTTTTCTCGGTGCATTATAAAGTTCCCTTTGCTAGAGATCCATGTTTTGTTTTTTTTGTTTGGTCACTATAAAATATATTGGTGAATTCCTCAATTCTGCATTAGCGTTCAGTCAGTCAGTTGAAAAGCATTAAACTCTGAACTGTCAGGGGCATCGGAAAGTACCCCTCCTTCCCCCACATCCCCAATTGGAAAGGTTCATGAGGTTTGATCTGTTTATATGTGTTGTGTTCAGCTATGGAATATCTCATCTCTTCCATGAATCTAATATGTTCTACTTGAGTAAACAATTTGAATGTATAATATCCGAAGATATAATAGGTGATTGATTCCAATGTTGTTAATTGAGTTGGGCAGTAGCTGAGTGACAGGCAACAGAGGGTTGTAGTCAATGGAGTATATTCAAAGCAAGGTCTTGTTACCAGTGGAGTACCTCGGGGATCTGTACTTGGAGCCATTCTCTTTAATATTTTTATTAGTGATATTGCAGAAAATCTTGATGGTAAGGGAGGTCTTTTTATTGATGCTACTAAGATATGTAACAGGGTTGATGTTCCAGGAGGGACAAGCCAAATGGCAAATTATATAGGTAAACTAGAAAAATGGTCAGAGCTGTGGCAACTGACATTTAATGTGGATAAGTGTAAAATAATGCATCTTGGATGTAAAACCCCAAGGGCAGAGTATAGAATATTTTATAGAGACCTAACCTCAACATCTGAGATGAGTGATTTAGGGGTAATCATTTGAGATGACTTAAAGGTAGGCAGACAGTGTAATAGAGCAGCAGGAAATGCTAGCAGAATGCTTGGTTGTATAGGGAGAGGTATTGGCTCATGCCATTGTACAGAACACTGGTGAGACCTCACTTGGAGTATCGTACGCAATACTGGAGACTGTATCTTCAGAAGGCTATTGATACTTTGGAAAGAGTTCAGAGAAGGGCTACTAAACTGGTTCATGGATTGCAAGATAATACTTACAATGAAAGGTTAAATGATCTTAACATGTATAGCTTGGAGGAAAGACAAGACAGGGGGAAATGATAGAAACATTTAAATACATAAAGGGAATCAACACAGGAGGAGACTATTATTACCACAACAAGAGGACATAGTCTTAAATTAGAGGGGCAAAGGTTTAAAAATATCAGAAAGTATTATTTTACTAAGAGGGTAGTGGATGCATGGAATAGCCTTCCAGCTGAAGTGGTAGAGGTTAACAAGTGAAGGAGTTTAAGCATGCGTGGGATAGGCATAAGGCTATCCTTACTATAAGATAAGGCCAGGTAGTAATGAAAGTATTTAGAAAATTGGGCAGACTAGATGGGCCAAATGGTTCTTATCTGCCGTCACTTACTATGGTTCTATGTGATTGGAGTTCAAAGAAGTTTATATTTATGTGTTTCTTTCTTCTTTATTTTTCGCATTTCCAGTGAGCCCCATGCACGATTTTATGCTGCTCAGATCGTGCTAACGTTCGAGTACCTCCATTCATTAGACCTCATCTACAGAGATCTCAAACCAGAAAATCTTTTAATTGACCAACAAGGATATATTCAGGTATGTATGTATGTATGCCCTCCCATTTTTCCCCATCACAGACTTTCACTGAGAAGCCTCTGGTCGTGCTTGAGACTTTCACACTACGTTCTCCAACACTTTTATATACTGCCATTGAGATGTGCTCCTCACACTTTATGCAGGTGTAGTGTCCATTTAATAGCTGTCACATTTAATCTGTATTGTGCTGAACTTTCTTCTAACTTACATGCAGATCACTGCTAACAAGATTGTGTTGTCGTGAGATCCACATTTTCCAATCTAATCCTCAACAGTCTAGGCTTTGTCACTTTCCCCTATTAGAAAAGGTTTAATCACATCCTGATGATGTGCCCTAAATGAACACTGTAAACACCTAAAGCACTATAGCTTACTTGATATGCTTAATATGTTAAATTTGTTCTTGGTTTTTATTTTACAAAAAGTATAGATTTCAATAGAAATGGGCACTTTTATAAATTAACATTGTTACACCCCCTGTCTGTCAATCTGGAAACTGGTCCTGTTACTTCCTGGTTGTTTTCAGTGGAGCTCAACTTACGAGGCAGCAATTGCCCAGAACAACATGTTAATGAATATGTTAACATAGGAGTGCATGAGTAAAGGACTGTATTGTATTTTGTAGTATAATAAGTATGTAGCATTATTTTTACACGTAAACTGTATCTCCTTATTAAAAATATGTTTGTGTAACAAGTGTGTTTTGCTTTAGACCCAATTTGCTAACTTGATCTAACAACAAACGAGGATTGTTTTTTGGTTTCTTGTTCTCCAATTATTTAAGCTTGCTGGAATAAATCTTGTGATTTCATTTTTTTTTTTTTTATGTCTCAAACTTTTTTGTAACCGTCTTTGATTTCAAGGACCACTATAGGCACCCAGACCACTTCAGCTCAATTAAGTGGTCTGGGTGCCAGGTCCATCTAGGGTTAACCCTGCAGCTGTAAACATAGCAATTTCAGAGAAACTGTTATGTTTACATTACGGTTAATCCAGTTTAAAAAAACTGCTATGTTTACATTAGGGTTAATCCAGTTCAGAGAAGGGATTGACAGCCGCTAGAGGCGCTTCTGTGCTTCTCACTTTGATTTTCACAGTGAGAAGACGCTTGCGTCCATAGGAAAGCATTGAGAAATGCTTTCCTATGGACTGATTGAATGTGCGCGCGGCTCTTGCCGCGTATGCGCATTCGTCGAAAGAGTGAGGAGAGTCGCCAGCGCCGAGGAAGCCCGACGCTGGAGAAAGGTAAGCCTTTAACCCCTTCCTCCCCCTAGAGCTCGGCGGGAGGGGATCATGAGGATGGGGGGGGGACCTATTAACACTATAGTGCCAGGATATATTGTACCTTTAATAACACGTTTTATAAACTTTGCTAGGTGAGTATTTCTTAGGTCTAACATACTGGCTTTAGTTCAGTAGTCACCTGGTAACTTATTTGTGTGTCCAAGGGATGTCACTGCTCCCACTACTCTGCTGCTAACCTGGCCACTAGTTCAATGGTGGTAAACATTTTCGAGACCATGCCTAGTCATCTGCAGGTATAAAGTAACAACTCAGACTACACAAATTATTTTTGTTCCCCCATTTCGCGTATCGGCCACCTTATCCTCTCCAACATTTCTCTAAGAAATGCTGCATTTCCTAAGTTTAGTCCATCTGCTGACAGATATATCACTCCACCTTTGTTGTTGTTGCTGCTGTTTTTGTTTTGTTTATTATGAAGTGTTACTGTAATCAAAACCAATGTTTTCGTTTGGGGTTACTGTGTTTACTTTGTGAAAAAGTGTGTGTTTGTATTGAGATATTAACAGTAATACAAAAATGTTATATATATATATATATAAATTATTATTTTTATTATTTATTTTTATTTATATACAGGTCACAGATTTTGGATTTGCCAAAAGAGTAAAGGGCAGAACCTGGACATTATGTGGAACACCAGAATACTTAGCACCAGAAATCATTTTGAGCAAGGCAAGCTTTTCTATGATTCTAATTACTGAAATGTGTTGCTAAATAAGGAAAGATTGATATTCCGGCTGCTATTTGCTATAATGTCACTCTGCCTTAAAGCTGTTGCAAAGCACGAGGATGCCCAGCGTTGTTTCACAGAGCTAAGCACTGTGTAAATAGAGGAATAGTCTCTGTAATTACTGTCTAAGAGACAGCCACCAGAGACAGTCTTAACCCTGCAATATAAACATTGCAGTTTCTGTGAATGTTTTATCTTGCCGGGCTAAGGGCACATGGACACTGCACGCAGACCACTTGGATGCCGAGTGTCCCTTTAACTGGCTAAAAATGAAATTGCATACATAGAAACATTGTACTTGGCATTTCATCACTCACATTCTTCCTAATAAATGTCTATCCCCCTCACCCCACCCTTTCCCATGTTGGATCCAAGACATTTTCACATAATGCATTTAATCCAGACTGATGCATTTTAGACTAAACTGGGTGACACACGTTTTTCACACTTTCCTTATATTATACTAGGCCTTATTCTGATTAATGAAATGGCATTTCATTGATGGTGTCCTTGGTTTTTTTTCTTGTCACTTTTGGCTTTCTCATTTTCTAGGGCTACAACAAAGCAGTTGATTGGTGGGCATTAGGCGTTTTAATCTATGAAATGGCGGCTGGCTACCCACCGTTTTTCGCAGACCAGCCCATTCAAATCTATGAAAAAATTGTTTCTGGAAAGGTGAGTAAAATTTTGATGTTTGAAGCAAGGTTTATTTTGTTCTCAATGTTTCCGTTAATGTTTGCAGATTTAAAAAAAATTACATTATATTTCTGAGCTTGTGTTTTGCATGGAATATTTTTTTTTTTTTTTTTTTTTTTAATGATGGTTTCAAAGTCCTTAAATTACCATGGGATCTTGTAATGTTGCCCCAGTGTGGTGTATTAGCACAACTGCCATCATTCTTTGCCAGCTATAGGCGTTTGTGGGAATTTAGTCCAAGTAAATTCTTAAGGGCTTAAGTTTGATATTCCCGACTTGACATGTGTTGTGTACTTTGATGGATGGGGCTTGGGTTCTAAGTTGAATTCAAGGGCACCTACCCCTACATTCACCACATTTTATAAACTAAGATCTTTGCACAGCCCTTTCGAATTGGTTCTTAATTCACACACAAATACAGTTTTTTCCCCCTCCCTTTTCTAATGTCATAAGGCAGTCATGAAGACATTTAAATACCTGTCTTATGTGATGGCTTAAGGAAACATTGATGGAGAGACTATGAATGAAATGGAAGCAAATAATTAAGTTGTTTTTTTTTTTATGTAAAATGCTCCCTCTTCTGGCTGGAATAATCGTATGTCTGTAACTGTTCCGAGATGTTTAATGTAATTACGGTAACTTACAAGTGGCTGTTGGAAGCAGTCACATGATGTATATAAGCAAATCTAATTGAACTGTAGTTATTCTGCTTAAACCGATAATCCCCCTCTTTTGTCCTGAATGATTCATTATTCCTATTCACTACCTTGAGTGGGAGTGCAAACAATGTGTTATTGGGGATTGAGAAATGCTTAGAGCAGCTCCTGCAGGGTTTTGCGTCAATTTACATCCATCTATTGGCTCATGAACATAATATGAAATTGTTGATAAAATAATGAGATCAGCTGCACACATTCACTGCCAGAATTTATAGTAAAAGATTTAGATAACGTTTATTGATATGATTTCCTTGAGCCAGGCACTATTCATAGTGTACATCTCTAGGTTTAACACTTTGATATCTTAACAAGACTAATTAGGCCACCATTTATATCTTATAAGAATCCTGACAAAAGTGAGCTGGAGATAAGCCATCAGCGATTTAATTTAAAACCATAGGTGTGTGGGTTTGGGTAAGGAACACCCATTGTCTCCTTGTTATAGTAACATGCTAATATACTAAGAAGTGTTTAGTTGTGTCTGTCTTCCTTTGTTCCTTTCTTTCTTTCTTTCTTTCGTGCTAAACACCACCTAACGAAAACCATTTAAATCAACTTTATGTTAGACAAGTGCATTGTTTATAATGATTCTTTAAGGGGCACTCTAAACATAAAGTCTCTTGGTTCCCTCCTCCAGATTGTATTTTATTATATTGTATTTATTTTTTTTCAAACCATTTAGGAGTGGTTTTACAAACATAGGCAGCACCCCCTCCTCTGCAGCATAGATCATATGGAATAGACACTTCTACATTATCAATGTCTGTTACATCTAACCTTGGATGTAGATGATAGGCTCAAAGACATGGGCTACTATGCCACAAGTATTCAGGTCTCACTCCCATCAAGATTGAATATCATGTATTCATTATCATTGTAGGTTAGGAGGAGCAGTCTCCAGATACTGGGTAGCGCCATGGTTTTCCAGGGAACAATTTTCAGAGACTCTTTGCAACCTATCCTAGTGTGATGTAAAATATGCTGGGGCTTGTATCTGTTGTTCTTACCTGCTCCTCAAGCCCCATGCCACTTTAGTTAAAAGAACACTCAGGGTTGATTAATAACTTAATCAGAATAAAGTTATGGTGCCAGGAGGTTCTCTGTGCCAGCTTTCCCTTACGGGTTAAACTGTCTTGATTGTAGCACCAATTAGCTTTGCTCTTCAACTTGGACATGGGTGCAGCTGACTGGCTGATAGCGTCGACACTCTAAGCCAATCAGTAGCTCCTCGTTTATAAAGATGGCTAGAGAAATATACGCACATTACTCAGCCGTTTTGTTCATGGGGAGCTACTAATTGACTTGCGTCAGCTTACACTTTCAGATAAACAGTGATGTACCTTTCCCAAGGCTTTCTTTTTCTAGAATCAGAGGGAAGCAGAACAGTAGGGGTAGAGCTGTATGGTACTGGTTTCAAGACTTTAATGATTGAACTGTTTTCAAATGGTTTAACCCCAAAGGTAAGCCAGCACCAGGGATCTCCTGGTACCATAACAACAACATTCTGATGAAGTTATGATGCCTGGAGTCTTCCTTTTAATATTGCTGAATAATAAGATACTATCAGAATATACAATGTAGATCTAGCTTTCATTGATGTGTACCTTACTGAAAATCTAGGTAGTTTATCCTAGAAAGTATAATAAAATCATAATGTCATAATAAATCTATTAAAATCATTTATTGGCTTATTTAGAAAGGTACATTGTATCCATTTAAAAAAAATACAAAACACTTTACTGTTATACTGTAATTCATTGGTCTCTCCACACACAAAACAGTTTGGCAAGTTACTAGTTTTTCTCTTTTCCTAATGGAACATTTATTCATTTATTTATTTCAGGTACGATTTCCATCACACTTCAGTTCAGATCTTAAAGACCTGTTGAGGAACTTGCTTCAGGTAGACTTGACCAAACGATTTGGGAATCTGAAGAATGGTGTAAATGACATTAAGAATCACAAGTGGTTTGCCACTACAGATTGGATTGCCATTTACCAGAGAAAGGTACAATAATTCTTTACCTTGCTTTTCTATTCATTCCCCATGCAAAGTTTGCCGCTATTTCATCCTAGCATCATAATGTAAATACAGTGTGAGGATTCATCAACTAGCAGCTCGGATTTTCTTAGTTGACAATGCATCTCTCGTAATAACCAGCTTTTATCCAGTTCTGTTTAGAGAGGTTTGCCATCGTCCATTTTATTTAGTGCTAGTATCGGGTTTTTATCCCTCATTTCATCGCCCACTTCTCAGTAGATTTCTAGAAAGGAAATAATCACACTATCAAAAATAGTCTTTCGGTTTATTATAAGAAAGCAATTGTGTGTTATTTTAGACAAGATGATTATTCGCTTATCACAATGAAGCTGATAATTAGCAGACATTTCTGTGCTTTAAACCTTAATTATCTAATCTGCTCTTTCTGCACTCTTTTTTTTTTTTACACACAAATGTTAAGCTATAAAAACTTCATTGGAATATTTTTTGATTGAGCCAACTTTAAGTAATATGTATTTGTGTAATGGGGAGATGCTTTTCATTTAAAGTAGTTTATGTTTGAAGTGAGGTGCTTTTGGATTGAAGCAGTTTTGTATTTTGTTGGTGAGATATTTTGGTTTTGATGTAAGGAGTGTATTTTGGTAAATGCATAATGCGTGATTTGAAGTAGTGAATTGAAGTTTTTGAGTTATGTTTATGGAAGTAGTATGTTTAGGCAGATAGTGGCTGCATGCTTTATGATTAAGGCATGGTATTATATGGGTAGTAGCAGCACGCTTTGGAATTGAAGTTGTATGCATTTGGGTGGGGATTTCAGTGGAATTTTGCAGACGTTTCTCTTCAATTACCCATTTGTTTTTTTTGTCCTATAGGTAGAAGCTCCCTTCATCCCAAAGTGCAGAGGACCTGGTGATACCAGCAATTTCGACGATTATGAGGAAGAAGATATCCGTGTGTCACTCACAGAAAAATGTGCAAAGGAATTTGCTGACTTTTAGGATGTTTGAGGACAAAATGAAGTCAGGGCTCATATTGGGATATTTGCACTCTGTTATCCGATGGGGTGGAGCGGAGACCATCTTACCTTGTTCCATCATTCCGCGAAGCTGACTGAGGTGTCAATTTGCCATCTTCCATGTGTGCAGTTTGCACCAACCTTTTAACCTGGCACAACGAGGCTACTTGTGCTGTAACAATACTAGACCACTTATCCTTTGGTTTTTCCTTTCTATTATGTTTGCGTCTTGTATATTTGGCCCCCTCCCTCACTCTTATTTTTTAAGTAGATATTTTACCTATTTACACTCCCTTTTATTTTGGAAATGTATTATTTGTTTGAGTGAATCCGGGAGATGTTGCCACCCCATAGGTTTGTTTTTTTCTTTGTCAGTCTGTCTGAGGGTAGAGGAATCATGTCATAGCTCAATTATACCACACTCGATATGGCCATAAAGCTACAAATGGAAAGAGATCATCTTCCCAGAGATTGACCAAAACTGGGTAGAAAAAACAGCTGAAGTGCAATGTTTGGTAGGTAGACCCTGTGCCTTGGTTTTCTATACTCCATGTAATCATGCTGCCCGGTCTGGGGTATCCCTCACTTAGGTGGGATCGAAATGTGCTGTGTGATCCAACAGTATGCCACGCAGCTCAGCCATTGGTTAGGAGTGAGGATTTCCAGGTGGTGACTTCCCCCACCATGTCACTATGTTTGAGATTGGTTTTATTACCACTAAACCTTCTCTCTTAAAGTTTTGGTCAGTATTTTTAATGGATCATGATAAATAAAAAATAAAAAAAAGAGTGAGTAAAGTGAGTTTATTAGGACTCCGTAACTAGTTCTGTATTCAAATCTGGATTTTATTTTTGAACTATAAATACATTTGTTGCGATGGGATATAGAAAAGGCAAATGATCGGCTCTGGCATAACAAGTGGTTTAGCAACCGCGCAGATCATGGATGCGTTCCTAAGATGAAGGTTGATAATTTTTTTTGTTAGCGGAGTAAGAAGGTTGTTGCCAAATTGTGTTCTGGTATACTATATTAGTAAACTGAGGATGGAGCTCTGTGTAATGAATAAACTGCCACCGTTTTGTGTGTTAATTTTGCTTTTGTCACTCGCACAGGTAGTGTTTGGCCATAGATTTTTTTTTTATTATTTTACTGACTGCGCCAGCGTCTAGCACTTTCACAAGCAAATTTCAGTGTTTCACACATTTTGGAAAATGTATCCTTTTAACGTTCTCAATGCCACTGGTGTGTCGCTCATTCCTGCTGCACTCAGAGCGTTGACTGTTTATCTTGATGACCTGTCTGAGGGTCGCATTTTCGGAGCCATTTTCATACATAAAAGAAGGAATTGTTTTTATGAAGGATGAATATCCAGCCATTGTATTTGTTTGAATGTCAGGAGATCGCTGGCAATACTTCCTTTTAATCTGTGTAACACTCCTGTGACAAGAAGCCTTAGTTACTGTCCGACATTCTGTACGTCTTTAGGTCGTCGAGCAGTTTTGCACAAACTACGCGATTAAGAGACTGATAATGGCAGTCTTTGTCCACCCTTACTTACATATGTGCAAGAAAGGTATAAGATACTTTGCTGTAGCAAATTTTATGTAACAAAATATATATATACGTCACAATAAATTTAAAAGAATTCTTTGTATGAAAACGTTAAAATCTTTTGTATTTCATTTAGACTGAGGATATGCTGTTGTACGCTAGCTGTATGCCATACCTTCTACAGTAACTTTGTTGTCGTTTATGAACTTAAAAAAAGATTTTAATAAATGCTGGAGATCAGTTTGTTTTGATTATTGCAGAAAGTGACATAATAGAGAAATAATTGTTCTGCCGTGTAATGTGTGTTTGTCAGGCACTGGGGAAAAAAATGGCTGTATGTGCAGGATCGAAGATGTCTTGCCTGTGATGTAAATTGTGCATGGAAGATGGTGCAAGTAAATTAAATGATGCAGTAATTGACCTTGGAAGCCCCCCAAAAATTATGAAGACATGAAAGCAATGTTTTGTGACATAAATCCTCCTTGGTCTTCATACCAACCAAATAAAAATATTAAAACCACCAGACCTTTAGATCAAGACATTGGTCTAATTTTCCATATATTTGTCCCACAAAATGTTTGTTTTTCTCCTTGCTGAATTTCTTAATGAGAACACATACCCTCCAGAATGAGAGATTCTTTCCTTAAGCGGGTTTGTTCTTGCAATTTATTTTTTATTTTTTATTGAACCTAAAATATATTGCTCCTTTGGCCGCTGCCCATTCTCTGCACCCTTATAAGAATAAATGTACAAATATTTGAATGTTAACCCCTTAAACTGTACAATGTTTTTTTTTTCCCCATCATAACAATCATTGAATGCCTAATGCCAATAATTCTTAAAGGTACACTCCAGGCACCCAGACCACTTCTGCCCATTGGAGTGGTCTGGGTGCCAACTCCCACTACTCCTAACCCTGCAACTGTAATTATTGCAGTTTTTTATAAACTGCAGTAATTACCTTGCAGGGTTAACTCCACCTCTAGTGGCTGTCTGCGAGACAGCCACTAGAGGTCACTTCCTGCTCTAGAGCGTCGCTGGACGTCCTCACGCTATGTGAGGACCTCCAGCGTCGCTCATTTCCCCATAGCAAAGCATTGAAATTATTTTTCAATGCTTTCCTATGGGGAGCGCGCATGCGCATTAGGTCTCCTCGGCCGGTGGGCAGGATCAGTCTCGCCCACCGGCCGACGCAATATAGAGGAGGAGCGTCGCGGAGGAGGAGACAGCGGCGAGGGACATCGCCGCTGCCTCAGGTAAGTGACTGAAGGGGTTTTCACCCCTTCAGTAACCGGGGATTGGTGGGTGGGAGGGAGAGGGACCTTCCAGTGCCAGGAAAATGGATTGTTTTCCTGGCACTGGAGTTTCCCTTTAACCATTGGCTCTGGATTTCAAATTTTGGTCCCATGGTAGTTTGGTGGCTCTATAGTTTTTGGAATTGGCATGACGTATCAAGAAATGGTTTTAAAAAAAACACTCCAATAACAATTTCAATTATGTAGGCAGGAGTGGCTGGGAGCCTTCTTGTCTTCAGTGGTTGAAATGGTTGGCAACGGTTTAAACCCAGAGTTGGTGCTTGGCATCCATCACTTATTCCTCCCGGCTTTTATTCCTCTCTACAGTGCAGTACATGGTTGGGTTAGTCAGGCGGCTGCTGAGAGTGGGCACCCATTGAGAAAAATAGTATCTATTCTTTTCTTTTTATTTCAGTGGCTGTCCATTGATACGCTGACAATGTCAGCTGTTGCTCTTAGCCTATCAATGAGCTCCTGGCGAACCGTACCTTGTACTACACTGCAAAGAGTAATGGAAGCTGAGAGGCAGAAGTGCCCCATGAATGAGCCTCAACATAGAGATTAAACTGTTGCCAAACAGTTCCTGGATACTCCTACCCCATAACAACTTAAATTGCAGATTACATTCTCTGTGGTTGGATTCCTAGCTAATATTTGTTTAGCGTACTTTAGAGTACCAAACAAGGTAATACTGTGTAATAAGAGTTTGAAGTTATTTAGCAAGATCACTTATGAAATAGAAAAAAATAAGAAGCTCCAATTCTCAAGAAAATGCGCAAGGAGGTGGCCCACAAAACTTGGGTCAATATGACCCAAGTTTATATTACTTACAGTTCCTGTCTTTCCAATGTGTGTCCGTGTCAATGACATTCTATGTCAAAGTTATGTTTAATCACAGTGTGATCATTTTTTTATGTGATGAGAAGGTCCTCTGCTAGGGTGTATATCTTCAAAAAATGGTCTTGCGGACATGTTGCAGATAAAGAGCAGTTATTAAGGAAAAGAAGCATAAAAAGGACTTATAAAACAGGACCTTCAAGTGGTAGGAAATCCTATTGAGTGGCATGTCCAATTAGAACAATGTGACTGCTAAACATTAGATTTTTGCATCAGAGCAGCTGTAAGTACTGTTCCCATGACTGCACTGTCCCATTTTCCTCTATTGAAAATGCTGAATTTTGATATAAAAATTTAGTTTAACTAAATAAACTTGAGCAGGTGAAGAAAGGTTAGTCCTTAAACAGTTGTCTAAACACAAAGGGCCTCCTGACTGGCCTATAAGTAGCAGGTAAATATGAAATGTTCTACACTGAGTTTTAATCCCTATTGTTTATTGTGGCTTTATTTTGTAAACTTGTTGTTTATAACGGTTTATTGACTTTGAGAGAAGAAGAAAAAATACTGCTCAGCGAAATATCTTAAATTTCATTTTTTTCTGTTTCATCTTTTAACTAGTCAATAAGATCTTTTACTATTTCTATGTACAATAAGGTAAGTGTACTGTACATATCACATTGCATGCGTGAACATCCAAATGAGAAATATTTAATCGAAACTTTGAAATTGGTGAAGAAAAACTTTCTACAAGTTGAAGAAAGAGCCTGTGTTCTTACAGTGATCCTGGCACAAGCATATGTTATTTGTAATAATAATGTTATTCTCAACTTACATCATATTACTTACAACCTTGAAAGGAGAAATAACTTTTCTAGGATGTCAGGATCTACAATGAGTATTGAAAAAAAAAAAAAGTGTGTTTTTTTTAAAAAAAAAAAGAAAACAAAAAATGCTCAGACAGGAAACTTCCAGTAGACAATGAAAGGTACATAGTAACTATGAATAAAAAACCTAGTAAAAAAAAAAATAATAATAATAATACAATGAAGTAGCCACAAAGATATTTAAAATATAATTAAGGAGTATCCATGATTAAATGATTTACTAATGCATGTTTGAAGGTAGTATTAATTATTATTTGAAATTCAACAGCCTACTGATTCATATGCATGCTTGTGAAAGTAAGAAACGATAAAAAACAATGTTTTGTGGCCAATGTGGTGTAAGCCTCAACAGTACATGTCCCCGTCCTTAATGAAGAATGAAACTATCTCCAAGTGTACCCACCCACCTTATTAGGTTTATGTAAATAGGTGTAATTGTTGAAACCTACTCCTGACTTCTGACCTGGGTAAATGACAAGTCCAGTCTTAAAGGATTCATATCAGTGAAGTGGTTTGGATATAGTTGTCCTGTTCATATAACCCTGCAATGTAAAACAGTGTAGTTTTATAGAAAGTGCAATATTTACTTCGAAGGCTTAAACACACTTAATAGTGGCTGCATTCCACACAGTCCCTTAGGGTGCGTTTTCAACAACAACAACAACAACATCAACATAATACTCGGTCACATGCAGTTACAGCTCATTGGAAAGCAGTGAATGTAATACTTTCCTATGAGAAGCATTTGGATGTGCATGTGGCAGGGTATCAAAACTAGTAGAGAACATTTTCAACTGTTTGAGCAATAAACCTTCATTAGTAACAGGGAGAGCAGGAAGTTTAATAACAGTACATGGTATAGCAAAGAGTAACTAAAATAACACTTGTCCTCGGAATCCAGAATTGAATATTGGATGATCTGAGCAAGATTAACAACCATGCAGAAATGTGATGGGGTGGATATACTTTGACTCTCCAGCCTTGCTTTTCTAGCGTTCCCAAAATGCCTCTAATAAGATTTTAGAAATTCTAGACATAGGGTCAATTTTCGGAAATGATTCAGCATGTTTTCCATGTTCCCAATTAATATCAATAAACTTTATTTAATGTAATTTTTTTTTGGTGCCAGGAAGAACAAACTTTGTGTGTAGGTTAGCCAAAACACTAATGCAGAGTTATTCACTAAAGTGAGATATAAAAGTGAATTTTAAATATAAAGGGACACTATAGATACCAGAACAACTATTACTGAGTATAGTCAGTTCCTGCACGCTTTTTCCTGTAAGCACTGTTTTTTCAGAGAAAATGCAGTGTTTACATTACAGCCTAGGGACTCCTCCACTGGCCACTGCTCAGATGGCTACTAGAGGTGCTTCCTGGGGCAGTGTTGCACAATGTGCCATCCTCTGCATGGAGAGACTGAACTTTACTCATAGAGTTGATTCAATTCATCTCTATGAGGAGATGCTGATTGGCCAGGGTGGCATTTGGCTACTTACCTGCCCTACTCCCTTGGCAATCTCAGCCAATCCAATGAGAAAGTATTGTGATTGGCTCAGATCAACACTTCTGATGACGTCAGCCAAGGAGGCAGGTTAGGGGAAGAGCCAGCAACAGCAGGCTGGAATAAAAGTAAGTTTTTACTATATTTAGGGGGGCTAGAGTGTGTTTTTAACACTATAGGATCAGGAATACATATTTGTGTTCCTGATCCTATAGTATTCCTTTAAGGCCAAAATAGCTGAAGCTGAAAGCATAGCTGGCTTGGACAATGTTTCCAGTTTGGCTACTAATACCTATAATTTGAAATTCACCTTGAATTCTCACTTTAGTGAATAATCCACCATACGATAGGAAAATCTTAACACTGACATTGTTCTAACAAGGGATTAAAAAACCTGGAACCTATGTAATATGCATCAATAGATCAAGATAGCATCTTTATTGCATGTATGCTCCTTCTATGGCATGGCCCTCTTTTTACCATTGTGGGTGAAAATTATACAGAACTTATTATATGCAGCTTTTTTTTTTTTTTTTTCCTTTCTGACCCACACAGTCTATGGCATTTGCTGGAACTCAACTCATTATTCTGTGCTGGTAGTAGATCAATCATTCCTTTTATTTTCTAGCTTAATGCTCCACATATCTGCCCCATTTTAAATTGGACAACCTTTTCTACTCTGTCTGTTGCTACCACTTTTTTTCTTTTGAAATTAGTTCTCAGTCCCCTTTCATTTCTCCCCTGTATTCTCGTAACCACATAAGCGACAATCACATAGTGTTGCAATAGGGAAAATTATTATCCACAAGCAACTGTCCAACAACACATACATCACAATACACAACTCATCTAGTCCAACAGTCCATACATCACATCTCCTTCCCTTCTCAACATGAGAAAAAACTAAATAGTAAAAAGCCCATAATAATAAGGAAAATTTAATTACATTGTTCATTTATCTGTATCATTTTGTCCATCATCTTCCAGATCCACAATCTTTGTTTCAGGATAATTTATTCTACTCGTACTAGGATGCCATTTACACCTTCTCAATGTGGAGTTTCTCCGAATATAGTCTCTTAATGGATCTTGCAGTTGCCATCGGTTTGGGGCCTCTCTCTCTCTTGTGGAATGGACAGTATTTTCTTGACCCTGGCATCCATGGTTACTTGTACTGTGACTTGAAACTTATTTTTCCTGAGTTTTGTGGAATATTGCTTCCAAATCACCCCTATAATATGAAAGTTATCTCTATCTTGAGCTCAGGAGCAGGTATATTGCAGACTTCAGAAACGTCATCATGTCACACTCCGTGCCAGATATCATTGTCCGGTTGCAATATCCATTTGGGGCTAAACCGTTATAGTGTGCTGACCCCAGAACTTCCTTTATCACCGCTGCTTGCCAACGATTCCCCTGATGATATGCACGCATCCAAACAGAATCCTCTGATAACAACGGCCTGCTTTTGTGCCTTGCAACTTCGATTGTTGTTTGATGACCCTATGCTGAATCTCAGGCTTTAATAGATCCAACTTTGGCCTGAGTACTCGACCTAACAAAAGTCATGCTGGGGGTTGTCCAGTGGTTGGATGAGGTGTATTTCTATACTGACCTGCATGTAACATTTCAAGATGTTGTAACACAAAAAAAAAGTATTTAGCTGTTATCACCTCGCCTAAACAACCTAAAGATAGGCATACAATGTAATAGAGTAGCAGAATGCTTGGTTGTTTCGGGAGAGGTATTAGCAGTAGAAAGAGGGAAGTGCTCATGCCATTGTACAGAACACTGGTGAGACCTAACTTGGAGTATTGTACTGGAGACGGTATCTTCAGAAGGATATTGATACTTTGGAGAGAGTTCAGAGAAGGGTTACTAAACTGGTTCATGGATTGCAGGATAAAACTTACCAGGAAAGGTTAAAGGATCTTAACATGTATAGCTTGGAGGAAAGGCGAGACGGAGGGGAATATGATAAAAACATTTAAATACATAAAGGTAATCGACACAGTAAAAGGTTTAAAAATAATATCAGGAAATATTACTTTACAGAGAGGGTAGTGGATGCATGAAATAGCCTTCCAGTTGAAGTGGTAGAGGTTAATATGGTGAGTGAGTTTAAGCATGCTTGGGATAGGCATAAGGCTATCCTAACTATAAGATAAGACCAGGGACTAATGAAAGTATTTAGAAAATTGGGCAGACGGTTCTTATCTGCCGTCACATTCTATGTTTCTAAAACTTGCCGTGAGTCCCAGTAAAGTCTTGTGAGAGATGAGACTTGCCTATCAGAAAGTTCATTATACCTCCCTTTTACTAATAAAACTTTTTTTCTAGTGCATCTGAAAAACTTTTTTCTGATTCACCTGAATCATTTCTCATGGGTGTAGATATTTGGGGCGAACAGAAACATTCCTGTGCGAAATTCCAAATTAGAAAAAAAATTGTGCAAATCATTTCAGACAAATAAAACCATTTTTGCCATGCACAAGTCTAAATTTTAAGAATGCAGCACGATCATACCAAATCTAGTATTCAAGAACACTAAAACCTGTTTTCAAGTAGTCCAATAAGAAAAGTACCAAAATCTAATTTTGCCTACGCTATTCCAGATAGGGCTGGTAAATGAATAGAATCCTGTCCTCTGTGATAATCCAATTTTCAATCTGATTTTGGAGAGACGAAAATGTGTCCTGCAATCCCTCCTGAGTGGGCTAAGCTGCCCTTGAAGCTAAGCAATGGAAGTATTGAAGCAAATACATGTATGCATACAGTAAATTCTCTTTTCAAGGGGATACAGTGTTCTCACATATTTCACAACGTGTTCCTTCCTTCTGTTCTAGGCTTCTTGTGGGTCTCAGAAGCAGGACTTGAGGTAAAAAAACTGGGATGATGAGGCAAGGGCCTTAAATAATGATATATATATATATATATATATATGTGTGTGTGTGTGTGTGTGTGTGTTCCCTGTCTTTTTGCATCCACATTCATTATACATGACAGATTCGAGAATCAATGTTCTCTCTTCATTTTTTTAAATTTACCACATTGTTATTCAGTAGTAACTCTGTATCTCATTTTAAAAAATATCCCTTGCAACAGATGAGTTTTTAAAAGTTTCATGTTCTCTGGGTATTCAGTAGATATCTTCTTAATCCACTAGGTGTCACTATTGTCCAAAATGTGTGCATAAAAAGGTTGACAAATTCATGGTAGATGAATTAAAGGAACACTGGAAACTGTATAACTACTACAGAGCGCTAGACTGGTCAAGGTGCCATTAGTGCCCATCTAATGTAGTAAAAACATTTTAGAACTGTTTTTTTATATTTATTTTTTGTCTGCTGGTAGGTGACTTTTTTCAGCTACCAGGAGAGTTAGTAACTCATGCTAGGGTGCTTCTCTTAACTCATCTGAACTAAGCTGATCGCTCTCTGCAAATTAACTAAGCCCTGCATAGCCGGGTTTAGCTCCGGCAGAAAGCTTCTAGCTGCAGTGGAGGAAGGGAGCGACACCTGGAAGAACCCAGGTGAGAAGTTAAGCCTCTCTATAGCAGTTTAAATACATACAATGTTTGGCGTCAGGGCACCGTGTTTTTGTGTACTGGTTATGGTCAAGTGTTACTTCAATCAGAGTTTAATGCAAAACCATTCAAACCATCTCAATCAGTCATACCATTGGCAGCTAGTGAAGTTTCAAAATGGTGGTGCACTGGCCCCACTGACTTGTTAAACTCTGCCCACTTAACCCAATGAGATGCCATACACAGTTAAAAACCAGCTGCATCTCCAGACATCAGTAAAGGGGAGAAGCGAAAAGGAAGATATCATCGTGATAGACACGTGTGTTCTTATAACACACTTATCAGTAGTCCATACTATGCCAATTAATTTATTTATTTCTACTCCACTGCATGATACGTAGTTCATAAATTCATTTTGCTTAATTCTTTAGTTTGTTGTTACTCATTTTTGATTGTGTAAATCAATCAAACCATTTGGAATTGTTCTTTATTTAAATGAAAGGTATAATACAAGTAGGATTCAAGGACACATTTTAGGTCAAATAAGCTGAACTGGAGAATTAAAAAAAAAAAAAAAGAATATGTGACTCATAAGAGATTTTGCCTTTTAGCTAAAGGCCTCAAGGTGAATATTTAGTTTAGGAATCACCTAAGAGTTTTGTCTAGGAGAGCTTACCCTTACCCTTTAATGCCCATTGGAGTGGTGACAGACGGGTGCATTCAGTTTTGACCGAATCACGATTTGGGTGATCAGCAAAACGTCCAGATTACCTAACTCTGAATTGCCATGTGACTGAATTGTTGTAATTCGTTGTTCCGTCCATGACGGCCCAGAAAAAGATGGCTGATGGTTAGGGAACAGTCACTAAATCAAATAAATGAAATAATAAATAAACCCAAGGTCCGTCAGAACGCACATACATGTAAATATTATGCATATATTTTGCAGTACACTGATAGGTGAATTTTCAAGTCCTTTTCATTCACCTGAATAGTTTTTACCAAAATCGTCGCATAAACGAAAACTTATGCGCTGCATGGGCAAACTTCGGATCAACTGAGCAAAACGTTTAGGGGGACGAAATGATTCACAAAAAGCAAATTCTAGTACTAAAACCTCTGTAATTTAAATGTGCATATGGATTTGGGATAGCACACATGTTACATTTAGAGATCAGGCTTAGGTTAAAAACAAACAAACATTAACCCCTTAAGGACCAAACTTCTGGAATAAAAGGGAATCATGACATGTCACACATGTTATGTGTCCTTAAGGGGTTAAACATAGTCTAAATTCAATAGTTTTCAAATATTTTAAAGTAATGATCTCATGATGTCAAGGACGTTCTTTATTTTCACTGTTAAAAAAAATCAAATAAACAAGACTCTAAATCCACTAGTCCATTAAACACAATGGTGCTTGCTTATTCTAGATAGATAATGGATTCACACTGAAGATACCAGTTGTTTGCAATGTCTGGGATTATAGGTTTTATGGTGGAAAAGTAAAAAAAAAAAAAAAACGGGGGTTGGTGCAACAAACACAAATGCACTCTTTGTAAACTTTGTTTTTTGATTTGGCAATCCTCTTCTCGGATTATCAGGGGCAATAGCTAAATTTCTGTCAATGATTCACTGTTCGAAATAGCAACTGAATGCCAGGATATTCCACGCCATCAAAAAACCTAAGAGAAAAAATTAGTTGGGAAACATGGGGACTTGTAAAGATCTATGTATTTTTCTATTGTACACCTACCATTTTTTCTCACATTTATCCATTGGAACAGGGGAAGAAAGTGCTGACATTCCATTATCCCACAGGTAAGGGCTAAAAAGAAACTGTATACATATATACATATACAACATAATGTGAATACATAACTGAAAAAATTTACTAGGAATTAGTCCCCGTACCATCTCTTGACTCTATTAGAGAGGTGTCTCCAACACAACATTGGTTTTCTATGGATTTCTGTTGTATATGTTTAGATACTGTTCAAAAATATATCAGTAAAGTATATGTGTGTCTTTTAATTGTGTTGTGAAAGAAAGGATTCTCCTATTTTTTTTCTTCTGGAACAACTTTAGTATCAGGATTACAAATTTTTGCTGTGTAGATAAAAAAAAATAGGACCTCCAGTAGTACTTTTGTGAGTGATTGTAGTTGTATATTTCAGAATCAAACGGTGCATCATTTTCCTAAAATAGCAATGTTTACAGAGTTTTGGGGATAGAATGGAAATAATTGTATTATATTTCATCTTTTTCCATACCTACCGTAATTGCATGTAAAGTTGCATTGATTCTAGAATGATTAACCCCTTAAGGACCAAACTTCTGGAATAAAAGGGAATCATGACATGTCACACATGTCATGTGTCCTTAAGGGGTTCAATCAAAGGGTAAATGGTCTATTTGATCCCAATGCACCCTTGCCAGGGTCTCTTTTCTACATATGAACGAAGACTACTCTTACATTTTGACAAATTCCCAAATTTAGCTTTTTCAAATGGAAGACGAATTACACCAATATACATGACAGATTTAAATCTTCCCAGTGGGCCCCGATATTCCTTTTGAGACTTACTTGAAGGTCCAAGATCAAATTTAGTTATAGAATGAATGTGTTACAACTCCTATCAAATAGTAACTTGATTCTAAGTGGCATTTGCAGAGTTGCCGAGATAGTGTAATGAATGAAAAAAGAATTTGGCTTACTAATTTGAAATACTAATTGCTATTTGTTTTTCTGTTTTTGATATATATTTTCTGAAGACAGGTAATTGTGTCAGATAACAAATTACCAGCAAATTTCCTATAAATGCATTTACAAAATTCAAAACTTTTATACCCACAGATTTCTTTTTTCTTTCTGCCCCATTTTATTCGAATTATCAACTCAATGGCCATTAACAGTTCCTCTACAGGTTTTATTTATTTATTTACATTTTTTCAGAATACGTAAAAACCGAGCTCAGCGTACAAACCAGATCTGAACGATAAAATAAAAATCTATACAATAAGATATAGTTTTCCCATGGGGGAATCCTACACCACAAATTTAAACAACTCTGAAATAAAAGTCACACTTTATAAGCCTGGCTGCATTTTATCATCTTTTTTTTTTTAAATCAAAGTTGTAACAAAACAATGTTAAAATTTAGTATTTTCACAATAAAAACAGTTTGTTTTTCTATTTGGTTACACCTGAAACAAAATCTTGTTCCAAAATAACTTAATTAAAATAAAGAAAATAATTAACTCTGATTCACATAATATTTCTGCAGGATTTACTGGCATTGCTTGTCCCAAATAACATAGGGTTTATTTACTTAACACCGTACAGTGGCGAATCCTAAACAAGATTGCAAAATTTAGGCCAAAATGAATTCTTTGCAAAATATGTCCAGCCCGGCTATAGACACACTTTTGCAATTATAGCTTACATTTTGCAATCTGGTTTTTAATATTCTAAATTCTTTCTCTAATGAATAAACGCATTGTATCCTTTATTGATAAATGTTATTTTCTCTATAATATTAATGCCAAAATTAGCATATCATAGTGGAATTATACACATTTGCAAACTAAAAAAACATTTCCTAATAATACACAAGATATTACCAGATGCTGGTCTTTTACTAATAGGCCTGATTGTCTAATAAGCCTTTTTTTTCTGAGCCAAACTCATTCCTTTCGGATCACACAGTGCAACAGACCTGCTTTGAGATTGTGTTGTAATCCACATAGCTAGATTATCAATCCATTCTAAACATGAAAATCTTAAAACCCCAAATGGTTTATTTACTAGTGTGAGAATTGAAAGTGAATTCAAAGTGAATTTCAAATTTAAGGTAAAAATAGCCAAACTGGGGGGCGGGGCCTGACAGCCAAGATGGCCGGTCGTGTTCATTGAGAGCTCCTGCACCAGCGGGCACAAAACTGCTAATCCTAAACAAAATATTAATGCCTGCAGCACGAGGTGCCTGGAAAACGACACAAGATTGCACAGGGAACGGAATGACAACTGTCCCGCACCGAAACTCTGGGAAATCACCTGAACCGGCCATGCGGCCTAATTCAGAACGGAGCCTGAAGCCTGGGGGAGGTGGCCGATCTCCCGGCACGGGTCCCGCTCACAAGCGAGCATCCAACATGGCCCAGCGGGGGGCGTGTCCGGCAGCCGAGGAAGATGGACGCCTAACTCCGGAGCTCCTCGTGGCACCCGCAATAACACTGCTATAATACCGGCACCAAGCCCGTCCACACACAGATATGGGTCGCACTAGGAAGCAATCCGACCCCACCGGCACCCCAAGACCCTCGGGGCGCGAAGGGGAGCATTCTATCCGCTCTTACCTCCAAGCCACAACTCGCGCCCGTTCACCACAGCGGGAGGAGGAGGCCGCAAGCCAGGACATGGATTCCTTCCCCTCCACGCCGGCTAGGATGTCGCCAGCACCATCCACCGCATCAGAGGTACAGCCCCCACAGGAGAGTGAGTGGAAGGCCATACTCCCTAATCTGCTCACTAAGGCAGACTTTGAGGCCCTATCTGAACGGCTGGGCCGCGTGGTGAGGGAGGAGGTGGCTCAACTCCGCACTGACCTGACTAATGTGGAAGCCCGGATGTCAGTGGTGGAGTCTGAGGCCAGGTCACTCCGCACGGACTTGGAACACACTAATTCGGCCGTGGCCAGCCAGGAAGCGGACACAGCCAACCTAGACACGTGGATAGATTTATCCAGGTACACCCTGCAGGCTAGGAGAGCCCTACGCCCAGTAACATCCGCGCTGCAACAGGCAGGAATACCATACAGATGGGGCTACCCATTCTCCCTCTCGGCCAGGCACGGCCCAGACCAACTGGTGGTGAGAGGCCTGAAGATCTCCCGGGTTTCCTCCGCACCATGGACCTCCCACCGCTTCAAGTTCCAGATTGGCTGGCAAGATCGTTTTTCCAGCTCCCGCCAGGACCGCAGAAGCCGTGCAGACCGGACCAAGGTCCTCAAAGACCCCAGCAACAACGCCGCAGGGACCGGAGTCCGGGCCCGGCAAGGCGCGAACAAGAGAACTAGCAGGCTGCCAGCCGGAGAAGCGGGAGCCCTAGGTTGAGAACCTGCTAGCAGCACAGAGGACTTGCAAACCGTGAGTACTACTTGGGGAGACACGCAGCCACGAACTGGCCACATAGACCAAAAATGGGGTGGGGAACGGGGATACGGGAACAAGAGTCCACGACACACCACGCAACATGGGGTTTCGGCTCTAGGGCACTAATCCGCACTTGCAGAGCCATGGGGGGGAGCTGCTCAGGACACTTGGGGAGGGGGACGGGGTCCAGCATCTTCACTGGCATTGCGAAGGCCGGGCAGGCATACAAGTACTCTGAACTGCTACTGATATGCTGTGAGCTGTTGGACTGGGGGCCACACACGGCACTTAGCTCGGGACACAACAACGAACATGCCCACGGTGAGGGGGGTTAGAAAGGCACCCCGGGTTACTTTGAGCCGAAGACGGACGGACTTTCCCACCAAGTAAGGTCATGGACTAGAAGCGATACTACTAAGGCATACAGGGACTCTCCCTTCGGTTGCCTGCCTACATACCGGCTCCTGACTGTTTGCCCACTTTTACAATCTAGGCGCTCCTTATCAGCCTACTTTGGTTGGTTCAGCATTGTCAAGGTTTATATGTATTTAATTTCGTGGGTAACTTAACTGACCATTACGCACTGCCCCCTTCTGTACATTTCTACACGCTGTCGGCGTTGGACGGCCCGCGTCCCTCGCTGGGGGTGGGGCAGAACGGGAGTGACGTGGGGGGGGGCTGCATACGCTCAGGGGAGGGGGGGGGATGCCTGGGAGGGTTGGACACGAGAGTGGGTAATGGAGGGGGGGATAGATAGGAGACAAGTGGCCGAATACCGGACGGTGGAAGCTGGGCGGGGAAAGAGGCCAGGTGGCAATAAGAGGAGACGTGAGATAGACGCCCCGAGGCAACACACACAGATGTCAAGGGGGGTGGTAGGGAGGGGGACGGGAAAGGGGGGAGGTATGAAGAGGGGGGGGAGGAAACACGGGGGGGGAGGGGGGGGAAGGGAAAAAAAAATAAAATACATGAATGATGATTGCATCAAGACAGACCTAGCGACAGCCCAAAGATTGGCTTGCCTACAAGGCCTTGCCTTAACTACTTTCATTGCAGTAGATATAGCAATAGGAAACCCGACAGACCAGGGTAGAGGCAACCACGAAGACATACCGGAGTGATGGGCCGCAAAGAGCCTAACCTCCGAACATGCTAGACATAGCCACTAGCCTGAACATTAATATACACTCACCCCGTAACCCCACGAGCACACAACCACCTACTAACCACCCAGCCCCGCCTGCAACACAGCTACGACGCGCATGCACCCAAGTAGGAACTCCCAAACTGAGGCCTCGCCAGGGACATAATATACAGACCGAGAGACACCACAGTAAAACAGAGAGCTATTTAAACATAGAGACGCGACACATAGCAATATGCATGGCACACACACGCAGACCCACATATGCTCTATACAGAAAGGACGGAGCGGCCGCTCCACCTACATAGCCACCAAGGGGACGAGTGACTGCACTCCACATACCACACACGGTACCACATTCCGCGCTGCCACGGAATCGACGGACCGAATCTGGTCGGACAGATAACCAGACTCCCCCACAGGCATAGGACAAAACAGCCCCCAACTGGTAGGGGACACATCACTCCTGACACCGACACAGGCACCCCACTCGGGGTGACCTAGGGACCGGTAAATCGGGACGCTTGTCCGATATCCTAGACTTAACAGACCTAACCGACAGTAAACACAGATACAGCTCCATTCTGAACCCAGACGCACCACCGACAGCACGTAGTGACACACGTACACACAAGGCTAGCCCACTTCGCTCCCTGGACCTCGCCCGGACGATGCCGACACCGGGACCGGGCGGATACGCTAGGGAGGACTTATGTATGG
Organism: Pelobates fuscus; assembly: GCF_036172605.1. Classification (NCBI taxonomy): domain Eukaryota; kingdom Metazoa; phylum Chordata; class Amphibia; order Anura; family Pelobatidae; genus Pelobates; species Pelobates fuscus. Next base: position 43,471,832 of record NC_086323.1, read on the forward strand.
TCTCCTACAACGTCCGCGGCCTGAACGTTAGGGAGAAACGCTCCAGACTACTGCGCGACCTGAAACACTACAAAGCCTCGATAGCGTTCCTCCAGGAAACGCACTTCCAGGAAGGCAGGGCACCAGCCTTGAAGGATCGCAACTATCCAATGGGATATTTCAGCCACAACCCAAACCGACGCTCGCAGGGAGTATGCATCCTCTTCTCCCGCCATGTCCCGTACGTTGAGCAAGCCACCGTAAGATGCAAACAAGGCAGGTACCTCTTCACGAAAGGCACAATTCTAGACCAAACGTACACGTTCGCTAATGTGTACGCTCCGAACACGAAACAATACCACTTCCTACGTGCCGCATTAAACACCCTGATGAAATTCACGGAGGGCACCTTGATCATGGGCGGAGATCTTAACCTGGCGATCCATCCGGACCAGGACTCGACGGCCTCGCATGGGAACACACCATACAACAGGCACGCCAACACACTTCGCCTCCTACACCTCCACCAGCTGGCGGACTGCTGGCGGGCGCTACACCCCTCCACCAGGGATTACACGTTCTATTCAACGACACACTCGACCTATACAAGACTGGATTACTTCCTGATGCCTCACCGCAACCTAGCCCTGCTCAGTGCCGCAGAAATCCTACCGATGACATGGTCGGACCACAGCCCAATCCGCATACGGATGAAGTCACCGCTACACAGACCCAGACAAATGTCATGGCGATTGAACGAATCACTGCTCTCAGACATCACGGTTGTAGACCAGATGCATCAACACATCCAGGAGTACTTCGAGGACAACGAAACAGACGAAGTCACCCCACTGACGTGCTGGGAAGCGCACAAAACAGTTATCCGGGGCCGGCTCATCGCGATATGTGCGACCCGTAAGAAGAGGGCGATACAGACGATACATGAACTCAGCGCGGCAATTGAGATCTTAGAGGCCAGACACAAACGCACCCTAGACGCGACGACATACGAAGAACTCCAGACCAGGCGGTCCCAACTCACCACACACCTGAACCGCGCAATCCAACGTTCGTACCAACATTACAAACATATGATCCATGAACACGGGGACAAATGCGGGAGACTATTAGCGAATCTCCTGAAGCAACGCAGGAGCCAGCTGTATATACCGAAAATCAAAGATGCACAACAACACCTCAGACACCTACCGGAACAGATTTCGACAGCGTTCCATGCGTACTACCAAAACCTATACAGTCTCCGACATACAGATCCGGAGCATCCGAGGCCCCAAAAATTGGAAGACATCCGCAGATACCTAGCTGCGGCAGACATACCAGGAATAGGGGAAGTAGACCAGGAAGCACTAGAAGCTCCTATAACCCCAGAGGAGTTAGCGCAAGCCATCAAAAAAGCGAAAACGGGCAGAGCACCGGGACCGGATGGCCTACCCCTCCAATACTACAAAACCTTCGCTGGAGCCTTATTACCGAAACTCATTGCTGCGCTGAATTCAGTCCAGGACGGGGCCACACCAACGGCCCAATTCACCTCAGCGAACATTACCCTTCTTCCAAAGGAAGATAAGGACCGGACACTATGCCCCAGCTACCGCCCGATCTCCGTTCTGAATACGGACCTCAAACTGCTAGCGAGCGTGATGGCGGCACGCCTGGCACCGCTGCTGCCCACCGTGATCCACCCGGATCAAACGGGCTTCATACCAGGCAGAGAGGTGCGGGACAACACCATCAGAGCCCTGAACCTCATAGTCCACGCGAAAGCACAGAAGGCCCCAACTCTACTCCTGTCCACAGACGCAGAGAAAGCGTTCGATAGGGTGGACTGGGACCTGATGTTCGAAACGCTCCGCTCCCTTGGCATCGGGCCCAAGTACATGTCCTGGGTGCAGACGCTGTACACTACCCCAACGGCGCGCATCCGGATCAATGGCGCACTGACAGACCCGTTTCAGATTCACAACGGCACCAGGCAGGGGTGCCCGCTCTCGCCCATACTTTTTGCCCTGACGCTGGAACCCTTTCTCAACAGGATCAGACGCAACACGGAAATCCGAGGACTGATGGTCGGAGAAGTACATCACAAAACTCTGGCCTACGCGGATGACATGCTGTTCGTGGTCACGGACCCGGAGACCTCCCTACAGGCTATTCAGATGGAATTTGACATGTACGGCAGCATCTCGAATCTCCGCATTAACTACGCGAAATCGGAGATACTGAACATAACCGCTAACCAAACTCTCAAATGCACGATCCAAACACAACACGCGTATCGCTGGTGTACACACCGTATGAAATATCTAGGGATATGGCTAACGCCTAACCCGTCGGACCTCTACACCCACAACTACCTCCCAATGCTGAGGAAGGCGACAGAGGAACTGCACAGATGGGGAACCTACTACATATCCTGGCTGGGTAGAGTGAATGCGGTGAAAATGACATTACTGCCGCAACTACTCTTTATATTTCAAACGGTACCCATCAAAGTCCCACGGACGTTCTTCCTGGCGCTCAAGAAGGAGGTCCGCACCTTTATCTGGAAGGGCAGGTCCCCACGCATAGCACACTCCCAACTGATCCTGCCCAAGCTCAAAGGGGGCCTTGCACTCCCAGACTTTGAAAAGTACTACCACGCGACACACATCAACAGAGTCCTCAGCTGGTCGATAGCTAGCGGCACCAAACAGTGGACACAACTAGAAGCAGACATAATCAGGTGCGACCTCAGGTCCCTACCGTGGATCCCTAAGTCAGCATATAGAAGCAAACGCATCACAAACCCATTCGTGGCAGCGACCATGCAGGTGTGGCACGGGCAGGGCACGAAACAATATCTGACTACGGACCCAGGCCCACTCCTGCCCCTGAAGGGAAACCCGGACTTCCCGGCTGGAGAATACGGCCCAACAATAGGCCTGGCAAGACACAATACGGTGCCTCGCATAAGAGATGTACTCCGCCAGCCATTCGACATTCGACCACTGGGAGAACTATACCCGGATAGACCGCACACATTCGCACACGCCCTAGCAAAAGCACAAATTGCTCAATACGCTAGATCCATCACGCAAAAACCTTCCCTCCTGAGGGACTTGACGCAATTTGAGCTCCTATGCACGCAAGACAGGGAACCACCTCGAGCCGTTTCGCAAATCTACACTACCCTTGTCGCGAGTAGATACTTGCTGGCACCACCATGCATCGGAAAATGGGAGGAAGACCTTGAGGAAACAATGACAGACGCGGACTGGGACAAAAGCATTAACCTGATACAAAAGACACCGAGTTCGGCACGCTCCCAAGAAAACTCCTACAAGATCCTCACCAGATGGTACCTGACGCCGACGACGCTACACGCAAGAAATCCTGACCTCCAGGACACATGCTGGCGCTGCGGGGAGGAAGCAGGAACGTTTATACATCTATGGTGGACATGCACCCGCATCAGACCGTTCTGGGACAGGATCCGGACAATAATACACGAGGTCACGGAGGAGCTCCTACCACAGTCCCCGGCTGCATTCCTCCTGCATCACACTACCATGGCGATACAAACATACAAGAGATCGGTTATCCCTCGACTCCTGAACGCAGCCAAGGTGACCATACCTATCTTCTGGAAACAGACAAATACTCCCCCCATAACAAGATGGTTAGAGGAGGTGGAAGCCACAAAGTCATTCGAGGATATGAAAGCAGACACCCCGAACCTCAGAGACCGTCATAACAAACGCTGGTTCCACTGGACGAGGCTAACTACATCGGACTCCTTCAGGCACCACCTAAGCACTCCGTAACCAGAGGCAGGTTCAGGCGGCCAGGAGACACAAGGAAGGCGAAAGGAGGCCGGCGAGACGCAGCGGCTCGGGCGGGAGACAGGGGGCGAACCACAAAACGTCTGGCCCACCAGACCATATCACATACACAGACACCCACCCGCTACAGCACCTACCACAACCAACTACACAGACCGTGACACCCACGGACAAGGCGACGTACTCACGACGTACACAAGACCTCAGGCCAGCCCACGTCTGCACATGGGGATGACCGGACAGATGACCCTCACGCAAACAACGGACCGCTAACACACCTCATTGGACCATACCCATGACCCAACAAGGTGCAGTACCCTGTCCCAGGACATATATAACGTGTACGGAGTATGAAGGCAGGGGGTCGACCAGATAAGAGAGTCAAGACGACAATGACGAAGTTGCTGACAAAATTAGCAATGGAGCGAGCACACAGAACTGTTTGTTAGAACTGAAGCATAGACACTCCGATCTAACCCACCAGCGGACCTCTTAGGGGCCTACTAGCACCTAGAAGACGTTCGGCTGGAATAGTTACAAAGCCAAATGCTACACAATCCTAGACTGGAATATAGGACCCCTGCGCAGGCCATAACTTATAAACTCGATCAAGAGACCATAACTAGACCTCTGCGCAGGCACTGACCCGCTAAGCAACCATTACATTAGCAGTGTAAATAATTAGGAATTTATTACTCGCGCACAACAGCTCGGAGAATAGGATTCGAAATAACGAACTGCGAACACAACAGCTACACCATATAGCCCCCTGCACAGGCAATCATATGCATACACGGCTTCTAACCGCAATACACGCTCACGCGTAAGCAACCTCAAGCCTTGGCGTCCTACACAGCAGCCAGATTCACGTATCACTGAGGCGAACACAATAGACATTTCCGAAACAGAACAAACACATGAACATTACGAACCGGATCACGCAAAGCACTTACACATACCAACACACGCGCAAAGCAATGCGCACACCAGCCACTACGATGAGATTACATAAACCGATTAACATAACAAACCTACACAAACAGACCCACGTACTGCAATGAGAGGGTACCTCAGACCTATCCTTACATTAAAATATGTATGGGTGCTGAATCTTAACTACCACGTTCTTGTTTACTGTTGACATGTATTTGCACTATATCTGTTTACTTGCAGTTCTAAGACAGACAATTGTTGCTTAATTGCTAGAAAATGCGTATGACACTTGTCATAGTGCCAACCTACACAGGGCAACTCACGCCGCAATGCTTGTAAGTTTAACCCTGCAAAGTTTGTTTAAATGCGATTCCATGTATTCACCGAATTCGCCTCTGCGCAGGCGGTATTATGCATTTCTCCTCTTCTACTGATAATTAAGCCTCTGCGTAGGCTACTAATTGCCTTATTGGAAGTTACTGCATAAGCCCCTGCGAGGGCATCCACTTGCCTTACTATGACTCAATTCGAAATACACGCATATGTTATGAAACAATAAAAATATTTAAAACAACATGGCCCAGCTACCCCCCCCTTTGGACCGGCGGGGGTTATCCCGGTCCGCGCTGGGGACGTTTGCCCCTGCCAATCGGCTTAATCAAGCGACGAAACCAGCGGCCTACCAAGCCTGCCAGGGCCCACGCAAGATGGCGGCCCGACAGAGACCCGCGACAAGAAGCACCCTCACAAAGCCGCCTGAGAATGTCCAGGAATTTTTCCATCGGCTTTGTACCAACCTATGGACGCAATCTCGCATCAGAGGTCGGGCATTCCATCTAGTGGTGAAGGAAATGGCGGCATGGATCCGTCCTGCCACCAGACGCCGCCTGGGGAGACACTCACACCGCGCTCCTAGAGCTGCCTCCGGACTGAGTTCGGACCGGAGAGCCGGTTGGCGGGAAATGCAAGCAGACTCCCCAAACATCATCCCTCACCCTCGCACACAACCGAGCGAAACCGCCAAGTACACTCGACCCACTTACCACTCAACGGCACCAGCAGCCTCCGAACACAGTAGTTTGCAAGCCACAGCATGCACAGCGAAGTCTACTGCTCGCACCCACACCAACCGCCGGAAAAACAAGACCTCAGCCCTCACCCCAGCCTGGCGCAAACTGAATGGCGAGAAACGGAGGGGTCGGTACCTGCAGACCCGCTCATCACGGCAGACAGGGGCAGAAAGAAGGCACTTGGTCGGACCCACAGATACCCGGGACTGCTACTCCCATCATCACCGCCTGGACGTTCTGAGCAATATCGCCCACACGCCTGCACTATTTCTGCCGCTGGTGGGAATAGGCTGAGCGGGTAATCCAACCTGCAACCGTGATGCCCAGTCACTTAAAGGGGAAGCCGAGTAACTGGACTTACCCGTTATGAGACTCAACATAGAAATATATATAATATTCTCTTGTTGCTGTATATCCCCCAGCCTACTTATAAAGCTACACCAACATCCTTGACTGTATGAGCAATGTGAATTAACAAGTTCTGCAATTTCTAATGCTAGGACCAGACACCAGTGGTACATATATAGCTTGTAATACAGATCGAAGCCACAATGCCTAGATTTACCCTCGATGTTTGTAATTGCCATTTTTGAGTTACGCTTCATTTTATGTTTTATGTCCCTACATTCTTAAAAGCGAGATAGTTTAATGTATAACTACCACTACAAGCGCAGAATATGAGTGAGCATACTAGCGTCTGCATACCTTGCTACTTTAAAATGCATAGCATAACTCGGATATTGCACCTATGTGACCAAACGTTTAATATAATCTCCAACGTTGTTAACTAGACAACTCATAGAATCATATATAGCTTGTAATACAGATTGAAGCCACAATGCATAGATCTACTCTCGATGATTGTAATTACCGTTTTTGAGTTACGCTTCATCCCATGTTTTATGTCCCTGCATTCTTAAAAGCGAGATCGTTTAATGTATAACTACCACTAAAAGCGCAGAATATGAGTGAGCATACCAGCGTCTGCATACCATGCTACTTTAAACTGCATAGCGTAACTCAGATATTGCACCTATGTGACAAAACGTTTAATATGATCTTAAACATCGTTAAACTAGACAACTCATAGACTCGTATATAGCTTGTAATACAGATTGAAGCCACAATGCCTAGATTTTCTATCGATGTTTGTAATTACCATTTTTGAGTTACGCTTCATTCCATGTTTTATGTCCCTACATCCTTAAAAGCGAGATTGCTTAATGTATACCTACCACTACAAGCGCAGAATATGAATGAGCATACTAGCGTCTGCATAACTTGCTACCTTAAAATGCATAGCATAACTCAGATATTGCACCTATGTGACATAACGTTTTAATATAATCTTAAACGTCGTTAAACTAGACAACTCATAGAATCGTATAGCTTAGTATGTCTAAATATATCTACTACTATTATAAAGCTAGAAGTTCACATGTTTGTTTTACAAAAAAAAATGTCTAATCTGCCACAACATAATTTGTAAAAATGTTATGAAAAGCCTGCAGCTGCTATCGTGGCCCTGCACGCCTGTTGTTATTTCATGCACAATGAAAATAAAGAATTAAAAAAAAAAAAAATAGCCAAACTGGAAAAATTCTCTAACGTAGCAATTTTTTGTTTTTGTTTTGCTATGCTGTCCTTCAATCTGAAATTCAGGATAATTCACTTTGAATTTTCACTTTAGTAAATATCCCTGAAAATATTGCTATAGCATTTCTATAATCATACAGTATTCAACATATGATCTAGCAGTGCACCCAATGTCGTTATGCCAGCCATGACATTAGAGAATAGATCTACATAATCTTGAATGCAGTTAACCCCTACCTGAAGCCCACCCAAAACTCTTTAGTATAAAAAGATGGTTATGAACAGCTTTGTAAGAATGCAGGACTCTTATAAATGTGGTTCTTTATTAGCTTTAAGGAATATTGGGCATTTTATTCCCATAAATTATGTAGTGGACAACCGATAAACCGACTGGTTACCTCTGCTAAACTCTCCTGTTCCCCACAGTAACCAGACAAGACATAATTCTAGGAGTAATCCGTTTTTATTGCTCAGAATGTCTCCATTCTTTTACACATTGATCCCACCCAGGCATCTCTTTGTCTAGGAGATAATTGAGTCAAAGCTCGGTTAGTTAATTATCTCCCAGATACAAAGAACCAAATAAATGAAACCCCCAATAGTCCGAATAGTGTTCGAATCCGTGGATGTTTGAAGAAATGCCACCTGGTCAAATTTTGTGGCCGATCGTTAGTGTGGTTTGCTGCCGAAATTAGTTCCAGGCGATTCTAGGTATTTGTCAGTACTTTAACGGGGTCTCTGGGGTCCTCATAGGTAGCAATTGTTTCTCTCATGGTATTGTAGCTCCCCTCCAAAGTGTGCTCACCTGGGTTATTGGAAAAGGGGTGAAAACTGAATGACAAGTTAACCAGGACAAAGGAGGTATGTGTGACCGAGTTTGTGTTCCAGAGTGAACTCAGAGAAGTCTCATTGACTCATTCAGTACATTCCATTTCGGGAATAGTTTGCGGACAGGCAGGAGATGAGCGTCTGTTGGGTGTCTATGGAGGAGAGGAGGAACATAGGGCCAGGGGAGTGATATATTCTTTTGGTGGTGTTCGCCACAAATTATTTTTTATATTTCTAGTACATTCATCAGAGTTGTCCCTTCCTACAGGAGAGAATTTCTCTGTATCACTGCATGAGTTTACTTTATAAGCATTTCCTACAACATGTTACACTAATAAATAATGCTAGTGTTACATCATACAGTATTGTCATCTTGTATTTGCAGAAGAAGCGCCAGAGATGTATGGTCAGCTCCACCTCAAACTGTTGACTGCCGTCTAGGTCAGTGGTCTGAATGGTCTTCATGTTTCCCATGCCAAGAAAGCAAAGTAAGATTTATTTTCCAATTTGACCATTAGTAAAAGTAAAACAAAGATTAGATGAATTGTTTTTTAATGTTTTATATATAAATGGATAGGGTGAGTGAGTGAGATAATAAAAAAAAAAATTTAGCAATAGAAAGTAAAACCATCTTGTGATCGTCTTCTAAAAATACTTCTTTAACATATCTCAAATTAATGTTGCAGAACTTTCTTCTCAACAGTTTCAGGATTGACTGTTTTTTTAGGAGGTTTAGGAATTTACTATTATGAACTATTGTCATACTAAATTGGTTTACTACTAAATATCAATAAGTGAAATAACAAAGATTGCATTTCCCTTCCCTATGTCTAGGTGAGTAGTCCTCATTTTTGTGATATGTACTCCGGTTACGTGTTTGTTATTAGTTTGGTGACCTGAATTTGAAAATCAATGTAACAGTATCATTAAACGTTGCCACTGTAAGAGGGGTGTGGACTGCACCTAGGAAGACAATGATGTTATGTTAACGAATGTATTGTTGGTAGTTTCGTGCAGCTTGAAACATGCAATGTGTCTGTTCCAACCACTAAGGATACACTAATCTAGCATGCTGATCTAATTTTGGGTCCTTGTCTAGAGTTATGAATCACTGATCTAGGTAATGCATAAGGGACTTGCAATGTGACTTTAACCTACATACATTTTAGGTGGCTCACCTGAAATGTTTATTTTTACACTGTTCATATAATGCTGGCTCTTTAAGCAAGGTGAAAGTTCAGTGTAGGACCCACCTGAGAGGTTTGCCTTGACGTGGCAGGTGGGCTAAAGTTTCTAATGGCCATTGTAGAAACTAAATAACCTCCATTTGTTTAAATATGCATATGGATTTGGGAAGAGCGGAGGTAACTTTTTTCTTTCGTTTTTACTGTACATATTGGAACTGGTGTGTACTGTGGTCATTGCTGCCACCTAGGAGTGATGGGAGTTTGAGCGCAGGACTTGTTTTTTGTATATATATATATATATATATATATATATATATATAGGCTTTGCACTCCACATTGAAAGTTATATATTTACCTGGTGTCAGTGCCACACTGCCTATAAAGGTTAATGATACCAGCACTCTAGGAGTTCCAAACAAATGACCAGATTTTACTAATCACATGACGTAAAGTCATGATTTTATAAAGGACACGGAGGCGATTATTAGTTTTATCTCTTTCTTTTATTCCTCAGCAGCAAAGAAAAGCTAAGGTGTTTATTTGTAGAAAAAAGAAACCTGTATAACTACCCTCACAGGGTTAACATTTCATCATTATCTCCTAACCAATAGGAACAGTCCTTCTCTGATATCCTTTCATGTAACCTCCTCCTCTTCCTCTTTTCTGATGATGCCGAAGCTAAAAATTTTTCCTGTAGCGATTAACTATCAACTCGTTCTAAACCAAACATACAAACGGTTGACCACTGAATTCGATCTTGAACTCTTCCATGAGAAAGAAAAACAAGGAACTTCCGGAACTGATCCTCCTGAACTGTGAGGTCAATCATCATCCACAATGGGTGTTGTAGAATTTTTCACGCTGGAAGGGACAAAGAAAAACAATGGTAAAGCGTGTCCTTGCCAACTATTTTCGTTTTAATCTTTTATATCAACTTGAGCTGTTTATGTAACCAGTTATATGTAAAAACATGCAATCGTTACCTGTGTGATATATTATTAAAGGACACGGAGGCTCTTATTAGGCTAGTTCAAAGCTGTGAAATAACTATACTCGATACATGTTCCGTAGGTCGAAAATAATATTCCTTAAATGTCGATTCCCGGGACCAATCTGCTGTTCTCATGAGGTCCTCTAATCTACAACCTAACGTGAAAACTTTTGATGCCACGGCTCCTCTAGTAGAGTGTGCGCCATATACGGTGGTATCTATGTGTGCTAAAGTCATTATACATTTCACCCAGCGGGCGAGGGTCACCGTGGATACAGGTTGGTGAGGTTGTCTGATAGCCAAAAACAATTCTGGCTGTGTTGGGTTCCTGAACTCCAAGGTTCGTTTCTCATATTCTCGTAAACAGTGCACTGGGCAGAGTTTATTGTTATGTGAGAACGAAGGGTATGAAACTGATGTAATTGACGATTTTGTACATCTGGAGATGTTGAATGAGACTCCCGTGGGGGTAAAGTACGTGCATCAACATCCAGTGCTCTAACGTCTGATACTCTCTTGCAAGATAGCAGGCAGAGGAGCATGGTCAGTTTCACTGACAGTTGTTTAAGCGTGAGTGCTTAGTTTTGAGGCCAGGATTCCAACAGTTTGAGGACTGAGTTGACATCCCACAGTGACGTATATCGGGGTTGTGGTGGACGAGCAAACCGAATTCCCCTTAGGAGACGGCATACTAGTAGTTGTTGACCCATCGGGGTTCCATCTATTCCTCTGTGTCCTGCTGAGATCGCCGATCTGTAGACATTAATGGTTCGGTAGGCTAAGCCTTGATTATGCAGGTTGGTGAGGAAACGTAACAGGTAATTTACAGGAGCATGTACGGGATCCACTTGTTGTTCCATGCACCAACTAGTCCATCCGTTCCAGGCATAGAGGCAGGAGCGTCTAGTTCCAGGCGACCAAGCTCCTGCCAGTAGCTCGATAGTGTCTTGTGGAACATCTGGTATGATCCAGGGTCCCCTGAAAGGAGCCACGCTAAGAATTCTGAGTTGCCCCTGGGCCAGGAGGGGGTGTGGATTGCCCTCTGGGTCTGATAAAAGGAACAAGGGATCCGGAAGCAGTCTCGGGAGGTCCATGGACATTTCCATGAGTGTTGGAAACCACGGTTGGGCTGTCCAAAACAGTGTTATGAGGACCAGTGACGCTTGAGTACGTCTGAGATGTACTAGTGTTCGAGCTATGAGGGAGAATGGAGGAAAGGCATACAATCGGCTGTTCGGCCAGTGTTGGAGAAAAGCGTCCGCTGCTAGTGCGTCTGGGTCTGGTCTCCACCTGAAGATTGTTGGTAGTTGGGAGTTCAGCCGAGATGCGAATAGGTCGATTTGCATCGGGCCCCAGAGCGTCTGAAGTCGTAAGAACACACTTCGGCCCAGCCGCCAGTCGCTGGCGTCGTGTAGATGTCTGGAATGCCAATCCGCTACTACATTGGACATTCCTGGGATGTATTCCGCTTGGACTGAAATATTGTGTTCCAGGCAGTGTTGCCAGAACTTCTTGGCCAGGCCTGCCAATATCTTTGATCTCGTGCCACCGAGGTGGTTGATGTAGCAGACTGCGAAAATGTTGTCCATTCAGAGGACGATGGAGCAGTTGGTTATGCCCCCGAGGAGGCTCTTCAGCGCGAAAGATCCTGCCATGAGTTCCAAACCGTTGATGTGCAAGTTTTTCTCTGAGCACGACTAGATTCCTCCGGTGGAGGTAGGCCCGCAACGCGCTCCCCAACCGTGTGTGCTCGCATCGGATTCTATGATGAAGTCTGGGGCAGTCCCGAATATTGCTCTGCTGATCCATGCCTCCATATGTTGCAGCCACCATGTGAGCTCCTGCTTGGCCTCGTAGTCGAGTGGCACAGAGTTGGAGTACAAGTGCCCTGAGCGCAGCTGTGCGGCCTTTAGTCATTGCAGGGCCCTGTAGTGCAGTGGCCCCTGGAAGATTGCCTGGATGGAGGCTGAGAGGAGTCCGATTACTCTGGCTAGTTGCCGGAGTGTTAACACTGGTCTTGCGAGCATTCTGCGGATCTCCTTTTTTATGCGTCTGACTTTTTCCGTTGGTAGGCTGAGTGTCCCGGTAATTGCGTCTATGTGGAAACCCAGGAATTCCATGTTTTGGGACGGGGTAAGTACCGATTTTTCCCAATTGATGAGAAATCCCAAATTTTGTAGCAATGTCAATGCCCATGCTAGGTGTTGTTGCAATTGATGGGCCTCGTGTGCCATGATCAGCATATCGTCCAGATAAATGATCATCCGCATGTTACTGATGCGTAACGAGGCGACCACCGGCTTCAGAAGCTTGGTGAAGCACCAAGGGGCCGATGAGAGTCCAAAGGGAAGGCATCGGAATCTCCATGTCGCCTTTTCCCATTGGAATTGGAGCAGGTGGTGGCACTCCTCCGCAATACGGATTGTAAGATAGGCATCTTGTAGGTCCAGTTTCACCATCCAGTCCCCTAATCTGAGCAGGTCTCGCAGGCAGTGGATACCCTCCATTTTGAAATGGTGGTTCCGTACAAATGCGTTTAGTGGCCGCAAGTTGATGACTGGGCGTACTCCGCCGCCCTTCTTGGACACCAGGAAAAGGTTGCTCATGAACCCAGCGGATGGTAAAGGGACCTGATATATGGCACCTTTTTCTTGGAGGGTGAGAATCTCTTCGCTCACTAAGCCCTTGTCTCGTGTGGAGAAAGCTATGCGGTGTGGCATGAATGTTTGGACCGGGGGTCGTACAAACTCTATGTGGTAACCCCTGATGGTACTGAGGAACCATATGTCTGCTGTCAGTTGTTGCCAGGTCTCCATAAAGTGTAACAGTCTGCCCCCCACAGTCGGTATACCCGGGGAGGGGAAAGGTAATACACTCACCATAAGGTCGTCGGCTGTACGAGTTGCCTCTGGGTCCTCGAGGTTGCCATGGTCTGGCCCTGACCGGAAAGAAGGGTGAGGGTATTCTACTCTCTGGTGGCTGAAATCAAGCCGTGGCAGGACCTCTGTATCCCCGGTAAGAACCGCAGGGCAGACGGCCCCGGTGTCTGCCAGCCCCATCAAAAACTCTGGGGGAGAACACTCGTTTTATGTTCGTCTGTGCCTTGTCTAGGGCCGTGAATGTGCTCACATAAGTTCCCAGTTCCTTAACAAAGTTGTCTCCGAACAGGAGACCCTTGGCTTGCGGTCCCGGTTCGGTGAGGGCCATGTTAATGAGCTTGGGCTCGATTTTCATTAATATAGTTTTGCGCCTTTCGGTGGCCAGCGAAGCGTTTGCGTTGCCGATGAGGCATATCGACCTCTGGGCCCAGCCTCTAATGGCTAGTAAATCAAGAGGTGTTCCCTCATTTAAGGCCGCTTCGACCAATTCAAAAATCTTGGCACTAGGGCCTAGTGTATCCAGCACTTTATCTTGACAATGGCGTAGGGAGTAATCAAGTCCCTTCTTTGCTTTCCAGCCAGACTTACCCAGGAATTGTGCTATTTTTGGGTCAATGTCTGGCGTGGCGCAGGCCATATCGGGCACTGTTGGGCGTGGGCATTCCGCCCGAAGTTTTTGTCTGTGGCTTTATCCAAAGGTTTTTGTGGATTCTGGCTGCTATGTATCGTGCCACATGATCGGTGGGATACCATTCCGCCGACCTAGGATTTTGTAAAGTATCCGGGTTGAACAGAGGTTCACCCTGGGGGTCTAGAATAGCGGTTGCATCCTCAGTGTCATACAAGGGGTTGGCTGGATTGCGTGTTGGACTACGGTCCGGGGAGGAAACCTCCCATTCGTCTGAGTCGACTTCGTCGGACTCGTTCGAAACCTCCTCAGTATCCGAACCAGAGTTGGAATAATCTGTTAGGGCTTTTGCCCTCTTCCATGTCCGCGCCGCTTTTGCCCGGCGGGTGGCTCGTTTTCGTGGGGGCCCCACGACCTCAGGTGTGACAGGACGTTTAGTTTTGGAGGCATGTGTTCCCACATTGTGGGTTTTACTCACGGCCTTACGGTCTTCTCTGTGTAAAGGATCCCCCTCTGCGGCCTTGGCGTGAGTCATTTTGGGTTTGGATGCCTTAATGGCACTCGAGATGGAGTGTGATATGTTATCAGACATAACCCCCATGGCAGTAAAAATAGCTTGGGTAACTGACTTAGACATGGTGGCGTCCAGGAGCGAGTGGAACTCCTCCGAGTCCAAGTGCTCTAGCTGGGTTATGGGTTCAGCCACAGTGGGTCTGTGCTGGGCTTTGGTATCCCTTTTGTCACTAGGGCCAGGGGCAGAGTAATCCTCAGGGGTCTGCATCTTCGAGCAGTTAAGTGTGACCCAAGAGTAATAAGGCAGATATATGTATCCTGATGTAGCAGCAGTGTGAGGGCTGATAAAGGCAGGAGACAAGGCAATAGGACAACAAAAACAGATTGCACTGTTAGCTTACCGAGTGTTCCCTCAGGAATGGCTTCTGGGAGCACTGGTAAGCTGACAGGCACACTATCAGGCCAATCAGCTCGCGCCCTGTTAATGGGCTGAACGAGCTGAGGGAGAAAAAAGAGCGGCAACATTTTTGGGTCGCCGCCCCTTTAAGATGGATGCCGATGTGCGGTCAGGACCGCGCATGCGCGCGCGCGGTGCTCACTTGTGAGAGGATGCGGCGGGGGAACTCTCTGCAGGGAGAAAAAAACGGGCCGGTCCCCGAGGGTACCCTGCGCCGTGTGTCCGTGAGGGGAGGGTAATAAACTACCCGGCGGTATTCTCGGAGCCGGTATCCCTGCCGGGGGGGCGGGGTACCGGTGGGAAAGTGAGGGAAAAGGCTTCCCCACGGAGGAGTAGCCTCAGGGAGGGCTGAAACAAAACGCCCAATGCGTTTTAGTGCGAGTAGTGCAAATCAAACAATCATTAATCAAAATAAAGCCATATACACATATAGGTAAATCACAATGAAAATGACATGTAAGAAACAAGGTGTTACTTAGCTGAGGCAGCAGCAAAGAAAGAGGAAGAGGAGGACAGGGGAGGGCTGGCAGCCTTAGGCCTGGGGGGCAAAACCAGTCAAGTGGCCCATTGCGCCACCAAATCAGTTCACCGTCCATGCCCACCTTTTTCTGGTTTTATAACGGATATTGATGTTATGCTAATCAGTAGCTCTTTGCCATACCCGCTCCTTCACGGCTCTGACTTTCAATGTTGTCAGAGCACAGGCTGAGAATCTCTGAGCCTGTGCTCTGACTCACTAACTGAGCGCCGGAACCACGAGGGAGAGGATATGATCTGACTGCACCTACTGCTGGTGCGCACCAGTGGACCACCAGCGAATCGTTTAAATTAAATATGCTGGTGTACCCAACTTGTGAGCTGTGTTGGCCGCCGGGCGCCTCTGTTGTCATGGCACCCTGCGTGACCGCACAGCTTGCCCACCCTAACGGCTGGCCCTGCTGACACACACTGATGTTACTACTTAGACATCCCTCAATATTAATACAGAGATGAGAGTAAACATCAATAAACTGTGGAAACAGAGCTGATCCCCCCCAAATTTATAAAGGTTTGCTTAGAGGATTTAGTCAAGATTAAATCATGCCTCCTCCTCTCTCCCCCATGCGCTGCTCTGTAGGCTGGGAGGAAGTGAAGAGTAATCACAGTCTCCCAGCACAACGCCACCTGTGGCTGCATGGGGAACAGCTGTTTAATGTAATGCTTGCAGGACGGCCAGCTGCCGCAGAACCTCTTTGTTTCCGTCTCTGCAAAGGGCTCTAGGCACTGCTTGTTGTGAGTGTGAGCCACTGTAAATTAGGGGCAGAGGGCACTTGCACTGCGGTCAAGACGGGTCTGGGCAGGAGAAGAGTGCAGTGCAATCAGTGCACTCCCCTCCTGTGGGTCACCAGTAGACTGGTGCACCTGCCCAGGATCAGAGCCGGTGCAAGGATTTTTGCCGCCCTAGACAAAATATAAATTTGCCGCCCCCCCATGTGACCAGGGGCGTATTAGCCGCGAGGCAAACAAGGCATTTGCCTTGGGCGGCATTTTCCAAGGGGCGGCAAAAAAAGCCGCCCCAAATGCCTAAGGCAAATGTCTTGTTAGCCTTGCGGCTAACAGACATGCTGGGCGGGGGGGCGGCGCTGCTGGGCGGCTGGCGAGGGAGCACTTTCTCTGAGCTGTCTGCTCAGCTCCCTCGCGCGCCGCAGAGTGAGGCTGGGAGCCGGAATATGATGTCATATTCCGGCTCCCAGCCTCACTGTGCGGCGCGCGAGGGAGCTGAGCAGACAGCTCAGAAGAAGTGCTCCCTCGCCAGCCGCCCAGCAGCCACTGGACCACCAGGGAGAAAGATGACCGCCCCCCCCAGCATTCCCTAAATTGCAGATTGTGGGCACAGCATTCTCCCATGGTTGGTGTGTAAGAAGTAGCTGGATCCTTTAGTTCTTCCACAGCAAGGATTTAAGGAATATGGAAATGATCAATTGGCAAGTTGGTATTAGTTTTATGAAATGTCATGAACAAAACTTTTAATTTGTGTTTTTCAATGGATGAAGCCAAATGTGCATGACTGCAGCACAGCCTGTATAGGAGATACCAATGGGGGAGACTGTTAAAAGTAGTAGGAACGTGAATCGTATGCACACACCATTATAGTACTTTTAAGGGTAAAAGGAAAGGGTAAAAGGAAAGCATGACTTCACCACTGAGTGCTGAGTGAATAAGCTTCCTTCTCAGAAGACCAGATATGTAGATTGGCAGATCTTCCTTCCAAGTAGGTAACTTTACTTTAACCCCCCCAGCTGGGGGGGGTTAAAGTAAAAAAAAAAAAAGTGTTAATGTGAGTGAGTGTGAGTGTGAGTGTCTGTTAGTGAGTGTGAGTGTGTGTGTCTGTTAGTGAGTGTGTGTGTGTGTGTCTGTTAGTGAGTGTGAGATTGTGTGTCTGTTAGTGAGTGTGAGTGTGTCTGTTAGTGAGTGTGAGTGTGTGTCTGTTAGTGAGTGTGAGTGTGTGTCTGTTAGTGAGTTTGTGTGTGTGTGTTAGTGAGTGTGTTTGTCTGTTACTGAGTGTGTGTTTATGTTAGCTAGTGAATGCGTATCTGTCAGTGAATGTGTGTGTGTGTATTTAGAATGCGGGGCGGGGTTGGGTGGGGGTGGGGGTGGGGGGGGGGGGGGCTCCTGAGTTTTGTCCTGCCTAGGGCAGCACAAAACTAGGATACACCACTGCATGTGACATCACAATGCCCCACCCATATGATCTGCCATATGAACTAACGCCAGTGCTGCACACAGTGTGTGTTTACATTAAAAAGCCTGCAGGGACCAGCTATAGACACCAGAACCACTTCATTAAGCTATAGTGTCCCTTTAATGTGAGGTAAATTATAGATTAGTGTCACTAATAATATACTAGATTGCCTACTTACAATTAGATGAGGATGATGATGGGCTGCAGTTTGGCTCCACTGGTCTGGTGTAGAACAGGACCTCTGGAGGCTGTTTGCAACTGTGGTCACAAAATTCAACGTTCTGGGAGAATTGGAAGCAGCTCAATTTTTTGGGGGCCTCTTACACAGCTCAAGGTCTGGGCCCCAGTGCCTGACGGTGAGTATGCCCATAAGGCCCACTCATAAGTCCACTTATATGTTCCACCCACCCATGAGCTCGCTCACAGGGAGTGGAGTGTGTAGGGGATGTGTTATGTGTTATCTCATATGTGTGCTTATGGTATGTAGTGTATAGGGATACCAGTTTGTGCAGGTGATGCAGTGTGTTTGTGTGTAGTGGAAGCAGTGTGTATTTGTGTATAAGGGATGTATTATGTGTTTCTGGTTGTGTGTGAGGGATCCATTGTGTGAATCTGTGTTTGTATGCATAAGGGATGCAAGGTGTGTGTCTGTATGTGTGTGCATTGAGTGTAAGAGATGCATTGTGTTTCTGTGTGTATGTTAGAAAAACAGTGTGTGTGTTTGCATGTGTGTGTAAGGGTTTGCATTGTATGTTTCTGTGTATGTGTGCAAATGATGCATTGTGTGTGTGTGTGTAATGGATGCATTGTGTGTTTCTCTGTGTGTAAGGGAAGCATGTTCTGTTTCTGTGTATGTATAGGGATGCATTGTGTGTTTCTGTGTATGTATAGGGGTGCATTGTGTGTGTGTGTGCGCGTAGTGTTAAAGAGCTCCCTGTCTTGCCCCCTGTCCTATAGAGCTGTCCCTTCTGTCCCTTAGAGCTCTCCCCTGCCCCTTAGTGGTCTCTCCTCTCCCCCACCCTCCCCTAGCGGTCTCTTCTCACACTCACCCACCCTCCCTGTGCTCTTCTCATCCCCCCTCCACCCTCCCTGTGTTCTTCTCACTCCTCCCTCTGTGTGTTCTCACCCCCCCTGTGTTCTTCTTACCCCCCTCCTCCCTGTGTTCTTCTTACTCCCCCCCTTGTTCTTCTTACCCCCTTCTTCTTACCCCTTCTTCTTCTTAACCCTCCTACTTCTTCTTACCCCCTCTTCTTCTTCTTACCCCCTCCTTCTTCTTCTTACCCCTTCCTTCTTCTTCTTAACCCCTTCTTCTTCTTCTTACCCCCTTCTTCTTCTTACCCCCTTCTTCTTCTTACTCCCCCCTCTTCTTCTTACCCCCCTCTTCTTCTTACCCCCTTCTTCTAATTACTCCCCACTCTTGTTCTTACTCCCCCCTTCTTCTTCTTACCCCCCTCTTTCTATTATCTCCCCTCCTTCTTACCCCCCCTCCTATTATCCCCCCTCCCCTCTTCTTACTCCCTCTCTTCCCTCTTCTTACTCCCCCCTCCCCTCTTACTCCCCCCTCTTCTTACTCCCCCCTCCCCTCTTCTTAATCTCCCCCCTCCCCTCTTCTTACTCTCCCCCCCTCTTCTTACTATCCCCCCTCTTCTTACTGTCCCCCCTCTTCTTACTCTCCCCCTACCCTCTTTTTACTCTCCCCCTCCCCTCTTTTTACTCCCCCCTCCCCTCTTCTTACTCTCCCCCCTCTTCTTACTCTCCCCCCTCCCCTCTTCTTACTCTCCCCCCTCTTCTTACTCTCCCCCCTCTTCTTACTCTCCCCCCTCCCCTCTTCTTACTCTCCCCCCTCTTCTTACTCTCCCCCCTCCCCTCTTTTTACTCTCCCCCTTCTTCTTACTCTCCCCCCTCCCCTCTTCTTACTCTCCCCCTCTTTTTACTCTCCCCTCCCCTCTTTTTACTCTCCCCCTCCCCTCTTTTTACTCTCCCCCCTCCCCTCTTTTTACTCTCCCCCCTCCCCTCTTCTTACTCCCCCCCTCTTCTTACTCTCCCCCCTCCCCTCTTTTTACTCTCCCTCCCCTCTTTTTACTCTCCCCCCTTCTTACTCTCCCCCCTCTTCTTACTCTCCCCCCTCCCCTCTTCTTACTCTCCCCCCTCCCCTCTTTTTACTCTCCCCCCTCCCCTCTTTTTACTCTCCCCCCCTTCTTCTTACTCTCTCTCCCCCCTTCTTCGTACCCCCTCCCCCTTCTTCTTACTCTCTCTCCCCCCCTTCTTCTTACCCCCTCCCCTGTAGGTGGCCGAGCTGCACTCCGGTCCGCGGTCCCGGCCGGAGTGATAGGAAGGTGCTCAGTGTGCACCTTCCTGTCAGTCCGGCCGGGTACAGGAAACAGAAACTCCTGTTCCATGCGGAACAGGAGTTTCTGTTTCCTGTACCCGGCCGGACTGACAGGAAGGTGCACACTCAGTGTGCACCTTCCCATCACTCCGGCCGGGACCGCGGACCGGAGTGCAGCTCGGCCACCTACAGGGGAGGGGAGGGAGGGAAAAGCAGCTGCAGCCATCTGAGCGCTCTTTACAGAGCGCTCGGCAGCTGCAGCATTTAAAGGGCCGGCCCGCCGCGGCCGGTCCTAAAATAATTTTGGGCAGCCTGGGGGGCAATTGCCTCCCTGCCCCCCGGCCCAGACTGCCCCTGGAGGAGGAGGTTACATGAAAGGATATCAGAGAAGGACTGTTCCTATTGGATAGGAGATAATGATGTAATGTTAACCCTGTGAGGGTAGTTATACATGTTTCTTTTTTCTACAAATAAACACCTTAGCTTTCTTTGCTGCCTAGGAATAAAAGAAAGAGATAAGCCTAATAAGAGCCTCCGTGTCCTTCAATAAAATCTTCTTTATTCAATATAATCCATAGCAGTCAAGGTTTTAGTTCCACATAGGAACTTTCTTCAGGACAACATAAAAATGTGTATATATATTTTTTTGTTTATTTTACACCATCAGGATTATTCACTAAACCAGGAATTGTTGTAAATTGAACAGGGATTTGCAAACTGAACATTATTAGAAGCATTGTCCAGGCTAGCTATGTCCCAGCTTGGCTAATTTGATGTAGAATGTGCAATACTCTGGTTAATGTCCCTTTTTCAGTGTGCAATACTCATCTTCTGATATGCTATTAAAATGAATGAATGTAATTAAAAAAACGTGACACAACCTGAGAAATAAGAATGCATATACTATGTATTTATGTATCTTGAATTTGTTCTTTTTTGTGTTGCACAGCACAGGTTCAGGAGCCTGGATCAGCCAGCGAAGTATAATGGACGTATTTGTATCGGGACACTTATGGAAACAATGAAATGCAAAACCGCAGATAAATGTGTCCAACCAAATATTTGTGGATCTGATTTTAAATGTGAAGAAACAGGTGAGCACTTAATCACTGGCTACTGCACAGGAGGACATAGACACTTTTGGCACTTAATTTGTTAACGGGATACTTTAAGCACCAAAGCAACTTTAGCTTAATTAATCCGTTTTAGTGTCTATATCATGCCCCTATCTATCTAGTCTGTGTATGCAGTCCTAGCCACACCTTCCCTGACTGTGACTCACACAGCAAACATTAAAAAATTGTTTAATTTTCAATCACATATGGCAGCACAGTGTGTTTACTTTAGACGTTATCTCCTGCTCTGTTAATTGAACTTTTATCATACACATGAGGCTGTTGAAGACTATTGACAGACTATTGATAGAAAATGAGAAATTCTAGATTAAACAGACTGTGAAATATGGCCATGTGAGTGTCAGTCATGGGTGGTGTGACTAGAGCTCCATAAACAAAAGACAAAAGTGATTTAACTCCTAGCCAGCAGAAAATTGAGCAGTGAGACTGCCAGGATAAGATCTATACACAAAAAACACTTAATTAAGCAATTGTTGTTTTGGTGCTTATAGTGTCCCTTTAATGAGTGAAATAGTTTTGTTTGTTGCATTACTACTAAAGATTCTTCAGATGGAATTTGTTAGAAAGACAACATATCAGCTACTAAAATGCTTATTTTTAGACGTTGCAATATATATTTGGACCCATTGCCTGTGACTGTGAAAAAAAGTAATCCCAACCCAAAATGGGCGACAACATGGGATCTCCCATTTCACTCTTATACCCAGAGCAGATCTGAACACTTTCTTGTTAAGTGTTCTTGCATAGCAAGACCACTTAATGTTATATCACATATATATTATTATTCTTATTATAGCCAAATTTACCACCCTAACTCCTCCCACAGTTTTTACACTACATAGACAGTAATATACCGAAACGTGCGGATTGTTCCCGATTGGTGTGCTATTACTTTGTGGAACGTTTCGCCGAATGGTTCACGGAATATCCTCGTTCTTGTGGCGAAATGTGTCCCATAGGAATGAATGAGAAAATAAATAGTTGCGGCGCACTCAGACTACAAAAAAATAAGAAACAAAGAAGGCTACTAAAATGTCTAACTAAGTATAAATATGGGGATTTGGTTCCACCATATGGCCATATGTTGTTAAGCCCACCACTACTTTCAAAGTACCCCATTATTGGTGGGTCCTACACTAAAATGTGGGGGGCAAATAAATAGTAATAGTGTTACAAATAAAAAAAAGGGTTAAATACTAGTAAGAGCATAGTGAGTATACAAACATAAGTGATGAAAACAAGTAAAAACAGTGTTAAAACTAAATAGTTAATGTGTTGGTGCTAAAAATGAGTATACTCACTAATGCAGATGACTGTGCTAGCTGGAAAAAATAATAAAAGTGACTTGACTATTGATAAACTCCTCCTTAACATACACACCTGCGGCCACCTCTAAAGGAGACTCTGAAGCTGGGGGGGCCTGGGCGGGGTGCTTAACCCCTAAGGAATCTGGCCTGGATTCCAAATATAATATAAACAGAGAAAGGATAGGGGGCACTCCCGAGACCTGAATTGTATGAAAGGTGCTGCCGCTGTGACCAAAACTTCATGAATGAGAAAATAAATAGTTGCGGCGCACTCAGACTACAAAAAAATAAGAAACAAAGAAGGCTACTAAAATGCCTAACTAAGTATAAATATGGGGATTTGGTTCCACCATATGGCCATATGTTGTTAAGCCAACCACTACTTTCAAAGTACCCCATTATAATTGTATGAAAGGTGCTGCCGCTGTGACCAAAACTTCATGAATGAGAAAATAAATAGTTGCGGCGCACTCAGACTACAAAAAAATAAGAAACAAAGAAGGCTACTAAAATGCCTAACTAAGTATAAATATGGGGATTTGGTTCCACCATATGGCCATATGTTGTTAAGCCCACCACTACTTTCAAAGTACCCCATTATAATGCAGGTGTCTGAGTGCACCGCAATTATTTATTTTCTCAGCCATAGGAATGAATGGCAAAGCTAGAGTGGGAGCTGGCAAAAGCTGAAAAATCAGGACATGATTTCTAAACTGCCACCACTCCCTCATTTTCAGGCCCACCTACACAAATCTTATATCAAAACGTTCAGCTATCCCTGCTGCCACTAAAAATGTCCACAGCTAAGCCATAGTCCTGATAGTTTTCACAATATGACCATTGGCCTTCATTGAAACTCCACTCTGCAAAGCTCACATTTGAAGGGCAATTTCTAAACTGCGACTGTGCCTTCATTGTTAATATCTCAGAGACATACTATACATCAAAATTTAGGTCTGGGTCTTGTGATTCTCACAATATAAAGCTCTTCACTGTAGGATTTAAAATACGACCGTTTGAAGATGGCAACCGCCAAAATACTCTGACCTGTGCCAGGCTGCAGCAGCAAGTGATGTCATAGACAGGGCCTTTTGTACACCTGCTAATGTTTTTATAAATGTTTGTTTTAATGTAACTGTGAAGCACTTTGGGCAACAACGTTGCAATTAAATGTGCTATATAAATAAATACTAACAGTTACTCCGCCCACTCCAGTTGTAGACTACTGGTGGAGGCAAGAACACTTCACACAATTTCCCCAGAAATTGTAGCTTTTCTAGTTCTAATTGTTTTAAAGATCGAAACTGCAAACATCAAACTGCAAACAATTGGCGCCTGTTATTGGAATAAAACTTTCACTTTGTCAAGGCAGTCAGATTACATTCCTTCACACTCAGATTACCTGAGGTCTTTAGGAGTTGTAGACCAATATCAGCTGCTGCACCACAATTTCCTAGATGCAGGTCCAAGTTTTTTGCTTATCAATTCTTCTATGTTCCCACTAGGGACTCTATGTGAGTGCTCCAGTATTGAGTTAAACATCCCTCTTTAGGAGTCACACACATTCATTTCCATAGTAAAACAATCTAAGTATATACAAGTGGCGAGATGTGTATGTAGCACGGATTATCTTTCTTCACCGATTCAACGGTTGGATAATTCATTACATTTTTATATCACTAAGGGGGATCTATGCCAACTATTCAATGGAAATAACTTTACAAATGTAATCAGGTATTTATGTAAGTTTAATCTAGGGAAACCTCTATGGTGGTGACTAAGTTATCATTCTTTATATCCTTCTGACTTCCATCTACAGTCAGTAGGGAAATACATATAGTTTTTACAGTCTTAATAGTTATTGGATCCTGGAAAAGATGAACATGTTTAGATGGAAAATCGAGTCAACATGCCGTGTTCTGACCTCATGTCCTGAAATTCTGTAATAGATCAGAATCAATAAGAGCAGGCTGGGAATAGGGATCTCTTACTCCCCCTACTAGACTAAAAGTATTTGAACCAAGCCTTTCAAGCCCATATCCTCGGTCATCATAGCAGAGACCATTTCCCTATTGCTGGTGGTATCTATATGTCTTACTGCTTCTCTAGGTCGATGTATTAAGAGACAACTGGTTTGCAATGGAGAGCTAGACTGTACAGATGGCTCGGATGAGAGGGATTGTGATGTTCCAGAAGACGAGACATTCTGCAGACAACTTTTCTCGATTCCTGGATCAGAGAAAGCTGTGAGAGGGTATGGTTATCATTTAAAGATTAAATCACGTCTCCCAATTTGTGTTCCAAATTTAAGCATTAAAAATACAATTAAATAAACATGAACCTTTAAACATCTATACAATGGATTGTGAAATGGTCAACAATTGTACATACTAAATAATTGGCTTTATTCATAGAAGTTAAGATGCTGTGCCTGTTATGCTATATAAATACACATACATGTACATAAAATAGTCACGTTGCAGGTTCATAAATTCCGGATGATGAGCAAGGAATTGAAGCAAGTCACATGACTTTTGATTATCATATTATTATATTATTATGTCGTTATACTACTATGCCTAATTCTAATACAATTTGTTTTTATAATTTTGACGCTCCCTCATTTGTCATATCTCCTCCACAGCTTCCTATCTCTGTTTTATTTTCTGGAAAAAAAATCTGTTTCCTGTATTTTTCCTACTTGTAGTCATTTTTATTTCTTCCTCTCGCTATATAATCAGATATCTGTTTACCTCAAGAATATACAAAACACAACGAGGGAACCAGCTGGTAGCCTAAATAAAGATAAATAAAAAGAAATATAGTGTAATACAGTTTTACAATATTAACATTGCGCAATATGAAATGCACTCACAGGATCTTGGACAGTTCAGGCATATATGGTGCCACCCCTGATGATGTGGGGGGCTGGGGGAATCCCCTGGACACTTCCACCCAAAAAGCAGGACTCCGGGTGAAGGTATGAAAAAAGCGGCTTTAATTGGATAAAAGTAGGTATATAAAATAAAATAAATACAAATAGAGGTCCTACGCGTTTCGTCCCTTCTATAAAGTATGGGACTTCCTCAGGGACCACAATATTAAAATAACAATCAATGCAGTACAATCAAAAAAAGCAGCCTAACACCCCTCCACCCACAAGTCCTTTAAATAGGGCTAATCCCTAAGAGTAATTGATCACATGTGCCTCTCTGTCCTTCCTCATTGGTCCTGTGTAGATGAATATCATCTGTTGAAAATTGCATTCTCAAGTGTTCACAGTTGATCTTCATTATTTCTGTGATTCTCCGGTTATTTTCGGCGTTTTCATGCGTTCCGGAAACCGGAAGTGCTATGCGTTCCAACTATACTCGCAAACCTGGAAGTTCTGTATATCCGGAAATGGCATGCGTTCCACATTCGTTTTTTTTGCGTTCCACCTGTATTTTGAAACATCTAGCCACAAAAATACATATAAATGGTCTACAACTTAACCACAAATCCACTTATGGTGTATTCCCCTATAATATATAAATTTATTGACTTAATACCATCTGCACAATACTCAGCAGACCACAAAAGTCTTCCCATATTGTATATACTCATAATTTGTTGATATGGATCTTATATTTACTAATCTTTTATCTCCTAATTTTGTGATGTTATTTAAATATCTAGTATTACCTCTAATATATAGTTTATCATTTTATGTGTTATCCTTCTTATAATCAAATCAAAAATGTGTCTTATTTACTATTATTATTAATAAACCTGGTTTATCCTGTGAAAATCAGTGCTTAATTATAATCACATACTAATTCAAAATAATTTATAATAACTGTGACAAATAGTGATATGCATTTATAGGAAACACACTAGATCCACATCCACATTTAATCCACCAGGCTCCAGTGTTTGTGATAACTTTTTAACCCTATCTCCCCCTCTCCAATCGACCAAAACCCTTTCGATACCTATAAACTTTAAACCAGTGAAGAAGAATTGGGGACAATGGTTACAATGTACCGGGATAGAATGAGTGGCCACGTTCTTTTTGATATTATTTATATGCTCCAAAAGTCGCACTTTTAGGAGCCTCTTGGTCCTTCCCACATATTGCTTGCCGCACGGACACTGCAGTAAATAAACTACATAGTCCGTGCGTCAACCAATTTCTGACTTAATCTGGAATACCTCACTTGTGATGAAACTGGAAAATATATCTGTTCACCTCAACCTATTTTATTTCCTATTTATTTGTCTCCTAACCAGTTTAATCTTCCCCATTTTCTTCCCCACGCCTCCCATGTCCCATGAATATTCTCATGATCTTTTCAGTCTTGATCACCTGCTTTCCCTATACTATTCTCTCCCAGGTCTTGTCTGCATAAATCTTTTATATTCACCCTAATCTGATGTATTCTGTCTCGCCCTTATTGCCTAGCCATCTTTCTGTGAATCCTTTTATGATTAGCGCAATTTTTTTTTTAAATTTATGATTACATCATTATTATTATCACTGGTGTTTATATAGTGACAACGTATTCCACAGCACTTTACAATATTATAAAGGGGAAAATTTAAAGGAACACTATAGGGTCAGGAACACAATCATGTATTCCGACTCTATAGTGTTAAAACTACTACATAACCTCTCCCCCACTTACCCCCTTTAATATAGTAAAATCTTACTTGTATTTAAGTCTGCAGCTGCTGCCCCTCTCCTTGATCTGCCTGGTTAGCTGACATCATCAGAAGTGATTATCTGAGCTAATCACAATGCTTTCCTATAGGATTGGCTGAGCTAGTTAAGGAAGCAGATCAGGGGCAAAGCCAGCACAAGCCAAACACAGCCCTGACCAATCAGCATCTCTATGAGGAAAGTCCAGTGTCTCCACACAGAGGGTGGAGACGATGAATGGCACATTGTGCAGCACTGCCCCAGGAAGCACCTCTAGCAGCCATCCGAGGAGTGGCCATTGGAGTTATCACTACGCTGTAATGTAAACACTGCATTTTCTCAGAAGTGAATTTTCTCCTGAAGGGAATTATTCTACTCACCAGAACAAATATAATAAGCTGTAGTTCTTATGGGGACTATAGTATCCCTTTAACAATGAATGAGACAATTATAAATTGTTACAGGAACAATAGATTGATGAGAATCCCTCTTAAACAAGCTTACTTCGCAGCGCCTTGGGTGTAATCTGCGCCTCTGCAGGGTTCAGGGCACTATTGCTGCTTTCGGCAGCCTTATATGATTATATATGCCATATCCCAAGTGGGGACTGTGTTTCCTTATTAGAAATCATAACATTGGAGGGAGCAGAGAAAACAATCTTTACCCAGAGGTTCCACATTTATCTCCTGTTCTTGCAGCCCTTGAATGGGCAGCTCAACAGATCTGTATGGAACTTCTTCGGTACAATAAAACAATTTAGGATTCTGAGGGGGAGGAATAATCTTTTCCACTTAATCCACAATTATCATACCCAGTGTCCTCTTATAAGTTTCAATATTTATGTAAAAGTATTTATGCATTTTTTTTTAGCACTTTGACCTATAAATTGCCACTTTGGCATATTGACGTGCAAGGTTCTCTTCTAGTTAAACTATATTTATGCGACCTGATAATATTTTTCATGTGAAGATAAATGGCCAATAGACAGTTGTATTTGTCTGTACTGCTAGTCACTCTCTAAATAATAAATATTGAAATAGAAAGATCGTAATTATTAACCTTTGTCTAACTAATGGTAAATTGTTCCTTTGTCTGCAGGTTCAATATACTCACCAATGATTATGCACAGAATGTGTATGATAACAGATATTATGGGGGTCAGTGTGAGTATATCTACAATGGAGAATGGAGGGAATTAAAATATGACCCTACATGTGAACAGATGTACTATGCCGATGATGAAAAATACTTTAGAAAACCATACAACTTTCATGTATACAAATTCCTTGTAAGTATATTTATATTTGCATTGTGTGTCTTAGTGTTTGATTGAGTAGGATCTATTGGTTAATGTGTTGTTATTTTTTTTTTTGATGTTGTGAGGCTTTGAAATAGCAATGGACCCTGCCTATGATCTAGCCACTGAAGCCTCCTTTATACAGAGAACTTTGCTAGATAGTCCATTAACTTACAATGTGGAGTTGAGACGATTAGGTATCAGAGTGAATTTGGAGGTGATGGCAGAGTTGGTCATTGAATAACATAGCACTGTTTTACATTCATGCTAGTAGGTTATCAGACAGCACTGTCCTGGTCCCAAACTAGTTTCAAGACATCCAGATAACATAGCTCTGTCCTAAATGTGCACTAGTTATTAATCCTCTGGTAGCAATGTCCTGGTTCCACACTAGTCTGTCATGGAATAACATAGCACTGTCCTGGATCCACGCTAGCCAGGAGTCATCTGATAGCATTGCACTGTCCTGGTACCACGCTAGTCACAAGCCATCTGATAGCATTGCACTGATCTAGTTCCACGCTAGCCAGGAGTCATCTGATAGCATTGCACTGTCCTGGTACCACGCTAGTCACAAGCCATCTGATAGCATTGCACTGATCTAGTTCCACGGAAGTCAGGACTCGTCTAATAGCATTGCACTGTCCTGGTACCACGGAAGTAACGAGTCGTTTGATAGCATTGCACTGTCCTGATTCCATGGAAGTATAGAGTCGTCTGATAGCATTACACTGTCCTGGTTCCATGGAAGTATGGAGTCATCTGATAGCATTGCACTGATCTAGTTACACGGAAGTAAGGAGTCGTCTAATAGCATTGCACTATCCTGGTTTCACGCTAGTCAGGAGTTGTCTGATAGCATTGCACAGTCCTGGTTCCATGGAAGTAAGGAGTCATCTGATAACATTACACTGTCCTGGTTCCACACTAGTCAGGAGTCATCTGATAGCATTGCACTGTCCTGGTTCCACAGAAGTAAGGAGTCGTCTGATAGCATTGCACTGTCCTGGTTCCACGCTAGTCAGGAGTCATCTGATAGCATTACACTGTCCTGGTTCCACACTAGTCAGGAGTCATCTGATAGCATTGCACTGTCCAGGGGCGGACTGAGAACCCTCAGGGCCCCGGGCAAAATAAATCATGGGCCCCCTTACAGGCCCCACCCATACTCCGCAGCAAGTGCCACTCTTGTCCCGCCAACATGCACCGCCTCCAGCCACACCCTACACAATCTTTAGACACAAGGAACAAAAGTGCAATAATCCCTTCAAGGCCCCAGTAGAGACTACAATTGAGGGCTAATGGGCCATGGAGGGGGGTCTTTCTAGCAGAGGCTATCTCAGTGTCCTTTAGAGAGTATGTTAGAAAGAATCCCCTCCAGGCCCCATTAGAGACTACAATGGAGTCTAATGGGGCCTGGAGGGGGGTCTCTCCAACACTCTGGTTCCTATCCACAATATAGCAACACAACATAGCTCGCTGATACCTAGGCCAAGTTGGCTCCTCTTATCTTAATTACTGTTGCTGGCTGGCAGTCTGTGGGCTTGCTGGAGGGCTGTGGGCTTACTGGCTGCGGCTGGCAGGCTGTGGGCTTGCTGGCAGGCTGTGGGCTTGCTGGCTACTGCCGGCAGGCTTTGGGCTTGCTGGCTGCGGCTGGCAGGCTGTGGGCTTGCTGGCTGCGGCTGGCAGGCTGTGGCTTGCTGGCTGGCAGGCTGTGGCTTGCTGGCTGGCAGGCTGTAGCTTGCTGGCTGCGGCTGGCAGGCTGTGGCTTGCTGGCTTTGGCTTGCTGGCTGGCAGGCTGTGGCTTGCTGGCTGGCAGGCTGTAGCTTGCTGGCTGCGGCTGGCAGGCTGTGGGCTTGCTGGCTGTAAGCCTGTGGCTTGCTGTAGGCCTGTGGGCTGGCTACTGGCCTGTGGGCTAAATGGTGGCCCGTGGGCTGGCTGGCTAGCTACTGGCCAGCCTGTAGGCTGGCTGGTTGGCCTGTGGGCTGGCTGGCTGGCCTGTGGGCTGGCTGGCTGGCCTGTGGGCTGGCTGGCTTGCTGGCTACTGGGGCACGTGTAGATTATTTAAAGAAATAATCCATGCACAATAACCACTACTGCTCTGTGTAGTGGTTATGGTGCCAGGAGGGCCAGACCCTCCTCCCAGAGTAAGTAGTCAAACCGTTTAAGAACAGTTTGACAACTTACCTGGGGTCTGCTGGGATATGAGGCTGTAGTAGGGTATAGGAGCAGTGGTGCAATGTGTGAGGGGTGCAGTGTGTGTGAAAGGTTCAGTGTGTGAGGGGGTGTAGTGTGTGAATGTGTAGGGTGTGTGGGGCAATGTGTGTATGAGGGGGCTGTGTATGTGTGTGGCAATGTTAGTATGGGGGGCTGTGTGTGTATGGGTGGGCAGTGTATGTGTGTGTGAGGCAATGTGTGTAAATGTGTATGGTGTGTGTGGGGGCAGTGTGTGAATTTGTATGGTGTGTGTGTGTGGGGGCAGTGTGTTTATGGGGCTAGAGTTCACTCTCACCACTGCGACCACCAGGAATCCCTGGTGGTCACAGTGTTGAGAGTGAACTCTAGCCCGTAGCTCCAGGGCTAGAGTTTACTCTCGCAAGAGCCGTAACGTTGCCGTGGTAACCGCGGCAACGATCTGTGCTCGCACAAGAAGGACCCAGAGGAGCTGCAGGCTGAGCTCCCGGGTCCTCTCTTCCTCCCTCCCCTGCCGGCTGCCCGCACGGTGCCTGCGGACAGGGGAGAGGAGGGGAGGGGAGGGCAATTGCCCTCGTCTTACTCCCCCCTCCCCCTTATTACCCCCCTTCTTACTCCCCCCTCCCTCTCTTCTTACCCCCTTCTTACTCCCCCCTCCACCTCTTCTTACTCCCCCCTCTTCTTACCCCCTCCCCCTCTTCTTACCCCCCCTCTTCTTACCCCCTCTTCTTATTCCCCCCCTCCTCTTTTCTTACCCCCCTCCCCCTCTTCTTACCCCCTTCTTACTCCCCCCTCCCCCTCTTCTTACTCCCCCCTCTTCTTACTCCTCCCTCCCTCTCTTCTTACCCCCCTTCTTACTCCCCCTCTTCTTACTCCTCCCTCCCCCTCTTCTTACTCCCCCCTCCCCCTCTTCTTACTCCCACCTCCCCCTCTTCTTACTCCCACCTCTTCTTACCCCTCCCTCTTGTTACTCCCCCATCCCCCCTCTTCTTACTCCCCCCTCTTCTTACCCCCTCCCCCTCTTCTTACCCCCCCTCCCCCCTCTTCTTACCCCCTCTTCTTATTCCCTCCCTCCTCTTTTCTTACCCCCCTCCCCCTCTTCTTACCCCCTTCTTACTCCCCCCTCCCCCCCTTCTTACTCCCCCCTCTTCTTACTCCTCCCTTCCCCTCTTCTTACTCCCCCTCCCCCTCTTCTTACTCCCACCTCCCCCTCTTCTTACTCCCACCTATTCTTACCCCTCCCTCTTCTTACTCCCCCATCCCCCCTCTTCTTACTCCCCCTCCCTCTCTTCTTACTCCCCCCTCCCTCTCTTCTTACTTCCCCTCCCTCTCTTCTTACTCCCCCCTCCCTCTCTTCTTACTCCCCCCTCCCTCTCTTCTTACTCCCCCCTCCCTCTCTTCTTACTCCCCCCTCTTCTTCTTACTCCCCCCTCTTCTTCTTACCCCCTCCCCCTCTTCTTACTGCCCCTTCCCCCTCTTCTTCCCCCTTTCTTACTCCCCCCTCCCTCTCTTCTTACCCCCCTTCTTACTCCCCCTCCCTCTCTTCTTACTCCCCCCTCCCCCCTCTTCTTACTCCCCCCTCCTCCTCTTCTTACCCTCTTCTTACCCCCCTCCCTCTCTTCTTACTCCCCCCTCTTCTTCTTACCCCCTCCTCTTCTTCTTACTCCCTCTTCCCCCTCTTCTTACCCCCTTCCCCCTCTTCTTACCCCCTTCTTACTCCCCCCCTCCCTCTCTTCTTACCCCCCCTTCTTACTCCCCCCTCCCTCTCTTCTTACTCCCCCCTCCCCCCTTTTATTACTCCCCCCTCCCCCTCTTCTTACTCCCCCTTCCCCCTCTTCTTACCGTCTTCTTACTCCCCCCTCCCTCTCTTCTTACTTCCCCCCTCCCTCTCTTCTTACTTCCCCCCTCCCTCTCTTCTTACCCCCCTCCCTCTCTTCTTACCCCCCCTCTCTTCTTACTCCCCCCTCTCTTCTTACTCCCCCCTCCACTGTAGCGTGGCCGAGCTGCTCTGCTGTCCGCGGTGCCCGGCCGGAGTGATAGGAAGGTGCACACTGAGTGTGCACTTCCTGTGAGTCCGGCCGGGTACAGGAAACAGAAGTTTCTGTAGCTCGGCCACGCTACAGGGGAGGTGAGAAGCAACTGCAGCCGCCTGAGCACTCTTAACAGAGCGCTCAGGCGGCTGCAGCATTTAAAGGGCCAGCCCTGAATGCGGCCGGCCCACTCAGAGTGTGCCCCTGGGCCCCCTGATGGTGGGCCCCCCTCCCGGCCGGGCCCTCGGACCATGCCCGAAGTGCCCGACCGGTCAGTCCGCCCCTGGCACTGTCCTGATTCCACGGAAGTAAGGAGTCGTCTGATAGCATTACACTGTCCTGGTTCCACGCTAGTCAGGAGTCATCTGATAGCATTACACTGTCCTGGTTCCACACTAGTCAGGAGTCATCTGATAGCATTGCACTGTCCTGGTTCCACGGAAGTAAGGAGTCGTCTGATAGCATTGCACTGTCTTGGTTCCACGGAACTAAGGAGTCGTCTGATAGCATTGCACTGTCCTGGTTCCACGCTAGTCAGGAGTCATCTGATAACATTGCACTGACCTGGTTCAGCGCTAGTAAGGAGTCATCTGATAGCATTGCACTGTCCTGATTCCACAGAAGTATGGAGTCGTCTGATAGCATTGCACTGTCCTGATTCCACAGAAGTATGGAGTCATCTGGTAGCATTGCACTGTCCGGATTCCACACTAGTCAGGAGTCATCTGATAGCATTGCACTGTCCTGGTTTCACACTAGTCAGGAGTCGTCTGATAGCATTGCACTGTCCTGGTTCCACGGAAGTAAGGTGTCGTCTGATAGCATTGCACTGTCCTGGTTCCACACTAGTCAGGAGTCGTCTGATAGCATTGCACTGACCTGGTTCCACACTAGTAAGGAGTCGTCTGATAGCATTGCACTGACCTGGTTCCACGCAAGTCAGGAGTCGTCTGATAGCATTGCACTGTCCTGTTTCCACGGTAGTCAGGAGTCGACTGATAGCATTGCACTGTCCTGGTTCCACGGAAGTAAGGAGTCATCTGATAGCATTGCACTGTCTTGGTTCCACGGAACTAAGGAGTCGTCTGATAGCATTGCACTGTTCTGGTTCCACGGAACTAAGGAGTCGTCTGATAGCATTGCACTGACCTTGTTCAGCGCTAGTCAGGAGTCATCTGATAGCATTGCACTGTACTGGTTCCACAGAAGTAAGGAGTCGTCTGATAGCATTGCACTGTCCTGGTTCCACGGAAGTAAGGAGTCGTCTGATAGCATTGCACTGTCCTGATTCCACAGAAGTATGGAGTCATCTGATAGCATTGCACTGTCCTGATTCCACACTAGTCAGGAGTCATCTGATAGCATTGCACTGTCCTGGTTCCACGGAAGTAAGGAGTCGTCTGATAGCATTGCACTGTCCTGGTTCCACGGAAGTAAGGAGTCGTCTGATAGCATTGCACTGTCCTGGTTCCACGGAAGTAAGGAGTAGTCTGATAGCATTGCACTGTCCTGGTTCCACGGAAGTAAGGAGTCGTCTGATAGCATTGCACTGTCCTGGTTCCACACTAGTAAGGAGTCGTCTGATAGCATTGCACTGACCTGGTTCCACGGACGTCAGTCATGGAATAACATAACACTGACTTTTCTCCACACTAGTCAGGAGTCATCTGATAGCATTGCACTGTCCTGGTTTCACACTAGTCAGGAGTCATCTGATAGCATTACACTGTCCTGGTTCCACACTAGTCAGGAGTCATCTGATAGCATTGCACTGTCCTGGTTCCACGGAAGTAAGGAGTCGTCTGATAGCATTGCACTGTCTTGGTTCCACGGAACTAAGGAGTCGTCTGATAGCATTGCACTGTCCTGGTTCCACGCTAGTCAGGAGTCATCTGATAACATTGCACTGACCTGGTTCAGCGCTAGTAAGGAGTCATCTGATAGCATTGCACTGTCCTGATTCCACAGAAGTATGGAGTCGTCTGATAGCATTGCACTGTCCTGATTCCACAGAAGTATGGAGTCATCTGGTAGCATTGCACTGTCCGGATTCCACACTAGTCAGGAGTCATCTGATAGCATTGCACTGTCCTGGTTTCACACTAGTCAGGAGTCGTCTGATAGCATTGCACTGTCCTGGTTCCACGGAAGTAAGGTGTCGTCTGATAGCATTGCACTGTCCTGGTTCCACACTAGTCAGGAGTCATCTGATAGCATTGCACTGACCTGGTTCCACACTAGTAAGGAGTCGTCTGATAGCATTGCACTGTCTTGGTTCCACGGAACTAAGGAGTCGTCTGATAGCATTGCACTGTTCTGGTTCCACGGAACTAAGGAGTCGTCTGATAGCATTGCACTGACCTTGTTCAGCGCTAGTCAGGAGTCATCTGATAGCATTGCACTGTACTGGTTCCACGGAAGTAAGGAGTCGTCTGATAGCATTGCACTGTCCTGGTTCCACGGAAGTAAGGAGTCGTCTGATAGCATTGCACTGTCCTGATTCCACAGAAGTATGGAGTCATCTGATAGCATTGCACTGTCCTGATTCCACACTAGTCAGGAGTCATCTGATAGCATTGCACTGTCCTGGTTCCACGGAAGTAAGGAGTCGTCTGATAGCATTGCACTGTCTTGGTTCCACGGAACTAAGGAGTCGTCTGATAGCATTGCACTGTCCTGGTTCCACGCTAGTCAGGAGTCATCTGATAACATTGCACTGACCTGGTTCAGCGCTAGTAAGGAGTCATCTGATAGCATTGCACTGTCCTGATTCCACAGAAGTATGGAGTCGTCTGATAGCATTGCACTGTCCTGATTCCACAGAAGTATGGAGTCATCTGGTAGCATTGCACTGTCCGGATTCCACTAGTCAGGAGTCATCTGATAGCATTGCACTGTCCTGGTTTCACACTAGTCAGGAGTCGTCTGATAGCATTGCACTGTCCTGGTTCCACGGAAGTAAGGTGTCGTCTGATAGCATTGCACTGTCCTGGTTCCACACTAGTCAGGAGTCGTCTGATAGCATTGCACTGACCTGGTTCCACACTAGTAAGGAGTCGTCTGATAGCATTGCACTGACCTGGTTCCACGCAAGTCAGGAGTCGTCTGATAGCATTGCACTGTCCTGTTTCCACGGTAGTCAGGAGTCGACTGATAGCATTGCACTGTCCTGGTTCCACGGAAGTAAGGAGTCATCTGATAGCATTGCACTGTCTTGGTTCCACGGAACTAAGGAGTCGTCTGATAGCATTGCACTGTTCTGGTTCCACGGAACTAAGGAGTCGTCTGATAGCATTGCACTGACTTTGTTCAGCGCTAGTCAGGAGTCATCTGATAGCATTGCACTGTACTGGTTCCACAGAAGTAAGGAGTCGTCTGATAGCATTGCACTGTCCTGGTTCCACGGAAGTAAGGAGTCGTCTGATAGCATTGCACTGTCCTGATTCCACAGAAGTATGGAGTCATCTGATAGCATTGCACTGTCCTGATTCCACACTAGTCAGGAGTCATCTGATAGCATTGCACTGTCCTGGTTCCACGGAAGTAAGGAGTCATCTGATAACATTGCACTGACCTGGTTCAGCGCTAGTAAGGAGTCATCTGATAGCATTGCACTGTCCTGATTCCACAGAAGTATGGAGTCGTCTGATAGCATTGCACTGTCCTGATTCCACAGAAGTATGGAGTCATCTGGTAGCATTGCACTGTCCGGATTCCACACTAGTCAGGAGTCATCTGATAGCATTGCACTGTCCTGGTTTCACACTAGTCAGGAGTCGTCTGATAGCATTGCACTGTCCTGGTTCCACGGAAGTAAGGTGTCGTCTGATAGCATTGCACTGTCCTGGTTCCACACTAGTCAGGAGTCGTCTGATAGCATTGCACTGACCTGGTTCCACACTAGTAAGGAGTCGTCTGATAGCATTGCACTGACCTGGTTCCACGCAAGTCAGGAGTCGTCTGATAGCATTGCACTGTCCTGTTTCCACGGTAGTCAGGAGTCGACTGATAGCATTGCACTGTCCTGGTTCCACGGAAGTAAGGAGTCATCTGATAGCATTGCACTGTCTTGGTTCCACGGAACTAAGGAGTCGTCTGATAGCATTGCACTGTTCTGGTTCCACGGAACTAAGGAGTCGTCTGATAGCATTGCACTGACCTTGTTCAGCGCTAGTCAGGAGTCATCTGATAGCATTGCACTGTACTGGTTCCACAGAAGTAAGGAGTCGTCTGATAGCATTGCACTGTCCTGGTTCCACGGAAGTAAGGAGTCGTCTGATAGCATTGCACTGTCCTGATTCCACAGAAGTATGGAGTCATCTGATAGCATTGCACTGTCCTGATTCCACACTAGTCAGGAGTCATCTGATAGCATTGCACTGTCCTGGTTCCACGGAAGTAAGGAGTCGTCTGATAGCATTGCACTGTCCTGGTTCCACGGAAGTAAGGAGTCGTCTGATAGCATTGCACTGTCCTGGTTCCACGGAAGTAAGGAGTAGTCTGATAGCATTGCACTGTCCTGGTTCCACAGAAGTAAGGAGTCGTCTGATAGCATTGCACTGTCCTGGTTCCACACTAGTAAGGAGTCGTCTGATAGCATTGCACTGACCTGGTTCCACGGACGTCAGTCATGGAATAACATAACACTGACTTTTCTCCACACTAGTCAGGAGTCATCTGATAGCATTGCACTGTCCTGGTTTCACACTAGTCAGGAGTCATCTGATAGCATTACACTGTCCTGGTTCCACACTAGTCAGGAGTCATCTGATAGCATTGCACTGTCCTGGTTCCACGGAAGTAAGGAGTCGTCTGATAGCATTGCACTGTCTTGGTTCCACGGAACTAAGGAGTCGTCTGATAGCATTGCACTGTCCTGGTTCCACGCTAGTCAGGAGTCATCTGATAACATTGCACTGACCTGGTTCAGCGCTAGTAAGGAGTCATCTGATAGCATTGCACTGTCCTGATTCCACAGAAGTATGGAGTCGTCTGATAGCATTGCACTGTCCTGATTCCACAGAAGTATGGAGTCATCTGGTAGCATTGCACTGTCCGGATTCCACACTAGTCAGGAGTCATCTGAAAGCATTGCACTGTCCTGGTTTCACACTAGTCAGGAGTCGTCTGATAGCATTGCACTGTCCTGGTTCCACGGAAGTAAGGTGTCGTCTGATAGCATTGCACTGTCCTGGTTCCACACTAGTCAGGAGTCATCTGATAGCATTGCACTGACCTGGTTCCACACTAGTAAGGAGTCGTCTGATAGCATTGCACTGACCTGGTTCCACGCAAGTCAGGAGTCGTCTGATAGCATTGCACTGTCCTGTTTCCACGGTAGTCAGGAGTCGACTGATAGCATTGCACTGTCCTGGTTCCACGGAAGTAAGGAGTCATCTGATAGCATTGCACTGTCTTGGTTCCACGGAACTAAGGAGTCGTCTGATAGCATTGCACTGTTCTGGTTCCACGGAACTAAGGAGTCGTCTGATAGCATTGCACTGACCTTGTTCAGCGCTAGTCAGGAGTCATCTGATAGCATTGCACTGTACTGGTTCCACGGAAGTAAGGAGTCGTCTGATAGCATTGCACTGTCCTGGTTCCACGGAAGTAAGGAGTCGTCTGATAGCATTGCACTGTCCTGATTCCACAGAAGTATGGAGTCATCTGATAGCATTGCACTGTCCTGATTCCACACTAGTCAGGAGTCATCTGATAGCATTGCACTGTCCTGGTTCCACGGAAGTAAGGAGTCGTCTGATAGCATTGCACTGTCCTGGTTCCACGGAAGTAAGGAGTCGTCTGATAGCATTGCACTGTCCTGGTTCCACGGAAGTAAGGAGTAGTCTGATAGCATTGCACTGTCCTGGTTCCACGGAAGTAAGGAGTCGTCTGATAGCATTGCACTGTCCTGATTCCACACTAGTAAGGAGTCGTCTGATAGCATTGCACTGACCTGGTTCCACGGGCGTCAGTCATGGAATAACATAACACTGACTTTTCTCCACACTAGTCATTATGCCATCCAATAGCATAGCACTGTTCTGGGTCCACGCTAGTCAGTAGTCATCTGCTAACATAATTCTGTGGCTGCTTACTAGTCAATATCCTTCTGATAACATAGAGATGTCCTGGTTTCACATTAGATTTCTGTCATCTGACAACATATCAAAGGCTTGATTCAGTCATCAGTCACATCCAACACTGGTTTAACCCCTTAAGGACACAACTTCTGGAATAAAAGGGAATCATGACGGGATATATCAGTCATCTGTCCTTAAGGGGGTAAAAACAAATGTTCATAAAAAATGTATTTTTCTTTTTTTAAACAAGTAAAATATGCTAACTGCAAAAAGCATTCAGTATGTAAGAGGTATTTACAAAAATAAAATGAAAATGTAAAAAGCAACAAAATGTAAGGTAAAAATCTAAGCATTTATTCATTTTTAACTAGACTGAACATAGCTGAAGTGCACAACAGCTTTTTAGCTTTCATTAAAAAAATAAAAATAATAATATAAGTAAATAGTGGGCCAAAACTCAGAGTTGGATTTAAGAAGTCAATAACCTTTTTATTAATAAAATCAATTTCAATGATATTACATAGAATGAATGCTTAACGTATAGAGATTTGTTTGGCTTGGCCTGGAAGATGGCATCTTTTAAATGAGCTGCATTTGCTGCCTTTCAAAGTATGGCTGTTTCGCTTGGATTGTTCATCACAGTAGTTCATGTTTGAGGCTGTTACCAGATCTAAAACTATATCCATATATCCATGGAACAAAATCATTATTTCCTATTTAGCAACAATTGCAACTCGTAATCAGAGAGTACCCCCTCCTCCCCCCCCCCCCCCATGTCTTCACTGTTGCCTTGGAAATCCAAAGTATGAATAAAAAAATTACACTTACCAACCCAACAGCAAAGGCAATTATGTGTATAGATAAATAATGGTATTTTAACATATGTTACGTAATTGTACTTTATATAGTGAAATGGCAGAGCTGGGAAATAAGAAAAAAAAATGCTGGTGTATGTTATTAGCCCTTCTGATAAGCCTCAGATCTTTGCATGATGAAAGGATTTAAAAAAACAAAACAAAAAACAAACTAATCCTTTATTATATTTTTTTTATTACAACTTTGTGCTCTTACAGTTATAAGATCACAAGGTTATAATCCATTTTAAATCTGTCAATACATTTTAAAGGGTTACTTATAGCACGACAACCACAACAAATTATTTCATTTAACAAAAACAGCATTCTACTGTCACCTGAATTCTGCACATCATAATGCAGAAATCTAGAGTTCTTGTATGGTGTGAACACATACGTACTTGTTTCATGTACTGTGATATCTGCTGTAAAGTTTCAGCGTTGGATCACCAGTCACCACACTTTTCATGACCTGAACAATGATGTAATCAACTGTGAGCGGTTTTCTATAACACATGATCTATGTCACGCGTTGCTTGGTTTAATAAGTATACAAGTTTATTAATAGTTTTTTGGTTAGAATTGCCTTCTAACCTTCTACTGTGGAACACTAATCATTTAATATTCCATTCCGTTCTTATCATTGCATTTTTCTTCCTAGGCCCGAGCAGATACTGGACTAGCATTTGAGGTTTTCGAAGATTCAAGAGAATTGCTTAATGCTATTAAGCGAGGTGGTTCTTTTTCTTTAGGGTTTTCTTTCACTGTTAAGCCTGCAGAATCACCTGTTGGATTGGAAGCTGGTATAACAGGCAGGATGTCATATGAGCGTCTGAAAAATATAACAACCTATAATGCCAAGGTATACTATATAAACATTCTGATTATGTGTACCCAAGTGGTTTTAGATATTCACTGGTCTGATTGTCTTTTCTTTAATTTAGAATGATTCGTTAAAGGATAAATCCAAGCAGCAAAACCACTAAAACCCATTGGCTTGTGGTTATGGTGCCAGGAGTCGACTGACCTCCTCCCAGAGTAATCTGTTAAACCATTTTAGAATGGTGTGACAACTTATCTGGGTCCTAAGGGTACCTGAGCTGCATCTGATCCTGAAGGAAAACTGGATATCTTTACTGAGCAAAGCCTCTGCTCAGCTCATGCCATGCTTAGATCAGTGGAGCTAACCAGATTCTCCTGCAAGGAAATTACGGAAGCTGACTGTGTGGGTGTGGGCAGTCGATGGCACCTACGTGCCAAACCATTCTAAAAACTATAACACTGTAACCGAATATCTTTGAGTACCTTTATAATTTCTGTATGCAAATTAAGCTTGTAAATGTGCAATGGGGAATGATGAATGGTCCTGCAATCTATTATTTAAACATTATTCAATTAATAGTTTCCGCAGATGTGAGTTAGAACCATGAGAACCATGTCCATGATTAGCCAATTCTGACCAATTTTCAGGTTTGAATCATAATGAAAGTATTTGTAGATGTGTATGATCTGTTAATTAAACCACTATTACTTTGTCTTCTGCTTTAAATGCTAACCTTGATTATTTCATTTTTATCTGAAGAATTTAAGGTTTATGCGTCTTATTACCAAAATTCAAACAGCTCAATTTAAGATGAGACGGAATTCCATTGTTATAGATGAAGACATGCACCAGTCACTGATGGAGCTCCCAGATCAGTACAACTATGGCCTTTACTCAAAGTTTATTCAAGACTACGGAACTCATTTCGTAACATCTGGAATCATGGGCGGCACTCTTGAAAATATTCTTGTGCTTGACCATGAAATCATGAAAAAGAAAGGTTAATATATTTTCCAACAATTTCACAAGTTTTCTGTCATTTACCTGGACAAACGTATTAACCTGAACACTATTAATATTATTATACCTAGACATACTTATACAATACTTATTAATCTGACAATACAGTATAATTCAATATAGACACACTTCCAAATTCTAGTTCTCATTTTCAAGTATTCATGAAATTGCAAGTTAAAGGAACGCTATAGGGTCAGGGAAACAAACATGTATTCCTGACCCTACAGTGTTAAAACCACCATTTAGGTGGCTTGCATTCCCAGCCCCTTTAAATAATAATAAAACATACTTTATTACTAGCGCCACGTGTGACTGCCAGTGCTGGTCCTGCCCCCGATCCACCTACTTGCTGACATAATCAGAATTTATGATTTTTAGCCCATGGGAAAGCATTAGATTGTCTGAAATTGGCAAGGTGGTGGGACAAGGGCGGGGCCAAACTTTGGCTTGGCCAATCAGCACCTCCTCATTGAGATGCATTGAATAAATGCATCTCTGTGAGGAAAATTCAGCTCCTCCACAGCCCGAGGAAGCCCCTCGAGTGGCTATCTGAGCAATGGCCAATGGAGGTGTCCATAGG
Organism: Pelobates fuscus; assembly: GCF_036172605.1. Classification (NCBI taxonomy): domain Eukaryota; kingdom Metazoa; phylum Chordata; class Amphibia; order Anura; family Pelobatidae; genus Pelobates; species Pelobates fuscus. The sequence continues at coordinate 43,513,790 of NC_086323.1, forward strand.
GGGCAATGTAAACACTGTATTTTCCCTGAAAAGACAGTGTTTACATGAAAGGTAATGATTATACTCCCCAGAACAACTACATTAAACTGTAGTCGTTCTGGTGACTATAGTGTCCCTTTAAAGTTTAGTTAATTCATCGCCTATTGTATTGCTATTTCCAGTTAGGGCATACAAAGGTCTGTGTGGTGTCATGGCAACCAGGGATCAGTTCAATAGATGTGCTCTGAAACTATGCTGGACTCCACTTTTTGACACTGTTCACCCAAGAATCCCTTACTTGTTAAACTTGTTGTTTATCATTTCAGTTTGTTGGGAATAACTTTCAGCTAACTTACCCTTTGGGTATGATTTTTTATTCAGTGCCTTTAATTCTGCATAAAAAGTTGTATATTTTAAAAATGGCACTTCTAACAGCGCTGTCCACGAGATGATAAAGCAAATTAGACAACATGCATTGTTATTTACAAGGTCAAATTGGCCAGATATCCTTTGACAAAAATCTTACAATCCCATACTCCGGGCACCATTACAACTGGACTGTTTAAAAATGACCCTAGCAAGATTCAGTGCAGAGATAAGAAAATAATTGATAAAGTGGAAACATGTTTATAATTTGATTAAAAAAACCGAAGCATGTTCACAATGGATAAAGAAGAAGCATGTTTATAAGTTCACGCTTCTAACTGGCCTCCTAGGACAGTGATGGCTAACCTTGACACCACAAATTATTTCTGGACGACATTTACCATGATGCTCAGCTAGCTTTTAGATTCTAAAAGCTAGCTGAGCATCATGGGAAATGTAGTCCAGAAACAATTTATGGTGTCAAGGTTAGCCATCACTGTCCTAGGAGGCCAGTTATAAGCGTGAACATTATAAACATGCTTCTTCTTCCTAGGACATCCCACAGCAAACGGTACTCTAAAGAAGCAGGAGACATCTGGACTATTTAATCAATGTGTCATTAATTAAGTTCCTTTTCTCTATTTTTTTTTCTTTTTTTACAGAAATTGAATATTCAACAATCACACGTTGTATTGGTGGTCATCTTGGCCTAACTCTACAATCAGAAGATAAACAATTGGAGGGTGCATTGAAAATAAAAGGAGAGCATTGTAAATTAGTGAATGAGTATAATGAAGGTAACATTTCTCCATGCTTTTGAAACTAAAAGATAAGAAAAACCACAACTCTAAATAAGCAACAAAAAAACAAGTTATATACTTCCCAGCCTATTCCATGGACATGGGCCTGGAGCTGCAGCTCTATCAGCCCCTATGTTAATCCAGTCCTGTCCTTTATAATGCTCGAGTTGAAAACTCCATAATATAAAATTAGGACTTAATGTTGCCTTAAATGAGTGAAATCTCTATTTTGGTTTGTCTGATACTCATATGAAACAGTAATTTTACTGAAACACCCAAATAAGCTTTTAGCTGTTGTCTTTATTTCAATGCAGTCCCCTTCCCAGAGTCTATACAGGAGTTAGTCAAAGATCAATTTAACCCCTTAAGGACACATGACGTGTGTGACACGTCATGATTCCCTTTTATTCCAGAAGTTTGGTCCTTAAGGGGTTAAATAGTTGTCAAACAAGATCTGAAGTAAGGGCTTTATAGGAAACATCTAGTTTTGCATTACCATGTTATACAAAACGAAATCTAGACTGTCAAGGTTTAGTCACTAAATTGAGAACTTAAATTTCAGGTGACAATAGCTAAGCTGGAAATATTCTCTAAGTCAGTTATACTTCCAATTCAGCTACGTTGGCTGTAAATGTATAAATTCTGTTCTCACTTTATTGAATAACTATGCTTGTAAACATATTGTTAGGAAGAAGGGATTGATGAAAAGTGAAAAAATGAGTATACTCTGATCAGCCACAATATGAAAGCCACCGACAGGTGAAGTGAATAACATTGATTATATTATTACAATGGCACCTGTCAAGAGTTGGGATATATTAGGCAGCAAGTAACCAGTCAGTTCTTGAATGTCATGTGTTGGAAGCAGAAAAATGGGCAAGCAAAAAGATCTGAGTGACTTGACAAGGGCCAAATAGTGATGGCTAAATGACTGGGTCAGAGCGTCTCCAAAACGGCAAGTCTTGTGGGTGTTCCCAATATGCAGAAGTTAGAACCAAAGCTGATGCAAAGAAGGACAATAGGTGAACTGGCGTCAGGGTCATGGGTGCCCAAGGTTTTATTGATGACCATTATGAAAAGCTGTCAGAACACACATTACATGACAGTTTACTGTGTAAGGGGCCGCAGACTGGTCAGAGTGCCCATGATGACCTTAGTCCACCACTGAAGGTCACTTCAATGGGGTTGTGAGCACCAGAACTCAACCATGGAAAAAGGTTGACTGGTCTGATGAATCACGTGTTCTTTTAGATCAGGTGGATGGCTGGGTGCTTGGTTTTACTTGGGGAAGAGATGGCAGTGTGTGAAAAAAGCAGGCCAGCGGAGGCAGTGTTATGCTCTGGGCAATGTTCTGCTGGGAAAGAGTCCTGGTATTCATGTGGATGTTACTTTGACATGTACTACCTGCCTAGATATTGTTAAAAATTAAAAAAAAAAATTGCCTGCACAGTATACCAAGTCCCTGTGCACATTTAAATAACTGTAGAGATTGTTGTAGACCACATACACCTGTTCATGGCTGTGGTGTTCCCTAATGACACTTTCAGCAGGATAATGCACCCTGCCACACTGCAAAAATTGTTAAAGTATGGTTTGAGGAACATGACAAATGGTTCAAGGGGTTGCCTTGGCCCCCAATTTCCCCTGATCTCAATCTGATTGATCCTCTGTGATATGCTGGAACAACAAATCCGATCCATGGGAGCCCCACATTGCAACTTGCAGAATCTACTGGTAATGTCTTGGTGCCAGATACCACAGGACACATTCCAAGGTCTTGTGTAGTCCATGCCTCGAAGCATCAGAGCTGTTTTGGCAGCACGAGGTGGACCTACATGCCATAAGGCAGGCAGTTTTAATGTTTTGGCTTATCAGTGTATACTTAGTGATCAGATTGTTCAAATATGGTGTTTTTTTAAATATACAATATCTAAAAATCAAGCTGCTTTTTTTCATGAGTTGCTCAATTTACATTACAGATTAAGTAAATTATATTATGCAGGTACTCCTCACTTACCGACCGGGGTTTCGTTCCTACGACCTGGACCTAGAACGAATTGGTCGGTAAGTGAGGAGTTAAGGATTTCCTTGCTCTGCTGCGCTTGTCTATGTCCGGGCAAATTTCACCGAACATAGATTAGAGGGATTACTTGCTCTAGTGCGCATGTCTGTGTTCAGGGACATTTTCCCGAACACAGATGAACGCAGCAGATCAGGGAATCCCTCTAAATCCCATGATGGTTTGCACTTACCACCCCGTGAGAGAGCTGGTCGTATTTGTGAGCCGACGTAAAACAGGTAGGTCATAAAACTAGGAGCACCTGTAGCCCACTTCAGTCCAGGCACAGTCGGAACGCATATTGTAAATGAGTAGGAGAAATAGAAACAGTGTTTAATTTCTCCTCTTCTCAGTATGCTTTCTCTTTGCAGATTGCCAGGTAAAAAGGTCAGAGTTTAATAACAATGATTATTAGGGAGCTTAGATGGAAACATCCAGCTACAGGATAAAGAGTCATGCAAAATCCCAAATCTGCCTTTACGCTGTTATAGTGAACCTGGTTCACCTAAATCCATGATATTGCATTAAGCAACAAATATAGTATTGGTCATAATGATTAGTGATATGTGTAGCTGATTAATGAGATATGAAATCTACAGACATGGGAGGGACTTTATGTTCATTTACATGAAGGCTTCAATGCCAAAATGCAAAAAGCATGCAATAAACCATGCAGGAACCAAGTTCTGTTGAAAATATGTGATGTGTCGATAATCAAGTCTTGTTGAACATCATTTTTTAGATGAAACCGGAAGTAACAGCTTTATAAAGGATGTTATCACCAATATAAAAGGTGGAGATACTGCATCAACGGGTGGATTAATGCATTTTTTTGATGTGAACACATATCGTTCCTGGGGAAGGTCTTTGAAGTATAATCCATCACTAATTGAATCCGAGGTATGATCAAATGTATATATATTTTTTAATTTTTTAATTTTTTGCTAAATATTATTATTACTGTTATTATTGATATAGTGCCAACAAATTCCACAGCGCTTTACAGTGGGTGGATGAACAGACATGTAGTTGTAACCAGACAAGTTGGACACACAGGAACAGATGGGTTGAGGGCCCTGCTCAATGAGCTTACATGCTAGAGGGAGTGGGGCAAATATCCTAATCCATTCATGAGGAAGGAGTTTGACTCAGTTCTACAGGTGAGAGGACAAGCCAAACATTATGTTAGTAAAGAGGATAGGCATCACTGAGGCATCCAGGCATAAGTCAGTTGCTCACATGTGATATACTTTAAATATATTGTGCACACTGGACACCACACATACACCATGCACATGCTCAGTACACAATACAGCTGTATTACTTATGAAAGGCCGTTTGTCTCAGCTTGAAAGTGCACTATAAGTAACATAACCTCTATAGCTGACTTAAAAAGTGTCTGGACATTGAAACATTGGTAATCAGAGATTACTGGTTTAGACTGGAGTGTTGTATACTGTATAATCAATGTGATTGAGGAGGGATCTTGTCCGATCACTGGAAAGAGACCCGGTTTATGTTATGCTATTTTTAAATGGTTTTACATTATATCAAAGAATGGTGCCTGGACACTACAGATATATTGATTCGACTGTCCATTAACTTGCAGAAACTGAGCTTAAATTAGTGATCTATTGGCTCAGTCTGGCTTGCCATTGAAATATACATACATGGTTGTAACTGATGATTCCTTAACATTTTCAACTTGAATATTATGTGCAGTGTGGCTCAATCTGAGTGGAGCATGACTACCAATAAGCCAAAAACAAAATGCAAATGGCTTTTATGGCTGATATATGTGAATTCCATTTCGACCAGCCGACCCGTTTATTGAGTTCAGCTGTTCAAAATATGAATGATAGTAAATCAAGTCAAAATTCAAAAACATTTGATGCAAAAGCTAGTTTTTTGGATTTTTTTGAAAAATATTTAAATTGACAGATATATTAACATAAAGAATATACTAAACTAAATAATTTTGTAATGCTAAGAAAACCCCACAAATAGCTGTTACCTTTATGTTGCAGATAAAATCAAATAATTGTTTTAAAAAATAGCTTTAGCAACTAATAGCTCAACTTTAGATGGGCCGAATGATTCTTATCTGCCATAACATTCTATGTTTCTATGTTTCCATATTGGAATATGCCATCAACACTAAACTCATTTCATATATCCATTTTCCTTCTCTCACATTTTTTTCTCACATAATGGATACATTTTTAAAATGTATCCATTTTCCATCTCTCACATATTTTTTGCTACTTTGACAGTTTCACGAATCAAGTTTTCAAAATTTACATGTGAGCATTTTTCTTAGTCTAGAAGACAAGTGTTGTAATGTGTCTGAAATGAATTCATAAACCATATAGATGTTTAATTTCTCCCGTTTTGTTATTGGCTTGAACAACAATGGTGAAATACGAATATTTTTTGCCCTTTTTGAAGAAGCTAATCTGTTATATACCTATATAAGAGGGTGACTGAGTAGGTAACTACCTAAACTTCAATTTAATTCTACTGTAAACTATGATGGGCAACTGTACAATGGCAATATATTTGATCCAATATACGAGATTTGAAAGAAATTTTTTCTTTTTTTACAATCTCTCAACTTTCTGTTCTTTGAAGTTAAATGCTTTTCTAGGAACCGATGATAATATGATCTCTGGAACCAAGCTGGTTTAGAAGTGGCAGAGACTCTTAAATATTGAAGTACCTCTGTTTATTATATACTGGGTTAGATATTTTCTAAAAAAATAAGTTTTCAACAATTTAGCTTTCATAGAATGAGGATAGCTTGAAAAGGAGTGAGAATGATAGGGAGTTTTGGGAAATTTTAAGCACCACTGCTGCTTATTGTAGTGATGATGGTGCATTGACTTTATAGCTATGGTCCTTCCTGGTTTTGGACACATATTTTTAAGTTTGTGTGGTCAAACCTGAAGGATGTTACCAGCTGCTAAAGTTCACCGCCATCGGTTAGGACCTGTAAAGTTGCCTATTTTCATATGAATCTGTAGTTTAAATCTATTTGCAGAGATTATAAATGTTTTAGTTGCTAGCAGACATGGAAGCATAACCTGTGTCCATGTCTCTATCACCTATACATCTATCAATTCTAAACTGCTTGTATACCTCCCTGTGTATAAGGGGAGAAAATGATAAGAATATATCAAAACGTTCTGTGCACAGCTTAAATTATGCTCAGAGCAGAATTTATGGGAATTGTACTTTGTCAACTTTCTACTCCTGAAATATATTAATTTAACTGCAGAAACCTTGCTCTGCTTCCTAATGACATGTACAAATGTGTTGAAGGATAAACATTGCAGGTTAAGAGCAATGGACTAAAAAAAAAAAAAAAGTTTTAAAGAAGGAGCTGCAACATCATGTACCCAATTATTGTAACCAGTAGTGATGTCCCGAACGGTTCGCTGGCGAATAGTTCCTGGCGAACATAGCTTGTTCGCGTTCGCCACGGATGGCAAACATATGCGATGTTCGGTCCGCCCCCTATTCGTCATCATTGAGTAAACTTTGACCCTGTACCTCACAGTCAGCAGACACATTCCAGCCATTCAGCAGCAGACCCTCCCTCCCAGACCCTCCCACCTCCTGGACAGCATCCATTTTAGATTCATTCTGAAGCTGCATTCTTTTTTTTGTATTATTATTTTTATTTTATTTTTTAGACAGAAGTGTGTTATATTTGAGCATGCTAGGCTGAACGTGCGTATATCATGGCTAGTTGCACTGAGGGTATGAGTATATAGCAGTACATTGTTGTGAAAGATGGCTGTCATGTTTAGGGTGTAGCTTGCACGTTATCAACTGTGTATTTATATCAGCAGCTCCACCACTAGTTATAAATCAAGTGTGAGTCGCCCCATGAGATGAGACTAGTGAATAACATAATACATGAACGGTTAAGGTAAAGGCATGTAAGGAACTACGACAATAAACTCTTTAGGAGGTGAAATAATGACATGTTTAAACGCTTGCTACTTTACAATTAGTTAATGTGCAGAGAGCAGTTCATGTGATCAAAGGCATGGTGTGGAGGATCGGCTATAGTGGGACATGCCTGGCAGGCTGCTGTTTACTGCTTGTGCTCATCCGATCCCTTCTGGGTGGCAGGTGCAGACCCTGGGAGTCCCTGATACCTGGAACAACAAAGGCAAGTCTCTGGCTGAGTGCCGGGTTCGCGGCTTGAGGTGGTGGAAGCTTGTTTTGTCGGGTGGTCGGATCTGTCCCGGTGGTGCTTCACGTCCGGTGCGGGATTGTGGTCGCTTAAGGTGGAGGCGAGTGCTTGACGTGGGGCAGGCTCTGCATTTCTATTTGTGCCTCCGGTCCCGTCTTCGACGCCTTTTGCTTTGGTGGATTTTAATGGGGACTGCTTCGCTTAGCTGTGGTGGAGCTTGTTGGGGCTGTGGTGGAGCTTGTTGGGGCTTCCTGCTTGTTATTTGCTTACAAAATTGATTAAAGAGTCTGTCCAGCTTAGACTCAATATCGTGCCATGCTTTGCTGGTACCAGGAGGACACGCAGCTGCCGCCATATTGGGAGAGTCGCAGATGAGTATGTCAGCCTGGGCGGCTGTGCTCTTTGCATCCATTAGCTCCAGACAGCCTCTCAGGGGTGGACCGGGATAACCCCCACCGGTCTGAGGGGGGGGTAACGGAGCTACTGCCGGGAAGTAGCTGCTCCTGGGCATCCCAGGATTGGGAGATCGGCCGCCTGTCCCGCCCGGTGAGCACCAGGCCACACTTGCCACGCGGAGGTAAGTAAGACTCTGTCGAGTTGCTGACCGCTATTAAGCATGCCGGGTCGGTCAGGTAGGAGCAACATTGCTGGGTCATCCCCTTCTGGGGTGAAATTTGCTTGTTGATAGCTGCCTAAAGTGAGATATTGAGGGAGCTCACACGAAGTGCGTCTTTCCTCCATGACAGCTAGCCCCCCCCCCCCCCCCCCCGGAAGCTGCATTCTTAGTGAGAGGAGGGACAGTGTAGCTGCTGCTGATTTTTAGGGCTAGAACATCAGTCTGCTTTTTTTTTTTTCTGTGTAATCTAATTGCAGTTGCCTGCCTGCCAGCGTGTGTGTCAGGCTCACAGCGTATACTGTGCCCACTTGCCCAGTGCCACCACTCATATCTGGTGTCACAATAGCTTGCATTTAAGAAAAACAAAACTTTTTTGACTGTAATATAATAGCAGTCAGTTTCCTTCACACGTGTGCGTTTCAGAGCCTGCCAGGGCACAGTGTCACACCAGTGCAACTCATATCTGGTGTAACAGTAGTGTACATTTAAAAAAAAAATACAGGGGGCTTGTTGTCACCTTTCGGGGACCCTTGGTGTTGTACGTGGCTTGGTGGAGGAAGAGACCTTCAATGACATCAGTGAGGACAAGGAACGGGACATGGCTAGCTTGGTATCCAACCTTGTGCAAATGGGGAGTTTGCGGTTGTGCAAATGGACTGTTTGCGGTTGTTTGCGGTGCGTAAAACGGGAAGTTTGGTCTGTCACTGTGAAGCGGGCGTAACCCTTACACTACCTGATCGATACAACATCATACCTGATGTTTTAAAGCACGTTATTCCAAACAATTTAGGAATGTTAGGTGATTTATGCCCTTTACGGATTAAAACCAGACTCTGCATCAACTATGTAATTTTCCATGGGAGTTTTGCCATGGATCCCCCTCCGGCATGCCACATTCCACGTGTTAGTCCCCTTAAACAACTTTTCCATCACTAGTGTGGCCAGAAAGAGTCCCTGTGGGTTTTAAAATTTGCCTGCCTATTGAAGTCTATGGCGGTTCGCCCGGTTCGCCCGTTCACGAACATTTGCGGAAGTTCGTGTTCGCTGTTCGCGAATGGAAGATTTTATGTTCGCGACATCACTAGTAACCAGAGAAAAGTCAGAACTTTATAAAATGTGGTGGAACATACAACAAGGTTAGGACGCAGAAATCTGTAACACATTTATTTATTTGCAAAAAATTATACCAAATGGATCATATAAAAAATACAGATAGCCAAATATTTAGGGCAAATGTCCTAAAATGCATCAAAGTTGTATTGGTACCTGGATTGTCTTTGCTGATGAATTATCACGTGTCTGTCCTTTACACACCATATTGCACAAGAGCAGCAGATAGCTAACAATCACTTCCATTGCTAACAATCACTTCTACATTGCATTAGACTGCCATGTAGATGATCCTGAACGCAATCAAATTGTTTTATTTTGTTTCATTATATTTTAGGTACAGCCTATATACGAAGGTCTACGCCTAACAGGTATCTCTGGAATTGAGACAAAGTTAAAAAACCTGAAGACAGCATATGATGTGTTTCTGAGTGAGTTTAATGCTTGTCGATGTGGCCCGTGTCAAAATAATGGTGAACCAGTGCTCGATAACAATGCGTGCACCTGCCTGTGTCCTGGAGGATATAGTGGTCCATCGTGTGAAGAGACATTACGCAGAGGTAAAACATTTCCTATGTAGTAAGATTTAATTTACTGTTGAAACAAGAATTCCCAGTTAGTTATTTGAAACCTGCAGTTATGCACATTGCTACAGGCTGTAGGATATATTATAGTAAAATCAATAATAGGATTCTTCCTGGGCTCTTTCAGTGTGATGTCCATGCAGCCTACTTAGGAATTAGTGTACACTAAAGAAAGAATGTTATGTTTGTAATTTTGTCATTTTTAATCCATCTGAAAATAAAATCAACAATAAAAGGAGACTCACCTTGTTCTTCAGGGATGTATAAGATAAGAATATTAGTATATTGATATATATATATATATATAAACGCTAATATTTAATCATCTTTTTCCAGGTACCAAAGTTGATGGCAGCTGGAGCTGCTGGTCTTCCTGGTCAAGTTGTCAGTATGGAAAACGCCAGAGGACAAGGGCATGTAACAACCCAGGTCCCCAAAATGATGGGATGCGGTGTATTGGGAAGGATGTTAACAAAGTATCCTGTTAGAGAGTTAGTTTAAACTAACATTACCCTGAAACCATACACTAGGGACAGGAGAATGTGACTCCACAAATCCTCAATAATCACCGAATATAGGAACTGTTATTTACAAAATGTTTTTAATAATAAGATTCACAATAATAACTCAAAAAAACGTGTTCTTGTGTCTTAATGTATCTAGTTGACAGTTCTGAGTAGCAAATTTAAAGCTGCTGTGATAGGAGTTCCACAGAGTTGTGTTATATGCATTACCATATTTGCAATAATACAAATTTCTGATGGTACTTTGTGTAACCCCATACCATATTTTTCACAAATGGCTAGTCTGTCCTCTTTTGCATATCTACGTTTACAATTCTGGGCCTTGTCTATAGAACCCTCAGATTCCTAATTATATTGAAAAGAAGTACAAGACAGCTTATAGGAGGCAATAACAGATCTCGAGTACACTGGCCCTCTAAAATTCCTAGACATGTTCGGATGGTTACTGACCAACAGATGGCAAGAATGCTATGTTGCTTAAAGGGTTAATTCAATCACTACAACCACTTCCATGTTTTGAAAAGGTGCTAATTATTGAGGTCTGTGTGTGCAAACAGATCAAAACAAGAAAGAAAACCACAGGTTGTGCCTATTAACAAACAATTAGTAAGTACAATAGAAAATTATGAAAAAAAAGTCCAACTGGATATAGTCCACAATTTTCTGTATCAAATAATCTTGCTCCAGATGGAGTTTGTAATTAAATTCACGGGTACATAAAAACGAACAGAAGTAGGAAACCAATTGTGCAGACTTATATATAGGGTGGAACACACACACACCACATACACTATGTGAATGTCCATTCACACTGTCCAGAGCTTCAAATAATCTCTAATTTGAATAACATGCGATGGTATGGTTCCACTTGTGGATCAGTGCTTCTAATGGATAAAAGCCAATGGTGACCAATACAAACAATGAAATGATTCTCAAAAAAAAGGGTAAAAAAAGTACCAATAGTGTGATATTGTAAACCTACGTGAGAAGTGTAGTAAATAAGAAACACTCACAAAGAAGAAAGTTGAATCATAAGTTCAATGTGTCAGGCAAATGGTAGTATAATCCCCAAGATATGGATATCTGTTGGTCACAGAACTCTCAGCACTTTCTTAACAGAAAGGAAACACAATATAGTGCTCTTTGTATTCATAAAAAATGTAATGGAATTGTACATAAAAAAAAAAAAAACAACACAGACTGCGCCAATTAAGAAATATTAGATAATCATATATAGATATATATGTACAATAGTATATATAAAAATATTGAGATATAACAATATTTTTTTAAACCATCTTTATTTGATTTTATACAAATTAAAACAATCATTACAAATCATATGTTTATAAGACTAGGGAACACATGTGGTCATCATTTAAAGTGTTTTATAAAAAGTGAACTAAGCAAGTTAGACATCATATAGGTATAAGTTTATGATATAATAATGGCTCATATATACCTTTGTGTTGATGTTTAACCCTCACAGGACAAACAAAACAAAAATAGGGAAGAAAAAAGAACAAGTAATAAATAATAAATAAAATAATAATAATTAATTAATTAATAAATGAGTAAATAACGGAGTGTGATATTGTAGATACTACAGGGAGGAAGAAGTATGAGAGAAGGTTCCATTTTTTGAACGTGAAGGGCGGTCCCCACTTTTGAATCAAATTCAATTAAAGAAGTTCCAATTTTTCTATCCATTTTTCCCATAAACCATTTAACCCCTTAAGGACGGAGCCAAATGTACACGTTGTGAACGAAACAAAATGTAAACAAAACCTGGCATTTGCGCTATATGTCTGTCCAACCGTAATTCACCTCTTTCATATTAAATGCAACCCCCTTATTATATATCATTTTATTCTGGGGAAACGGGGCTTTCATTTAATATCAAATATTTAGCTATGAAACATAATTTAATATGAAAAAAAATAAAAAAAATGGGAGAAAATAAGATTTTGTTTTATTTTTTTAGTTCTACATGACATTTTAACTGTCAATGTCATAATACTGTTTGCTTTTACTGCAATAAAATACACATATTTGTATTCAGCAAGGTCTCACGTGTAAAACAGTACCCCCTATGTACAGGTTTTATGGTGTTTTGGGAAGTTACAGGGTCAAATATAGCGTGTTACATTTGAAATTGAAATTCGCCAGATTGGTTACGTTGCCTTTGAGACTGTATAGTAGCCCAGGAAATAAATTTACACCCATAATGGCATACCATTTGCAATAGTAGACAAAACAAGGTATTGCAAATGGGGTATGTCCAGTCTTTTTTAGTAGCCATTTGGTCACAAACACTGGCCAAAGTTAGCGTTAGTATTTGTTTGTGTGTGAAAAATGCCAAAAACGCCAATTTTGGCCAGTGTTTGTGACTAGGTGGCTACTAAAAAAGACTGGACATACCCCATTTGCAATACCTTGGGTTGTCTACTATTGCAAATAGTGTGCCATAATAGGGGTAATTTTCATTCTTGGGCTACCATAGGGTCATAAAGGCAACGTAAGCAATCTGGCGAATTTTAATTTGAAAAAAATGAAGCCTTATATTTGACGCTGTAATTTTTAAAACACCATAAAACCTGTACATGAGGGGTACTGTTGTACTCGGGAGACTTCGCTGAACACAAATATTTGGGTTTCAAAACAGTAAAAAGTATTGCAGCAATAATATCGTCCGTGTAAGTGCTGTTTGTGCGTGAAAAATGCAAAAAACGTCACTTTTACTGGCGATATCATCGTTGTAATACATTTTACTGTTTTGAAACACTAATATTTGTGTTCAGCGAAGTCTCCTGAGTAAAACAGTACCCCCCATGTACAGGTTTTATGGTGTCTTGGAAAGTTATAGGGTTAAATATAGTGCTAGCAAATTAAATTCCCTATACTTTCGGCATGGGTTGTCAGGCAGGTCCTGCTAATTGTAATTAATTAGGATACCTAATTATGTAAAAATATTACATAAATATATGTGTAGAATTAATATATGTATATATATATATATATACATATGTGTATATATACATATATATGTATATATATATATATATATATCATTTTTTTAAAATATTTTTATTTATATATAGGTATATATATAGTGATATATACGTATATATTTATGTATATAGATATATATATTATTTCGTTCTACGTGTATTTTGATATAAATATATATATATCAATATCACAATACAGTTAGAACGAAATAAAACACATCTATATATTTTTTAATATTTTATTTTTAATTATTTTTGTATTTTATTTTTTTACGTATTTACATTTTTTTTATATTATATATAAATATATATATAACAATAATTATATATATATATATTTAATCAGTATCAGTCTACGTGTAATTTGATATTAATATATATATATATATATATATATAATTATATATATATTAATAGTAAAATACACCTAGACAGTGTATGTGTGTGTATGTATATGTGTATATATATATATATATATATATATATACTTAGATCATATATAATATATATATATATTATTTTTACACTTATTTAACTTATTTTAATTTTATTTCCAGCCAGCAGGGGGACTAACTGTCATTACAGTTAGTCCCCCTGCTGGCATTGCTGCAGCCAGCTACCCCGGCCATGTGATTGTGAGGTCCTCGCAAGGACCTTACTCTCACATGGCCCGGGGGGGCTGAAGAGGACGGAGGTGCCGCGGGGGGCTCCCTGGGAGGGCGTACCGGGTAAGTAACAAAAAAACGTAGGGCGTACAATTACGCCCTGCGACGTTTAGAGCCGCTTTTAAAAGGACGTAATTGTACGCCCTCCTGTCTTAAGGGGTTAAATTAGCTTTTACGTTTATTGAAGTTTTAATATCTTTTTCCATATTCAATTGGTATTTGAGTTGGGCTTTAATTGTGGGCCAGTCTGGTTTATTTTGGCTTTTCCAATTCCTTGCTATTACTATTTTCACTGCTGTGGAAACATGAAGCAATAATTTTAAGGAACTGTTTGTTGTTTTTAAGAAGATTTAAATGTAGAATCGCCATTTCTGGTGTAAAAGTTATGTTATAATCCAATATTTTATCCAACTAAATTTGGACCTCTCTCTAGAGTTCCCTGATAACAGGGCATTTCCACCACAAATGCATAAAGTCTGCTTCCTGTTTTCCACATTTCCAACAAGCAGATGTTATTTGGATATTTCTTTTTCATTTTCTGAGGAGTTAGATACCATCTATTAAGTAACTTAAATTGGAGTTCAATTAGATTTAAACAATGAATATTCTTCTTTGTAACAATCATTGAATCATACCAATCTTTTGTAGGAATGAAAATGTTCATATCTTGGGCCCATTTTTGTAAAGCTATCAAAATTAAGTTTTTCTCTTGTTTTAGTAGTAAGGTCAGTGGTGTATTTAGGATTTGTGCTGCCCTAGGCAGGACGGTGCTCTGGCACCCCCTCCCCACCCCTAATTAAAAATTTTCCCACCCCTTCCTGTCAAGGCCACACTCACTCACTGACAGACGTATACACTCATTGACAGACACACACTCTCATATACACTGACAAACAATGACATACACACACACTATTACTTGGACACACACTGACAGATGTATACACTCACTGACAGACACACACTCTCATATACACAGACAAACAATAACATACACACTCACTATTACTTGGACACACACTGACAAACGCACGCACTCACTGACAAACGCACGCACTCACTGACCGATAGACACACACACATTCACTCACATAGACACACACACTTACAGACACACATTCACTTACAGACACACACACATGCACACTTACAGACACATACACACTTACAGACACATTTACCCCAACACAGGGCTGCTGGGCAGGCAAGCAGGGGGCAGACAGGCTGGGTAGGCGGTGAGGGAGCTCTAATCTTCCTGCTCAGCTCCCTCGCGCTCCGCTTAGTGATGCCGGGAGCCGGTCTGACGTCATATTCCGGCTCCCGGCTTCATTAAGCGGCGCGGTGGGAGCTGAGCAGGAAGAGCTCAGGCGAGTATGCTCCCTCGCTGCCCGCTGCCTACCGCCCGCCTCGGGGGGCTCAAAAGTGGCCAACTGTCTCAATAGTTCGTCAATGGAGTGGGGCATATTTTCCTGGCACACATCGATACCAGATTATTGTTGCTCAAACGACCACAGTCTACCCATCTTCTAATGACTACTTCCAAACAAGTCTTTTCAATCTGCTTCCATGTAAATTACATTGTGTTCTGCACATTCCAATGACCCTTACAGACACCAGATCGTAGCACTGATACCGGAGAAACTGACGGAAGCGAAGCACAGAGAGATGGACACAGGTTTCTTCAGGAAGGAAGAGATTCTTTATTGGATCACCGATCGGGACTCAGAGGGACTAGCGTCACCAAAATACAGCAAGTTCTGAGCCCCGGACAATAGTGCAGGCTCCTTATATAGGCACATAACTCCTCCCATATTAAGCTCCACCCGCACATTCTCTTGACCAATCAATACAAAATAAGAATTAACTTCCTGCTTGACCGCATGGCTTGTCCAGCACAATGGAGGAGGGGGAATACTACATCCTGTATTCTTGCACATGCTCCGTACACTACTGATCGTATCTTGCCTCGTGCAACCAACTGATCGATACGTCAGCATATGCACGTACACATGCCACGTGGTAATCTCGGCCTACTAAATTTATTTTTACCGAGATTCCACCACATTCCCCCCTTTGATGCCTCTTGATATTTCACAATTACTTGAGGCATCACTTAACCTTGGTTTGCATACACCGCAAGTTACCTTGAACCAGACCAGACTTATCTTATGATGTGAATCTTTTAACACTCATCTTCCTGCATTGGTTCTCCCTGATCTAGAGCCTTATACTTATAAATCGCCATTATCTGTGCAGCAGCCTTCCTCTCTGCTATATTTTCTATCAGGCTTTGCACAGACCTAACTACTAAGGGTATAAGACACGGCAGGAGTAGACACAACATTAAAATCAGTAGGACTCCACCTACCACTGCCTTAAGCCCTCCAAACCACTCATACCAGCTACCAAACCAACTACTTGGATTATACCCTTTCCATACCTGAGTAGGCACATGCGCTAGTTTAACCATATGGCTAGTAAGCTCAGCTATTGCTTGCCCTTCGTCATCTATTTGAAGACAGCAATTGCTCAGGTTAAACTTCCCACATACACCTCCCTCTACTGCCAAAAGATAATCCAAGGCTAATCTATTTTGATAGACTGCTGTCCTCATCCTGGTGTTATGCTTCGCTAGAAGATTGAGCGCTTGTGATGTCTCGTTGGTGATAATCTCAACCACCGCCTGTAATCTTATAATTCGGTTGAGCATATAAATAGGGGTTCTATAACCAAAGGTACCATCTTCTGCCCACGTGGCTGGCCCATAATAATCTATAATACGCTGGGGAGGCCATTCATCATCTTCCCAGGCGCCTATCTCTATGGGCCCCCTTTTCTTCCTATGATTCACATCATACACTTTAACACCTAAAGTCTCACCTGTTTCAATCGGTAACAAGAAGAAGGATGGTTTGAGCATACCCAACACACATTCCCCTTCCCAGTCCTGTGGCAACTCCGAATAGGCTTTCTTACCACAGATCCAGTACAAATTTGCTGGGGCTCTCCAGGTAGATGTGATGGATAGGTCAAACCACACATCCTTTAAATTGGCGTATCTAGCGAACGGGTTAGATGGTTCTGAGACATTTGAAGCCGACCACCAAGTTGTATTCTTTGTATCATCATCATAAGCTTTTTGCCCTAGACAAGTTAATTCTCCTACAGAAGTATTATACATTATTCCTCTAACACTCATATGATAATCGGCTTGTGTAGATATTAGTTGGTCAACTGCCTCAGAACCGGACATTACCTCCTTTGCTTCCCAAGGCCATTGGTCTCCCATGTTAGTACCTCCACACACATAGCAGTTGGTAACATTAAGACTACTGGCAATACTTTCGGCTAAATCAATAAACAGGTTTTTAGCATTATGGGGGATCTTATTATCTATACTCATCTCTTCATAAAAGGAATGGTATACTTGATGAGTTTGGGAGGATACCGTATCAGTCTCTATCCCTATAAACAATACTGTCCCAGGATCTAAACCCGTCCCGTATATTTGAAACCCAAATAAATTGCCATATTTGTCTAAGAACTTATCGGGGTTATTTATAAGTATATGGATGGGATTACATTCCATAGACCTACAATATGGGCTAGTCGGTAACTTAGTCATTATCATGTCTTTGTCTACTGTCTGTCCCCAAGTCGCCCACCCCACACAAGACCAATATGGGCAAAAGTTATAGTCTTTATTTGGGCATCTAGGACTCACATATTTATTTTTACTACTGGGACAAATATATTTATCATACCTCTCCCATCTAAGATCCCCACATACATTCCACGGCTTTCTACCACTCGATATCGCTTTACACGCATCAAATAGCAGAACACCCGAAGAATGTACGGATTCTAACACCGTCTTATCAATTAGGGTCCCCTGAGGATCTCCATTCCTGAGAGTCAACCAAATTGTACGAGGTTGATACTCCGGACTGAAGCACTTAGGTTCTCCTACTCCTAAATGGCACACACTATAGTCTATATTTAGGTATCTACATCTCGATACATCTCCTTTACACTCGTATTGTGAGTGCCAAATTAGGGTTTGGGAAATATGGTTACCTGTTCTCGTAGTCTTAATGCATACCTCACAGCTAGGAGTGTCGGTACCTCTACCTTCCTGAATATAAAAACACACATAAATAAACACTATCAAAAACACATCTTTCGCCGTCATCCTCAGTCTTCGTCCGTGCGAAGGCACCTCAGCTTCCAGGTTGTAAGGGCTGCAGGGAATGGAGTTCTGCTCGTCTTCACAGGAGTCCCTTCGAGACTTTCCCTGGCTTATATACTATGTGCTGGTGAGCGGACAGGCTTTATTATGGCCGTCTAAAAACACTTCACCAAATCCCTGTAACAATAAAATTTGTAATCCACAATAGTTCCTCGTTACTCCGACTGAGTAGTGCGTTTTAACCGGATCTTGCAGGGATTCTCTGGATCTGCTGTAACTTGCCAAGAATCGACTGCTGCTGGTTTAACCCTGGAGTGATGTATCCACGGAGTCACTTCGGCTACTTTTATCGCTGTAGGGGTAGACAAAAGAACAACATAAGGACCTCTCCACTTGGGCCCTAACGGTACATTATTCCACTCTTTAATCCACACTTGATCTCCTGGATGATAACTATGAACAGGGGGATAAATATTCACAGGTAATCTATCTTGTACCCATTTCTGTACCTCCTCCATAGTCTTACCCAACTCTACAACCTGCTGCCGGGTAATTCCTTCTCCCAACTGACTCAAATCCCCCCTTAAGTTACCAAGTACGGGAGGTGGTCGCCCATACATGATTTCAAAAGGAGAGAGGCCCATCCTTCTGGTAGGGGTACTGCGGATTCGCAATAGAGCTATGGGTAAGAGAACGTTCCACTTAAGTTGGGTTTCCTGACACATTTTAGCCAACTGGTTCTTAATAGTTCTATTCATTCTCTCTACCTTACCAGAACTCTGGGGTCTATATGCAGTATGAAGCCTCCACTTTATACCAAGCATATGAGTCAGTTGTTGTAGGCACTGATGAACAAAAGCTGGACCATTGTCCGATCCTATAGAACAGGGTAGTCCATATCGGGGTATTATTTCTCGTAGCAGGAATCTCACAACTTCTCCTGCTTTCTCTGTACGAGTAGGACATGCTTCTACCCAGCCTGAATAGGTGCACACAATTACCAGTAGGTAACGATGTCCACCCGATTTAGGCATCACTGTAAAGTCAATTTGTAAATCGGACATGGGGAGTCCCCCCATAAACTGGACTCCTGGTGGCTTTACTGGTCCT
Source organism: Pelobates fuscus (assembly GCF_036172605.1). Taxonomy (NCBI): domain Eukaryota; kingdom Metazoa; phylum Chordata; class Amphibia; order Anura; family Pelobatidae; genus Pelobates; species Pelobates fuscus. The sequence continues at coordinate 43,533,007 of NC_086323.1, forward strand.
GGTCTTGCATTATTTTTAGCACACGTTACACATCTGCGTACAATGGCCTGAGTCAAGTTGGACAATCTTGGTATGTAGAAATGTTTTCTGAGAGATTCTTCAGTACTGTCTCTCCCAGAATGTGTCCCGTTGTGATAATTTTGGACAATTTCTACCGCTAGTGATGCTGGTGTGACTATTCTTCCATCTTCTAGCTGATACCACTTGTTCTCCAAATACTTTCCCGGTTCAGTCTTTAACCACTCCTCTTCTTGAGCTGTATAAACTGGAGTCCATTGGGACAGTGGAGTTGGTATAAGAGCAGCTATATGCCCCACATACTCCTGTCTTCCTGATTCAGCAGCACGCTTAGCTGCACTATCTGCCATCCGATTTCCCTTAGTTACATCACCATCTCCTCTCAGATGCGCTCGACAATGTATGATACCGACTTCTTTCGGCTCCCACACTGCTTCCAATAGTTGTAGGATTTCAGCTGCGTATTTGATTTCTTTTCCTTCTGAATTCAGTAGTCCTCTTTCTTTATACAAAGCTCCGTGGGCATGAGTGGTTAAAAACGCATATTTGGAGTCCGTGTAGATGTTCACTCTTAAACCTTCAGCCAATTGTAACGCTCGTGTCAGTGCTATCAATTCTGCCTTTTGTGCTGATGTTCCTTTCGCCAGTGGCCGAGCTTCTATCACCTTGTCTATTGTTGTTACTGCATATCCTGCATAGCGGATCCCTTCTTTCACATAACTACTGCCGTCGGTATAATATTGAACATCGGGGTTCTGGATGGGAAAATCACGAAGATCTGGTCTACTTGAGAATACTTCATCCATTACTTCCAAACAATCATGTTGACTTTCAGTAGGTTGTGGCAAAAGGGTAGCTGGATTTAAGGTGTTTACAGTCTCTAAATGCACTCTGGGGTTTTCACACAACATTGCTTGATACTTGGTCATACGGCTGTTACTAAACCAATGATTTCCTTTGTAATCCAACAATGTCTGTACTGCATGTGGGACTCGTACATAAAGTTCTTGACCCAGAGTGAGTTTATCGGCTTCAGCTACTAGCAGGGCGGCTGCAGCTACGGCTCTTAGACAAGGTGGAAGTCCGCTGGCCACTGCATCCAATTGCTTAGACATGTAGGCAACAGGTCTTTGCCATGATCCCAAGTACTGTGTCAATACTCCCACAGCCATTCTTCTTTGCTCGTGTACATATAAGTAGAATGGTCGTGTGTGATCAGGTAGACCTAATGCTGGGGCACTCATCAAAGCCTTCTTCACATCTTCAAATGCCGTTTGCTGTTCTTGGGTCCATAAGAAGGGGTCGTGCTCTGTACCTTTGATAGCTGCATACAGAGGTTTTGCCAGTATCGCGTAGCTGGGAATCCATATCCTACAGAAGCCTGCTGCCCCCAAGAATTCTCGCACTTGTCTTCTATTCTTGGGTATTGGTATTTGGCAGACAGCTTCTTTTCTCTCTGGCCCCATAATTCTTTGACCTTCAGAGATATGGAATCCCAGATATTTGACAGTTGGCAAACACAACTGAGCCTTCTTTCTAGACACCTTGTATCCTGCCTTCCATAGAATGTGTAGTAGATCGTGCGTTGCTTGCTGACAGATTTCTTTTGTAACTGCTGCTATCAACAAGTCATCTACATATTGTAACAATACACACTCTCCTGGGATGGACTCAAAATCCAGTAGATCTTGACTTAGGGCTGAACCAAATAGGGTAGGTGAATTTTTAAACCCTTGGGGCAGTCTTGTCCAAGTCATTTGGCGTTTTGAGCCCGTTACAGCGTTCTCCCATTGGAAAGCGAAAATACATTGACTTTCTGCGGCAATTCGGAGGCAAAAGAAGGCATCTTTGAGGTCTAAGACTGTAAAGTAAGTAGCCCCGCCCGGAATTAAAGCAAGCAGGTTATATGGATTGGGTACAACTGGATGTATACTAACAACCGCATCATTGACTGCTCTCAAGTCCTGCACAGGTCGATACTCATCTGTACCGGGCTTTTGAACAGGCAGCAATGGGGTGTTCCAGGGGGAAGTACAGAATTTTAGGATACCATACCGTATGAACTTATCCAGATAGGATTGGATGTTCTTCTTGGCCTTCTGCGGGATGTGGTATTGTCTTAGGCTCACTGGATAAACCCCAAGTTTTAGTTCGATTTTTATAGGTGGAATATTGCGGGCCAGTCCTGGTGGGTTGTTCTCTGCCCAAACTCCTGGTATGTTAAATAATGTCTCATCACTCCTAGGGTTTTGGCTAGTCAACGCTGTATAAAGTCGCCACTCTTCTTCCTTTGGTACGGATAATGTCATGATACCTGAAGGTCCATTAAACTTTAAAGATGTTGTTCCATTTGGTAGGAACGTAATCTGCGCTTGTAACTTAGATAGCATATCACGTCCCAGCAATTGGACTGGACATTCAGGCATATAAAGGAATTGATGTTTTACTACGTGGCCTCCCAATGTACAGAGTCGACTTTTAAGAACCGTTTTTTCAGCACTTCTTCCAGTTGCTCCTATCACAGTAATAGTCCTTCCAGATGGAGGAGCAACTAGATTAGTCACCACTGAATGTTCAGCACCAGTGTCGATCATGAACGCACTCCTTTTTCCCCCTATTGATACATCGACCATAGGCTCCGCTCGACCAAGGGGGATGGAGCCCGGTCGGTATCAATAGTCCTCCATGACCGTGTCAGCCAATCCTACAAAGTCCCTACCTTCTCTATCGCGGGACCTTTGCGCTGCTGGAATATATCTATCTTCCCTAACACTTCCTCTGTTCCCATTACTCCCTCTATTACCATTACTCCCTCCGTGGCCTCCTCTACCTCTCGCTCTGCCTCTAAAGTTTCCGTAACCTGCCCTGGGTTGGTCTCTCTCGTACTGCTCTCTTTGTGGACATTCGTTCCTCCAATGCCCTTCTTCCTTGCAATACGCGCATTGATTCCTACTCAAAGGCTCCCTATTCCATCTACTATCGCCTCTATCTGGGCCCCGTCTATCTACGCCTGCGATCGCTACCGCTAGCATATCAGCCTTTTTACGCATCTTGCGCTCTTCCTCTTTCTTACTTTCTGTTTCCCTATTCATATAAACCTTATTTGCTACCTCCATTAGTTGGGTGATTGACATACCTGCAAACCCTTCTAACTTTTGTAGCTTGCGCTTAATATCTCCGTAAGCTTGGCTGACAAAGGCGGAGTTCACCATTCGGGAATTATCTGCGTCTTCCGGATTAAAGGGGGTATACAAGCGGTATGCCTCCAATAATCGGTCATAAAAGACACTGGGCGCTTCATCACTTTTCTGAATCACCTCAACTGTCTTCGACATGTTAATGGCTTTCTTTCCTCCGGCTTTCATGCCAGCAATTATAGCGTCTCTATAGGCTCTGAGTTGAACCATATCAGCACCGTTTACATTCCAGTCGGGATCGGTATTGGGATAATGTGTTGCGGCCCATGCTGATGGATTGGCTTGGTTTAAAGTACGGGCTTTATCCTCTAGCGCTTTAATAGCCGCTTGATTAATTCTTGTCCTTTCCTCATTGTTGAATAAAGTCATTAATAACTGCTGGCAATCAGCCCATGTCGGGTTATGTGTCTGTACTATTGAGGTGAACAGATCAGTCATAGCTTGTGGTTTCTCAGTATACGAGGAATTGTGGGTCTTCCAATTTAAGAGATCGGTTGTCGTGAATGGGACATATACAAAGACTGGGTCAGCATGTGCCATTTGGCCTGCGGCATCGATATAGGCTGACCCAGGATTCAGACGAAGAGGCATCTGATAGTGTTTTAATTGTTGGGCACCGGTCAACTGTCGGGTCTGTATGGGGCTACGTGGAGGGGCGTCAGTCATAGGTTCCAGTCGGGGAGAAATAGGGTATGGGGATATGGGAGCTTGGTTTTGGGAAAAGGTTGTAAATAAAACACTTCGAGCCGAGCTAGATGAAGCTTGACCGGAAGTCTGAAGTGGCGCCAAATCAGGATATTCGTTTTTAATGGGGGTTGGTTCTGATTCCGGAAGGGGAGATTTAGTACGAGGGGGGGTGGATCCTGTACTGGAGGAGGAAGCGGAAGTGGATGAGGGTAATGAGGGGAGGGTTGCAGGACTTCCTGCATTTGCGTCACTTCCTCTTAACGGAAAGTAAGGGGGCGGCAAAGGGATCTCGGACTCAGGGGGCGTGTCCAAAATGGGCCTAACACCAGTCCTAGTGGACAAACAAGTCCTAGCTACCATGAGGCGACATTGCTCCTCGTGGCATGTCTGGAGCCATTTTGGCGAGTCATTTACGGCCTGTCTCCAACAGTCGATATAAGGAAACTGGCCGTAAAGTTCAGGCCTACCCGATACAGCCACGTGTAAGCGCTGTACCAGAGTTGGATCCAAACTGCCACGTGGCGGCCATGCCGCAACCAAAGTAGGCCACTCCCTAGTACACAAAGTGACCAAACGTACAGGAGACATCTTAACCCCAAAATCACAAGTTTTGAATCCCTTTTTAAAATTCTTCACCATACAACCTAAGGGATCCGGAATCGTTGACTGCGACGCACCCATACTTAACAATGGAACGTCGTCGACAACGAATACTATACACGCGTACTATTCAACAGTCACACCCGTTTCCTCTGGCAACAGCACCACGTGGTACAGTTACCAAGTGAAACGTACACAATAACACAATAAACACTCAGGGAATTCCCGTACACACACAGCTGTTACACCAGTCACTATATAATCAATATTATGCCCTTTGGCGAAACTATACAGTCACCCACGCTATAATTCTCTATATACGAATTACCCGTCTATAACACACCCCAGTAACATCGTCTTTTACAAATAGCGGTTACAGTACGGTTAGCATAGGTCAAAGCACAAGTTAAGGTCACAATACAATTATTAGTGGTTATGGTGTTAAACATGCAATGGACGACAATGATTAGTACTTATATACAGTGTCAGTAAATATACAGGGTTATGGTACCGTGCACTATAATACAGCAACACACTATTAACACTCTCGCTAGACGGCTGAGCTCGCGCTATCTAACAAGATATACACTTTACTAAACAATCTTTATCACATTTACAATTCCCAACTAAACTATTGGCCAGTACCTTGAATGGACTACCTAAAACTATATACACCCGTTTTGGTTAGCCACACTGCCCAATCACCACATATAGCGAGCTAGAGAACCGAATTTACACAGGCGCCTCTTAGTCGCACTATCAAAAGTCTAGTGGGTTCCAAATTTACACGCCTTCCCACTTAGCCCAGATAGGTTGAGAGCTAGCGAACCGAATTTACACAGGCGCCGCTTAGTCTCCCGGTCCCTCCGACCTAGCGAACGTAATATACACCCTAGAACGCTAGTCTAGACAAGACACCGGTGTCCGGCTAGGGCTATTTACACCAGGACCCCGCCTGACTAACAAAATCAAACGGTCTGACTAAAGAGCGTTCGATCGAGCGGTGCGTCTTCGCTCCTTCCCTCCGACAGAGGGGGCAGATACACAGATTCAAACCCCTTTGGGCCTACTGCACAATCGGTATACCCCTAGTGGGTTCTGCCGTCTAAAACAGCAGTTGTCTTACCTCCTCGTTCCTGAACCTGAGTTCACACTCATCGACGGGGACACCCCAGCACTTCTCACGTAGAGGCCGATGATCTCCTGGACAACAGACCAGTGGCGCCGAGACGAAGGGAGGTCCACGCAGAAGTTCAGGGGTGCAGCCGTAGAGAACGTGGGCAAAGATAGACCGTCTCACGCCTCTGCCTCTCAGCTACCGTTGAACGATGAGCTTCCCGGCCAATGCACCAAATGATACCGGAGAAACTGACGGAAGCGAAGCACAGAGAGATGGACACAGGTTTCTTCAGGAAGGAAGAGATTCTTTATTGGATCACCGATCGGGACTCAGAGGGACTAGCGTCACCAAAATACAGCAAGTTCTGAGCCCCGGACAATAGTGCAGGCTCCTTATATAGGCACATAACTCCTCCCATATTAAGCTCCACCCGCACATTCTCTTGACCAATCAATACAAAATAAGAATTAACTTCCTGCTTGACCGCATGGCTTGTCCAGCACAATGGAGGAGGGGGAATACTGCATCCTGTATTCTTGCACATGCTCCGTACACTACTGATCGTATCTTGCCTCGTGCAACCAACTGATCGATACGTCAGCATATGCACGTACACATGCCACGTGGTAATCTCGGCCTACTAAATTTATTTTTACCGAGATTCCACCACAGCACCATACAGCATAAATGTGCAGCTGAGAAATCTACAGTAACAACTTCATGCTATAATGCCAACATAGAACCCTCCAAGAAATGTTTTCAGCAGTTGTCAGTTCAGCAGTGTTAATGTTGGATTCATGCCACAAATTATTCCTGCTGTTCTGAGGCAAAGGGGCCCTACAAAGTATTAAAAATGTGTACTTACTACTAAACCATTCAGTGTTTATTATGATTATGTAAGTATGCGGACAGTTCTATTTCTGGAGTTTAGGTGTGTGTTTTTAATTTTTATAATTTGGCCAAGGTCCTGCACATTAAAGTGGCATCATTTCATTACATTCTTGGAGGCAAAAGTCGTGGTACATCTGTCTACAAGGGATCGTGATGAATGGATTTTTTAATGCAGTAAAGGGTGTTGTATTTTTAAGATTAGTTGTGTATGCCCTGTTCATTGGAGTGTGCCTGAAGGTATAGCTTTGTGCATATATTCTTGTAGGCAAAATACCTCAATGTCACATGCTAACCATCCAGTGGATAAATCGTGTGACTGATTAAATGAGTCACTGTAGAACAATAAGAACAATATGCATACTTAAATAAAAATATACAAAACACAAAAATATAACAAGAATGCACTATATTTATTATGCAGAAAAAAACAGTGACCTCACTTTACAAATGTGATAAATGTTCGTTATTTTTCAAAATGATTTCCAGATTTTGTACTGCTGAACACAGATTTTCAAACATCTTAATTGCTAAATTCCACCCAGTACAACATGTATATGATGATGAAACAACTAAAAAATATGCTTCGTAGTTTATATATATATATATATATATATATATATATATATATATATATATGTAAAGTATGAAAAGAAGAGAGCTCTCATCGGACTTAAAGGGACACTATAGTCACCTGAACAACTTTAGCTTAATGAATCAGTTTTGGTGTATAGAACATGTCCCTGCAGCCTCACTGCTCAATCCTCTGCCATTTAGGAGTTAAATCCCTTTGTTTATGAACCCTAGTCACACCTCCCTGCGTGTGACTTGCACAGCCTTCCATAAACACTTCCTGTAAAGAGAGCCCTATTTAGGCTTTCTTTATTGCAAGTTCTGTTTAATTAAGATTTTCTTATCCCCTGCTATGTTAATAGCTTGCTAGACCCTGTATGTAATTAAAGTTCAATTTAGAGCTTGAGATACAATTATTTAAGGTAAATTACATCTGTTTGAAAGTGAAACCGTTTTTTTTTTTCATGCAGGCTCTGTCAATCATAGCCAGGGGAGGTGTGGCTAGGGCTGCATAAACAGAAACAAAGTGATTTAACTCCTAAATGACAGTGAATTGAGCAGTGAAATTGCAGGGGAATGATCTATACACTAAACCTGCTTTATTTAGCTAAAGTAATTTAGGTGACTATAGTGTTCCTTTAATCTTTGGAATTTATGAATTTATTACAACATATGGACAGACCAGTTTCAGTCCTATTTCTCGATAATTCCAATAGTTAAGCCCGATGAATGTTCACTTCTTTTCATTTGTTTGACTCGATTCATTAAGCTTTTCAATTGATTCATTACTTTTAAAACAAAAATTATTCCAAATGATTTTTCTACAGAACTCACCCTTAATTTATATGGTAACTTTTGTAGATAAATGATTGAGGAACCTTTTCTGACAGTACTAAATGATTGGGAAAGCTTATTAAAGGGAAACTCCAGTGCCAGAAAAACGATCCGTTTTTCTGGCACTGGAGGGTCCCTCTCCCTCCCACCCACCAATCCCCGGTTACTGAAGGGGTGAAAACCCCTTCAGTCACTTACCTGGGACAGCGGCGATGTCCCTCGCCGCTGTCTCCGCCTCCACGACGCTCCTCCTTGTGATTGCGTCGGCCGGTGGGCGAGACTGATCTCGCCCATCGGCCGAGGAGACCTAATGCGCATGCGCGGAAATGCCGCTCATGCGCATTGCGTCTCCCCATAGGAAAGCATTGAAAAATCATTTCAATGCTTTCCTATGGGGTTTTGAGCGACGCTGGAGGTCCTCACACAGCGTGAGGATGTCCAGCGACGCTCTAGCACAGGTTTCCTGTGCTAGAAACCAGGAAGTGACCTCTAGTGGCTGTCTAATAGACAGCCACTAGAGGTGGAGTTAACCCTGCAATGTAATTATTGCAGTTTATGAAAAACTGCAATAATTACAGTTGCAGGGTTAAGGGTAGTGGGAGTTGGCACCCAGACCACTCCAACGAGCAGAAGTGGTCTGGGTGCCTGGAGTGTCCCTTTAAATTGAGGTATTTGGCTGGTCATCAATAAGGACCCCATCTTTTTTGCAAAGCATCACTTTTCCTGGACAACAAGTGGCAACATTATGATTTTTACTAAACATTTTGTAGAGCAAATGAATATTTTGTAAATTGCCTGTAAAAGACTAGAGGAGTTAAATAAATCTCTTTTACAGAATATAATCTTTCAAGAAAGGGCTTCCTCTGTCTAAATAAAATACATGGAGAGCCATGATACATTTAGCAGTTTATTGCATCGGCACTTGCACCATTGCACTGTTGGCCGCCGTTCTGTGGACTCGGGTTGTTGCACACTCGCTGTCTTGTCTTCTCTCTACTTTTGCAAGGTGTCCAGCTGGACCAACAGCCCCAGTTTCCATCTATAGCACTGACTAAAAGCAAGACAGCAAAACCATACATCACAAAATATTGAATCAATGTAATACATTCTTAGTCATCTCCTGCTCCGTTAGTTGCTTTAATTTGTCCTGAAGGCTAGTTTACAAAGCACTTTATCAAGTCCTAAATGCACAATAAACATATTTTTCTCTAATGTCATCAAACAAGCCAGGAAAAGACTGGGGAAAAAATGTGGCCCGCCTATTTTTTAAAAATCACTGTGGCCCAGTGAGATGGGGGCGAGGCCAGAGTGGTGGTGTTTTGTCTTCACCAATGACAAGCATGTCCCCTCTCAAAATGAGCATGTTGGTTCAATACTCTTCCAGGGCAGACGATGTGCAGAGCCCTGCTGAATAACTCTTGCATGAGAAAACAGCCCTGTATTAGTACTGGACAGCACAAGTAAAATAATTTACTTGTTTGTGCTGTTTTTGCTTGTGACTTGTCTCTGATGTCTCCATAAGTGGGCTACCAGTGGGCTACCATAAGTAATACGTTACTTATTTGTCATCCGTGCTATACAGTTCTACGTGCTGGATCAAACAGTAATCCTGACAACTTGGTGTTAAACTGGTAGAAAATGTTTTCACAATTATTGGAGGGACTGTGCCAGGAGACTCCAATCACTATAACCAGTTCAAAAAGACGAAATGGTTATAGTGCCTAAAGTGACCCTTTAAATTGTCCATCTTTCTTGAATGTAAAACCAGCAGTATGCTAAAAATGGTTTATTAATTTCTCTCTAATACTAAAACATTGTAAAAACCCCATCCCTGCCAAAAAATATATAAAAGACAACAAAACTTTGTTATGGTTTGGGTTCCCAGATTGGCTAATTTGGTAAATGTACATGCTATTCTAATGTTGGAAAAACACTCAGGTGAAAGTATTAAACAAATTAAAGTAGGTTTGCTTTCAATTCCTATCTTTGGAAGGAAAACATGATGATCTGAGAAATAGCTAACAAACCTGTATTATTTAGCAACATATTTACCTTGTCTCCTGGTGATTTCACAAGCTGTACCTTGAAACCCAGAAGGACACACACACTCACAGCGAGATTCTGTACAAAACAAATATTTGTCATATTTTGCCACTCAAAATATATAAAACATTATTTACAGGGTTAATGACTAAAGTTAGCCGAGCTTCCAGATGGGCTATTTTGGTTTAGAATTAATGTACTATTAGATTCAATTTAATTTTACCCTTGAAGTTAAGTATCCCATTGTTTTGGCAGGGAACACAGCGGCAGGTACTGGTTTCAAGCCGAAACTCTTCGAGTGCACGTTTCATGTTTTCTCGCAGATTGATGGCTCCCGCAAAATCTGCTACAGTTACCAGCTCATACAAAGGACTGACCTGCAAATGATCACAGAGTAGACCATTTACTACTTCTTCATGTTTTTGTTTTTTTATCCATTTACATGTTTACAATGTGTTTCTGCAACCTTCTCAATCTCCCGTCAGTATTCTATACAAATTTAACTTACAGATAATTATAGCTTGGAGGAAAGACGAGACAGGGGAGATATGATAGAAACATTTAAATACATAAAGGGAATCAACACAGTAAAGGAGGAGACTATATTTAAAAGAAGAAAAACTACCACAACAAGAGGACAGTCTTAAATTAGAGGGACAAAGGTTTAAAAATAATATCAGGAAGTATTACTTTACTGAAAGGGTAGTGGATGCATGGAATAGCCTTCCAGCTGAAGTGGCAGAGGTTAACACAGTGAAGAAGTTTAAGCATGCATGGGATAGACATAAGGCTATCCTAACTATAAGATAAGGCCAGGGACTAATGAAAGTATTTAGAAAACTGAGCAGACTAGATGGGCCGAATGGTTCTTATCTGCCATCACATTCTATGTTTCTATAATTTGAATTCTATGACTGACATATATACTCAGTTATGCCAACAGTTGAGCACCAATTGGCTTGTTTAGTCATTCTGTTACAAAATTCAGCCTGTTTTTCGTCATTTCTTAATAGTATACCTCCCATGTAAGCTAGAGCCACATTTCACCTACCCGTATTATTTCACTTCTATTAAATAGTCAACCTTGCCTACCAGTATACTAGAAGTATTTTTTTATTGAATACTTTATCGTTTAGTGAAATCTACTGGCGAATAACTGTTCACAAACAACCTCACTTTTGGTGACTAAGGGTATCAAGATGTAATTTCAAAAGTGGGCATATCTGTGCATCTACTATGGTAGATTAACAATGGGATACCTTCAGAGAAAAAGACTTGTATTAGAACACCACAAAGAATGGTGGAATGATGCAGAACTGCATTGTAGCTACTTATATGGCTCCTAATTGTTAAATTTCTCATGCCAATCCAAGCTACAGATAGTTATCGAATACTATTACTATTCCTGATCAGGCTCATGTATGTCAATCAAAATCACAGATTTGATTATCAAATTGTAGATGACCAACTACTAATACCTACAATGCCAATCTATGGTACTGAAAAGTCTGCTGGTCTTAAAAGAGCACTAATCAATTTAATATAACAAAGTGGATATTTATTTTAATGTTTTTAAATTATAGCTCTATGCTAGTGGATATTACTCTTGGTTTTGCAGAAGCAAATGGATGTACTTACCATACATAACAGATGCAACATTCAGGTTTAGTTTACCATTGAGCCTCTATGTGTTTTCTGATTATTTTATCAGATTCAATAATTACTTATAATAATATATTATAATTCATGTAGAGAGCACCTGATCCATCACACATATGGAAATAATGAAAGGTTCACTTTTAGACATGAATTAAAGGAACACTATCGTCAGCAATATAACTTTAGCTTAATGATTCAGTTTTGGTGTATAGATAATGTCCCTGCAGTCTCACTGCTCAATTCTCTGCCATTTAGGAGTTAAATCACTTTGTTTATGCAGTCTAGTTACACCTCCCTGCATGTGACTTACACAGCCTTCCTTAATACTTCCTGTAAAGAGTCATCTAATGTTTATACTTCCTTTATTGCAAATTCTGTATAATGTAGCATTTCTTAACTCATGCTCTGTTAATAGCTTGCAAAACCCTGCAGGAGCCTCCTGTATGTGATTAAAGTTAAATTTAGAGAGCTGATAATACAAAATTGTAATGCAAGTTACAATCTGATTGAAAATGAAACCAGCCATGGGAGGTGTGACCAAGACTGCATAAACAGAAACAAATGTGATTTAACGCCTAAATGGCAGTGAATTGAGCACTTAAACTTCAGAGGCATAATCTATTCATCAAAACGGCTTCATTAAGCTAAAGTTGTTTTGCTGACTATAGTGTCCCTTTAACTTTAGTTTTTGCAAGTCTGGCCTAATTCATATTTCTCTACAGTAAACATTGCAAAAAAAGATGCCTGTGTGCATAATATAATATAATTCACTATGTATACAAAATGTGTAATACCTTAGTATTTATGATCTCGGGATTATAGTAGACTGCGTCACCCCACTCCTGCATTAGATCGGGGGTTGGAAGACTCTTGTGAGCAAGGGTTGTTATATGCTCACTTGATCCTCCTCGAACAAGAGCAACAAAGTCCTCTACCATCTTATGTGTGGAATAATTGTCTGTAACACAACATTAAAATGATATGATATCTAGGAAATTAAAGTTAATTATCAGTCAATAGCAGAATTTCAGACCATTATAGAAATGGATGTATGAAATTTTACACAGAAAAAAAGAGAGATTTTTTTTACTAAGGTTCTTTTGCCATAAATATAGGGATGTGGACTTGTATTTATTTGTATTTTTGATTTTTAATTGATGTAATTTTCAATAGGCAGAAAATAAAGAATAAAAAGAAGCTGTTACACTCCGTGCAGCCCGGCTCCTTGTTGTATGAATGTCTTATGGACTATAGAACTTGGGACCCCTTGTTCTATCTTTAAGTTGAAAATCACTCAGCTCTTGTGACACATTATTTATTATTATTATTATGTTATTTATATAGCGCCATCAGACTCCGTAGCGCTGCACAATGGGTGGACTAACAGACATGTAATTGTAACCAGACAACTGGACGTACAGGAACAGAGAGGTGGAGGGCCCTGCTCAATGAGCTTACATTCTAGAGGGAGTGAGGTATAGTGACACAAAGGGTAAAAGTAGGGGTACGAAGTAAGTTATTTTTGACAGTTGCAGGAGAGGAGTCATGGGGGGTGGGGGATAAAAACCTGCTAACAGTTTAATTGATATGCTTTATTGAAGAAGTGAGCTTTCAATGATTTTTTGAATGGATGGAGACTGGGTGAAAGTCTTACGGAGAAGGGAAGGTAGTTCCACAGAAGAGGTGCAGCCCTGGACACATATCCGTCAATATAAGAGAATTTTTCTCATTTCAGCTACCCTCCCTTTTTTTTTTTTGCAAGTCTCAATATGTATTTGTTAGTTTTTTCCATAAGCATTAGTTGACTTACCTCCAATTTCTTTTAAAAGAGAATTACATGCAGATGCTGACATGCTGACACTAACCCAAATGCCTTCAATATTTCCTCCAAGTGTAAATCCAGCCTGGAGACAGGACTGTACATCATTTAACGAATAACCTATTGGAAACATCTAATTAGTATATCATTTTTTTATAAATTCTTTATTTTTGAGTGCATAAGGAAAAAAAAAACAGTTGCAAATGCGTGTGCCATGCCCCAACAGCATGTACCCGCGATATAGTAATAAACATCAATGTAGTAAGGCATGACAAGGGAATACAATGCACATTTTTTTATATATAATGACGTGAAGACTGTTTTTAAACTTAGATAGTTGTGAGGTGAGAGATGAGAATGCAACAAACAACATACTATGCTAGTTGGCCAGCATTACATACTGATTGCACATTTTAAAGTTTATGTAGAGTAGGAGACCGGTTATTCCGAGCTGTCTATGCAGTAAGAAACCATATGCGAGATTAGCGTACTAAATTAAGCTGTGTTCCTACAATTATTTTCACATTAGATACTGTTAACCAGATAATTCACTATGGTATAGCTAAGACATCGCGGGATTAGCTGTCTTGACCCAATGGCGTGTAGGCAGATGAGTCGTCGATGCCTGTATTGCCTTAACAGCTTTAACAAGCGCAAACATAATCAACACAATTTTACAGTGTTATGGCAGGAGTGAGCATTTTTAGTAAGTTAGTAATGCTAGACATAGCAGATGATCAACAAGCAAATTACAGTTTGCGAGCATGTGATGTGTAGCTGTGATGTATGCAAAGCATATGAGCGATTAGCATTCTGTCAAATAACTAAACATAAGATAAACATAAAATAAGACCCCCCACTCGTCCCCCCAAATAATCAAGGTAGGTTAGGACTGTCTCTATAGCAGAGGCTAAACGTATGTGAATGTTCAACTAAAGTACTTAGAGATACTAGGCAATAGGCACCTTGCCTGTCTTAGAGTCTCCAGCTTGATTCTCAAGTCAGCCGATGCCTTGCAGGGGCTGTGTGTATCCACACTGTGCAGGGTGAGGCATCCAGCTCTGTAGCCCATGGGTTGAGATGCGTATGGACCTTGTGCCGTGTGGACGTGATCTTGGTGGGGCATATTGAGTCAGTCTTGTGGTTGCGTGGCCTGTCTCCTGGACCGATCGTGGGATGCCACTGCCATGGGAGGATCTGCCTGTGGCTGTCGCTTCATGGGGCCTAGCGTCCCGCCGTTTCTCCAGCTTGTTCGAGCCCACTTTGTGTCGCATCTCCACTCGCAGGTGAGGTAGCCTTGGGCGCCCTCTCCGGCGTTTTCCCAGGTCTCTGGGTGCCGCCCCTGGTCTGCTGCTGCACTCTGTGGGGCTCCAGAAGCATGACCCCAAGATGTCTCCTTGTTGGTGCTTGCCTCTTGTGAGTTTATTTTCAGAGGGGGTTAGTGCTATCCTCCACTTGACTGCCTGATGTAGGTTCTGTGGCAGGTCTGTGGGCAGATTTTCTGGCACTGGAGGTTGCATGCAGGCCTCCAGTTTCTCCCAAAAGGAGGCGAAGATTTTATTTAACCGGCGCTCCGCTTCCAGCGCTGCACTGCATGGGTCAGAAGCGTGGGAGGCATCCGCCATTTTGTTGGCCTTGTCGGTAGTAGTTGGTGTCATGTTACAAGTACTTTGCATGGGGTTCGGGTGGGGATGGACCGGGCCCCAGTTTAAGTTTTCGCCTTGTTGTGGCAGCAGGGGAGCAGCCATCTCTCCTGCGCCTGCCTTGCTTGTAGGCCTCACCAGGGTGATGGGTGAGTATTGCTTGAACTGTCGCTTAAGTGGTGTCATTTTGTTCACCTCAATGTTCCCTCTCGGTTAGTGACCTTGCTGTATTGAGTAGCCGCTGTTTTAGTCGCGATATCCTGCTTTGTTTGTTCTGGTGAGCAGGAGCTGCTAAGACATGCTTCCTCTCTGCTCTGCAGCCAGGCCCCGCCCTCAGTATATCATTTTTATATAAAAAACAAACAAACTGAAATTACTTTTTTAGTTAGTACACTGTAGAAACTGTCCTAGGCTTACAAGTTCATTGCTGGCATTGTTAACGAGTGCCATAAAGTTGGGTAAAAATCGGGTAACCATTTGTTTGAAATCTAAGACCACGAGATAAGGAGATTCCACTTGTTATTACAATGTAATACTTAGAAACCACGTACCTTCATTTTTTATGGTTTCAGTCTTCAGAATCAATGTATATTCATAAGTGCCTCCTAAAGTGGCTTCAGTAATGAAGTGAGTTCCATAGTCCCTGAAGAGTTCTCTATATTCTCCATAGACATATTCAATTGGCAACTGTTTCACTCGCTGGAAAAACTCGGAATGAAGCATAAAGTTCCGGGACCTTAGTTTGTATTTTGCCACTTCCAAAGTAGACTTGGCATGGATAAATGTACTGCTCTAAAAAAAGAAAAAAAGAAAAAAGAAAGTGTACGCTTCCAGTGAGAAATTTCAATATATATTTACTGGTGAAAAATATTTTGTAAAAAGAAAAATAATTCCGATATATAAGTACATTATGTCACTGCAATATATTCAGATGTAGAGGACACCAAAAATGATGGATATTGCTAATTACTGCTATTCAAACCAAGATTCGAGATTTGACTCACACCTTGTCCTGAAGAAGACAGTAGACTGTAATCAAGCCTAAGAATCACTTGGCTCATGTAACCTGTTCATTATGAATTCTCAGGTGACTTTGACTGTTTATTATTCAGGATAGCCTCATTTACATCTTGCACATTCATTAATTCTTACAGTTCTAGGTGTTACTACTTTGATCTTAAAGCTATCTCACCTTGCAAAGAGCAGCATTATGACGCAACTGGATTTTGGTGTTGGGGTGCCACTTAAAGGGAAACCATAAAGTAAATGTACCTTTCGATACATTATAGTATATATAAATCAATGTATGCTATTTTGTAAAATAAAAATGAGTTTTTGGTGTTTTTTAAACTTTCCTCCTTCCTGTGTAAACTGCTGTGTTTCTTGACTATTCTAAAAATATCTATAGGCGTGTCTAACTCTTTAGTACACTGGCAACAGTCTCACATGCACTGCTTAGAGGAGGATCATCGGTAGCCTGATATACACTGCTTAGCAGAGGACTATTGGTAGCCTGATATACACTGCTTAGAGAAGGGTCATCGATAGCCTGATATACACTGCTTAGAGAAGGGTCATCGATAGCCTGATATACACTGCTTAGAGAAGGATCATCGGTAGCCTGATATACACTGCTTAGAGAAGGGTCATCGATAGCCTGATATACACTGCTTAGAGAAGGATCATCGGTAGCCTGATATACACTGCTTAGAGAAGGGTCATCGATAGCCTGATATACACTGCTTAGAGAAGGATCATCGGTAGCCTGATATACACTGCTTAGAGAAGGGTCATCAATAGCCTGATATACACTGCTTAGAGAAGGGTCATCAGTAGCCTGATATACACTGCTTAGAGAAGGGTCATCGATAGCCTGATATACACTGCTTAGAGAAGGGTCATCGATAGCCTGATATACACTGCTTAGAGAAGGATAATCGATAGCCTGATATACACTGCTTAGAGAAGGGTCATCGATAGCCTGATATACACTGCTTAGAGAAGGGTCATTGGTAGCCTGAATATACTGCTTAGAGAAGGATCATCGGTAGCCTGAATATACTGCTTAGAGAAGGATCATCGGTAGCCTGATATACACTGCTTAGAGAAGGATCATCGGTAGCCTGATATACACTGCTTAGGGAAGGATCGTCGATAGCCTGATATACACTGCTTAGAGAAGGGTCATCGATAGCCTGATATACACTGCTTAGAGAAGGGTCATCGGTAGCCTGATATACACTGCTTAGAGGAGGATCATTGGTAGCCTGACATACACTGCTTAGAGGAGGATCATCGGTAGCCTGATATACACTGCTTGGAGGAGGATCGTCGGTAGCCTGATATACACTGCTTAGAGAAGGATCGTCGATAGCCTGATATACACTGCTTAGAGAAGGATCATCGGTAGCCTGATATACACTGCTTGGAGGAGGATCATCGGTAGCCTGATATACACTGCTTGGAGAAGGATCATCGGTAGCCTGAATATACTGCTTAGAGAAGGATAATAGGTAGCCTGATATACACTGCTTAGAGAAGGATCATCGGTAGCCTGATATACACTGCTTAGAGAAGGATCATCGTTATGCTGATATACACTGCTTAGAGAAGGATCATCGGTAGCCTGATATACACTGCTTAGAGGAGGATCATCGTTATGCTGATATACACTGCTTAGAGGAGGATCATCGTTATGCTGATATACACTGCTTAGAGGAGGATCATCGTTATGCTGATATACACTGCTTAGAGGAGGGTCATCGTTATGCTGATATACACTGCTTAGAGAAGGATCATCGGTAGCCTGATATACACTGCTTAGAGGAGGATCATCGGTAGCCTGATATACACTGCTTAGAGGAGGATCATTGTTATGCTGATATACACTGCTTAGAGGAGGATCATCGGTAGCCTGATATACACTGCTTAGAGAAGGATAATCGTTATGCTGATATACACTGCTTAGAGAAGGATCATCGATAGCCTGATATACACTGCTTAGAGAAGGATCATCGATAGCCTGATATACACTGCTTAGAGGAGGATCATCGTTATGCTGATATACACTGCTTAGAGAAGGATCATCGATAGCCTGATATACACTGCTTAGAGGAGGATCATCGGTAGCCTTACTGAATATATTTTTTCAGTGATATCAATGTGTGGGATTTGAAGGTGGAAAATATCCTTGGCATACTTACAGTGTGGGAGTATTTTTTTATCCTTTGAACAGTTTTTTTGAAATTCATGTCACTGTAGCTGAATCCAATTTCAATCACGGCTGGGATTATTAGTCCAAATTTGAAACTGGATTGGTGAGCATGAGCACTGAAGAAATCTCTTTCATAATTTGAATAGGACTCATATTCAGACAGTTTAAACTCATATTCTCCCTTAGTCTGGAAAAAAAAAGGATTTATTTTGAATACATAAAAAGAAGATATATTTTTAAATATATATTAAAACAAAATAGAGTAACCTATAGTTGTAAGAGATTCAGGGGTCTATTCCATAAATATTGTTAAGAACTGAGTAGTATATATATATATATATAATAAATATAATAAGATTCAGGGGTCTATTCCATAAATATTGTTAAGAACTGAGTTGTATATATATATAATAAATATAATAAGATTCAGGGGTCTATTCCATAAATATTTTTAAGAACTGAGTTATATATATATATAATAAATATAATAAGATTCAGGGGTCTATTCCATAAATATTGTTAAGAACTGAGTTGTATATATATAATAAATATAATAAGATTCAGGGGTCTATTCCATAAATATTGTTAAGAACTGAGTTGTATATATATAATAAATATAATAAGATTCAGGGGTCTATTCCATAAATATTTTTAAGAACTGAGTTATATATATATATAATAAATATAATAAGATTCAGGGGTCTATTCCATAAATATTGTTAAGAACTGAGTTGTATATATATAATAAATATAATAAGATTCAGGGGTCTATTCCATAAATATTGTTAAGAACGGAGTTGTATATGTATATATAATAAATATAATAAGATTTAGGGGTCTATTCCATAAATATTGTTGAGAACTGTGTTGTATATATATAAAACATATATTTAATATATATATAATAAATATATTTATTATATTTATTAAAGAAACATGGAAATTTAGTTATCTATAGTTGTACAATTAATTTTTTAGGTAATTTTACATCAAAACTTTTTAAACTTTGGTCATCATTAGTCTGCCACAAGAAATTGCATACTCTAAATATTACTAACATAAATAACTTATAACAATAAATAACACTAAATTATTTAACAATAAATAAGAATAAATTATTTAACAATAAATAACAATAAATTATTGAAAAGAATAATGAACCCTCACTCGATTACAGTTTGATAGAGAGTTTGTGAGCCAAGGATAGCAAATACTGTTAAAAGTTCTGAATTAAATTAAGGAACAATGCACACATAAAAATACATTTTTAAATTTTATAAGGCTACCTAAAATCACCTATCTCGGCAAGCAAATCTTGGGATTCAGTTCCACCATGGGGCCATATTGTGTTAAGCCCAACCCAATATTGGTGGGTTCTACACTAATTCCAACATGGGAGACAAATTAAATAGTGATAGAGCTAAATAAGAAAACCTGTATTTTAATAATTTGTTGTAAGAGCATTGTGAATATATATGATGCAAAATAAATGTTTCACTCATTTCTGGATATACCCCAAATAATTATTAATATATTGTTTAATAACATAATAGCAGTTGATGAATATAAAGAATCTCTCATAAATTTTCCTTGCTCCGTCTTGCATCACAGAATTTTTCAGGTAGGCCAATTTTCTAATCGAAACTTTGTTAAATTAAAGGTTGCTTCCAGTCTTCCAGTCTTAGCTATGACAATGGAAATATACCCCATTGATTCTGAGGTAACCATTAAGATTTCAGTGTGATTCACCCTTATATTTGCAATTATAAAGAAATTATTCTACCAGTGGAAGTAGTATAAATCATCTAGTCTTTAGACATACATTACAATAATAATAACAAGCATGTTAATAAATTCAGGTAACTTTTTTCAATAATAATAAAAGTATTTTTGCTTGGTACCCATTAAGACTGACTTACTTGTGGAATGTAATTTTCAACATTGTAAGGCTTTCTAAATCTTGTATCCAAAATATAATGCGGAGAGCAGCCTCCAGCAAAATAGCGGTGGTCCAAAACCAATCCTTCATGGTTATTTGTGAACAAATTAATTCTGGAGAAAACACAAAGCAATATCACTATAAAATTTTACATAAATTCTAAATTGAATAGTTTGATACATCTGAGAGTGTAACTTACCAAATATGAACATATATATATATATATATATATATACACCTAAAAAACTATAAAACGTATTTAAATCTACAAAACTATATAGTAAAATAAAGAAGGAAAGTATTGAAATGATTACCAAATACTTAAAAATAGAGGTAGACAGTTCAAGATGCTTTTTTCCACATTAAAGCTGTAGTTGACTGACAGACAGATAGACAGAGATAGACAGATAGACCGGTTTGGACTTGCCCACTGAGCCAAAAGACACCTAGTGGTTGGCATTGAAAGGTTAAAAGGAAATTGGTGGATGAGGGGGGAAGTGAAGACCCTGTGGGGGGTGATAAGCATGTGTATTTGGTTGGTTAGAGTTTGGCGATGACGTTTAACTAAAGTTTAATAAAGTTTAATTAAGGTTATTCTGTATGACTCTATGTGTTATTTTTTTAATGTATTGTAGTTTGTTATATGTAATAAAGATGTATACGTATATAATAAAAGAAGCATGTGTTATATAGTCGTTATATGTTTATTAAATGCAGTTGCCACTTTCATCCAAGGTTGGTGTATATCTTCATTGGGGGTGGGGGGTTTGTTTCGAGGAGGTTATGGTTGATAGCTATTGCTATCCAGTGCCCACTATGTACATATGTTTTACCCCGGCTTTGCAGTCGATGAATTATGTATTTTCTTAGAAGGATACCTACCCACTTGCCAGGTTTTCTATGGCCCAGTACTGCTCCATATCATCAGTGCAAGGATTTCGAACTGTCTTACAGTTTTTCTCATCAGACCGATCGCCACAGTCATCGTCCCCATTGCATAGTAGTCTGCGTACAATACATTTTCCTTGCGGTGTAGGAAAGAAATAACACAACATTTTTAAAATAAACGTACCTAAGCTTAATTACACAGGCTATATTCATCAATTGCTATTATGTTTATTAACCAAAAATCCAGAAATGAGTAAAACATATATACGCAGACACATATATACAGACACAAACAATGCACTCAACAAAATCTCAACCAGCAAAGGAACGGTGAGCTACATTGCCAAGCAATGTGGTCTCCCATGTGATCTTCAATGAGGAGGACTCAGTGTTGGAGTGTTTACAATTGCCATTGTCTTTCAAAGTGGTAAGACAATAGACAAGAGTGAATGGGACAAACATTAAGACAGTTGACAAGAATGGGTGGAACTAGCATTAAGCCACAGACAAATGCCTCTCAACACCAACAAATAGCTGCAGGCAAGTGTCTAACAAGACTTCTGTGATCCCAGCAAAGTGGTAATAACACTAATAATTCCATTGGGACTGTTATGCACAATTACACTGTTACCTTTTCATTAAAGAAAGTTAAAACAATGCCTTAACACTATGCTCACTATGAGCAGATATAATGAAAAGGGCACTGTAGATATCTGTCTAAGCTATGAAAAAAGTAACAGATCTACCACCATACCTGATTCTACACACTGAAACCCTTCGCATCGCTTGGTATTTCT
This sequence comes from Pelobates fuscus, assembly GCF_036172605.1. Classification (NCBI taxonomy): domain Eukaryota; kingdom Metazoa; phylum Chordata; class Amphibia; order Anura; family Pelobatidae; genus Pelobates; species Pelobates fuscus. Next base: position 43,554,926 of record NC_086323.1, read on the forward strand.
GCAAGGACTGTTGGTAGAGCAAGACTCCTCTTCTTTGTCAATTGTCCCGCAAGGTTCTCCATTAAATTGAGAGGCTCTTACTAGCTGAGCATATCTGTACTATACAGAAAAAAAAAGTAAAATACACAAAATAATTAAGATTCTGTTAGCGGTCCATTTGATTACTGTTATTATGGTTACCAGTTTGCCTCCCCCTTGCTTCTAGTTTAGGTTTAGTGAATGAGATCAACGTTGGCGAAGTTCCTTGTTTAGTTATCCCACACTTATTTTACTGTATTGTTTATTTAACACACAGGGTGGAATTTTGGATGGTATATAAGTGGAAGAGGTGGGAGTTGGTATGGGTGTCCTCTACTGAAATGAAGACAAATGGACCTGTTTAAATGGTTACCTATTCTGCTTAGACATCTGAGTTGCTGAGAAAGTCACCAGGGAAAGTCAAGTCTAGCTTACTTGTAGGGTATGGAATGTCAGATAAAACATGTTTGATGATACACCAGAGAATGCCAGCTCTAAATTGGTTTGTAAACAGTTTTATTTGTGTTAAAGTGTGCTAAAACCTGAACATATATAAAAAATAAAAACTGTTTCGGTAAAATACTTCATGTCTGTACTTACTCTTTTTTTCTCACAGGGGTCACAACCACTCCAACCAGACCAACTGGACAACTCACAGTCAATTGGCTGAGGAGGTTCCTGCACTGATCTTGCTTTCCTACTTTTTTCCCATTTGGTGGTCTTTAAATACTCCTCACCACTGTAGCAAAACAAAAACAAACACACAAACAATGTATGATGAAAGTACAAGAAATAGTAAAGATAGAAACATTTATATATTTATTTACTAGGATCATGGCATCGTGGGAAACATGCACTGATAAAGTGTAAATTATATAGATATCAATATATATATTATGGTATTTTTTATTTAAAAGTTAAAAGAAATAAAGCCATGCTTACATTCTATTATGTTCCTTTGCTGTTCCTTACCTACCACAGAAACAAATTTCTTTACAGAGGTTCAGGTTAACTCCCTCATTCTCCACTCCCCCTCCCCCCCATGTGTGGAGTGGGATTGTTAATGATAATCGCCCCCTCAGGGCTTCATAGGGGCTTATTATGCATTTAGTGCATTCACACTGTTAAAGGAACACTATAGGGTCAGGAACACAAACATGTATTCCTGACCCTATAGTGTTAAAAACACTGTATAGCCCCCTTGACCCACATTGCCCCCCTAAATACAGTAAAATTGTACATCTATTCCAGTCTGCTGCTGCTGCCTTTGCCCCTGATCTGCCTCCTTGGCTGACATCAGCAGTGTTGATCTGAGCCAATCACAATAGTTTCCCATAGGATAGCATTGGATTGTCTGAGCTTGTCAAGAAGACAGATCAGGGGCCGATCCAGCACAAGTCAAACACGACCCTGGTCAATCAGCAGCTCCTCATAGAGATGCATTGACTCAATGCAGAGGGTGGAACACCTCTAGTAGCTCTCTGAGGAGTGGCCAGTGGAGGTATTCCTAGGCTGTAATGTAAACACTGCCTTTTCTCTGGAAAAAAAAAAAAAAACAGTGTTTACTACAAAAAGCCTGAAGGGAATGATTCTACTCACCAGAACAAATTCAATAATCTTTAACTGTTCTGGTGACTATATTGTCTCTTTAATAATGAGAATGTCAGATTGTCTGACAGTGTTTTAGCTACTTCCTAGTCTTTGCAAAAGTTGGATTACAGCAAATACAGGAACCTCACATTTACTCTTTAAACGTGTTTATATTTTTATTTTTTGCACATATTTATGAACATTATGCTAAGTACAGAATATAAAAAAACCAATGCAGCACAACTAGATGTCAAATATGCAGAGAGTGCTACATACAGTATATTTGAAGGACATTTCGGGTTTTACCTTTGTCAATGCCAAAATGTGGCTGCCATTCCACCCCCGGCTGAGATCATCAGTGACCGTGAGCTCTTTCAACCCAACGCTTTCATATAGGCTACTATGCAAGTGTGTAAATTGCTGCGCCCTCGCCAATAAGCTATTATATATAAGCCAATAATCTCCTTATTAGCTCAATGCATCAATATGGGGAGAATTCAGCGTCTTCATACTAAGTGTGAAGGCACTGAACGTTGGCCCTATAAAGATTGCAGGACTGTAGCAGTGAGTGCCACACTTGACTGTGTGGGTGACTACCACTAGTTTCACAGCTGACCTTAAGCCCCTGGGCATCCTGTGCCAAAATATTCACTGTGTCCCTTCATAGCCATACCCCCTCATTCAATACCTCCCACCATTAAAAATCTCCCATTCTTACAAAACAAAGACATTAGAAAGACTAATGAAAATAACATTTTTATTAACAGGTATTAAACTTGGAAGTGCAATATAAGTATCATTATAAAAAAATGGCAGCAGTAAACAAACTAAAGTGGGAAACAATAATTGTCAAACTAATATACTGAGACATTAAAGTGCATATATTCAGTCGTGAACAATAAGGTGTCAATCTATCATGCAAAGCAGACTCTTTCTCAAGTCAACCCCACCGCAGCACCACTGCCAGAACGTACACATATACATGAACACGGTGTAGCTCCAGCAACCTGATACTGGTGACCATGATTAGTGTGTAATATTGCCCTGCAGCATACCCCAAAGAACGGCCCTGCAGATCAATATAAACAATGCCTTTCCTGAGCAACTAGCTGAGTTCGAAAAAAAAGCTTTAATATCCGCGATACACATCTTAGCTTGAATTTGGTAATTTTGGTATTCATTTCATCAGTATTTACTACTCAATAAAACTAAAACCTTACAATCAAAGATATCAGTAAATTCTTTGTAAACTCAATTAAGTACACTTTTAGTCTGCCTCAATATCTCACGCACACACACACACACACACACACAGACACACAGACACACACACGCTAAACTCCGAACTGCAATAAATTGAACACTGAATTACAAAATTTAGGCAAAGATTTGTGGTTTCAAAAGCATGTCTATTATTGCCTTAATGTTGCCTATCCGGGTTTAACTCTACAATTCAGAGTTTAGTGAATAAATGTCTCACTGTAAAATATGTACTTTTATCTGAAAACCTAACACAGATTCATGAAAACCGTGCACACAACCCACAAGAGAGATCTGAGTGCCAGAAAATTGATATCACAGTTTCGGTTATTGGAGTGAATATGTCATTAACCAACATTCAATCAATGCATTCATAAATACATTCTCATATTGTTACTTACCTGGAAAAATCTAAGCTCAAAAACAGCAGAACTGCATGAATCAAAAACATGTTTATAACCTTCTCCGTTCAGACTTTATCATAGAGTTCAGTTGTGTCTCCCCTTTCCCCTGTGCAGGTAATAAACTGCAGTGCTTATCACACAAAACTCCATACATATATTTAAACACTAACCTTCTAATTGAAGGCAAAATCTACAGACTGACTATGCCACCTGCTGGTAGTTTAAAAAAAAATACAGTGCCCTGTCTAAAAAATATAGCCTGGAATAACAGCGAATTGACGAGGGACTTACGAATATTCTAAATGGAAAAAATATATATAATAGCGGAAATACAAAAGTATTTTTTATTTTATTTTTTTACAATATGGCTAGTTTTTACTAACATTTTAAAATTCTTTTTTATTTCTTCCCTGTTCGTGCTTTAGTGAATAAATGCAAGGTTTAGAAACTTTACCATAACTTTTCAGGTATATTTTGCCCAATTGAACGCCATCTGGTAAATTCCACAAAACGATAAACTCTAGGCTATGTGTGTGATATATAGGTTTTGAGTATGACAGAGCAAAAATAAATATTAATAAAAATAATAAATAATAACAAAGTATTGGAACAGTTACACTCAGTTGTTCAGTAGTTCTGGGGTTTTAATGGTTTATCCAGTGTAACAGTATTCAATTTACTGATCTCAAAAGGTTGTGAGTCTGAGTTGACTTGGAATAGAACCTGTGACTCCACTTCACTGTTGCTGGAGCTCTGTCCCCCAGGCTATCTCACACGAACCAATTTATACAAATATTACATATTAACAGTTTTGATTGACGAATAGGAAATTGTTACTGGCAGAAATAAATGAAATATCTAGAAATCTCAGTATTAAATACTAACGTGTTTGGTCTGACTGAGATGAAATAGTTTTGCGGAAGTCCTGAGAGAATCGCATAAAAAAAAAAAAAAAAGGAAATGATTACAAATATGTATGATTTTTTAAGGAAATGATAACTTGAAAAATATAAAAAATTTAAAACTAAAACCGGTTTGAAGGTTAATGTAACAGGTAACTAGTAACTAATATTACAACTGCATTTATATTCAGACACCTCTACTGTTCTGTTCCTTCCTTAAACCTGGTCCATTTACACCTTTCGGCCCCAGACAGCTTTCATTTGTAGCCCTTCTCTCAACACTAGGCATGTGCATGGGAAAAAAATTTGGTTCGGTTCAGTATTCCGAAATTTGGGATTTTCACAATTCGGGACTTCGGCAATTCGGCACTTCAAGACTTCGGAACTTCAGCAACTTCGGTACTTCGGCAACTTCGGCACTTCGACACTTCAGTAATTTCGGAACTTCGGTACTTCGGCACTTTGGACATTCGGAAGTACCGAATGTCCGAATTTTGTCCGAATTCCTATTCGGACCGAAACGAATTGCACATGTCTACTCAACACGTACTTCACCTGGCCTGTGGTGGAATAGTCACATGAAGGGTCCAGATGATAAATATTTATTTCCCTTCCCTACCTTTCATTCTTTGCTTCGCCCGCTTTCCTGTCTTGGTGACCACATTTTGTGACTTTCCTAATATGATTGGCCTGGGTAGATGCCCACATTTACTGTGGGATAAGGGGCCTCTACCTCTGTCTCAATCCACAATACATAGTAATTTAATTAAAAGCAGTAACAGCTCAAAAAAGGTCTGCATGTTGTGTGAAAACCTCTTTGTTTCCTATATTCTCTGTTTCAATTAATTGGAAATAATTGTATTGCTTAATTATTAAATTTGTATTTATTTATGTATTTGCTTGTTTATTTTGTTTCATTATTAAAACCTTAAGGACCAAACTTCTGGAATAAAAGGGAATAATGACATGTCACACCTGTCATGTGTCCTTAAGGGGTTAATCTGTTTTGGCAAAAAAAATAGTTGACTTCCAATTCCGAGTCTCGTTAATTAACAACGCAGTATATAGTGCTTAAATGTCATTTGGTGCATGCTGTATACATTTCAAATTTTTTTTTTTACAATTTTGAAAGTATTTGCATGCCAGATTTATTGAATAGCATTCTGTAGAAAAATAAGTCCATGTATAAGTATTGTGTTTAGCTTTTAGCTTGACCCTTGGGCGCACTGTTAATTATTGACTCATTACGGGAACGATTTAGCTTTCTTGGGAAATCCAGTAATTCGTTAAAAAGTAAGAGAAAGACAAATAACATTAAGCAAAGGACAATGACAGAGAATATTGCATTACAAACAATGATACATGTTAGGTTAAAAAGCCATTTATATATAAAAAAAAACATTGTAGGTATTCTTCACGTTGTTATCAGACAAACAAACAATGACAAACAAATACGATTTACTTACCATAAAATTGAGAGATTAGTGATTTGATCTCTCAAATCTTGAGTGTTTTTGTGACAATGCGATTTATTTGTAAATAGACTTACACAAGGTACTCCAGATAAAAAAGTAAATAGTTTTATTTTGTTAAATTATCATTAAACTGTGAAATATTAAATATGTTATAAAAAGAAAGACATCCATTAAAGCAGGATAAAACAATCTCATGTGATGAAGTCATTTTTAGTAAACCACTGTGAAGATTTTAGCATATTTTCAGTAGTAAATCAGAATGTACTCAATGTGGAACTTTTTATTCTAGAGTGAAAATGTTAGCCCTGATCCTGTTTTGCAATTTATACGTTTAATTTAAAAAAATTCTGAAATGTATAATAATTATGCAAATTGTATAGATGAATAGAGGAAAAATGAAATGTGTTTCACACACAGGGCCGGATTTACATGAAAAGAGGCCCTAGGCTATTCCACTTGTGAGGCCCTTTCACCTCCCATTTTTAAGTTTGGAAATTACATGAGAGACAATAAAATACATCATTACTGTGATATATATCAATATGTTAAATTAAACATGTTGTGATTGGTACTAACCTACATAAAAAATGTGGCACGGATAATAAATTAAAAAAAAGTCGAGATGAGGAGGGGGGGGGGTGATTGTGAGAGGGAGGGGGGTGATGAGGAGAGGGGGGTGATTGTGAGAGGGGGGTGATTGTGAGAGGGGGGGTGATTGTGAGAGGGAGGGGGTTGATGAGGAGAGGGGGGCTGATTGTAAGAGGAAGGGGGTGATGAGGAGAGGGGGGCTGATTGTAAGAGGAAGGGGGTGATGAGGAGAGGGGGTGATTGTGAGAGGGAGGGGGGTGATGAGGAGAGGGGGGTGATTGTGGGGGGTGATTGTGAGGGGGGTGATTGTAAGAGGGAGGGGGGTGATGGGGAGAGGGGGGTGATTGTGAGAGGGAGGGGTTGATGAGGAGAGGGGGGTGATTGTGAGAGGGAGGGGGGTGATGAGGAGAGGGGGGGTGATTGTGAGAGGAAGGGGGGTGATGAGGAGAGGGGGGTGATTGTAAGAGGGAGGGGGTGATGAGGAGAGGGGGGGGTGATTGTGAGAGGGAGGGGGTGATGAGGAGAGGGGGGTGATTTTGAGGGGGGTGATTGTGAGAGGGAGGGGGTGATGAGGAGAGGGGGGGTGATGAGGAGAGGGGGGTGATTGTAAGAGGGAGGGGGTGATGAGGAAAGGGGGTGATTGTGAGAGGGAGGGGGGTGATGAGGAGAGGGGGGTGATTGTGGGGGGGTGATTGTGAGGGGAGTGATTGTAAGAGGGAGGGGGTGATGAGGAAAGGGGGTGATTGTTAGAGGGAGGGGGTGATGAGGAGAGGGGGGTGATTGTGGGGGGGGGGTGATTGTGAGGGGGGTGATTGTAAGAGGGAGGGGGTGATGAGGGAGAGGGGTGATGAGGAGAGGGGGGTGATTGTGAGAGGAAGGGGGGTGATGAGGAGAGGGGGGTGATTGTAAGAGGGAGGGAGGTGATGAGGAGAGGGGGATGATTGTGAGAGGGAGGGGGTGATGAGGAGAGGGGGGTGATTGTGAGAGGGAGGTGGGTGATGAGGAGAGGGGGGGGGCGACAAAAAAAATTACCTTAAATCCCTGGTGGTCCAGTGGGGGCTGCCTGGTGGTCCGGTGGGGTCCCTGGTGGTCCGGTGGCCCTCATTTCCGGTCTGCAGCTCCGCAGAGCTGCAGACCATGGATCTCGCGAGACCCAATCAGAGCGTTGCCGTGGTAACCCGCGGCAACGCTCTGATTGGGCAGTGCACGCGAGATCCATGGTCTGCAGCTCTGCACATTGTGGAGCTGCAGACCGCCGGTCTTGGTGATCGTGGCAGGAGGGGCATTGCAGTCTGCCCCGGGCACCCCCCTAATAAGTGGCACCCGGGGCGGACCACCCCCCCCCCCAGCCCTCCCGTAGTACGCCACTGGTCATATCATATGCGTAGATTTTCTCCTTATTTTTGGTTCAGTGTTTTAGTGTTCACTGTTTTTAGAATAGTTTAATTTAAATTTTGCTAACAATTTGAATGTAGGCCCCTCTTGATCTTCAGGCCCTAGGCTGAAGCCTAGTTAGCCTATAGGAAAATCCAGCCCTGTTCACACATAAGACTCAAGTAATAATAATCAGCATATTTTCTGGGCTCTTGCTGATACCAAATCTAGAAGATATTAAAATTCTGTGATACCGGAAGCATAGACCTCCTGCATCCTAGCTAGATTAGCAGGGGTGAGAGAATATAGACTTCTCTACCTTAAAGCTCTTAAAGTAGTTGTAGTCTACATGGTACAAAAATACTTTGTCCTGGCATCTTCATCTGTTCATAGACTAAATCTGCAGCCATGTGAATTTCTTTTAGACGTGTGCATTTCGGTTTCAAACAAACCTGAATTCATCTGAATGTGATCAGTTTGGCAGGTTGTCCATATGGACATTTAACCAAACAAATGACTCTCACAATGAACAAGTATATTTATTCGTGATTCGGAGTTCCGTCCATTGAGCCAAAAAAGAAATATGAGAGATGATTGATGGGAAAAAAGGTGTTTCAAGGTCAGGGACGGCCACTAAAAGGCTTATTCACTAAAGTCAGAATTCAAAGTGAATTTTAAACTTAGGTACAAAGTATAGTATGGAAGCATGGTTATAAACTTCCCTTATACCGACACCTGCCATGCCACAGGTAGGGTCACATCTACTAAACAATGTAATAAACGAAACACTGTAATCTAAAAATAACTAGCGAATGAGCAGCCATTACTGCCCAGTTGCTGAAAAGGACCCATCCCATGAACATGGTGCCTGTAAAATCTGAAGGTTTTTAGATCACCCTGCAACCCTACTATGAGAATCAGGTGGGGATTAAATAAAATAAAATAAAATAATTAAATGATGTGTTTCACCAATCACTGTCCAACCCCCACTGCCCCTCCCCCCCCCCCCCCTGCCCACGGCTCTTCTATTTAAATTTCGGGGGACCCATTGTCTCATCTAGCACCACCCATAGGCAAGGGGTGGTGACTTAAATAATACAAGGGGCACCTAGGGAGTCATATTGACTAGTAACTGGGATATTGACTGTCACTTGGCTAGTAACTATTATCCCAGCAGGCAAATAGGAAAATTATCGTTCGCTTGCAAAAAGCAAGTGAACAATTATTCATGAACTGCTGCATGCATTCGGTCCCAATATTTTTTTTTTTAGATCAGTGTTTTATGAATATACAAAATCCTATACTTTTTATAGGGGTTGGCTGTGAAAGCACTGATTTCAATCCAGACACCGAATGCATCCTGCCTTACTAAATGTAAGCATTGCCATTCCAGTTTGAATTCGTCCAAAATCTGGTGTTTAATGAATTTTCCTGCGTGCCAATCAATCAGTTAATCAATTACCCATTCTGCCATCACTATTTGCTAATAGCAAATATATGTACACACACACACAAATCAAATAGCCCCTCTCTCATCCCTTAATATAATGTCTTCTTTTCACTGGTTTATTTAAAAAAAAATATTTTGTGAACATCACTGTTTTGTTTCTCTCTTGGATCTTTTCAAGATATTTTATGAAGATATTTATACGTGTGTCTGGCAAAGTTTCATTGTAAGGATCATTTGCCATACTGCTTAACCGTCCCTTTATCTCCTTGTAATGTGTGCTTTTAAACCCTAATTTTAAAAAAGGTATGCCCTTCAACAAAAAGACAAATGGGGTCATGTAGATTACTTACAGCCAGTCATGTGCATTGACTCTGAGCAGTAATTTATATTGATGGTCCATTGATATCAGTATAAATTTCAGAGAATCTCTTTTTGATGGATAAAATAACCTACCTCTGGGTAAAGGTGGGCAGAGGAAACAATGTATAATGCATGTTTCTTTACACTTGAAGGCACCTTAAATACTATTTAAAGCCATGCAGGATGAAAGCCATTTCATTTCACCTGTTCTTATGCAGGCAGGTTCATATATTTTGTTTGTATAGAGCAGAAATTGCCAAACTGTGGCTTACTATGAGGGGGATGGGAGAATGAGACACGTGGGGGGCTGGAGGAATGAGACACATGTGGGGGATGGTGGAATGAGACATGTGAGGAGCTGCATGAATGAGACACATGGGGGGCTGGGGGAATGAGACACGTGAGGAGCTGCATGAATGAGACAGATGACAGGCTGGGGGAATGAGACACATGGGGGCTGGGTGAATGAGAAACATGTGGGGGATGGTGGAATGAGATACATGGAGGGCTAGGGGAATAAGACACATGGGGGATGCATGAATGAGACACATGGGGGCCTGGGGGAATGAGACACATGATAGGCTGGGGGAATGAGACACATGGGGGAATGCATGAATGATACACATGACAGGCTGTGGGAATGAGACATATGATGGGCTGGGGGAATGAGACACATGGGGGGCTGGGGGAATGAGACACATGGGGGGCTGGGGGAATGAGACACATGAGGGGCTGGGTGAATGAGACACATGTTGATGCATGAATGAGACACACGAGGGGCTGGGTGAATGAGACACATGTGGGGGATGGTGGAATGAGACACATGTGGGGGATGGTGGAATGAGACACATGGGACAATATTTGATTCTGCTGAATACTCCAATAAATCTAATTGCAGCTCTTGAATGTTTCTAAACTTTAACATAAAGGCTGTTACAGACATGAACTTTTATAGAGGGTTTTAGAAAAGGTAGTATAATTATTAACATAATTTTACAATTATATAATTTAAGATACATTTCTGACTTTCTAGAAATTAGAAAGTGGGTTTTTGGGACAAGTGAACTGTGTAGTTAAGAAACCTGCCTGTAGGGGGCACCCCTGCACAGGTCTTTTAGATATTTGTTTTAAAAAGCACAGGCATATGCCCATAATGGCAGTCCTCTTTCTAAGCTATTGATTTAGTGAGTACATGTATGCTTGTATTGTCACATACAAGGCATATATATTCTGTGGATGAAAATCTATGATGACATGGCCTTAAAAAACTTAAAAAAAAACTTTAAAAAACTGTAAACCTCTACCCTGCCACATCTCGCTGCAAAATATAAAAACATCAATTTACTACTCACATTAATACAGCTCCAGCAAGTGAAACTCTAGGTCGTTATCTTCTATAGAAATAAGTACGTGTCATAAAAACCAAAGAAAAAAAGTTATTTGCGCTCTTCCCAAATTTCTATGCATATGGAGGTTATTTAGTTACGCCAATGGCTATGAGAAGGGATGCCCACCTGCCACGTCAAGGCAGACCTCTTAGGTGGGTCCTACACAGACTATTCACCTTGCTTCCTTGAGCTTCTGGCAAAGATATCTCTAATGAGACAGAAAGGGGTATTTTTTATAAACCCCTACATACTTATCAACCCTTAATAGGGAACACATTGGGTGGGCGGCAACATTGTAACATAGCTGTATGATACAAAAGTGAATACAAATACACAAAAACAAGTCCTGCGCTCAAACTGGCTGATGTGTACTATGGTCGTTGCTGCCGCCCAAGAGTAGTGGGAGTTTGAGTGCAAGACTTGTTTTTGTAAATAAGCACGTATCGCCCACTTTCTGCAGTCAATATCAGTGGGTGGGGAAGCATGGCCACCAAGAGTGAAGGTGAATGAAGCACCTCCTGGCATTGTTCTTGGGGAGAATGGAACTTGTGGACACTAATACAGACTGGGGATTGGAGATCCATTGCCTCATTCTTAGCTCACAGCACTTATAGCGAATTTTCTTGAAAAATACACTTTGTCGAAACGTTGCTGTTGGTGGAATGCAAACAAAGGGATATCTATTTCAATTACAAGAAGTGCTAGACATCATCTTCTTTATTAGAGTGGGGATCAGGGCATGAGTAATCAAGTAAATTACATATGCCACACTTTCATTATTAACCCCCAACCGTTCGCATGTAGGCTGGAAGGAAAAGAGTGGCCTTGTGTAGCTAATAATTAAAGTGGGATCCTTTGGAGTCCTCACAATATTTTTCACAGACCTTGCTCCACTTTGTGGAAAAAGAGGATCATTTGTAAAAATAAATTAGCAAACAAACAAACACACACACTTATTGAACAATATCAATTAGGAAAATCTAAAGAATGATGCAGTGTGTAGAAAATTTTTGAAGTTGTCTGATGATATGCAGTCTATAGAGATGTCACGAACATAACATTTTCCGTTTGCGAATGGCGAACGCGAATTTCCACAAATGTTCGGAAACGGGCGAACCGGGCAATCCGCCATAGACTTCAATAGGCAGGCGAATTTTAAAACCCACAGGGACTTTTTCTGGCCACAATAGTGATGCAAAAGTTGTTTCAAGGGGACTAACACCTGGACTGTGGCATGCCGGAGGGGGATCCATGGCAAAACTCCCGTGGAAAATTACATAGTTGATGCAGAGTCTAGTTTTAATTCATAAAGGGCATAAATCACCTAACATTCCTAAATTGTTTGGAATAATGTGCTTTAAAACATCAGGTATGATGTTGTATCGATCAGGTAGTGTAAGGGTTACGCCCGCTTCACAGTGACAGACCAAACTCCCCGTTTAACGCACCGCAAACAACCGCAAACAGTCCATTTGCACAACCGCAAACTCCCCATTTGCACAAGGTTGGATACCAAGCTAGCCATGTCCCCTTCCTTGTCCTCAGTGATGTCATTGAAGGCTTTGCAGACCAGGTATCAGTGGTCAGATGGACCCTTGCCCCAACACTGTGTGCCAGACATGCCATTACTTCCTTTTGCACAATCGAGTACAGGTTGGGGATTGCCTTTTGTGCAAAGAAATTTCAGCCGGGTACCTTCCACTGCGGTGTCCCAATAGCTAAAAAATTTTGGAACGCCTCAGACTCCACCAGCTTGTATGGTAAAAGCTGGCGGGCTAAGAGTTCAGACAAGCCAGCTGTCAGATGCCGGGTAAGGGGGTGACTTTGTGACATTGGCTTCTTACGCTCAAACCTGACTGTGGGCAGATGAGCAGGAACTGCTCAAGGCGAGAGACAGAGTGGCGGATGGTTGAGAGGGGGCAAGGAGGACAGCAGTGGTTGACGTGGCTGAAGATGCTGGACCAGGAGGAGGATGGCGGTTTTGAGTTTGTGTGCTGCTTGTACTCATGTGTTGATCCCAGAGGTGTTTGTGATGTGCGATCATGTGCCTTCGCAAAGCAGTTGTACCTAGGTGGGTGTTGGACTTCCCACGACTCAGTTTCTTTTGGCACAGGTTACAAATGGCATCGCTGTTGTCAGAGGCAGACACACAAAAAAATGCCACACTGCTGAGCTCTGCAATGACGGCATTCTGGTGGTGGCAACAGCATGCGTTGATGGGCGTGCTGTCTGGCTGACCCCGGGTGCCAATGCATGCTGTCTGACTGTGCCACTAGCTCCTTGCCCCCTGCTTCCAACTTGTCTCCTCCTCCTCTCTGTCTCCCCATCTGAACTTTCCCCCTGTTCTTCTTCTTTTCTAGCGGGCACCCACGTGACATCCACGGATGCATCGTCATCATCAACCGCTTCACTTGTATCTGACAACTCAGCAAAGGAAGCAGCAGTGGGTACAACATCATCATCATCACACCGTACGTGGTAATGCTGCCTGACTGAGACATATCCCTGTTATCTACATCCTCTGGCAATAATGGTTGCGCATCACTCATTTCTTCCAACTGATGTGTAAATAACTCCTCTGACAGATCAAGTGAAGCGGCTGTGGTGCTAGTGTTGGTGGTGGCGGCAGGTGGGCGAGTGGTAACTTGAGAGATGCCCAAAGCTAAGCTGGAGGAGGATGGTGCGTCAAGGTTCCGAGCGGAAGCTGTAGAAGATTGGGTGTCCTGTGTTAGCCAGTCAACTATGTCCTCAGAACTTTTCGAGTTCAGGGTACGTGGCCTCTGAACACTGGGCATTATTCTAGGGCCAAAGGGAATCACAGCACCACGACCACGACCACGACGGCTCCTGCGGGGTGGCCTGCCTCTGCCTGTCATTTTTTTTCCGATTAGTGGTACTATGCGTGCAAGCTACTCTGACAACAGATATGAGTGGCACTGTGCACTGGCAGAAGTGGGCAGAGTAGATGCTGTAGGCCTGACACACACGCTTGCAGACAACTAACTGCTATTCAATCTATTACAGTCAAATTTTTTTTTTAAATGTACACTACTGTTACACCAGATATGAGTTGCACTGGTGTGACACTATGCCCCGACAGGCCCTGAAACGCACATGTGTGAAGGAAACTGACTGCTATTATTTCACAGTCAAATTTCTAGTTTTTTTTTTAAATGTACACTACTGTTACACCAGATATGAGTTGCACTGGTGTGGCACTGTGCCCTGGCAGGCCCTGAAACGCACACGTGTGAAGGAAACTGACTGCTATTATATTACAGTCAAAAAAGTTTTTTGTTTTTTTTTAAATGCAAGCTATTGTGACACCAGATATGAGTGGTGGCACTGGGCAAGTGGGCACAGTATACGCTGTGAGCCTGACATACACGCTGGCAGGCAGGCAACTGCAATTAGATTACACAGGAAAAAAAAAAAGCAGACCGATGTTCTAGCCCTAAAAAGGGCTTTTTGGGGTGCTGTCCTTACAGCAGAGATCAGATGAGTCCTTCAGGACTGTAGTGGACACTGAATACACTAGCCTAGCTATCGATTTCCCTATTAAATCAGCAGCAGCTACACTGTCCCTCCTCTCACTAAGAATGCAGCTTCCGGGGGGCGGGGCCTAGCTGTCATGGAGGAAAGACGCACTTCGTGTGAGCTCCCTCAATATCTCATTTTAAGCAGCTATCAACAAGCGAATTTCACCCCAGAAGGGGATAACCCAGCAATGTTGCTCCTACCTGACCGACCCGACATGCTTAATAGCGGTCAGCAACTCGACAGAGTCTTACTTACCTCCGCGTGGCAAGTGTGGCCTGGTGCTCACCGGGCGGGAGAGGCGGACGATCTCCCGATCCTGGGATGCCCAGGAGCAGCTACTTCCCGGCAGGAGCTCCGTTAACCCCCCCTCGGACCGGTGGGGGTTATCCCGGTCCACCCCTGAGTGGCTGTCTGGAGCTAATGGACGCACAGAGCACAGCCGCCCAGGCTGACATACTCATCTGCGACTCTCCCAATATGGCGGCAGCCGCGTGTCCTCCTGGTACCAGCAAAGCATTTCAGGATATTGAATCTAAGCTGGACAGACTCTTTAATCAATTTTGGAAGCAAATAACAAGCAGGAATTCCCAACAAGCTCCACCACAGCCCCAACAAGCTCCACCACAGCTAAGCGAAGCAGTCCCCATTAAAATCCACCAACGCAAAAGGCGTCGAAGACGGGACCGGAGGCACAAACAGAAATGCAGAGCCTGCCCCACGTCAAGCACTCGCCTCCACCTTAAGCCACCACAATCCCGCACTGGACGTGAAGCACCACCGGGACAGTTCCGACCACCCGACAAAACAAGCTTCCACCACCTCAAGCAGCGAACCTGGCACTCAGCCAGAGACTTGCCTTTGTTGTTCCAGGTATCAGGGACTCCCAGGGTCTGCACCTGGCGCCCCGAAGGGATCGGATGAGCACAAGCAGTAAACAGCAGCCTGCCAAGCATGTCCCACTATAGCCGATCCTCCACACCATGCCTTTGATCACATGAACTGCTCTCTGCACATTATCTAATCGTAAAGTAGCAAGAGCTTAAATATGTCATTATTTCACCTCCTAAAGAGTTTATTGTCGTAGTTCCTTACATGCTTTTACCTTAACCGTTCATGTATTATGTTATTCACTAGTCTCATCTCATGGGGCGACTCACACTTGATTTATAACTAGTGGTGGAGCTGCTGATATAAATACACAGTTGATAACATGCAAGCTACACCCTAAACATGACAGCCATCTTTCACAACAATGTACTGCTATATACTCATACCCTCAGTGCAACTAGCCATGATATACGCACGTTCAGCCTAGCATGCTCAAATATAACACACTTCTGTCTACAAAAAAAAAATTATAAGAAAAAAGAAAAGAAAAAAAAAGAATGCAGCTTCCGAATGAATCTAAAATGGATGCTGTCCAGGAGGTAGGAGGGTCTAGGAGGGAGGGTCTGCTGCTGATTGGCTGGAATGTGCCTGCTGACTGTGAGGTACAGGGTCAAAGTTTACTCAATGAAGATGAATAGGGGGCGGACCGAACATCGCATATGTTCGCCATCCGTGGCGAACGCGAACAAGCTATGTTCACCAGGAACTATTCGCCAGCGAACCGTTCGGGACATCTCTAGCAGTCTATTATATGCATGAGTTTGAGATGTTTTTTAAATCAGTGTTGAGCTTTCTGTCAGTCTTTTTTTCACCAACATTTAATTAATTACCAACTCCACGCTATGCATAAGATTCCCACTGCTAATTGAAAAATCAGCACCACGCTGAAGAGACCCATAAGGTCAAAAGGGATGTCTGTGCCCGAGGATTGGTCAACAAGCTCTACTTAACACAAAATAAGTTTTTTTTGGCAACAGCAAAAACAAGGTTTTCAGTGTGGTTATCTGACATATTGCCAAAATCCAAGGTTTTTGGACTCTCTGTGGTTTTAGGCAACCTGTTTATATTCCTTTTCACCTTTGCTATAAATATGTTTTCTTTAATATGTAGATACATACTTGGAGTACATAGGTCTTCAAATAGGTAGATGTAGTATTTGAATAGAGAAAAAATATAAAAAAAATCGAAGCACTTCAACGAATTCCAAAAATAGGCAGTTTTATTGGACCCAAGAACCAGCAAGCAATGTTTCGATCCCTTAGGGCCGAAACATTGCTAGCTGGTTCCTGGGTCCAATAAAACTGCCTATTTTTGGAATTTGTTGAAGTGCCTGGATTTTTTTCTATATTCAAATTCTATATTTGGTCCCTTCTGGTATTGGGACTTATCCAGTATAGCACCCAGGATTCCAGGACGAAGGGTTGAGTGCACTTCCACTATATACATATAGGTAGATGTAGTGACTTACCTTATATCACAGATGAGCTTTCTGTCACACCATTTCGTCAAATGTTTAGAAATTAGACTAGAATGGACTAGGCCTCTCTTTCAAAGGGGTAACAGGGGCAACTTACCTGGACCCTGTCCCCTCAGTGATCCCAGCAGTGTTTTTTTAAATTGTATTTTCACACGTGAGAAACATTAAAATATTCAAAGTGAATGAAATCCCATTGTTCTGCTTGTGTCCACTGAGGGGCAGTATAAGGTTAGTGCATTTCCTCTGTGCACACCTAATTCTCACTGCTAGTATTAAGACCTACACTGTAGCAGAATGATACTGATACAGACTGATGGCAGGTATGCCATGGTTCTCATGACATAATTAAGTGAGAAAGAGGGCTGGGCACCTTAGAGAGCATACACCTCACATTGCAGCCACCAGACCAGAGTCTTCCATTCAGGGAAAAGATCGATAACAAAGGGGGGTGGGAGGGGGGAAGGTAATATTCTTGGGCCCCAGCAAATATGGCATGACTTTTTGTTGCAGTGAGATTTAAAAACTGGTACCACAATTAGGAGACTTAGTCTTGAGAAACTGATTAAAACACAAGTGGGAAGCTGAGTAAAATGGTCCAAAAGTTGTTAAGGAAGCATGTACCTAAATATATTAGGATAGGACATCGACATAGTAGCAGGTGTCAACAATTCTACTTTCTCAGGAAAGTTACATTGAAGGAGGTATAGTTATATAGTTATTCTGGTTTTAAGAAAACAAAGGCTTAATTCTAATGTTTCTATATCTGCGCGTGTATGCGTATGTGTGTGATAATGTGCTAGTGCTGACTGCATTATCTGCATTTCTTGCAATAAATAATTTTGAGCTAGTATATGAGAAATGGCTGATGATAGAAGATAAATAAATCAATAAAGGTTAACATTTTCACATGTATCTGGATTATTTGCAACCAAACCATGGAAATCTATTGGCTTGCACATTTAGTCACACATAAAATGGAAATTAGATAAACAATATATTTGCTGGTGGCAGGAATTTTTGCAAAGTCTGAACAGGTCATTGCTAGAGTTAAAAAGTAATTTCCTGCCTCATTAGAGTTGAAATGCCATCCTAATTTTATTGACATATTTTGGGGGGTAAAAAGTGGACATACACAGCAAAGCCACATACATTTCCACCAGTCTTTACTTTGGACTACACCTCGTATTATAATTATATCATGACTGTTTTAGGATGATAGAAATTGCCCAGGGTGGGCAAAAATTTAGAGTAGGGTTTGAGGAGTCACTAACATGCGGACTACCACTGTTTTCCATAGACACAGAGACGCCTGGGTGGGGTTGCCATTGTTCTGCTAAGAACCCCATGCTGGGGGTCTGTGTATTAATGTGTTTAGTTGAACCAGATAAAGTGTCTTTTGTCTTCACCATTCTTCAAGTCTTGGCTGATGTTGGTGTGTGAGTTGCAATGACCTGTTATAATCACTGAAGGTGTTCTGCTGGAAAAGGAGGGATATTAACGGGGATACTCAGGCTGAGTACCGAGTTCCGTTACACTAACAAACGAGTTATTTACCTGTCAAATCCTCCTCTGAAGTTTGACCCACCCTAGATTTGCCAGTGTTACCGAACTTAGACAAATAATGTACTTTGATTTTATAGTAAACTAAATCTCAAATGCTACTTATTTGCTTTGGTTTGTCCTGCTGCCATCAGTGTAGAACATTTGGATGGGCGGGCAGCCCATAGTAATCCCAGTCCCATACAGTTTTCAGACAAAATTATATATTATTACTCGGGAGTCTAATAGTAGAATTTGATAGCCAACTCTTTTAACATAGGTATTGCATTTCTTAGCATTCTTAAACCCTGAAACATATGGTCTTAAAAGCTACACCAGATTTCCAAAGGGCAAAGCTCCTAAACCCAGGCTTGCTGTCGAACATGAACGTTGCAATCAGTTAACATATGGCAGACTGGTTGTTCAATATGCTTGGTTTATGTCACTACTGTAGGGTACTGTAGGGTATAAATCAATACAATTATTAATAGAAGATGGGGTGGGGGGTTAGGGGGTGTGGTGTTAGCTCTCCTGCTAAGAGTACTTAACTCACAAAAGCAAAGTAATATGGGTTTGTGTGGGCTAATGCATACTGTGTTATGTCTCACAAACAAATACAATCATTATACAATGATCCCCATTCATTTTATTAGTTTCTGACAAGCTAATTACTCTGCACTTGAAAACCGTGATGTATGCAACCTTAATATGACACCATTCAACCACGGAAAGTTTCTATCTTTTTCTACAGTGTAATGGCAATATGAAAACATTTGTCATAATAGTTCTATTTACAAAATCTGTCATTTTATGTTAATTACTTAAAGCCTTTTCCATTTGAAGAGTTTAATGTTACGATTATAAAATAAAAATCCAAATTTCTTTTCTTTTTCTTTTTTTCCCCCGTTAATATACAAAAGAGACAGAGATAAGTAATTTTAATCACATATTCTGTATGTTGTAAGAAAAAAAAAAAATTCATGCCTCTACAGTCTCAGGACATAGTCTCGTTTTTTTTTCTCTAAATCCAAGATTCAGAATTGTTCCAGAATTTATTAGGCAAAAAGTTTGTCTTCAAAAATGGCACAAGTAGATTGAAATGCTTGTCTGCATAGTTTTACAGCAGCGTGATACAAGAGGAGGAAAAATACCTCCAAATTTTTTTACTGTCTGGAAAAACCTTTCGTACCAACCATCTGGTAATTTCGTTGTTTCATTTGCTCTGTAGATATTCTGGTCTACATCCATGTAGATCGCAAAAGTTCATAAATTTCTCTGTCAGTTCCTTCAAGGCCGAAGAGGCAGCAATATAAAAATTATATCATTTTATTTTCTATTCTACCCAGCCTTGTCAAAGTTTGATTTTTTTTTCAGAAAAAAATGTGAATGTGAAAAGATACAAAATAAAAAGAATTGGCTTTCAGTGTTCCCCTATCTTTTGGGGAGAAGAACTGCAGGAGGTGTCGAAGGTGAACAGTCCCATATTAAGGTCCCATATGACACCTAGATGATGTCCTACATAAAGTTTTAGTATTTTTTTAACATTTATTTTTGCTAAAAAGAAAAAAAAAAGTAGTGATTAAACTTGATTGACTTCTTTCAAGAAGTATAGTGATGAAAACAACGTTTCTGAATAAATCAAAAAAATCAACTTCCTCAGTGAAGCTGTCTGGTTTTTCTTTGTTAGAGAACCTGTTTGCACCGATTCATCCTTAAATCTCTTTCACTCAGTACACTGGTAAAACCCATTGCCACGGACAGTTGAAAGAATGTTGCAAGTGCCATTAGCCAGCCAGATGTTCGGTCCAGTCTTGATGCACTAGAAAATCTATAGTGCTATTTCTTAGGTCTTTTGATCTGAGCATATATTGGTTCACCTGAACGGATCTGAGGACAAAACGGAACACAAAATATTTTTGAATGTCACATCATAAAAGCATCAATTTGTTTATTTTTAAAACAGAAAATTGAGTAGGAGACAATCCTAACTATAACTGTACTTTGTAATATTTTCCAAACATGGCGGTTTGATAGAGTGCTCAAGAAGTGCTTTTATCAACATGCCCTGGTGTTTTATTTGCAAGGAGCTCTTGTCACTGTGCACTTGCCTGTACAAACAACACAATGTATGATCCTGCAAAACTGCAGGATTCTCCATAGAATACTAAAATAATGCATGGTAAAATGCCTTTTCCAAGTGCCACCTCTAGTGATGACTGCTGGGAATTGAGAAAAGTGGAAGACTTTTGTCAACTTTAGCCAACCTTGGATTGACACCTAAGTAAAGTAGTCCATACTTGTCTTTTGATTATGTTGGAATTTCAGCGTTACCGAACTTCTAAAAATGATGCATTTTGATCTGTTAGTAAACGAAATCTTAAACGAAATTATCGTTATAAAATGCTCACAAATGACAGATTCACTTTAAGAGCCATTGCATATGTGTTTGTGTATATGTTAGAAAGCGCTCTGTAAATCAGAGATACCATCTTAAACAGGCTTGCCCAATGGTTCTTCTACCTTCAGAGACACTAAATGCAGGTACAATGTTATAGTCTAGGGCAGGGGTAGGCAACCTTTTAGCAGCACTGTGCCGATATAGGATTGTGATTTCCCGTAGCGTGCCGGTCCTATTTTTTTTAAATTGAGGTGTGTATGCTGCCATATTCTGCTTGTGTTATTTTTACTGTAATTGCTTTGTATTGTTGTATTTGTGCGTATATGAGCTATTATATTGTATATGTTCATGAGTAGTTTATGGTATTGTGTATGATACATATGAATGTGGGCTGTGTATGGGGGCTGCTTGTGAATTGTGTGTGTGGATGGATATGTCACGTGTGTTTGGTAGTGTGTGGGGGCTGTTTGGGGTATTGCATGTGAGAGGCTGCATGTGGGGTTGTGTGCATGTATGTGGATTGTTAGTGGTGCTGCGTTTGTGCGGATTGTGTGTATGTTTGTGTGTGGGCTGTCCGTATTATTTGTATGAGGGGAGGGTTATTCTGCATTTCTGTGTATATCTAACAGTGTGGGAGACCAAGCCGACCAGGTACTGGTCAAGGACAGGAGCTGCAACAACAACTGCGAGCTGCTCTAATACTGTGTGGATTCCCATTCACAAGTGCTGGAATGAAGTGCTCTGAGATCACTTCCTATGTGCTGCAATGCATAAATTGAGGATTGTCCTTCACCACCCCTTCAAATTTGCAGATATCTGAAGTTTTACTGGGACTCCTGATAGGCCAGAGCCTGTTTGGCTCTAGCAGCCTTGAGTGCCGTGCAATGGCACCTCGAGTGCCGTGCATGGCACTAGTGCCGTAGGTTGCCTACCCCTGGTCTAGGGCGTCTAGGGCGTTAGCAGTCTCCTATCCTCTTGGGTTGTACCTGATTTTACTTTAGTGTCCCTTGAAATGATCATAGCACTATCTGCATTTTATGAGATTACTAAAATAAGGGAATTGTTTATAATGTATTGTGTATGCAGCAAAGTGTTATGTGTTATCCAAATATAAACACATCAGTGCGGATACTTTCAACAAATAGTCTCTTTGAAATGGTCCAAACTCTAAAATTTTTATTCAGCAAAAGTGTGTTGTGGCATCAATTTGCGAAACTTCAAGCTGGTATTTTTTAGCTTTGTTATTTTGGATCAAAGCTGCAATTAAAAGAGCTGGTTCTTTTTGAAAGCTAAACAACATCTTAGTGCGACAAAATATTCCAAAGCTTCAAGAAATTATATTTGTTTATAAACTATTGCTCAAATAAAATTAATTGTCTTTCCCCATGAAAAATATCAATATTTACCAGTATATAACATTTTATATCAATCAATCTCCCAGATGTGTTATCCTTATTATATATATGTCCCCACTCTTAGCCTTTCAGCAACCTCTTATATCTTCTTCCACCACCTAAACCAGCGGTGGTCAACCTTTTAATACCTACCGCCCACTTTTGTATCTTTGTTGATGGTAAAATTTCCTTACCGCACACTAGTGCCACATAACTAATATTATAGCGCAATTTTATTTATTTCTTTTTAAAAAATTTTTTTAGAAAGTAGGGTTTTTTAGCTTTTTTTTTAAAATATGTACTTAAATATTTCTATTTTTTTTTCCTTTATTTTCTATGTGTGTCTGTCAGGTGCTGTGTGTGTGTGTGTGTGTGTGTGTGTGTGAAGAGTGCTGTATCTGTGTGTGTGTGTGTTTGCATGTAAAGGGTTTAGTGTTTGTGTGTGAGAGGTTCAGTGTGTGTGAGGGGGCAGTGTATGTGAAGGGTGCTGTGTGTGTGAAGGATGCTGTGTGTGTGAGAGAGTGGCTGTGTGTGTGAGAGAGTGGCTGTGTGTGTGAGGTGGCAGTGTGTGTGTGAGGGGGCAGTGTGTGTGTGTGAAGTGTGCTGTGTGTATGAAGGGTGCAGTGTGTGTGAGGGGGCAGTGTGAGGTAGTGTGTGAGGGGTGCAGTGTGTGTCAGGGGGTGGTGCGTGTGAGGGGGCAGTGTGTGTGTGTATATGTGTGTGTGAGGGGGCAGTCTGTGTGTTTGAGGTTCAGTATGTGTGAGAGGAAGTCTGTGTGGGTGTGTGAGGGGGCAGTCTGTGTGTGTGTGTGAAGGTCAGTCTGTGTATATGGGGGTGGTAATGTGTGCGAGGAGGCAGTGTGTGTATGTGAGGGGTGTAGTGTGTGTTTGTGTGTGGTGCATAGGGTCTATGCTGTGTGTAGGTGGGTGAGATGTGAAAATCTATCTTAATGTATCTTAATGTCTCCCTCTCCCTTCTTCTTACCTTTAACCAGGGAGCTGTGGTGGTCCAGTGGTGGCATGTTCACTGTAGCCTGCAGCTCCTTGAGCTGCAGGCTGACTCTTTTGTCCTTCTGCGAGCACAGCACTGTAACGGAGCATTGCCATGGTAACGTGCGGCAATACTCAGACCAGACTGCTCACACGAAAACACACCTCCCAGGCCCTTCCCTCCCACTGCTGGAACTAATTGCCCACTACCGCCCACCTGAAATCCCAAACCGCCCACTAGTGGACTATAGGAAGCAGATTGACTACCCCTGACCTAAACCTTTTTAGCATCCTTCTGTATACAGTTTAATTTTTTGTCTGCAATCCCTGTATCTGTGTCCGTTGGTCTACTATGTGTTTTGCCACATCTACAGTGCCATGGTTAACCTTTTCTGTTAACTACATTTTGACACTCCTCTGTAAATTTCTACAATTCACTGTTTTGTTGACATTTGTTTTCATATTTCTCTTTTAATTTAAGGGAAAGATCGAATTTAACTTGTGAGACAAAGTCACACTTTGCTGCAAGTGGCCTGATTAATGAACTACATATATGGATGCGGCAAGTCCTCGTTACTCCCTGCAATATGCTATTCATGCAGCCTTGAGCATTGCAGTCTCTTTCACATTGCACATGGTTGACTGGCAAATTGTCCTTTGGCAGAGTGAGGATCTGTGTGGGAGCAATGAAAAGTAATTCAAGGTTGTGGTTTAACTTAATCCAACTTTGATAGAGATGGGACTAAAAAGTCTACAAAATGTGTACAAACTTCTATATGTCCATGTGTTGTTTTTACACCTATTTGAAGAAATTTTGTGTAGGTAAATTTCAAAGCTTCTGCATGAATTAAATGCTTTTAGTCGATGTTGAATATATAAAACCCACATTTCACTGCATAGGATACCATTAAACATTTTATCTGTTTGTCTAAGGTAGTCCCAAACATTTTATAGAAAAATATTTTAATTTATATCTGCTTTCAAGTGGTAACATTTCAAATTATATTACTGCTAAATTCCGCATAGATTGAAAAAGAATCACATCACTCAAAATAGTATCTGAGATTGAATATTTAAAAAATAATAATTTACAGCTGTTCCTGGTTTTTGGTCACAAAGGATTAGAAAATCTGAAAATCTGTTCTCATGGCTAAGAGATTGCAAAGTTAACAAAGCATTACTAAAAACACAGTCAGACATCATAAATCAATTAAATTCACAGCTGTTGTAGTCTAAATATTTGAAATATTTCTTAAACATCTGTATTTCTCATGAATCTTCTTGAAGTAGAAGTGTGACTTTTAATTTTAATACACCTGTAGAAGTTTTATGAAAAATGACTATATGCCATGTTGGAGTTTCACTGACATTCCAATTCAATACAAATAAACACAAGACAAAGCAGGGATCATTGTGTCAATTGTATGCCTTTGGACATAGCAAAAGTTGAATAAAGTCATGTTGCTTGTAAGAATCTGTGTATCTATCTCTGCATTTTAAAATATGTCTGTCAGCGGGTGAATATATGATAGGTAGGTGTTGACATTTGTCATTATACGCATGTTTGTAAGTGAGTGTGTCTGTGTTTGTTTACATTTGTCCACATTTTATAATCTCCCTCAAAATAGCTGTGCACCTCTAACATTAAGGTTCTGGATCCATTCCTACTAGTTACTTACTTTGTGAGAAGCTTTTGTTTAAAAAGATAATAATTGTAAATGTTTTAATTAGGCTTTCAAAATTGTAATTACATTTTTTTTATTTTTCTAAATTTTAATTTTTTAACGCTTTGTAACGCTTTCAAAATTGTAATGACCAGTTTGGGTCCCCAGTAAACAACAACGCTATTGATATTCAATACAAGTGCACTTGAATACAACATCACCCTTCTCACATCTTTCTCCACAGTTACTTTAGTTCAAGAAATGTTAAGATGGTGCCAATTTGACATCGACAGAGATTAATTTAAACCCTGGGAAATATAACTTGATTTGCACTAAATGCCTTGTTCGTGCTTCTTCAGAAGTCAGTTGTAGCAGGTGACATCAAACTTAAATTATATTATTCTAAATAGAAAATGAACACTAATAAAAATATTTTGCTTGCAGAAGTGATAATGCTATTATCTCAAACATATATACTATACTAGTGAGAATGTATGATTAGTAGGGAATACCTTAAATGTAGAATTAGATCTGTTTAATTGTAATATTCTATAATAACCCAAGACTAAAGTATTGCCGTATAGGATTCAAATATTTACAAAACTCAGCATTGTTAGATATACTTGAAAAATTACCTTAGAACACCTACACCGGTAATATATGTATTAGCAAAGTAAATATGCACTTTTGTGGTTGTGTTATATATAAATACTATATGTCATCTCTATTTGTTGACTTAATTACTACATTATTACATTTACATTTTACAGCATAGATCATATTCTGGATGAAATGCCCAAGTTTTTCCAGTAGATCACAAAGGTCAATGGTCTACATAGATGGAGCAATACTGAAATGGAGCAAATTAAGTATAAGCACACAAACTGGAAAATCATGCAACAATAGAAACCACACACGAAATACAGAATTGTTTATAGTGGGAAAACAAGTAAATGAGCAAACACTAGGAACAAGCAGACACACTGTGATAAGTTCAACAAACAGACAACAAAGAAACAAAGACACAGTAAGAATAAGAGAAAAGAGACAGATACCTACCCCAAAATGTGCTATCTAGCTACCGACCTGTGGGCATATAGTATCACCACTTGGCTCACCTAGGTCAGTGCAGGATGAGGCCTGAGATGCATCAGGCTAAAATATAAGAAGATAATACTTTTTTTGCAGAGTAGTTAAGAGACAGAAAGAGTTTAGTAATACGCAGAAAAGACGTAAAGTGAAACTAAGATAAATACATATTTGTTTCTCATATATTAAGTAAAACCTACTTATTTTCATGAATTTATTAATATGGATACTTCGATGAAATAATAGCAGAGAAATCATGGGTTGTCTAGAGTCACCAAGAACTCAAATGCTCCTCACCAACAATTACGGGGATTTTTCTGGTTATTTACGGTGATTTTACATGTTAGTACCTCTGATTTCATAAATATCAATAATTTGACCAATAGACTTGTGCACAGTGGAAAGATTAGGTTTGGTTGAATCACCTAATCTGAAAATAAAATTTAGCTTTGGTAGTCCTTTAGTCATCCTTGTGGTGTTTCGGCTTATCTGAATATCATCCGTACAAAATATTTGGGGAAATAATTTGGGCACACCAAAAGGGGTAAAAAATGGGTCAGTCAGTGTACTGCAAAATATATACATGATATAAAGATTATGTATATATTTTGCAGTACAGTAGGTCTATTTTTGCGCCATTTGGTTTACATGTGTTTTTATTGCTTCTCCTTTTTTTTCCTCTCTGTTGGCTAATTCTCATATCGATTTGTGAATACATTCAACATTAAGTGACTGTCCTCTAACCAGGGTTTGACTTGATATATTGGTGCCTTCACTCTCTGGAACGATGTGCCCTCTAAAGGAACAATAATTTGAAGCGAGTAGGAGCAGTTATCCTCTACAATTCAGCTCTTGAGCATCTCTTGATCACATGGAAGAATTTATACTAATTAAAATTTAGCAAAATAACAAAAACTGTGTTACAAAAGTCAAAAAAGCTTCCACCATTAGCTGAGAGAAATGTGTGGAATTTTCCTTACTTTAAGCAAATAGGTCTCGTGAATAGTTTAAACATTTCTTTCTTATACGAGAAACATTTTTTATCTTTAGTTTTCCTTCAAGAATGGTTATTATTCAGAAAAAACATATAATACCGAGGATTTATATAACAGCAATTAAGAGTCTACAGGTTTTAATCTCTATTGACCCCTACATCACCTGGAGATTGGAAAAGGGATTGAGTGGAGTTTAGGAGACACTGGTATGTAATAATACCAGGGGTTGCTAATAGGGCAGAATAAGCTGCAGGCGAAGCAGGCTTTTATCCCAAATGTGGCATGTTGTGCAGCAGAAGGGTCAATATATTCCTTCATCTTTCTGAGGGTGATAACATTTTAAACGTTAGTATATTATAGACAGAAATTTGTTAATATATTCTGTTGTGCATACAAAAAAAATGCTAAGCATCAAATAGTTCTACTTCAATTAATAGTAGAAAGAGGGGCTCTTAAAAAAACAACTTTTTTCGTTTACTAGCTGAATTTGTGACAGTCTGGTATTTCTATAGTCTAGGGATTTGTTTTTTTTTATTATAAGTTTTAATATCTAAGGGTAACTTACTGCATCTTGTTCTACATTTTTACTCGGGCTTTCAAAGCTTTCTTCAAAGATGTCATCTGCATTGGGATCACTTGTGTGAGACGCTGAGGATTTTGATGGAGAGCTTTGCCTTGGAGCTGGTGTTGGCGCTGGGTAGAGAGATGACATTGGCAGTAATTAAAAAGGCACGTCCACGTACTCAAAAGTAAACATCAAGCAAAAATGGGAAAGCATTTTTTAAAAACCTGTTTACTGCACGTATTAAAATGACATTGAGAAGTAACTGTATTTTTCGAGGACACGCTTAGGTAGAGATAAAAGAATCATTTGTTAGACGTTTCATAAAAGGACAAAGACGGCTATGAAATCCATATTTCATTTTATATTACAGATTTGCCTGCCAGAAGTTAAAGAGACTCCATCAAATTCTTTTTGGAGTCAGTGGTTTGAAACTAATAATTTTCTTCTGCAGCCTGTTTGCTGTCTAAACCCGTTCAGAAGTATTTTTCACGAAGAAACAAATACATTTATCATGTGTTGGGAGTTGGTAAATGAGAAATATTTGAACATTGCTAAGGTTGTTTTCATTAGGTTAAACATAAATACACAAGAGTGAAAGGCCGGTGCAAATTAAACAAAAAGCTGCTGGTCACAGTGGAAGATGATCTTGCATAAACCGATACAAAATTATTGATGAATTGACATAGATAACAGGAAATATAGATGTTACCATGTCAGTTTGCCAGTCTCTTCTTGATCTATTGTCCACAAGAATGCTTTAATTGATCCTTTGGGTCACAAAGGGGACGCCCTCTCACCCTCAACACTACACAGGTTACAGAAAATATATAGCAGTAATAATTATTATGTGTAACTAAATATTGATTCTTTAGCGAATCTGGCAAATAGCAATCTAGCCCTTTATTTAGATATTTGCATCAATCATCTCATGGATGAGAGAGTGGACCCACGACTGTATTAGACAATGGTTGGGTGTCAGTCAGTATAGCAAGGGATGAAGTGTACCAAAATATTCTACACTCTCTGTATTGCATACAGAGTTATAGTGCCAGAAGAAGAAAAATCACGACTGGACACCAAGTTGTTTTTTAAAGTTTTGGGAGATGATCCAGCTAGTACTATGGTTTTAGTGGTTGTGAGCCCATCAAATCATTCTAAGGACCTTTAGACACTATATACATACTGAATTCACAGCTAGGCACAATGTGTAATTTACTATAGGTCTACATTTTTGTGTCAAGGGTAATGAATCAAAAAAATCTGTGAGCAGTTTTCTCCACAGTAGTAGTGTCTCATCTATGATTATAAAGGTTAAGAAATGTGTTATTCTGAAAATTAGGATGGTTGAAGTCGTTGTGTGGCCCTAATCGACTCTCCAGCTCACATTCTGAGTCTGTGGTTCTTGACCGTTTATTGTCAGGGAGCCAAATTATGAACATGGATTGTCATATTTCAATTGGAAAATTAACTTGGCGGCCATTCAACTGTAATGCAATTAGCAGTATATATACGCTTTGCAAAAAAACTTAATTAGGCTCTTCCTATTATCAAGTGGACTCTAGAACACTGGGGAAATCACCGCAGCTACAATAACTCACTTACAGTGGACAGTTTCCTCCGGTTCGATGAATATCATGTGCCTGCTCCTGCCAATAGGGTCCTCACAAAAATGACAATAGGGAAACACTTTGGATTCCAAACCAGAGATTAAAGGAGAACTGTCTATTAGGTGGAATGTATGCCATTGAGTAAAACATTGATAATCTAATAATAACTAATAACATTGAAAATAAAATAATAACACTTTTGTAAGTTTTTTTTTATGTGATGCACTTTTTTTCTTTCATGTTTATACTATTTATAGTAAAGATTCAGCAAATTACATCATAATCTCCTCTTCTTTGTATGCTTTCTCTATGCAGACTGCCAGGTGTAAAGGACAGACATTATAACAATGATTGACAGGGAGATAAGATGGAGGCGCCCAGTTGCAGGATAACGTAGTGTGGATTCCTGCATTTCATTTCATTCATTAAATATAGGGACAGAAAAGCATATTATTAAAATTCCTGAGAAGTGATAGTTTCTCTTTAAGAGCCATTGTAGAGGAGACATGATAACTGAAGCCATTTACCGAACATAACAAGACAACAGACAGAACAGTAGAATTAGTTGTGCGTGGTGAATAGGGCCTACGTTGCTCAAGTCATGTATATTTTCATTTGATTGTTAATATTACCAACAAATGGGGAATAGCGTATATTGTTTGATGCAGATTCACGAATGTTACCGACATACAGAGATGTGGAGCTTTTTGTCCCTTGGAAAAAGATTTTCAGAAATTGTAATGTTATAAACCTGATTACCGCAAAGTGAGATAAGGCGTTTTTCTTGGATAATTGGATTTACTGTGTTACAGATATGTTTCAATTACACATTCCTATTTGTTTCAATACCAAGCTTATTATTTTCTCACTTTAATGATCCCTATGAAATCATAGGAAATTAAATACACATCTCAATCTATATTTGTTGGTAATTTATGTTCCCTTGGTAAATACACACATAATTAAAAAGGGAGGGGCACTGATTGCCAAGCAAACCAAAGAGCGAGGTGTATATATAGAGATGTTATATTGAACACTAAATAACTAAGTCTCGATTTTGATTTTGTGAACATAACCTAGTGAACAAAAAGGATGTATTTAAACTTTTTGTCTTCTTTTTCTATAGAGAAAATTGCTTTACCGGTAACTGGGAATTCTGCATCAAAAGTAGCTAAGTGCTAAGAACAGGTATTTGTTGTGGGAATAAAGGTTCAGCATTTTACCAGAAATTGAACAAACGGAATGTAAGACACATAATTCTAAGACCTTGTCAGTCATCACAGGATTTAAAAATAGTCAGTTCGAGATCTAGGCACAGCCCTCACTGGAAGTAGACACAGACAACACACGATGTAGACACAAACAACACTGGAACTAAACACAGCTAGCACAATATGTAGGCACAGTCAGCACTGAAACTTGGCACAGCCTTCACTGGAAGTAGACACAGACCGTACAGGATGTAGACACTAACAATACTGGAACTAAACACAGCAAGCACAATATGTAGGTATAGCCAGCATTAGAACAAGGCACGGGCAACACTGGACAAGACACAGAGAGCACAGGATGTAGACACTAACAACACTAAAACTAAACACAGCTAGCACAATATCTAGGCACAACCAGCACTGGATCTAGGCACTGCCATCATTGGACGTAGACACATAGCTCAGGATGTACACATTAACAACTATGGAACTAAACACAGCTTGCACAATATCTAGGCACAGCCGACGTTGGAATTAGGAACAGTCATCATTGGAAGTAGACACAGACAGCACAGGATGTAGACACAAACAACACTGGAACTAAACACATCTAGCACAATATCTAGGTACAACCAGCACTGGAACAAGGAACAGCCATCATTGGAAGTAGACACACTCAGCATAGGATGTAGACTCAAATAACACTGGAACTAACAACAGCTGGCAAAATATCTACGCACAGCCAGAATTGGAACTAGGCACAGCCATCATTGGAAGTAGACACAGACAGCATAGGATGTAGACACAAACAACACTAGGACTAAACACAGCTGGTAAAATATCTAGGCACAGCCAGCATTGGAACTAGGCACAGCCATCATTGGAAGTAGACACAGACAGCACACAATGTAGACATTAACAACACTGGAACTAAACACATCTAGCACAATATCGAGGCACAGCCAGCTTTGGAACTAGGCACGGCCATCATTGGAAGTAGACACAGACAGCATAGGATGTAGACACAAACAACACTGGAACTAAACACAGCTGGCAAAATATCTAGGCACAGCCGGCGTTGGAACTAATCAGAGCCAGCAACATATCAAAGAACAACCTGGCACAGAAACTAAGCACAGCCTGCACATAATCCAGATACAGCAAGCACAATAAATATCTAAGTACAGTCAGCACAGCATCTAGATATAAACTAGCACACGAACATGGCATTGCCTAAACAAATCTAGGCACAACCAGTGCAGGAACAGGGTTATAGCATTACTGTTTGTATAGAAACAAGGGCTAAGCCAGGAGCGAAGCACATTTATAACGTAAATATTTCCCAGTTACAGTTTTATCCTATCGATTCTCCAAATTATAGGCAGGAAGGAGATAGGAAATAAAATAGTTAAACAAATCCAATACATGTACACGTTTTGTTTCAATTCGTTTCCCTACAAATTTGTTTTGTATCGCTGTGCCATACACAATGTCATTCAGAAATAACTTTATTAACTGTCTCCCTGCACAATGGAAATCAGTAAGGACCAACTTCATAATAAACAGCCGTTTCTCTAAAAGAAAATATGAACCACTTTTTCAGTTATTCTCTTTATTTATTTATTTATTTATTTGCATTATTTTCTTTTTCCGTTTTCCAAAGTGTCCCTTGAAGAAAATTTCAGGAACAGCTGTGAAACGTTTTATGTTGTAACAAAAATAGAATGAAATTGCAAATAGTACAACTGAGGATGTATCCGTGTGTTCTCACTATAGTCACAGTCTGTGGCTAGTGCAGTCCGACATAACTAAAATCTGAAAAAATATATCAATAGATGAATGTTCACAGGTACTAGAGAAAAATAAAAATTTCTATGTGTATTTTAAACCAAATGTTCATGTAATCCAAGACTTTTTTATTTTGAGAAAAACAATATTTGATCTTAAAGATCAGACTATTAGATCCTTTTATATATATTTTATAAATAGCTATATATATATGCACTTAACCCCTTAAGGACACATGACATGTGTGACATGTCATGATTCCCTTTTATTCCAGAAGTTTGGTCCTTAAGGGGTTAAAGGATATGTGATTTTTTACAGCACGCTATTGCTATTACAACCTGTTTTGCTCTGAGATATATTGATTGCATGAAGTCTTCCTATGACATAGAACATCCTCTTTTTTCCTGTGATCAATAAATGAATCTATTTAAGAGTGACAGTGATCAAAGTTTGCTTTTAAGACATTGCAGCGACAATCTATTTACCCTTCCCCATCACATGGTTTGTCAGTACTTTAACAGTGCTTTGGATTACAATCAGTTTTGTCCATTGGCAGATCCTTCTTTAAGGCGTGGATAAAATCCGATTTTTGTAAAAAAGAATAGTGTTTAAATTTTTATTTTTTTCAGGCATTGAGAGTATAGATGTAACACTCTGAACACACAAACAACTTAATCTCAATGAAGTTGTTATGGTGCCTGAAGGTCCTGGGCATCATTTTACATTAAGTGGTTTATGAACAGTTTAACCCCAATGTTGTGAAGATGGCACCCATCTGCTCAGGCCCATGTTTTCTGTCTTTAATAAGGAAGCCTAGGAGAAGCCTAAGACTGTGCGATACTAAGAGTGTCAGCTGATGTTCTCAGTCTGTCACTAGTTTTCCATTCACAGCACCATGTGAGAAAGGTATGGGCCCAGACAACTTGGGGCTAGACAATGGGGACTTCATAAATCTGGGGTGAAACTATTTGTAAATGATTGAACCCGTTAAGGTACTCAGCCCAATGAATACTCGGAGCATTGCTTATAACTGCTCCCAGCAACAAAGAACAAAGAGTGGAGATCTACAGGACATTTGCAGTTGATGCCAACACAGGAAGCAGTGATAGTCAAAAGTGGAATCAGGACATTTGGTTTTAGGGAACAAGAACATGGGCAGATCAGGATCAGGAGTTTTGGAAAAATGATACTGTTTGCAATGGATCTAGCAATGAAACTGGGTCGTAGGTAATACTGAAGATTTGTAGTTCAATCATCACAATGATAGGGGTACAACCAGCAAAATAACTAATTTATTGCATAAAGAGAAAGCAAAACACAGCAAACACTAGAACCATCCATCCTGTAGGAAACCATTGGATTGGCTGAGATCGTCAATTCTGATGCGCTCAACCAAGGAGGTGGGTTGAGCCAAATGCCACCTTGGCCAATCATCATCTCCTCATAGAGAGGCACTTTGGAAAGTTCAGTGTCTCCTGAACGTGCAGCACTGACCCAGGAGGTACCTCTAGTGGCTGCCTCTGGAAGGGGCCCTAGGCGTTAATGTAAATGCTACCTTTTCTCTGAAAAAAAAGTGTTTACATTAAAAGGCCTGCAGGGACTGACTATACTACATTAAGCTATAGTTGTTCTGGTGACTATAGTGTCCCTTTAATCAAAAATAAAATTGCTCAGTTATCGAGAAGGCAATATATAATTAAAAAATAATAATACTGTATAATATCTAGAGCAATCATCATGATAAACAACCAATAAACTAAGACAAATTGAACCCAAGAAGCAATATTTGTTACAATTTATCTACTTCAAAAAAGGAAATTTTCCTGTCAATTGTGAAGCTATTATCACTGCCATATAAACCAAAATATTCAGTTAAGGTTACTGATAATATGTGTTCTTCTGAGCAGATTTTGTAATAGACACTTTGTATCTATAAATATGCTAGCAATTTAGGTATGTAATTATTTAAAATTATTTGCATTGGTTTCAATGGATTTTCGGTTTTTGGCCATTTTTGTTTAATAAGATAGAATATCTTCAATCAGGACTTCACAGAGGCGAAACTGAAATATTTAATTTAGAGGTTTTTGTTTAATTTTAATACTCACGCCTCTCACTAATACTTTTTAGTGTGAAGGACGGATGTTCTGGGTTTAATTTGGAGAATCACGAGGAGCTTGGACAGCCCTAGCCACTACAAGAGGTATGTCGATTTAGGATAGGGAAACGGGGCACTTCCTCGCCCTAATGACTTCAGAGGCCAGGTTACTGAGCATCCTCTATTAACTCAATAGACACAGGAATAGGGCATTATATATACAAATTTACCCAGAACACTGGACCTTAACTAGTTACAGACGGTCCATTTTTTTTAGGGAGAGAATATTGTTTCTATCGTTCTGTATGGAACGATTTTTTTTTGCTAACTGCTGTCACAGCTACTAATTAATTAGTATTTTTGATGTAACTTTGCTGCAACACCAAATGTAAACACGTCGGCTCTAGCAAATCAACCGGATTATTCCTGCTAATTGCTCCAAGCATAGAACTTTAACCTTAATTACTTAAGCTACTACTTTGGCATTGTTAAAATAGCCAAATAGTGATACTATTTATATGCTTCATTTATCAGCACTTTGGATTCACAAGAGTGTAAAATGTTCTAAAACAACTTATAATCAATAAAGTACAGAAATATAAAGAATATTTTTCTACAACACCAAAACCTTATTATGACTATTTGTCTGTCTGTGTATCTATCTATCTATCTATCTATCTATCTATCTATCTGTCTGTCAGTCAGTCTATCTATCTATAATCTGTCTGTCTGTCTGTCTATCTGTCTGTCAGTCTGTCTATCTATCTATAAACTGCCTGTCTATCTGTCTATCTGTCTATCTATCTATCTGTCTGTCAGTCTGTCTATCTATCTATAATCTGTCTATCTATCTATCTGTCTGTCAGTCTGTCTATCTATAATCTGCCTGTCTATCTATCTATCTATCTATCTATCTATCTATCTGTCTGTCTGTCAGTCTATCTATAATCTGCCTGTCTATCTGTCTATCTATCTATCTATCTATCTATCTATCTATCCACCTTTTTTGCCAATGTATTTGCCATCCATTTCTGTCTCCCTCTCATTATATTTAAATATTTATTGTTTTTTTACTGTTTAATGTTTCAAACAATAATATTATGAAAAAACCAGTTATTAATAATGTTTGAAATTGTAAATCCCGTTACTTAAAAAATCCCAGCTGAGCAGAAAAAAAACATGTTTACATGAAACATTCAGAAAGTTAATTTAAAAAAAAAAAAGAAATCTTTTTATGATCTCTTTTTTTGTTGTTGTAAGAACAAAAAGAAGCGTGGTGTGTGCAAAAGCTAGATAAGGAAAATGTGCTTACAAAACATACTTTGTATAATTGTACAATACACTAAACATTAAGCTGTTAATATCACGTACCGCGTATTTCGGAAGCACAGACACATTCATTCTCTCCATTGTTTCAAATGAACATTATACTTTATACTGATATGAAGCTCCATAGATGCCAATGGCTTTCTCATCGAGCTGCATTTCAAGGTTAGAATTGGTATAAATGAACTCAACATGTATGTAATATAACATACTGACTGTCCATTGATGCTCATAGAGCTGTAGGCTTCTTCTTACTTCAGTACTGCTGACATCAACAGGGCTCAGTTCTATTTATACCAGTTTATACTAGCACAATGTATAGACCGAACTTTAATCCTCTTTCATTTCAAGTGACACTGCCATGATAGAACCACTTTAGCATAAATCCCACTAAATACATTGAATACATCATTATCACCGAGATACCTGATGTATTCAATGCAACATTTTTTAAATATTAACGCACCTTCCATCCAGCACATTCCGGTGTCACTGTATTTCTATACTCCCTAGCCAGCACTTGCAGCGCCAGCTAGGCAGTGATCATAGCAACCATAGTGCATGTGCTGTGGTTGCTATGCATGGAGAAGAGAAGGATCGCCTATGAGAGGTGTCTTCTGCTCTCTCTTTCACTTAGTTCTTTAACACAGGAGTCTATGGCCAAAAATTGATTGACAGGTGGGAGAAATACCCGTTTTTAAGTTTTCTATCTAAATTATACATTTGCTAGCAATTCTGCTAGATAGAAATAATTGCGTGCTTTTTTAAAAGTGCCATGACAGATACACTTTAAAATCAAGCTGTATGTACAGTGAAATTTGCACTTTTACCTTTACCTAGATTGAAACGTGTTCCATCATTCTGCAACCAAAGTTTATTTTACTTTATGGGTCCAACAAATGATATTACTTTCATAACTTTTTGGAATACGTTTACAATTGTTTACAGGCTAACTAATTCTGCACGAACATCTTTAGCACAAATACTTAGCCCAGGTCAAGTTATACTCACGTGAATTGGTTGATGGTGATGTGGAAGTCATGGGTGTCAAATTTAATTGTGAAATATCAAAGTCATCGCAATCATCGGTATCCTGTGACAGCCCAACTTTTTCAAAATAACTTGAGAAGGCCTCTGAGGTACATGGAAGGGTAGGCTGGTCTGGTTGTCGTGATGGCACTGGAGGAGGATTTACCATCTGAAAATCTCTAAATGCATCTTTTCCTAATTTCTGTCCAGGTCGTAGTGGACTTGTCCTCATGGAGTCACTAGTTGGTTGAACTGCGGCTACAGGAGCACTAGTACCTTGAAACATAGCTGCTTGAAAAGGCAAAACAGTTTGTGTTGGCATGAAGGCAGTGGGTGGAAACTGGCCAGGCAGGGTTGGCCATGGCTGTTGTTGAGTTGGGTAAAGGCCTGGTTGAGCCCATGCTATTGTTTGGCTTCCCTGCATAACCTGAGCAACATTGGGTTGGCCACTCAGGACCATTTGCGGTTGAACCAATGGTTGTTGTCCCCAGAAAGATGGTTGGACAGCTCCCATCGCAACATAACCTGTAACCAAGAAACAAAAACTGAACATTAATGCATTGTATTTTTCATAGTACAATTAGGCAAAAAACAAATTTTACTTATCATTTTAATATATATAATAAGATAGGTGTTTTGTGTATCTTATGTGTGGAAGCTATAAAATATATGAGACAACACCAACAAAATAATCAAAAAGGAGCTGGCTTTCTCTGTACCTTCTTTATATCATGGAATACAAATAAATGTGAGTGATAGGTACATGATTGCGAAGCACTGGATGGTTCCATACTTGTCACCAAGTCCACACCCTACCTAAGATAATGGTATTGTGAGTATTGTGACCCCAAGAACACCATCCCCACCGTCAAACATAGAGGTGGAAACATTATGCTTTGCTTTTTTATGCTAAGGGGACAGGACAACTGCACCACATCAAAAGGACGATGGACGGGGCCATATACCATCAAATCTTGGGTAAGAACCTCCTTACTTCAGCAAGGGCATTGAAAATGAGTCGTGAATGGCTACTCCAGCATAACAATGACCCAAAACACACAGTCAAGGCAACAAAGGAGTGGCTCAAGAAGAAGCACATTAAGGTCCTGGAGTGGCCTAGCCAGTCTCCAGACCTTAATCCCATAGAAAATCTGTGGAGGGAGCTGAAGGTTCCAGTTGCCAAACGCCAGCCTCGAAAACCTTAATGACTTGCAGAGGATCTTCATAGAGGAGTGGGACAAAATCCCTCCTGAGATGTGTCCAAACTTGGTGGCCAACTACAAGAAACGTCTGACCTCTGTGATAGCCAACAAGGGTTTTGCCACTCAGTACTAAGTCGAAGGGGTCAAATATTTATTTCACTCATTGACATGCAAATCAATATAACTTTTTTCTGGATTTTTATTTTGTTATTCTGTCTCTCACTGTTAAAATACACCTACCATTAAAATTATAGACTGATCATTTCTTTGTCAGTAGGAAAACATTCAAAATCAGCAAGGGATCAAATACTTTTCCCCCTCACTGTAGGTCGAAACGTTGTGATTTGGCTGTAGGTTTAATAAATTGCTTTTTTTGCGTTTTGGAGTGCCTGGACCTTTCTACATTTGTTTCACCTAAATGATGCTGGATGTCCTCACGCTCTGCATGAGGAAATCCAGCATAAGTAAATTCCCCATAGGATAGCATTGAAGCAATGCTTTTCTATGTGAAGGGCCTAAAATCTATTTCTAAAGTAAACACCCTGGGCTGTTAGACCTGATTGAAAATAACATTATTTTTTATACAGGCTGTGTGAGTCAAAGCCAAGGGAGGTGTGACAAGGGTGCATAAACAGAAACAAAAGTGATTTAACTCCTAAATGGCAGAGAATTGAGCAATGAGACTGCAGGGGCATGAGCTACATTAAAACTTCTTCATTAAGTTAAAGTTGTTTCGGTGCTTAGAGCATCCCTTTAACCCACTTCCAACATGAGTATGAAAGCACTTTGTGTGGATTTGTTCAGCCTATAAAACACTAATGTCTTTAAAGACAAAACTATTGAGCGTATATGAGCAATTAAGCATGGAGGAAAGCGTTGCAAATTGAACTTGATTTGGGGAGGTGAGTTCCCATCAAAGTCAATGACAAATCAAATTAGTAGAACATGAAACATTTGTTAAAGTGGGTGCACCAGAGTCATGCAAACACAAATACAGGTGTTCCCAGAATGTCAGCATGGTGCCGACTAAACCATATTACTTACTATTTTAATATTTCTGAAGGGGCTATCACATTCCAACTTTGTCCTTTGGTCAAGGTGGCAAATAAACCTATGGAGCTTCTATTATGGTGCAACCTTATTGACATGCCATGATATGCTGATGTGTTTGGGGAATTTATGGGAGAGCATGTAAATGGGTAGAAACATTGGTTCACATTGAACTTCAGAAATACATAAACATTGCACTTTCTAACTAGCTAGTTTAATGGATGCCATATGTTTGATACATTTTCTTTACATGATTCCATGTGTTAGATGTACATGAAATATAACATTTTCAGAGGCTTAAAAATGATATGATTTTTATATTCTATATCCCGTTAAATAAATGGTCAATGATATATTTACTCATGTTATTGCATTGATGTTCATTTGTTATTGTGCGTGTAATATTCTTAAAACAAACACATGCAAATATTCCTAAAACAAACACATGATTGATTTTCGGAAATACTGAACAAGTATAAGAATAAGTTTATATTGACAATTTTTTTTTGGGGGGGTGGAGGCAAAAACAAATAATTCTACTTAGATAATATATATGAACATTGGCCACAAGATGTCAGTATTGAGTCAGGTTGTAGTTAAAGAATTCTGATAAAATTGACTATCCATCTTGCATTTAACAAATTATACAGTCTACTATAAAATGTGAACAAAATTGAGGCCAATAATAGCTGTCTGTTTAGAATTAAGTATATGGTACAATCTTTCTTTTCCATAGGAAACATTTGAGGTTGTAATAATTTCATAGTATGAGAAGGATGTGTAATTTTATTCAGCTCTCTATATGGCTTTTAGAAAGTATTCTGTGGGGGTGCAAAAAATAAGAAGCTCCCATAAAAATGTAAACAGTTCTTACTCCTAACGAATCTGCAATAAAATAGACATAAGAGGAAAAACCTCAACCCTCTTAAAATGGTAAAAAATGATATGGTATGTGAGGAACGGATAGGACTATGGACGAGTTTTATGGGGCGGTTTATCAAGACAAAACAATGCAAATGACTAAATGTTGATAGAAATTCTTGTTTCCATGGTGATTGCTTTTTATTTTGCACTTTGCCCCTGCCTAAAACGGTTTTCTACCTTGATTAATTTACCCACATGCTCTCAATATTTTCAAGGAGCTTGTCTTCTCCTCTAAACCATTTCTGGATAATTTATTAAATTGTATAACTTTCAATTGCTCTTTTCTATAGACTATAATGTAGCAAATTTGGATTCCATTAAAATCTACTTAAATCATCATTTCCCCCTTCTTCTTCTCTTCCCTCGGGTGCACCCCTGCCTTATTTCATTGAAACTTAGTTCTAATCAGTAATACATTCTATTTATCACATAATATATATACATTCTTGGAAATGTTTTTTTGCAATTTACTTTTTGCAATTTTTTTTCAAATGTTATTTTTGCAATTTCTGAACTGAAATCAAAAAGTCAATGGTCTAGTAAAATATTTGCCATGTTGACATGTTGACATATCTTAGACATTGCCCTATCTACCCCTGTGGTTAGAATGCATTTGGTTACTCCACACACTGCTATCCAATTCCTCCATTTAAACAAATTAAACCATTGAATTCACTTGATTGGTGTGTTGTGTAGAATCAATATAAAAAATCCTCTAGCCAGAATGTTGATTGATGTATTTTTCTCCCTCATGTAATGATTTCATGTTCCTAATCTCTAGAGCAGGGGTTCTCAACCCAGTCCTCAAGGACCCCCGAACTGTCCAGGATTTAGGGATTACCCTGCTTTGTCTAATGTGTTTTTTTTTTTTGGGGGGGGGGGGAGGGGGCAACAAACACTTTATACACAACAGGGTAATCTCTAAATCATGGACTGGTAGGGGGTCCTTGAGGACTGGGTTGAGAACCCCTGCTCTAGAGGCCTTTATATAGCATTTATATATCATTAACATATTCCATAGTGCTTTACAATTATAGAAATGAGATATTTGAAGGCGAAGAAAGCTTTGCTCAAACAAACTTACAAGCCATGAGGATTTGAAGTAGCCATATATATCGTTAGATGCCTGGCCAAGGACATTTACTGTTGAGGTGGTCTGACCAGCATTCGAACTTGGGTTTCCCAATTCTAAACGTTACCAGCGCTCTAACCAGCTGATATACATAGAGTATATGTATCTGATAATGGATATATTTAGATTTTTTATTCTAAATTGAAACTGCTATGTGTATATTAAGACATATAACATTATGAGATGACGTATATTTAATTTTGTATGTCTTGGTACATGTAGACTATATTAAAATATTTGAATCAACAGTATTCTTGTTTTGCTTCAGAGACTGCAGAGAAGAACTAATATCACACAAGTCCCTGGGAGGTTACTAGTTTGCCCCCATCTCCTTCATTCTTTACAGAGATGATTAATGGGGCCAAGCAAGTCCATGATTGCAGGGTCCCTGTCTAATCTCTGGTCCCTAGGCAGTTGCCTTGATTCATCTTATGGATAATCCTGTTCTGCTCGGACCAAAACGTGCATAAGATTTCTCATTCAGTCTTTTTTTTTTCTCAAAGGGAGTACTGTAATGTCACCAGAAAGGAGAGACATCACAGTAGCTATAATAAGCTTTATGGACCAAGAAAGAAAAGCATGTGCACTCATTCACCAGTCTGCTTCTCATTCATGGACAAATATAAATGAGAAACATTGAGCTATCATTTAGCAACATGGAGGCTAGAATGGCCTGTAATGTCCTGCTACACACTAGTAAAATGCTCTGTGTTTGCTAGGTGAATGTTCTTTATTGTGGCTAAATATAGACAGTTTCGTCAAAACAATGTATCTGGTACCAGGTCAAAATTATATTTATTACGTGATACTCTGTTATATGGGTAGTGAGTGTCCCTATAAGTCATCAGATGTCAAAAACTGCCCTTAGTTTTTATATCAACGTAAGACTTTTACAAAATAATCTTCTAATAAGAAGGAAACTGGATACTCAGCTGGAAGTCAGGAGATTAAAATGACACTGTCTTACATATGTAACATTTTGACAAAGAAATCACTGATACAGTGCGCTATATGTATGCCAGTGGAACCTCAATGATTAAGTCTAGATAACAGATATACAGAGAATCCGACGGTTTCACTGCTTCTTGGGATCTTCTATTGACTATTAACAGCAAATCATTGGTTTGAAAGCAACCGACTTACCTGTTACCTACTGTTTGATACATGTAGCATTTTGAGTGATTGTGAATATAATCCTTCTAATATGATGTGCTGTCCAAAATCATTGAAATGGCAATATATTTGGGGTCTGTTATCTAAATAGCAAGCTATTTAAAGAATCCAAATCTATTTTTGGCTGCATTATGCTACATCTGCAAGTTGATCTGTCAAAACTTAATGTGCAGAATGTAGCTTCCGAATACATCCATAATATAATAATTAAATTAAATATTTTAGCCGTAAGATGCAAAGTTGCAAAGTTCAGACCAGAACAGCAGAGATAGACACGAAGAGAGTTATTCATTAAAGTTAATTTCACATTTTAGGTTAAAAGAGCTAACTTGGAAAAAGTATCTTGTTTTCAGTTTGGCAGTTCTAATTTTGTCCTAAAATTTAAAATTCACTTTGAATTCACTTAGAATTCCTGACATGTCACACTTTAGTGCATAATTCTGTTAATTTCTATCTCCCCTGGTGCTAGTCATCATTTGTTGGAGATTTTGTTTTAAATTGATCTAAACTTTCCAAGTTGGCATTCTGCTGTTTAGTGAATAAATCCCAATTTCGAGAACTGCCGTGGGCTTTTTTTCACCTGATGGTAAAAGTGGGTTGTAGGGAAAGGTTCCATGAATGGGAGCAGCGGTGGAAGGATAAAGCTGGGAGGGACATGTCATAAAAACATCACCTGGAGTCGCAGGAGTCTGCAAAATATAAAAAAAGAAGAAAAGGAGCAACAATAGATTTTATTAGAAAAACATACATTACCAAAAAAAAAAAATCACATAATATATAAATATGATTTGTTAAAATGTTTAATGGAGTTAATGACGCAGTTATTTGTGGTGAATTTTCAACTTAGGCCAGGTATTCCCAAACCAGACTTTACGCCCCACTACCAGTCCAGGATTTAGGTATTACCCAGTTGTGTCTACAGAGTTATTTTTTTCTAAAAGCTCCTTAGACACAACTGGGTAATCCCTAAACCCTGGACTGGTAGTTGGGTGGGCATGAGGTCTGGTTTGTGAACCACTGATTTAGACCAAAGTATTCGTCTTCTATTTGTTTCAAATCTGACAAATTTACTGAACATTTTTTAGTTATTTTTCAGCAAACTGTTTTATGAATATCACTGCATTTCACAATATCACCTTTTACCAAGTAGTCTACATTAATAATGAGAAAAATAAATATGATTATAATAATATTCAACATATTGGGCATTGCCTCAAATCCTGTTTGATCCTTAAATGATCCAGATATATTTACATAATTAATTAACATATAGCCATCAGTCCTGTTCCTCCCACATTCCCGCTCTTTTACATAGTACCGCATTTAAGTACTATTTCTACTTTTTCTATGGGTGTGCCTTCCTGTACATATTTTCAAAAAAACAAGTACCTATGTGACTTGACTAATGGTCAATACTTGAGTTAAATGTAGAGGGTTGTGAGAAAGGTGGGCTTGGACACATAATCTAATTAAAAACCTAATGATCCACAAAACCTATTGCTGTCATGTCATCTTGCCCAAAAGATTGATATGGCATTATGAAAAGTCCAACTTAACTAGAAAGGGTATCCTAACTGTGAGAGCCATAATTAAATAAATAGAACAGATATATTAAAGGGACACTATAGTCACCTGAACAACTTTAGCTTAATGAAGCAGTTCTGGTGTATAGAACATGTCCCTGCAGTCTCACTGCTCAATCCTCTTCCATTTAGGAGTTAAATCCCTTTGTTTATGAACCCTAGTCACACCTTCCTGCATGTGACTTGCACAGCCTTCCATAAACACTTCCTGTAAAGAGAGCCCTATGTAGGCTTTCTTTATTGCAAGTTCTGTTTAATTAGGATTTTCTTATCCCCTGCTATGTTAATAGCTTGTTAGACCCTGCAAGAGCCTCCTGTATGTGATTAAAGTTCAATTTAGAGATTGAGATACAATTATTTAAGGTAAATTACATCTGTTTGAAAGTGGAACCAGTTTTTCTTTCATGCAGGCTCTGTCAATCATAGCCAGGGGAGGTGTGGCT
Organism: Pelobates fuscus; assembly: GCF_036172605.1. Lineage (NCBI taxonomy): Eukaryota > Metazoa > Chordata > Amphibia > Anura > Pelobatidae > Pelobates > Pelobates fuscus. The sequence goes on from NC_086323.1 coordinate 43,598,839, forward strand.
AGGGCTGCATAAACAGAAACAAAGCTATTTAACTCCTAAATGACAGTGAATTGAGCAGTTAAATTGCAGGGGAATGATATATACACTAAAACTGCTTTATTTAGCTAAAGTAATTTAGGTGACTATAGTGTTCCTTTAAGCTTCTCCCACCTCAGGTGTTTATGAACTACAACGTGCGTATTGTTCTGCTAGCCTATAACAGACATAAAATAGTGGGAGTTGGCCAAGAACTTATAACTAACTAACTAACTACTAGCCATGGGGAGTCAAGCTTTCCATGGGGTAGATTACTTCAATGGCCAGTTCATTATGACAGCATATGCTATTTATTAAAATTCAAGCATTCTGATTAAGCTCATTAGTTCCCCTTTAAACAAACACATTTTGGTTGAATAAGAGATTTTGCTGAAGACTTCCAGTATTCTAAAAACAAAAGCATGGCAGGTCCACCTAAAGGAACACCAATTCATACACTTGCTCTTAAATGTTGTGTAAAGTTTAAATATCATAAATCACACTTACGGAGGGAGACGTTATGTCAGGAGGAGTAGACATATCTCCAAAAAGCGCTAATTGGGTAACAGCCTAAGAGAAAACAAAAAATAAGACAAAAAACCCAACATTACTGATTTCTTATAAGTACAAGCTCATAAATAGTGGTATGTCAGACATTGATTCAGTGAAAATACAAATATGCAATTCACAAAAGAGGCTGTTATGTAATCTTGTGTTAATTTACCAAGAAACTCAATTTTGCTCTATTAAAAAGAGTTTCATAAAGACAGTGTTCATCGATTTCAGCAGTAATAATCTAACTTCTTTAATAATACAGAACATGTGATATGGCTGAGTGATTAAATGATATTAAAATTGCTATTAAAAAGTACAAATATATAAAACGTCGCCTTTTATTCAGATACTGTATATGTTATGGTTTCCAGAGGATGAATTCAAAGACAATATGGCAACAGTATTCAATGAGGAGCTGTTTGTTAAATAAATGATTAAATTAACATGGGGGACAAATTATTGGGGTGTCTTGCATTAGTGGACGCCAGGGAACTGTTCCCAAGCATTCTGTGTCACAAGCATAGCGCATCAGACATACTCGCGCAGCGCTCATGGCGCTAAGACCCTGCATAGAACACTGAAACACTGCTCCCTATAGGGTCTATCCTCAGTGGGCTGATTGTAAATATTAGGCAGGTAGCCTGGAGTGCATTCATGCCAGTCTGACCTTCCTATAATGGGGCTTCCCCGCTCCTTTTGGAGGCAGAGCCAGTAACGCAATCATGTCTCTGATCTGCCTGCTTTAACCCCCTCCCACTGGCATCCTATTTCTGTGGATGCTGATGTTGGGAGATATGCTATATCAAGAAGACTCTTGAAGACTATATTAACACCAGCAGAAGAACCCAGATGCTTCAGACTAAGGCAGATTTCCAGATTTCATCTAAGGCAAAGAAAAGGCTTTTTTTACAGTAAGAGCAATAAGAATATGGAATTCTCTGCCCGAAGAGGTGGTTTTATCCGAGTGCATACAGATGTTTAAACTGCAATTGGATAAATACTTGCGAAAACATAACATACAGGGATATAATTTATAATTAGTGGGGTAATAGCTGCTTGATCCAAGGAGACATCTGACTGCTATTTTGGGGTCAAGAAGGAATTTTTTCCTAGTTTGTTGCAAAATTGGAAGTGCTTCAAACTTTTTTTTTTTGCCTTCTTTTGGATCAACAGCAAAAACATATGTGAGGAAGGCTGAACTTGAAGGACGCAAGTCTCTTTTCAGCTATGTAACTATGTAACTATGTAACTATGTATCCCATTCTCTGTATCCCATTCTTCTTATAAAATAACTCCACCCAAAAATTATGTTTTATTAAGATACTGTTTGAGAGAGCGAGCGTGCACCGGTGATCCCATGTCGAGGCCGAGTTTTCCCTGCAGTCAGCTCCTCCTCTGGTGATGTCACAGAGGACTACTGGGGGGTGGACTTGTGTGGCATAGGAGGGCTGTGCCAGTATTGGTTGTCTATCACCAGTATTGCTATGCACGCTGACAACAAACTCCCAGTAAACACACAATTAATGTTAACAGTTCCAGCCTGGAACTCTCCCCCCTCCAGCAGCAAAGTACATTTTGTCTGTATGTGCAACATTTCATGGTGAAATGCTACAAATATACTCTCCAAGTCTCTGACCACTTCAAATCAAATGGTCATGGTGGTGGAGTAACTGTTTAACTTCTAATCTGCGTGTGTACTTATCCCTTATAACCAGTAGAGCATTGAATCGCTGTTGATAAAATTAGGTCTGCTTACAAAACACCACATCTATTGTATGTACATATCTACATAAACAAATGATAGAGATAACAAGGATATCAAAAATAATAACATAAAATGGACTTGTAGCGACTGTTCCTACATAGATAACAATAAATGCTAAACTCCTACATTAAACATTGAACAGGCGCTGGCATAGCTTGGTATAAATCACTTTGTATTAAATATACCCGCCATCCGCAACTTGATTCTATTCTTTGTTACGGTACAAAGAAAATTCTGAATGAATCATTTATAGAATACTTGACCTCATTTTGAACAACATGGCTTATTTAGAACGCCCTACTCAAGGTTGGTTAGGAAAAATGAACATGTATAATGCGAGATCAAATCGGGAATTTAAATACTGGGAAGAGATCCAAAAAAAACAAGACATTTTCCTGCCTTTTTCGGCTGTTTTAGATTTAACAGACAAAGGACAAGCAGAATTGAATTCACTTTTGATAAGTTCAAGCATTATAAATTATTTTTCAGTAGATAGAATGTATCTGCCGTCTTCAGCATCTGTTGAATCCTGTGCTGTCAATTTCTTAATTACAGACCTTGTAAAAATAACCAGGAGCCACCCATCTTGGCAGTCTGTCTTCCCACACAAACCGTACTCAGCGAAATTCTCTGTAAATTATCATCTACACCCATCATAATCAGAGTGACATATTGCTCTATGTATACATATTAAAGAGCTTGTTCTGTCGTCACATTACATCTTGCCATTAACAAAATACTTTAATAAGTAAAGCTGGCTTTACATGTGAGTGACAATACTCCATCAGCCCCACATGAATTATGAGATAGGTTCATAGAACATTAAATAGTGGTTAAAGAAGTAGTTAAAGGAACACTCCAAGAAGCATAAGCACAGTGTGCTGTATTGGTTATGGAGCCAGGAGTCCCCTGGCTCTAACTTCATTTTAAGGAGTCAAACCATTTTACCTGGAGACCACAACGTGAAGGTCCCCATCTCTACTACCTCAGCCAGAAATAGAACTTTTCTGTCTAAGCTAGGTCTAGGGTCTTCTGGCTCTATGGGTGAGGTAGAATTAGTGACTTTGGTTTTCAGTTCACCATAATTCTTTGTTTAGTGAATACATCCCTATATATTTTTCCTGTTTATTCCATGCAATCTAGGTTTTAGAGCATGCTTTTTGAAATATCAAGGCATGTGGGACAGACCAAATTGCAATTCTAGAATGAGTTTTAAGCACTTGTTTGGAAATCTTTGCAATGACTACAGGAGAACAAACCAAGAAAGTTATGGTAGGGAAAAGATATTGAAAACCCCTTCCACTTGAAATCAGTCGGTAGTCAATGCATTGTTAAACACAGATCTGCACACACTAATCAGGCCACAAACGTGCTTTTCCCACAGAAATCTTACATTTGTAATGATATTACTACTGCGTGGGATTCTGGGTGAGTATATGCATATTAGATCAACAGAGAATCAACAATTTGCCTCATTTATTCCACATTATGCGTAGATTCCTTGACTTTTATATTTTCTGTATTTAACAGCTTTGAAACACAACTTGGGAAGAGGTGCAAAGCCAGTGAACCACTCATGGACAGCTGTTGACAGCTGGAAGTTGATCAAAGTGTTCTAAAATGTGTCTATTGTTTTGGAGGAGGAAGTTAAAAAATATGTTCCAGTTTATTAAAATATTTTAAAAGCAGTTTGAAAAGTGTCACCTATCCTTTTTGTATAGTGCAATAGATGTTATACCTGCCAAATAATGTCCCACTAAGATATTGTGAGAATATTCTACAACTATTCTGCCTCACTTTTTATGACATAATTAAAGTGGCGGATGAGAACCAGATAACAGCATACTTGTTTTGAGTACAATAAAGGCAGGAATATGAATTAATGGAATGGACTACACCACAAGTAACACACAAAACAAAGTGCAAGCATTGCAAAGGATAAATGGTGGAAAAGACCGCCAGAACTGATCATTTCCAGATAATTAACAGATGTTTACAGATAATTAACAGAAAAAAAAAATCCAAATAAGACCCAGATTTTTAAAGACGCGTATGCCCCTCCATGGTCTGCATCTCTTGGGCAGCATGGATTTCCATGAATGTGTTGTCATGCTGCGCAGGTCATACTGATGGAGTTGAAGGGATGTGCGACCTCATACCACACATCTCCAAAAGCCTCCATCTGTCAAATCCATAACTACATGCATGAGTTGGACCATCTGCCCAGAGATCTGGGAGCTTTGTGTGCAAAAAGGGATATTTGACTGTATTTGCCCCTAGGCCACACATTGCCAGATATCCCCTGTGTCCATAGTTTAAGCATTATGAAGAATGTATTTAAACTCATCTCCAGCAATATACATTTCCTGACGGTATATTACGAAAAATCTCACCAAATATGTTGATCTAAAAACCTGATGCACAGCAAAATTTGTCAGAAAAAGACGTTTATGATGTCCTTCAAAACTAGTAAATTATTATTTTCTTACAGTGTGTGAATAACACCTGGAGGATACAGATATGTAGCACAGATTCCTTTTTTGCGAAGTCAGAACACATAAATTTCCTAACATACTGATTAAATGTATTCTATATTTAATTTATTCTATTTTTAATTAAAAAATATTATTTGTAAAAATTAAATATTTAATTAAATGTCATATTTACTAAAAGGACTATGTCATGCATAATCAGATTATCTGCAGGTAATGTAATCTATAATCTATATACATAACAGCTACATTGTTTAGATAACCTGTTCTTAATTATATGTACCCATTGATATCACGCAGGAAAATAGAACAGGGTTATTCTCTACTAATTGCTGGGAATTGATAACAATAATCCTATTTTAAAATATATTACACATTATAATAAAACAAATTATATAATATATATTTTATAATGCAGAAAATCGTAATGGTTAGAGTTGTTTTAGCATAATTTTATTGTTTAATTGTTTACAATTGTTTAAAAATTGAGCCATGAGCCAAAAAAAAAAAAATACAAATACAAACTAATCAAACCTTTTTTGAACTGTGTGGCTGCAATTATAGATTTAATGCAGCAAATATAGACTATTTTTTTGTTGTTGTTTATATACATGTTTTAGCCTCACTTACCTCTATGACATCACAAAAGTCATCATCAAATCTGATTAAATCTCCATTCTGTGACTGTGGAGAATGAATGATGAAAATGAAATGATATGAATGAAACAAATAATGATAATGAGCAGACATGGATACGATGTGCATTTATCGTAATGCCAAGAACGGTTATACATAGATAGTAAAAACGAGAATCAGGAATAATGGAACATTAGTTGTATTCATGCCTGAGTGATGGTTATAAATCAGTGTGAAGGAGAATCTACTTTCATCTTGTTTACTAAATGTCACCATTATTGCATAACAGAGAAATTGAATAAAAGGACTAGCGCTTAAACACGGTAAAGTGGATTAAGATTCTGAAAGAGTCTTTTAAAGATTTCAGGATGAAGGGCTGTAAGAGAAAGTAGCCCCTCTTTTCCTGGAGCAATAGCAATGACATGGGACACTTTGAAAAACAAAAAACAAAATATAGCCAGATTTTTGATAAATAATTGTATTACTTTTACAGCAAAAATACGACAGAACTGTACAGGTTCTATTTACAATTCTGAGATTCTTTTTTTCTCGAAAATACACCTTTGATATAACCATGTAGATGCAGACTGTCTTGGATTGTGGTCCAACAATAGAATGATCGAAAAAGTAAACTACTTGGGAAAATTAATCAATTACTGGACTCAAATTATATAAATATATAGACCTTGATTTCATTTGTTTGTATCCACATCAGAAATTAATCCATTCTTTTAAGAAAAAAAAAGAAGCTTTCAAATATTTGATCTATACTTTTTTCCATAGGCTTAGTTTATTGTTCTCTTAGATAAATCATTTTGAAGAATTTTTTCCAACACAAGGAAATATTTCTGATAATTCGACATAATACATCGAGGCCATAATGTGATTTGGGTCAATAGTTTTGCAAAAAGTTCTTATTATTGATATAAGTGTAACTGTAACTGCATTTAATAAGAGAACAATAAACTACATCACATTATGTCTGCAATGGCCTTTAATAAGGTTGATCATATTATTCTATTAAATAAACAACCCCAATTTTCTTAAGTATTGATCATAACCCACTAAACTTGCCTTTGTTTAACCTTTGGCACTCCAGATGTGGACTACACCCCCCAATAATGCTCTTACAGCCATGATGGTGGCAAAGCATCAGGGAAATATAGTCCACAACATCTGGACTGCTAAATGTTGCCTACCCTGTAGTCAAATACAATATCACTATGTGTCCATGCCAACTTCTTTCTTCTAAGTTAATATACATATTTTTTAATTGCCCAAATTACTCCCAAATACATAATGTATAAAGAAACAAATAAACCCAAAAAAGCTCAATCTAAAAATCACTTATATTACAAAAAACACAATAGCTTAAGTTTGTTCCTGTTACTTTTTAGTAAAATATGAGAGGCATGCATAGATCTCTGACAGATTGTAGCAGTCAGTTTAATAGTCATGATATGTCTTTGCTCTCCTGTCCGAGACCGACCTTACCTCTATGACATCACAAGGGTTCTTATCAGATTGTAATAATTCTCCGTTCAGTAACTGTAATGAATGATGGATGAGAATGAAATGAATAAAATAAAATGAAAATGATAAAAAAAAATGCATGTGTTGAGCATGTGTCACATTTTCATGGAATGTTAAAGAGAGATGGAACTAAATAAATTCAAGATGAATGTATCATAAAAAAGGCTTATTTATCCTTTAGTAATGGAGATTATTCAGTGGAGACAAGAATCTATTTTTTGTCATTTGTGACACAATTATTACATATAGGAAGAGATATTTATATCTACTTAATCATGCAGAAGCCTCAATAGCTTTTCATAAATGTGACAAAAAAATTCAATTATATTGGAAGCAATTTTTCTATCTACTATATTAGAGTACTTGTCAATTAAGGCTCCCATAAATAACACCTCCCGCTAGAGTGCCTTAAAATTATAGTAAATATCTGATTTACATTTAATAGCTGACTTTTATCAATTAATTACAAATATCTCGCTATTTTATTTACTTTTTGTTTTAATTAAAATTTTGTAGGTTCAGAAATAATGACACATAATTAAAAAAAAAAAAAACAATTAAAAAGTTAGTCTAATTACATACATTATCTATATGTTCTTTAACTAATCACATTGTTAATTTCACCAATCAGTTAATTGCGTGTACATATTAACATGTTTCAATACTTTTTTCCTTTATGGTCAATTTTCTTTGCACAGCATGTGTTATGAAAATAGCTTGCAACATCAAGAAAATGTTAATTTTGGTTTAATTACAAATATGACATATAAATTCCTTGCATACTCTTTTCAGAATAGATCTCTTAAATGACTGATTGATGCTAAGCAACATAACATACAGTTTATGGTTATGGTTATGCAAGTAGAGTTCTTAAAAACGAATTCTCCAGTACTGTGAATCATAAATAATATATATAATTGCCCTATATACTAAAATTTGTTTTGATCTAATATATTTTTTTTTCAAAAACAAGGACATTCCTTTCATTATCAAGTCATAAGCGTTAGGAATTTGCTGGCGCTATATAAATAATAAAATAATAATAATAATAATAATAATAATAATAAGAAGAAGAAATACTATTATCTGATGATTAGAATGCTAGACTTGCTAGGCAAATATATTAATATATCAGATTTTAATTTAAAAATTAAACACAGATGAATAAATGTTTGCTGTTTTGTTTCCATGAGATTTTTTCATAGAATATATTATGATACATTTTGTAGGTTTATATTTTTTTTTTTTTTTTTTTTTACTAAAGTCACAATTCAAAGTGAATTCAAAGTGAATTTTAAATTCAAGGCAAAATAACCAAACTGGAAAAAAAATCAACTGTTCGAGTTCCTTTGCTTGACATTTGAAATTCACTGTGAATTCACTTTAGTAAATAATCAAAATTGAAAACATACTTTTACGGAATTTTTCAATCAACCTTTGAAGCACGGGTAGATATCCCTTACTCCTGTGCCTTGTGTTAGCATTTCAACTTGAAAGGAAGATGCATCACTTTGAGAAAATCATCTTATTCAAAAGCTTTAGCTTTGAATAAGACGGTTGCCTGATTCTGCAAACTGGAAAAAGCAGGGAAATATGATTTTGTTTCCATATATACCAGCTTCTTCTTTCTTAACCAATCAGTGTCCTATCCCTAGGAATACTGAAAAAATGAATTGGACATGCTTGACAAATTTATACATGTGCAGTTAAAAGATCTCTTCACCTTGCAATATCCTGACAAGGGGAAGAAGAGAGATGCTCACCCAGAGCAGGCACCTATGTTGGGTTTCTCTCTAATATAGCTGCACAATGATGCCCTGTTTCTGGTATTAGTGGACTGGTCTGAAACTGAGATGGGTGGGTAAGATGAAGTGGGGTGGGGGGAGGATGAGAAAGCTCTCCTAACTGAGGCATATTAATTTGTTGGGGTGAATAACTATACATGTTTGTTAATTGACTTTGAATTCTTCCTGGTCAGAAATGCTCAATTTGATCCATTGGTTTAGTTAAATACACACATTGTGAAAAATGTTCAATATTTGATTAAATTAATAATATAATCCAAATCAAATTCATCCAATGCAAACAGTTTAAAAGCAAATGCAATAAATGTCTTTGCAACTAATGTTTCCTTAGTAAACACATACACTGGAGATATCTTTGGGCACTTTTGGTTACAAAATTAATGCAACACGACTGCTTATGATTAGCATCGCTGGTTTAAAATGCACAGTGAATGGTATGTATACATATAAAATATTAAATCCACTGAACCGGGGTAAGTGAAAAGCTCAGTAGTATTACATGATTCGCAAGGTCACTCAAGGTCACAAAAGAAAAGATGTAATGCAAACTGTGTTCATCTGAGAAACAGAGAATATGAGAATTGGCAAAAGCTTAGAAATACTCAGTAGCTTGTCGTTCGGTTAGTCACCGCTCAGGTCTGAAACAATATGTTTGCTTACTTGTGTCATTGCAAAGAGAACTTATACCATTTTCATTTAACACTGGTCCCATCCATAAGGGTAGTATAGAACTGAAAAGCCAGCCAAAATTCTGACCCAAAGAATACCAAAATGATCGTTCGGGGTTCCTGAATCTCTCGTGCCGTATTTCGTATCTGGACTGCCCTTATAGGTGGAATCAGTCGAATATGCAAATGGTATGGGTTCTCTTTGTAATGGCACAAATAAGAAAAACGTTTTGAGACCTGAGCAGGGACTCACCTAAGGGCAAGTTGCTGACTTTCTCTAAGCTTTTGCTAGTTCTCAGAGTTCTCATATTCTCTGTTTTTGTTGCAATGTGTTTATCTGAAATTCAACATAGAGACCAGCAGTATAACTCACAATGCTCAAAGGGAATTTGTCATAAAAAAACATACTGTTTGATATTTTATAGAGGGTTGGAAAAATGTATTTGCAACTACCTTTCAGTACTCTGAGAACTTGTGCTATGGCATTAAGTTCCCAATGCCACAGCTATAATCTCTGTTTGGCTTGTATGATTGATCTTTATTGATCCATTCACTCTTTCCTTTTGAACCAAATGTAGTTGTTGACATCATTGTAGTCACTATGATAAAGTAAGCCGTGTTTCCTTTGTGTTGTGGAGTGCAGTTGAAGAATCAAAGGGGCACTTTAAGCATCATGACAACCTGCATGTATAGGGTACAGTGCTTCCACCGCTCCCTTCTGCCTGTAGCGGTTTACTGTAGCAATTGTATTTTGCAATGTTTAATGTATCATCTATACATTGCTTTAAAGAAATGGGTCAGAGTCAACTAACGCATGGTGCATCACTGTACGTATCCCAGTACGATAAATATAATTGCAATATGTAACATCTGTTAAACTGGATTTATCATCCATAAGATATGTGGGTGAAAAGGAACACTACTGTTAAATTTTAATACTAATTTACAGATTATGAGTGGAAAATTGCTAGCAAATGTAGATTCTAAGCCCATTTTAGCAGGCAGTGCTTGGTCTCTAGTCACTGTTAATTACTTGTTGTCAAATATCTGCATTGTATAATTGTAAAGTGTTTCAGAATACGTTATCACTATATAAATGCTAATAATAATAGTATTTGTTATATATACAAGTGCTCCAACAATGCTAAATGTGGCATCCCACAAATCCCAACATACATATACGTAGGTGGCATTGTGCCAATCAGCATGCTCACAGCTAGCATTTCTATTTAATTGATTTTCCTCATCTTTAATATCAATGCACTTAACCTTTAATTAGTTATTCGATTGGTCATGGGATTTTGACAGATAGTTATGATATACTGACATTTATATTTATTTCTCTCTATTTATTTCTCTCTATCTATCTATCTATCTATCTATCTAGATAGATAGAGTATTGCAGTCAGCAATGACATACTGCAAGACTCTGCAGTAAACCATTCACGAATGGTTTAACCCCATAGTTGCCTCTGGCATCAATTTCCACTCCACCCAGATGGCATCAGGCTTCTGAATTTTTAGATTCAGGAAGTGTTGAGTGCTGCCAGACAGGGGCTAACAGTCAGCTGACAATCCCAGCCAATCAGGGACTCCACATTAGCTAAACTAGCTTGATAAAGGTAAGTTTCTTTCCATGCCAGTTTAGTAAATGGGGAGTCACCGATTGGCTGAGAGCATTAGCTAACCGCTATGAGCCAATCAGCTTTTCCCCTGCCCGGATGCACTCCGCGGACTAAAATTTTAGTGTAAAGAATGATGTCAAAATGACTAACAACAAAAGCTTTGTCGCAAGCATTTCAATGTCCCAAAATCCCACCTGGTTCCAGTCCTCAGTGAGTAGGCTTCCTAATATTGGTTAAACTCTTCAATAACTGTGTTTTCTAACAATGGAAATTATGACTTTGTATTGCAAAGCTAGATATCACACAGCTCAGTGCTCAACGAGCAATTACACTCCTGTGAACATTTTGTAGAGTGACATTTTTAAAGATAATGAACATTGCCACTTCATTTTTTTTAAAGACTGGAGATATAGTACACATGGCAAGGGAGCAACATTACCAGAGTTATTAGTAACACCAGACATGTGTTTGACAAGTAAAGCATCAATTTGTGTGAAGACGTGGCAATCATATAGAAAGCTTAGGAAATACATTTTATTCTGATAATGACATTTCGGAGTTTAATCTGATTAGAAGAAGGAATGGAGATCTCACATATTTTGGTATGTGAGTGGCCTAATTAAAATGATGGACTGTGGGCGTCTGTCACAGGCAAGTGAGAGGTGATGTTTTAATTGTATGTCCTCTAATACAAATGAATGTGAGAAAGCTAAAAAGATCAAAAAAGAAACCTATCATACAGGTTCAAGGACTGTCATACACGAGTTTGAAATTCAAAATGATACATTACTTGCTTGTAACCTCTTGTATCTCTGTTTCTTTTTTTAAAGGCCTGAAATTCCACACACCACATAGGTTGGAGAGTTGAAAGAAGTTTAATTTATATTGTCCAAAAGGTTACGGTATTGGGTAATGAGGTTCGTGCACTCATTGTAAAGACCGCCAGATAAACTTTGCCCTGAACATTTTAGTGGTTTATTTTTGAAATGATTAGAACACTGGGATCATCAAACTTCCAAATGGTTGGTAGAATAAGGTTGTTCTTTCATCTGTATTAAAATCTTCCAGACATCCTTGAACAACAGCATCTTAGATCTTAGATAAAAAGAAAATGAAATGGATGTTCTACAGCCAGTGATTGATGGATTACATAGCCCATAAAATGGGTAATGCATGGGCGTTTAAAACCTTGTATGGTGGTGGGACTTGGAGGTTTAAAGAGACTGTTTAGTAATTATGTAACTGTTACATATATTTTTGCATGTTCCAGCATTGATCTAACTACAAGATCTTAGATATATATTTTATAAATACATAAACATGGGGGATTTTAGTAATTACTGAGTAACTATTGAGAAGAATTAGCTAAAAAATCACTTAAATGCAATCTTTTTTTCTATATTCATAGTTTATGAATTTTTGTTATAAGTTCAGACATTTCCTCTCTCATTAGTTCATGCTCCCGCAATCCCAGGCATCTCTTTGACATCTTTAACTCTCTTCTTTGCCCTGCTGTGGCCTCCCCCCAAACTAACCTTACAGCCGATAGCTTTGCATACTACTTTACCGACAAGATTGAACAGCTAAGGAAAGAATTCTCCCCACTTTGCCGTTCTCTTTCTCAACCACATGTAGATCATGTATTTTCTACCCTTCAGACTTTCTCCCCAGCTACTGAACAAGAGGTGGCTGCACTTCTCCTTTCCTCTCGCCCCACCACTTGCTCGCTTAATCCTGTCCCATCTCACCTTATCAGATCTCTCTCCCCTTGTCTTGTGCCTTCCTTAACACACATCTTTAACTGCTCTCTCTTCTGGCATTGTCCCTGCAGACCTTAAACATGCCACTGTAGTAACCATCCTGAAAAAAAATCCCTTGACCCGTCCTCCCCCTCTAACTATCGTCTCATATCCCTGTTCCCTTTTTCCTCAAAGCTTCTGGAAAAACTACTCTTTAGTCTACCCGTGTGTCTCACTTCCTCAATTCCAACTCTCTCCTTGACCCTCTTCAATCTGACTTCCGCCCTCTCCACTCTACTGATGAGACTGCTCTTATCAAAGTTACTTATGGCCTAATCGCAGCTAAATCCAAAGATCCAAAGGCCACTACTCCATACTAATTATTCTTGACCTCTCTGCTGCCTTTGACACCATTGATCATGCTCTTCATCTTCAAACTCTTCAATCACTCGATCTCTGTGACTCTGTCCTCTCGTGGTTTTCCTCTTATCTCTCCCAAAACTCATTCAGTGTCTCCTTTTCTAATGATACCTCCTCCCCTCGCCCTGTCTCGGTTGGAGTCCCCCAAGTCTCTGTCTTTGGTCTCCTTCTATTTTCTCTTTATACTGCCTCTCTTGGCAAATGTATTACCTCTTTTGGATTCCACTACCACCTGTACGCTGATGACACCCAGATATATCTCTCCTCCCCGGACCTCTCCCCTTGCCATCCTGCAACGTGTCACTGCTTGCCTTTCTTCCATCTCTGACTGGTCATCCTCCCGCTTTCTTAAAACCTAATCTCTCTAAAACTGAGCTCTTTGTCTTTCCTCCTCCTAATACTGATCCTCCTTTTTCGCTCTCCCTTCAGGTTAGCGGTATCTACATAAGTCCATCCTTGCAAGCATGCTGTATTGGCGTCATACTTTATTCTGGTCTCACCTTTGAGCCTCACATCCAGTATGTTGTCAAATCCTGTAGATTCCATCATAAAAACATAGCCTGCATCCGCCCCTTTCTTATGCAAGATGCTACTAAGGAGCTTGTCCATGCTCTAGTAATTTCCTGCATGAATTATTGTAACCCTCTCCTGATTGGTCTTCCCAAAAGTCGTATTGCCCCGCTACAGTATGTAATCAATGCTGCCATCAGACTGATTTTCCTCTCTAGTCGGCCCTCTCACAACTCACCCCTCTGTCAGTCTTTACATTGGCTTCCTGTATCCCATAGGAGTCAATTCAAAGACCTAACCTGTACCTATAAAGCACTGAACAATTCTAACCACTCTTATATATCTTCACAGATGCATAGGTATGCTCCTTCTCGATCTCTCCGCTCTGCGTTCCTATGGAATAGCCTGACTCCCGTCATCAGACTCTCCCTTAGTCTTCAATTGTTTAAGAAGTGTTTTAAAACCCATCTCTTTAGGAAAGCTGATGGCCTCCCAGAGTAATCTCTACCTTACATACCTGTCCCTTGCTCTCTCCTAAAGGGCAGCACTGTACTCCCTTCTCCAGCTCTGCTTCACTTCCACCTTATTTGATTGCTATTGCCTGTCCTAATGTGTTTTATACCCCACCTCCTAAAGGCTGTAATCTCGTTTGAGCAGGGTTCTCTTCAGCCTATAGTTCCTGTAAGTTTTCTTGTAATTGTCCTATTTATAGTTTAATCCTCCCTCTCATAATATCGTAAAGTGCTGCGGAATCTGTTGGCGCTATATAAATGATAATAATTATACAATGATGATAAAAAGATTGTTGATTTTAGAGCATGTGAATTGTAATGTAATGTAATGTAAACAATTTCTTTAATAACAATAATCCTTTATTTATCTTTATGGGGCCTTCTAAATCTGCAGCATAAATACACCAACACAAACTATAATTTACAGTCAGACGGGTGACTAGAAACCCCTGGGCCCCTGTGCGAAAACTGCACTGGGGCACACTTCTGTCTAATTCCCCCCAGCCATTTCATGTGTCTTATTCCCCCCAGCCCTTTTATGTGTCTCATCCCATATCACTCTCCCCTCTCTGGACCTTAGTACAACCAGCTTCCTCTAGTTGGTCCTTGGTACAACTGGCTTCCTCTCTAGAATACATATGGTTATGACACTTTTTTGTATTATATACTGGGAACAGATTACAAGAGTGAGTTTATCTGGGATAGGATGGTGGAGCCTTTATCTAACTTCTCAAGAGGTGTGGTAGGGCAATTAGAAAGGGAAGGCAGTCAGCATAGTCTACCCTGTGATAGACCCAAATGTCCATTGGAACTTAAAAAACATTCATAATGTTTCTCTTATAGCTTGTGGCACAAAATGGTGAGTTACAAAAATAAAAGGTAAATAATGATGTCAGGGATAGAGGAGTTAAAAATACCTGTTATTATTGGAAACTTCTCCAAATCTTGACATATTACTGTTTTATCCAATGTTGCAATGCTGTATGAGATACAGGGCCATCAATGTGCTCAGGGAGTTAATACAATGCAGCCAATATTATGTAGAAATGTCAGATGTGACATATGAGATAGCCATGTCAATTCTGATTACATTGTCATTGTACAACAGAAGTTAATTAGGACATAACACTGACAAATGCCTGAATATAATCAAATAAGCACAAGCTGCTATCAAAGTCCTCCTACCTAAATAAATGTCAACTTCTAAAAATGAAAATGTAACATTATAAGGAGAGAAAAAAAAGATTTTCTGCTAATTCTACTTGGCACTCCACCAAAATGGGTTAATATTCTATTGTATTCCTTGCCAATTCTCAAGAGGCAAGTGGACAGCACTATATACTATACATTTTATACTATAAAGAGCCCATTAAGAAAATATTACAAGCTGATTAATAAAGATGTACATAGAAAGAAAACCAAACATTTAATATATAACTAACATTAAATTGATGTAATAGCCATACACGTTTCATTTCTCTCATTCCAACGTTGGTGATGTAATGTAATAAAGATATCTAATCTTGTTGCCATTTTTAGTAAAATGATAACATTTTTTAAGCAAAGATGAGATCAGCTGTTTTGGAGCATATGGAATTCTGATGCATTTATTTGCTATCATGTGCTGCTTCTAACTGGGACACTATTAAGCTAAATTTGTCATAGCTAAATATTCATCTCTCAGTTCTGTAAGTTTTTCCTGGAAAAACCTGAAATCTGTTATCTTTGGATTAGTCTCCCCCAGTAGTCAGAGAAAAAAGTCTACAAATCTTAATACTGATGAAGAAAAAAAATGCTACAATCGGTTAACTTAAAATTTTTTACTTAAGTTGGAGAATATTTGAAACCAATTCATAAACAATCTAATATATATTTTCCTTATTCTTGTTATCAACAGTTTCCCCTGTACTCTGTATTCCCTTTGTCTATTGGGTGCACACAAAACAATCACTTATTGGTGTTTCGGCAAAGTTATTGCATTGTCAAATAATGAAAGTCAGTGACCAGAGTATAGACATGTCATAGGCAACCATATAAACCATTGATACCATTTGCTATATTCGAAGTTGAGCTAGTGTTTCACGGGGAGAAATATAGCGCTTCTGCTCATGAAAAGGCTAGTACTAGTGGGACCAGTCATTTTATCATAGCTTTGATTAATTCAAATGCCAGGTTAATTGAGCCTCAACATAGCTGCTGGGCTTAAAGGGTCTGCCTGTAGAAGTGGACATGGTGGTAGGACATGGTGGTAGGAATCTGGATGTGCAGCATTTCGGCTTGAAACCCTGGAGATATTTGCAAGTGTGTGCCGGGGGGCTTGTTACTCCCCTGGCACACATGGTTTTGGTATACCAGAACTCTGTTTTGAGCTCAGATTTGCTCAGTTCTTAATTCTAGGTAAGTAAAATATATATTTACCTTCTTTAATAATAATAGAAAACCAAAACAGATACATGGGATACGGCTAGATAAATCTAAAATGGGAACATAAACAGAAAATAGTGCAATACAGTAGATCCAATCAGTTACGCGCCACACAGGAATGCACTCACGAGATAGCGATGAATATAGCGCTCATAAGGTGCCTCCCCCGAAGGAGTTGGGACAATTGTTTCTTTTAACTTAAACCTATACTTATGGTGATTGTTCACCTTTAAAAAAATGAAAAATAAAACCGCTGATTTTTTACCTTCATCCACTGGAGTCCTGTATTACAGTTGCTAACTTTGGAGCGGAGAGTGGGACCAATAGCCCCCTAGGCACCTTATGAGCACTATATTCATTGCTATCTCATGAATGCATTCACGTGTGGCGCATAACTGATTGTATCTACTGTATTGCACTATTTTCTGTTTATGTTCCCTTTTTAGATTTATCCAGCCGTATCCCATATATCTGTTTTGGTTTTCTATGTATTGTTGAAAGGTAGCCTTTTGGGTAGCGATCTTGGGAGGCTGTTTTTTGACTCTAAAGCTAAGTATTATTTATGCTTAATATTCACTACTTTTTGACACTGTGGTGATATATTGTTTGTATTATAGGTTAAAGAATAATGTCCAATATGGCATTATTCTTAAAAAAATAAATAAAAAAAAAGAAGCCAAAAAGGGTAGGAGTGGCAATTAAGGTAGCAGGAGTGACATGTTATTTTGTGAAATCACTCATTAAAAAAAATAATGATATTAAAGCTTAGGTGGTAAGATACTTTCTTCAAAAGTAAAGCATCTTGAGAATAATGTGAGCTTCTCCCTTGTAATGTTTTCAATTACATTCTGCATATTTTACTTATCTGTCTCAAGTCAAATTTAAAAACATCTAAACCTAGCCTAGAACAGACCATCAACTGACATAGAATTATAGAATATATCAAAACGTATTCAAGGGACCAGCATTTTAACCAGCCAACAAAATGTGTTCTCGGACTTATCAGAGTATATCTGAAGTTTGCTGTGTATTCATAACATCAATGCACAAGAAAACATTGGATAAACGACACATGTGATTGATGATTTAATTTACCATTGATGATAAGCCCTGACAGATCGCTCTTCAGAAAAGCACAGTAATTATCATATTGACCTCTTCTGCGCTGTCACTGAACTATCTAACAAACATCTGACAGCCTCTCCTCTGGCAAACTTTATTTTTTATCTTAATCTGCCAGTGTTGGGTTGGTCCTAGATAGCAAGCTGGAATTTTTATTGGACAATATATTTCGGAGAAAAAAAAATTAGTATAATACCAACGTTATCTTCTTGATTGATAAATAATTGTTTAATGTGTGCTACTGTTACTGACTATAATGTAAATGATAAAAAAAAAATACATACACATAAATAATTCTACGCTTCTATGGGAGAGCTGGCAAGCCTGATGGAAAACTCAAGGCTGGCTGAATAAGGATCAAAGGAAATGTAGGACAGATACATCTAGGGCAGGCATAGGCAACCTTCGGCACTCCAGATGTTTTGGGCTACACCTCCCATGATCCTTTGCCAGCATTATGGGCATACAAGCATTATGGGGGATGTAGTCCACAACATCTGGAGGGCCAAAGGTTGCCTATCCCTGATCTAGGGAGTCAACAAAAGTCATCACTGTCAAATTGTGGGATTCTTATTTTAGGGATATATATCGATTCCCAGTGATGTTAGAAAATGCTCATATCTTACAATGAAGGTCGATCAGTGGATTTCATTTTTGAACCATCCATTAAATTGTTAAATAATCCTGTAGTTTGCTCACAGCGGTCCAACCCTGTGTTATATGCCATTAATCTGCAATTTTTGCTTGCCAAGATGGAAAGGCAAGTCTATCTTTAATCAATTAAAGCTCACATGGCTGACTGTCGACAGGATGTAAAATGCTGGGGATCCCAACCACTTCTAATGCTTACCATTTCAATTACAATTTTGAGATACCTCTGTCTTTAATGTAAGACATTAATTTCATAATAAAAGCTAATGAAACACATTCTTCAGTGGCATAATATAATGTAACAGTACCAGATAATTTTTTATATGCCCTTCATAGTTACAGAACAGACACTTATAGCACAAAGGATATGACAATAGCTTGTTATATGTCTAATGGTGAATAAAGGATTTCACTTTAGATTTACGCACAAGAAGAATTTAAACATTAACCCCTTAAGGACCAAACTTCTGGAATAAAAGGGAATCATGACATGTCACACATGTCATGTGTCCTTAAGGGGTTAAATGTGAAAGATGGAAAGAGTTAAATTTGTGAAAAAAAAATACGAAACAATACGTACACTTATGGGTTGACTTTTTGGCACGTCGTAGACACCTTCTTTCTTATGGCTGGTAGGAACCTGGAAATATGTTAGTGAAAGATATTACAACAAAACCACATGCTCATCTGTTATGTTATTCTACACAATAACATGGCAAAAAGGTCTGTTCAAGCACTATTTCGTATGGATAGTCTGCTAGTTTCTTGGGATTTTACTAAATTCTAATTTATCTAGTAGATCACTGGGTTACAGGTTAAAATTACCACGAGGATCTAGTCATTTTGAATTAAGTTCAATGCAGCTATTCAAAGTAATTGTCTTTCAAATCTGCAAAAATAGATGTTTGCTGACTCGTAGAAGCAGGTAATCTGTATTTAAACACACATAGCAAATTGAATCCACAAATGTGACTGTTTTCCTTAAATATGCTCCATCTTTTTGTGACAATAAATGGGGCAATAGCAGCAGGGCTGGATGTGAACCTGTTCCTCTTTTTGCCCCAAATTAAAGAAAGCCCTGGTACAGACTAAGGCAGCTAAATACAAGAGAGAGTATCGGGAAAAAAAACACCTTTCATATGAGTAATGACTTTGAACAAAAGACTGCAAAAAATAGGTCATATGAATTTAACTCTTTCAAGTCATCAAGTATGCCATTAACTAGGCACGGGGAAAAAAGACTAACCAGAGCTTAGATTTAAAAAAATATAAATAAAAAAGGCTTCTCACACTTCTTAAAATAAAGTTATATACAGCTACTGTGGCGTAGCAGACCTGAATGTTTTTTTTTTCATGCACAAACAAAAATAAAGAATAAAAAATAAATAAAAAAATTAGAGTTATATATGCTGTAAAACATTAACATCAAAATATTAAAAGTAAAAAAAAAAACCTCACTATTAAAAAAACACATAATCTAATTTTCTGTCAATGCAGATATGGGATAATAACCATTTAAACGTGTTTGTTTTTTCTCACTAGCACAACAACCTATCCATCTGCTCCAGTTTTACTGTACTAAACAGTGAAAACCATGATTTATAAAATGATCACAGACAATTCACACAGAAATAAGGTAAACAAAAGCCTCCGCTCTTTATAATTATAACATATCATCCAAGATATTCATTAACGTATTTTAAGGTAAAGCAACTTGCTTACAAGCCATATTGAAGTAGTAATTAAAAGAAAAAGTCAACAAAATAATTTCAGTGCAATTGCAAATAATGTCTTTTTAATTCTGTTTTGTGAATTCAGTACTTTTGACAATTATGATAATTATATTCCCTCAAAATGTCCCTTTGTGACATTTCACTGCTAATTTACAAACAAAACACTATCCGTGTATCCAAATATAAACTAATAACACATGCAGCCATTGTTTCCTGTGAGGCAGTTATTATTATTATTTTATTATTTATATAGCGCCATCAGACTAACTAACAGTAACTAATTTATTATAGACAGTGTTATCTATGTGCAGACAGAGGTGGCTATCTCATGTGAAATATCTCCTCGAATGCCACTGCTGATAAAAGACACAGACATATTTTGTAGTTATTGAAATAGAACAAATGATGACAAAAGATCATTGTTAGAAAATGCAGTATCTACTACAGGTTATTGGGGGGTTAAATAGCCTATTCCGTCCCATCTATTACCTCCTGGTTTCTCAAAACTCCCCCATAAGAGTGACATTTTACGAGTGTTAATAGAATTGTTATTTACATGTGCACGAAGGGAGCTTACTGAACAATGGTCCTGAGGGGAACAAACATATTCATAGCAGCATGTATACATTAGCTGGGTTATTTCCTACAGTGCATGTTGTTGGGAGTTTGGAGAAATTTTACAACAATACTATTTTGTTTTACAATTTTAAATTCAGTGTTAACTCCTGGAAATTTGCAAATCAATGAATAACCCTATATGTGCATACAAGCTCAGCATGCAAGAAAAATGCTGAATAATTAAATTCTCAAGGATAATAGAACCTTGTTTCCTACGGAGGACACTTTTGCCCATCCCAAGTCTCTACATTGGGCCCCCAAAATCCAATCCCTCATAGGTACCTGGTAAATGCTTTCTTCACTGTCTGGATCTCGAATAGATTCATGGCCGGCCTCAAACACTATGTACTAAGACATCATCCAGCATAGCAGAGAATATGGAAGTGATAGAAGAGAACCAAAGAAAAGTTGGAAAATTCAGATAAAAGGTCAGAAAAGCAGCAATTCAGCAACAATTAAAGACACATTCATTTCTCTTTAATTTCTTTTTTGTTTGTATTACGTCTGCTCTGATGTACCTTGTTAAAAAGTGGATTTTTTCTTTGTTGAGTTACATTAATTTGCCATTGAGTTTATAATATTTTTATTCAGATGTTGAAATAATACAGTTTGTAAAAATGCTGGGTAATTTTTATTTTGTAATTCCTGCTATAAATATTTAGTGTGTATTCACTAAACACTGAGTTATGGTGAATTAAGTATTTAGGGCAAAATAGCCAAAAGTAAAAAAAAAAATTATAATAATTTTACGTTTTACAGGTTGGTTCTCGTTTCAGAACAATTTTCAGTTTAATCAACAAACCTATTAACTTAAAAAGAATTTAAGTGTTTGCTGATTAAACAGTAGGTTATAATGAGTCGTGAACTGACTTGCACAAGCTCAGAGCAAAAGAATTGAGAAAAACCTAGATCAGAGTCAGATTTTTTTCCAAACTGTTATTTTAAAGGGAATTTGCATGTTGATTTTCCACTCACCACAACATACTGTGTAGTTGATAGACTTTATGACTGTTTTCATTACTTAGACTTCTTATTGTGGCATGAAATATTTTTTTATGCATATGTATTTTTTTTTAATTTTACAATATTGCCACATTTAGAATTTTAGAAAATTGCCACATTTATGGGGGAAAGATCTCAATTTACACTATTTATACTCCTGTTTAAAAATTGGATCGGTTTGGCCCTGTCTTCAATAAAATTAGCAAAGTATTTTTGTGTGACAACACAGAACGAAGGCTCCTTTGATTCCTTTTTAATCCACAGGTACTCTATTTATTTTCCCGTGGCTAACGTTTATTAGAAGAACATGCTACAGCATGGATTTGACATTGCTCTCACTGTATAATGACTTAGATTAACTCACTGTTTCTGTGTCACTTGTATTTGATCTAGATAATCTGATTTAGCTCACTGAGTTTATTAATTCTGGATTAATATTGTAACACTGTTGCTTGCGTTTTGCTCGTTTTTGACTTCTAAACAGAAGAAAAACTAGCAGTGTGACTAATAGGATAAAACAGCAACCATAAACTTCTATAGTTATATTAAATGTGTGTCATTTAACATATTTTTACATTTTATATTGTAAAGGCATTCAATAACACATTGCTCAATGCTGTGTTTGATGAGTTCAACTACCTTGGACAATAAGTGTTTTAATAACAAACTCTTCTTTCATAATCTACCTAGGGCAGGCATAGGCAACCTTCGGCACTCCAGATGTTTTGGACTACACCTCCCATGATGCTTTGCCAGCATTATGGGTGTAAGAGCATGTAGTCCACAACATCTGGAGTACCGAAGGTTGCCTATCCCTGAACTAGGGCCTGGCGCTTTCAACTAAGGCAAGGTGCTTTAATCGTATATTCTTCTCAACAGTCAAAATCTGGTAAGTGGAACTTTACCATTTGCTAGAGGGTGAATAATTAGCCAAATAAAATAATTTTTAAACCTTCTGTCAGTTGTAAGAATATGACAGCTTTTCACGAAACGTTGAATAAAATTGAGACTCCGAATTTTTACCAATAATAACTCTTGGATCAAGTGCTACTTTAAATTGTTGTTACTAGTATTTAGATTTTTAGATTAATTATTTAGAAATTACGTTTTCAGTTAACACTTGCTTTTGTCTCATCCATGAACTCGGTATCGGAAATTGAGATAGAGGAATGGAATGTTAAAATGTCTCAGTGTCTTCTCTGTATCTACTTCTACAGTTTAGGACGCTAGACTGAATGGTGAGCATGGTTGCTGTCTAGAGATGTTACCTGGTAAACAGGATCTTCTACATCTTCTTCCAAAATTGTCTGAACCAAGGCAAGCAGAGGTAAGGAGGGTAGCGGACATAGAAAGCAAACAAGGATGAAAACAATCAGAAATGGAAGACAGCAAAGATGTTGTTGGGAGTTCATAAGGCACACTTTAGCTCAAAGAAATGCATGGACATAAATTTATATCCATCCAGCTGGGCATCTCATTATGACGTCTTTATTATTTTCACAAGCAAATGCTTCCACATTACTACTGTACCGTGTGATGTGTGACAGTACATGTCCTAATGTAGGCAATTTTTGTTAAGTTTTTTTTTAATGCATATAATAATTCGAGTTGTATCGTTTTTACATTTTAGTATATAGTCTAACAAAGAGGGTTACAATGAGTTAGTCTGAACTAACGGTTCTGAATATGATGGGATCAAATTATCTTACACCAATGTAAATATCTATTTCACTGTAAGTTACTTTACACTCCGAAACTAGAAACTTGAAAAGAAAGTTGATCGTTGTCACTGTGTATACAAAAACTTCTCCAAGACCGTATAAATACCTGATATACAGCTTGTTCACATTGCTTATCTTTCTGTGCCTTTTTCTCAATTTCTTCTCTCTGTTTTAGTTCATAGATAAGCTGGAACAAATCTCGTAAATCCAAAATTACTGGCTCTGCCTAAATGGGAAGGACAATATATTAAATTAGTTTTGAGAAACAATTTCATGCTTGTCTTACTATAAAAACAAATAAAAAATAAAAAAATCTTTTTCCAAAACATCTGATTCTTAAAGGGAAATTATATATACTGAAATAGAACCCAAGTATTACTCTTTAACCTTAGTAATGTAGGGAAATAAGTTAATTTTTTTAATACATATGTTGTAATTGAGCATGATGCATATAGAGGTATATTGCCAGTACGTTGAGATGTTTTATTAGTTAAGTCACTGGGGAACATACGACCATAGGGAGCACAGGCCACATTCCATCTGTGTGCCAACTTCCAATAAGTGCCCTGAATCCTAGGAGTTTACCAAGGGAACTAACTCAACATCTTCAATTCTTCCACACACCTGGACTAATGTAAACTAATCTGGCATCCCTCTACTCTCATCCACAGGTAATAACTGGCTCTGATCCAGCTTAACCCCTGCAACGCCGTCTGTCTCACCCCTGCACCCCACATATTTAGGTAATCTCTGACTTTGATCTCAGTTAACCCCTGCAATGCTATCTGTCTCATCCCTGCACCCCACATATTTAGGTAATCTCTGGCTCTGATCCCAGTTAAATCCTGCAATGCTGACTGTCTCATCCCTGCACCCCACGTATTTAGGTAATCTCTAGCTCTGATCCCAGTTAACCCCTGCAATGCTGTCTGTCTCATCCCTGCACCCCACGTATTTAGGTAATCTCTGTCTCTGATCCCAGTTAACCCCTGCAACGCTGTCTGTCTCACCCCTGCACCCCACGTATTTAGGTAATCTCTGGCTCTGATCCCAGTTAAATCCTGCAATGCTGACTGTCTCATCCCTGCACCCCACGTATTTAGGTAATCTCTGGCTCTGATCCCAGTTAAATCCTGCAATGCTGACTGTCTCACACCTGCACCCCACATATTTAGGTAATCTTTGGCTTTGATCCCAGTTAACCCCTGCAACGCTGTCTGTCTCATCCCTGCACCCCATGTATTTAGGTAATCTCTGGCTCTGATCCCAGTTAACCCCTGCAATGCTATCTGTCTCATCCCTGCACCCCACGTATTTAGGTAATCTCTGGCTCTGATCCCAGTTAACCCCTGCAATGCTGTCTGTCTCATCCCTGCACCCCACGTATTTAGGTAATCTCTAGCTCTGATCCCAGTTAACCCCGGCAATACTGTCTGTCTCATCCCTGCACCCCACATATTTAGGTAATCTCTGACTCTGATCCAGGTTAACCCCTGCAATGCCATCTGTCTCACCCCTGCACCCCATGTATTTAGGTAATCTCTGGCTCTGATCTCAGTTAACCCCTGCAATGCTGTCTGTCTCATCCCTACACCCCACGTATTTAGGTAATCTCTGGCTCTGATCTCAGTTAACCCCTGCAACTCTGTCTGTCTCACCCCCACATCCCATGTATTTAGGTAATCTCTGGCTCTGATCCCAGTTAACCCCTGCAACACTGTCTGTCTCATCCCTGCACCTATGTATTTAGGTAATCTCTGGCTCTGATCCCAGTTAACCCCTGCAACACTGTCTGTCTCATCCCTGCACCTATGTATTTAGGTAATCTCTGGCTCTGATCCCAGTTAACCCCTGCAACACTGTCTGTCTCACCCCTGCACCCCACATATTTAGGTAATCTCTGGCTCTGATCCCAGTTAACCCCTGCAACACTGTCTGTCTCACCCCTGCACCCCACGTATTTAGGTAATCTCTGGCTCTGATCTCAGTTAACCCCTGCAACTCTGTCTGTCTCACCCCCACATCCCATGTATTTAGGTAATCTCTGGCTCTGATCCCAGTTAACCCCTGCAACACTGTCTGTCTCATCCCTGCACCCATGTATTTAGGTAATCTCTGGCTCTGATCCCAGTTAACCCCTGCAACACTGTCTGTCTCACCCCTGCACCCCACGTATTTAGGTAATCTCTGGCTCTGATCCCAGTTAAATCCTGCAATGCTGACTGTCTCATCCCTGCACCCCACGTATTTAGGTAATCTCTGGCTCTGATCCCAGTTAAATCCTGCAATGCTGACTGTCTCACACCTGCACCCCACATATTTAGGTAATCTTTGGCTTTGATCCCAGTTAACCCCTGCAACGCTGTCTGTCTCATCCCTGCACCCCATGTATTTAGGTAATCTCTGGCTCTGATCCCAGTTAACCCCTGCAATGCTATCTGTCTCATCCCTGCACCCCATGTATTTAGGTAATCTCTGGCTCTGATCCCAGTTAACCCCTGCAATGCTGTCTGTCTCATCCCTGCACCCCGCGTATTTAGGTAATCTCTAGCTCTGATCCCAGTTAACCCCGGCAATACTGTCTGTCTCATCCCTGCACCCCACATATTTAGGTAATCTCTGACTCTGATCCAGGTTAACCCCTGCAATGCCATCTGTCTCACCCCTGCACCCCATGTATTTAGGTAATCTCTGGCTCTGATCTCAGTTAACCCCTGCAATGCTGTCTGTCTCATCCCTACACCCCACGTATTTAGGTAATCTCTGGCTCTGATCTCAGTTAACCCCTGCAACTCTGTCTGTCTCACCCCCACATCCCATGTATTTAGGTAATCTCTGGCTCTGATCCCAGTTAACCCCTGCAACACTGTCTGTCTCATCCCTGCACCCATGTATTTAGGTAATCTCTGGCTCTGATCCCAGTTAACCCCTGCAACACTGTCTGTCTCATCCCTGCACCCCATGTATTTAGGTAATCTCTGGCTCTGATCCCAGTTAACCCCTGCAACACTGTCTGTCTCACCCCTGCACCCCACATATTTAGGTAATCTCTGGCTCTGATCCCAGTTAACCCCTGCAACACTATCTGTCTCACCCCTGCACCCATGTATTTACCCTTACAATGCATTCTCATCCTATGTATTTTTCCCTTTCCATGACCTGCTTTGTTGCTGTAATTTGTGTGTTAAAATCAAGCCCTCCAACCCCCACCCCACAAAAGTATAAAACCCTAGAATTGCAATACTACCAAACTAAGATTATGTCCAAATTCCTATTACTCATGTTACTTGCCCTTGCAAATGATGTAGAGTCTAACCCCAGCAGATTCCATTCCTAGCCTTCCTAGCCTTCCAGCTAAAAAATGCCTCTCTTTTGTGCACTGTAATATCCGCAGCTTACTACCAAAGATTGATGCACTGTAATGTGTTCACATTACAAGCCCAAAATCATTGTGCTTTCTGAATCGTGGATAACTCCCTCCCTCTCCCAGTCACGTGTGGTGTTCCCCAAGGTTCTATTCTCTGCCCCCTACTATTCACATTATTTATAAATGATCTGCCTAATGTCTGCAAATACAAGAAAAGACACAAGTGGTATATGCAATAGTGACAAGAAACTCAAACACCTGTGTGGTCTCCCCTATCCCAACACCTAAAATCACATATAATACAGACACAATAGGTGGAGCAAATCGTATACTTTCCTCTCATCTCAATAAGTCCAGCAATGCTGCAAAGACAGAGTGGTATACAGTAGTGCAGATAACTCAAAGCCATATATGTAAATACTGTTTTTATAAGAATGCACTGACAAGAGAAGAGCCATAGATTTAACCTGGCTCTGTGTGGATGACCTTAGGATCTTTAAGGCTGATCCAAATCCCTCTGTGGATGGTCTGGATACCACTTTACTTAGTCTACCTCAATACAAAAAGAAAGCAGCCCGATCCTCCTTTTCCTACAGAGCACCGCAATTATGGAACGACCTCCCGCACACTTCCAAATATTCTCTCTCTCCATACCTCAAAACAAAATGCACCTGTCATGATTGATTATATATTTCCTTTGTACGCTTTTGTATCAGTGAAATGTTTTGTGGTGATGTATCTTTCCTGTTAAAATATATTATAAATAATTATATATAATTATATATAACACAATGTTCATTGATTTCTTTTAAATTTACCTATAAATTCATTATTGACTTCTAACAGATTTAGGCAAGAATAGTTGAGTGGTAAAAAAAAACGTTATTCGGCAGAGCTGTTTTTTTATGATTCTATATTATCAAGGCACAGTCTGGCAAACAAATGCAAATCACCAAGTATTCTATGATGTATTTGTATACAACATTATGGAAACAAGATAAGTGCATCATGGGAAATTATTAGTGCCAGTTCATGAAAGAGTTGTAGAGGTTCCAATGTTATATATTTTCTTCACCTTGCATGTATTTTCCTATAATAGTGTATCTTAATTTTGTGCAGAACATTCACTCATTCTTTCCAACAAGAAGAGTATATATAAATATATATTCTATTCTTGTTGGTCTGTCTGGAAAGTGTCCAGCCATGTAATATGAAAAATAAAGACATGTATTGATGATACAGGAAACACTGTACATAGGACAATGACATCTCAGTCTCCTTCAACGTAGGCACCTTGGGACCTTACACAGTTCTCCCAGTGACTCTTCTACTGTTTAAAACTCTCTGCAAAATCCTTTTAGGAATTGCTATCAGCTGCCTCGTCCTATTTACCTGAATCTCATCGACAGTCTGAAATCTCTTTCCTTCCAAAGGTAATTTTTGATTTGGGAAAAGCCAGAAATCACAGGGCATTCTTGACCATCTTTGAAGCATTTGTGCACACATTTATGTGTGCTGCACTCATTGCATCATCCCCCAAAGCCATCATAAAACTTAAATTTTGATGCAGATTCCTTGCTCTACTCGTTCTGTCATTTTAAATGTGACGGCCACCTTGTACACATGCTCACTCAACTACGTCTAGCGCCCCCACTCACTAGAACAGTGAAGTCATCATTGTTCACACATGTGCATTCCAGTCCACTCTATGCAAGGTTACATCGATGCTGCGCAAACCGTTTTTGTTATATTAACAACGGCTTGACTTTTTCCAGACAGACCACACACACACGCACATTTTTTGTTGCACATTTGAAAAATGCTCTCATAAGAAATATGCATATTACAGTGCTATATTTTGCATGGAAATCAAACTTTCCTGGGGATGTGATTTATCAAGGTTTAGGAAGGAAGGCAGACATTACCTGCTGGAAATGAATCTCTTTATGACACGTTTGGCTCATGTTTAAGGATTTGGTGCTAAAATGTTATGCGGTTGCCTCAATAATATGTAATGCTATATCTGTCATCGAAATATACACACAACTCAGCTCACACAGATTAACCTTCTGCTCACTAGGTATGTATGAATCTTCCCTTATCTCTGATAAATGGCTGTAAATACGTGCGGCATCAAAATTCTCAAGGATGCAAAATTACATTTTAATAAACTGTGACCAATCTTATTCTCCAAAGAATCTTCCAATAAATGTATTTAACCTTGTTTCCAATTTGAACTCTTGGAAATATTTATCATGGGATGCAAAAAGAACTCTTACCACCTGAGAACCCGAGAAATATAGGTACTTTTTCTATTGTAACTTAGACATGTCTGTCTCGCTCTATGCGGTCTTTATACAACAAATTACAATGATGCTAAACATAGAGCAGTGTATACATTCAATGCCAAAGCAAAATATTCTTACCCTTGACAAGTCTGGTACATTCCCAATTGGAAATTCAAAATATTTGCTGTAACATAACCGTCACACATGAACAATATATTTTTACATACATAAACTAGTCTACAGGGTTGTTCACTAAAATGAAAATTGTCAGTTATTTTCAAATGTAAACTGGAAGTAGCCAAACTGGAAGCATACTAGCCAAACTGGAAGCATAGTAGCCAAACTGGAAGCATCCAAACTGAAAGCATAGTAGCCAAACTGGAAGCATACTAGCCAAACTGGAAGCATACTAGCCAAACTGGAAGTATCCAAACTGGAAGCATAGTAGACAAACTGGAATCATACTAGCCAAACTGGAAGCATACTAGCCAAACTGGAAGCATACTAGCCAAACTGGAAGCATAGTAGCTAAACTGGAAGTATCCAAACTGGAAGCATAGTAGCCAAACTAGAAGTATCCAAACTTGAAGCATAGTAGCCAAACTGGATGCATACTAGCCAAACTGGAAGCAAAGTTCATTTTGACAAGTGTTCCAGTTTTGCTATAGCCTTGTTAAACCCCAAAGTGCCTTGTTGGAACCCATTTATATTTCAAGCAATTTCTCGTTGACTCCCAGGCAGCCGAAGGGGATAAAGCTTGGCTTCGAGAATTCGCTTATTGCCATGGAAGCACAGCAGTTTATTTTTGCCCAGGAGCAGCTTCATGTTATAAAATGCTGCCTGAACTTCCAAAGTATCAACTAGAATGAATGAGGGAGAAACTCACAGAAAGGAATTTTTGAGTCTCCGGGAACAATGACAAGTACAAACAATACAAAAAATATAGTTCATAATATGGAAATGATGTTATACATTATATATATATATATATCTATCTTACTGGAAATGTTGTAGGTATATAGCACTGCAAAACAATAGATACCACCACCAATCCCTAAATCAAGCAGAATAATACTTTAACTGTAGGAATGGTGGATATTTGTGGATGTCTTCCCAGGGACCTTTCCCCAAAGTCCCTTGCAAAGAATATGTTTAACCAAACAAATGGGAATATGTTGTAGATATGTCCGAATGACAACACGGACATATGCTTTAATAGCTGCTAGAACGTAAAACTTAATGAAATTAGATACTAGAGCCGGACTTATGTTACAATAGAAGTAGAACCATTTCCACGTGTTAAGTATTTAAAATGGAAAGAATTGGAAAGTTCATTTTGATGGTTTTATTTTATTTTTTTTAGAACTTTTCATTGTTCTTTAGAAGATTCTACAAGAAAATTCTCAAGAAACAAAAATTACTTTAAGGACTTTTTTTATATTTGTGATCATGTAACTCTAAACCAAAATAGAGTAAAGTACTTACTGCCTGAGCAGTTTTTATTGCAACAAATCTATGATTTCCTTCTTTTCCGCAAACATATCCGAACGCCCTGTGGTCTGTGATATCCTTGGCGATGTACGAAATTTCATGAACAGCATGGTGGTGATGTAGAATCTAGGAAGAAAAGAAGAAAATATCAACCATTGTTCATATCCACTCCTCGTAAACATTATTTTTTTTAACTGTTATAGGCACTCATGCACTCTTGTATTTTATAAGTAATGTGTTTTGGTTTTCCAATATTTTGGTTTCTTTTTAACAAAATACAAAGACCCAATGTAAGTGAGCCCAAACCAGGCAAGAGTACTGAAGGTCAACAGCAACTCTTAATCTGTCAGCTATGGTTAATATCCTGCTCAATGACAACATGGAGTGGGAGCAAATGTCATGTACCATTCACCTAATTCCATTGGTCTTTCAACAGATATTGATTGGTTTTATAGAATATACCAAGGGTAACAATTCCATTGAGGTTTGCCCTAGATGTCATGGGGTTTATTTGAAGTATTTTGAGCCCAGTGTGTCATTAAGTATCTTTTGTATAAGACAAGTCTTTGTAAAGTTTGTACAGCTCTTTCTCAAGCAGTGGCAACAACAAAGAGTTTCATTGACTTTCATCAACTGGTAAATACTACTTTTTTTTACAATCTTTTATATATCTTTTTTTTTAAAATGTCCTTTATTTCTATTAAAATAACTTTATTCGTGTCTTCCTTTTTTGCATATATGTTGTAATGTTCTTAAAAACTTAACAAACTTGGTAATAGAAATGAAAAATACAAGTGGGGAAATGCAGTTGGGGATGCTGTGAGACCCTGAAAGACCAAAGAGAGATGTGGCCATGATGCCATTAAGAATAGTATAACACTTACCAGGCACACATAGAATTACTAAATGACTCTAATACTGCAAAGGCACTAAAGTGATAAATGTCAATTTTCTTTTATTCTTTAATGATGGGTGAAAAGGGTTGAAAATGTACTGCATACAGAAGTATAAAATATATAGATGGTAATGATGAAATTCAGATTTATATGTTTAGCTTTTCAAATGTTCCTGATCTAAAATTTATACGAGAAAAACAATTGGCACTCTTTACAAGTGGTTTGAGAAACCCGAATGTTCTATTACATCTGCCTTTTCGAGTTACTGACGAATAAACTGGGTAAAGATAGCCAGAGGCAATACACTTGGTTATTAATCATTATTCTCATGATTTATTTATAAAGCACTAACATGTTCAGCACAACTGAACAACACTGATACAAACATCAGTACAACAACAAAAAGAAAATAGGTAATATCAAATGTAGACACACAATCAAAAAACAATGACCATCTTGGATGCAAAAGTTGCATAATGAATAAGAAGGAATTTGTAATATAAAATGTATTATGTATAACGATGATTTATGTAAAAGATAATGGGGAATATGCAGAAAGAGTAATTATGGGGCAAGAGTAAAGCAATCACAGTGGAAAACTTGATAAAACATATTTATCAAGTTCTTGAACTTGAAAGTTTCAGAACTTTGCCTCAGAGTTGTTTATTATACATAACCCTTGATAAATATGGCACGTTTTTCAACTGTGTGTCTCTTAATCTCCCTTTTGTGTTTCTTATCTGCTATTTTGAATGTCTTACCCCCTTGCACCACCCTTTAGTGTATATTATTCCCTATTGTTCCAATTTGTGTGTCTTACCCCCATTTGTGTATCTCTTACAACTCCACCTTGTGTGTCTCTTAACCCCTTAAGGACCAAACTTCTGGAATAAAAGGGAATCATGACATGTCACACATGTCATGTATCCTTAAGGGGTTAAACCCCCAACCCCTCTGTGTGTCTTTTACTCCTCTCAGCTAATTTGTGTGCATCTCTTTTTCCCTCAAGATTCTTTGTCTCTCTCTCTCCCTTCCTTGACTCCTCTGTGTATCTCGTTCTTCTCCCAGCTCTTGTGTGTGTCTCTGTCTCCCCCGTCCCTTTGTCTTACTCTCTCCTTCTTTCTACCGCCCAGCACCTCTGTGTGTCTTTTGCTCCCCCTCAGTGTTTCTCTTTCTCTCCAGTCTCTTTTGTATGTCTCTTTCCCCCAGCTTCCTTTTGTGTACATTTCCCCCCTTCCCCAGACCCTCTGAGTGTTTCTTTTCCACCTAGCTCATTTTGTGTTTCTCTTTCCCCCAGCCCATTTTGTATTTCCATTTCTCCCCTTCCCCAGCCCATAGAAACACAGCAATAGTGAATTTTTCAGAAGGCACACAAACAGTTCTCTACAGTGTCATGCTTGTAGGCATACCGGAGAAGCAATTTTTTTTAGTAAATTAGCATTCCATATCTTGAAATAACCTGCAAAGTTACACATACTTTTTACTTATTTGATCATTTATCACCCACTATACGTTGTCTTAAATAAAATCGAGAAAATATGTGAGTTAGATATTTTAACAATCTCACTTACTTTTGCTACCAGATTCTCAAGTTACTCTGATTGTTTAGTGAACAGACGCCAATATCTTCAATTTTAAGTTTTCTTCTAAAAGTATGCTAGTGACAGACAACCAATGGTCGCATGTACCTCCCCCGTGCCACTCAACTCTCCCCACAGCCCATCCTACAGAATGACGATCCCCCTCCAGCGAGGAGTGATGCCACAGGAAAAACTTTTGGTGTAGGGTCGCAGGTAAGTTTAACCAACCTACCTTCCTTCCTTCCTTCCTTACATCCATCCATCCATCAATCCAAAAACAGTGTTTTATTAGAACATTGTTCTTGGTTGGAAAAAACATATAAAGGGGGTGTGCAATTAGACTCAACCCCTAGAGTTCGATTCTGACAGCACTTGTAGAGACTTTAAAACGATGGTGTAAAATTAAAATAGGAATACTATTATTTCAAAGTTATTTGATGTAAAAGACCATTGTTTCTTGACAATTTCTAAAACCTTTTTATGCAAATTAACTGTCTATATCTGACCTGGAACTTGCAGGAGGATAATGTGCATACAAAGTACAAACATCAGTAGTTGAAGTCTAATATTTTAAAAATGATGATGCTGTTATTTTTTAACACAACCTATATGCAGTCTTAAATTATCTTTAAAATGCTGTAAAAAAAGAAAAAAAAAAGAACATGACATTTTCAGTTTAAAGAGGATTTAATAACATCTAGTAAACCTCAATCTGTACAAATAAATTCATACGTTTATTATGACAATAAGATAGGCTTATCACCATGCCAACTTTAATGTTCAAAAAACTATTTTTTTTCCTTATGATAATTTTCTACTACAAGGCAAAATTAATCAGATAGAAAAATGCTAAATCCTACCACATTTTTATACCACTCAATAAAACAAGCGTTATGTTATCTTTTGTATTTAACTACCAACTAATTTATAAAAGTACGCCTTATGTTTAAATAATGCCAGGAGATTAAAAACATGTTTGTTTTATACAGTAATTATTCAGTATGCACTTCATTCTGCTGATTCCAGAGAATGATATTTTCTCCCAAATCCTCAAACAAACATGAATTTATTTGCTTTTACTTTATGACTCTAGGTATATAAAAATGCATTTTTCTCAAATTCATTTAAACTAAATGACTTGGCTTGTTTTATTAGGCATGTAGCATTTGCATTTTGCAAACAATGAAGAAATATTCTAAGGTATACTTCTGGGACTTGCAACGTGAGTTAAAATGAAACCAAGCCAATATCCCGCCAATCAGATCAGGAAACGGGAACTCGAACCACGCATCAAAAGCAGGATTTTAATTGTTCGCCACAATAACAATATTCATATCATCAGATTGTATGTGACACCAAATGGTACAAATAGCCAAAAATATTATAAAATGTATGTTTCTCAATTTCATTCTGGAGAGACACAGATGTTGATTAGTTTAGCCATGCTCATTCTGCCAAATGCTCAAACTAATGTTGGAGTACTTGTTCCCATCAAATAAAAATTAAAATACAAAAAGGACAATTTATAAATGTGTCACTAACGGAAAAATGGGGCAAAACTCTAACAGTGAAGAAATCTCCATGGAAACCAATGAAACGTCCCTACTGACACCATTAGTATCCAAGGTAAATACTGAAATTTGTAAGACTTTTCAGCTTTCAAAAATTCTTGCAAAAATGTTTCGATAAGAAGTCGCATGTCCCACTCAGCTTAACAGTTTTTCTACCGGCATTAAAATTCCAATAAAATATTGATATATTTTAATTATGGGGTTGTAATGGATTGACAACCTAATTGCAACATTTTATTTAAATTACTAGTGTTTGAAAAAAAAAAAAAAAAAAGGTCAAACATTTTTTTCAACTTATTCATTTTGAATTAACTGTTGTGTTTTAACTACACCACAACTAATTTTGTCTATAGCGACTCTATGCCTATCATCATATTTACATTTCCTCACCCTGTTAGCCTTCTCCACATTAGTTGGAACATTATCCCCACTTCCAAAACTTCAAGAAAAGATAAACAATTTAAGCTAAGAGCATTTTTTTTTACCCCAATAAAAAATTGTAGGTAAGTAGTATTAGTGGCATTAAAATAAAAATATTTAGTAACAATTATTTCACTATTAACAATTATATAATTGATATGAATAGCGTATGTATATTCGATTGTAAGCTCATCTGAGCAGTGCTATCTCCACCTTTTGTTTCTGTAAAATTGACTTTGTATGCCACTACTTGTTGTTTCATAGCCCCATCGTAGAATTGTAAAAAGCATTGCGGAATATGTTGGCGCTGAAAATATGCTAATAATGTTAATAATATTTGGGAAAAGGTCAAGTGTTTTATGACGGCAATATTTTCCTTTAAAACATGCTTCCACTGTGATATATATTTTATATTACATAAATAGACTTAATGTAAGGGTTAAGATCAAGGTATCATCACACAAGATTGACAGCAACAGTCATTTGGGGCTGCTGTCTTTAATTTAACCTCCCCCCCCCCCCTTTTTGTGATAAGGAGCTGGGTGAGAAAGAATTGCACAAGCACTTTCCTCAGCTTCTCTCCCAGCATATCATTAACAGGAGTTGGATGGGATGTCACCTTATTTAATAGATTAGGGATCTCACAAAGCATAGTATCAAACTGTGAATCATATTTTAATGCACAGTGTTTTGTTACCCATCGTGCTGTATAGTATTTGGAATTAAATGCACATACATTTATACATGAACAGTATCGGATGGAAAAAGTAAATAAAACCAGCTAATCCTTAAAACATTTAAATGTAATGAAATTCATAAAAAGACAGCAAAATGTTGAAAACCAAATTGTAGCAGCTGATCTAGATACCACAAAGCAGCCAGATGCTTTAACTACTGTAGGTGTATCAGTCATTATTATATATGAAATAACTAAAATTCCTATTGTAAATTTTTCTATGCCACAGAGCCCTCAGTGGCTTTAATAAAATGGGTTAATATTACACTCTACATTGTGAAGCCTGCTCTCTATATTTCTGTTTTTCTCTATTTTCTGTAATTACATTTACTATAAAAACAAATAAATAAGAAAGAAAATATGAAATAAGAGAATAGCACATGTTGATACTTGCCGGGCGCTAATGTACATTTATTTTTACCAGCTGCATTTATTATTGTGTTAAAATTGTTATTATTGGGTTAACTAAACTAAAGTCACCTACAGAGAGTGGGACGTACGCTATGTCAACATGATACAACACCTGTTTTCATCCCATTTTAAGGTGACTGCAGCTCAAATCACTTGTGGGCTAAATACATACAGGTATAATAAATCACAAATTGTTCCCCAACTAATCACCTCACACTTATGCCTATTTAAGTCTTTCTCTAATATCCATTCCTTGCCATGTCATAGCTTTAGTAGCCCAAGACTATTTCGACCTCTGGAATCCCTGACCTTAGCTTTGTCTACTCGATTTTTCTACCTTCTCCTATCCTTGACTTTGACCTGTCTCCGAATACCCGTATTCTATATTAGGACTATATTATTTAATCCTTACGTTAAGCCCGGCCACTCTAAGGTCCGATAATATGTATTTTTTTTTTTTTAAATTAAATTCTTTATTTTTGCGTGCTGCAAACCTACAATAGGTTTTCCATATGCATAATAGCAGGTATGAACAGATTTCAACAAAGATTATACAATGCATGTGTCAGAGCTTAGCACAATTTTTTCTTTTAGTTATAACAAGCATATAATCCTAGGTGGTGAGTAAGGTCTAGAATATGTGTAGCTAACGTATGAGATTGTGGTTTTGTTAGCTAGGTCATGGGTCGGTTGCGGAGGTCTGGCCCAGTGTGAGTGTTATCAGCGGGCTGGTCGTGGTTCTGGTTCCTTGCTTGGGTCAGTATGGGTTTGGTAGAGGTTGCAATGCTGGTTGTTGAGTCCTGTGAATAATTCTTCAGTTTGCTCTACCTCTCAGTAGAGGTGTAGTTGGCTTGAGCTCAATAGAGACTACTGATGAGGGGTGGAAGCCCTAACCTAGGGGCTGTCGGGGGTGTGTGTTCCGTCTTACGCCGTGATACGTGTTCTGTGGACGTGGTATTGTGTGCCAGCACCTTCTCTAGCAGGCTCTTATAATGAGCATTAAACTAGTGTTGTAACTTGTGTAACATTAACAAGTATGCGTGTGCAGTAAATGGTATATAGGCATTTTATAACATGAACATTTTGTATCGCCTTTGAACAGGCAGGGGTAGGAGACTTCTCCCCCCCTACCTGTCAGGTGGCCTGTGTGTCCAGTCTCTGCCTTCTTGTAATGAATATTTCCGCGGTTGCTGGGTTCCAGGCTTGGGTGGTGTTTTGGTCGGGTTTGTTCGGTAGGCCCAGCTTCGTTAGAAGTGCGGGTGCTTCAGTCCCCGAGGAGAGTTTGTGTGTGGTCCCTTTGTGGGTGACTAGTAAGGAGCGTGGGTTACCCCAGTGGTATGGTATCCCCGCTGAACGCAGCTGACTGGTGAGTTCACTGAGTGATTTTCTCCATTGGAGAGTGGTTTTGGTTAAGTCCTGATAGAAGGTTAGTTGGGACTCTTCGAAATCCAGTGGAGTCTTGCCTTTGATCGCATTCATGATGTGCCCTTTGTCTTGGGGTAGGACACAGTGGACAATGACATCTCCAGCAAGCGTGGTGGCGGCTCTGGGAGGTGTTGGTAAGCGGTATATCCCCGCGAATGTGAGCTTCCTTGCCATTGCGGGTGGTAGTAGTGATTGCATGAGTCTCCTAATATAGTGTAGTAGGTCCTCTTTGTTCACCGAGGCGGGTATGCCTCTGATTTTAATGTAATTGCGTCGGTTTTTATCCTCTTGTGCTGCCACTTGTACTGTGAGGAGTTGGTGGCTGTGTTGCAGCTGGAGGAAGGACTCCTCCGATAGTATGTATTTTATCTTTACCTCTAGTTTTCATGTTCGGGTAGCACCTTGACACTATGTTATAAAGAAATATCTCCATGACTTCGGCATGGAAAATATGCTTATTTTGCATCATGTTTGTTGTTTGTTACACTTTTAGCAATTTGCGTTTACTATTAGATGCCAAAAATATCTGTGTCATAATGTCTATATTGTAAAAGCCTTTTACCTGTGGCTATTGCTGTACCTGTTGCATAATACACTAATATCTTCCCTATTCTTCGGCATTCTGACATTAAAAGTAATTTATACCCGTGTATGACAAACACAAACTCATGAGGCTATTTTACTAACTCTAAATCTCATATAAAATCTCATGTTACATACCCTGAACTTAAAAAGTCACGGAAAATGCAGATTCCTTGCTTTCCACAATAAATTCTAAACTGACCTTAATAATGGCAATACACTTTTCTTCATATTTAGAGAACGCATTGGTTTATTCTTAGATGGTTAATTTTATAAACTAAAAGTGCAACACATGCTCTTGTTCATATTAAGGGATTTCCATAACCTTTAACAACTTGGATGAACTTGGGAGGAAAGTGCATTGGGGGTTCCTCATAAATTTGGCCCCAGTCACATAAAAACATTGTCTGATTTGCTATGTAGATAAGATTCAGAGAGTCACGCTAGATGCAGTGCTTTTTACCTGTATGAGTTTCTGAGCCTGACTTTCTATTACGACTCAACTCCAGATAGTTCAGAGATACACATGGCTTTAAGATTTGACAACCACATTTTCCCCATGGGCTGTGAGTATAACCTGAGGTTTGGCAAAATGAGAACTCTGAATTCACCCTTTTGGTGGTACTATAATCACAAACAGTATTGCTACCCCACCAACATAGGATGTATTTTTTACAATATGTCAGTTTGCTCCATTTTTACCCAGCACAGATTTTTCAGTTAACTGCTAGAGCTGTTGATGAAGAGTGGAAACATGAGAGGAACGTAAACATGATTTGTCTTGCCGAGGAATCCCAGAGAATGATACATTTCGGTCCTGAAGTTTGTAGCTTGTAAACCTATCCTAAGCTGAAACACTTGTTTCCCATTACCAAACTACCTTTGGAAGTATAGTTTGCAGAATAATTGCAGAATTCTAGAGTTCTATTAAATGTCTGACAGAGCATGTTACATGTAAATCCAAGATCACACGTTTACAATGTATTAGCAGGAGTAACGGAAAACTCAACGTCATTGAGCTCCGGGGTTTAGGTGTGATAAATCATATTTCATTATCTATAAGGCCAGAGAACACTCCTAATCAACTGCAAAATGCCATCTGTAAAGTTTGGGGATAAATTATAGTCTGTGGAGGTTGTTCATTGTCTGTACAAGGCCCATAACCATATGACGCTGTGAATCCAATGTTGTGCGGTATATGGCAAAGCCTCTTCCTCATTTTAGCATCTAAAGTCAGCATGTGCAAGGCAAGGTCCATATAGTGATTATTAAGAACTGTATCGCAGAACTTGTCCAGCCAGCACAGGGCTCGGAAATGTAGCCCATCAGACACTTTTGGATGGATAGAAATGTTAACAGTTTGGCAAGGAACATTTTAACAATGTCAGCGAATGACTTGCGCTTGCGTCTGAAACATATCACATTACTGTCACAATAATATGATGTCTAGTTAAAAGTATTCCGATAAGAAAGGAAGCTGTTAAAGCAGTTGAGGCTATACTCCATAGTGGTAATCGCGATTCTTAATTGACATGTTTGAAGTAGGTGTCTATGCTTCGTCACAGTGTATTTAAGGTCACAAAATTTGATTATACTCAGAATATCTTTTTGTTAAAATAGTTTATCTCTATATATCTTACAATTGATAAATGTTCACATCCAATAAATTATTATTGGACCGTATTTGTAACATGTATTAATTTTGCACAAAAGAAAATGATTCATGAACATGTCATTGAAAGCTTCCATCTGTAAGTTTCTTTATTCTCTGTATTTTTATTGAGTGTTGTGGACAGAGAAAGAATTTGAAGGACACAAACAATCACTTTCTGTGTGCTTATTTTACAAAATGTTAAAAGTACTATGTATAAAAAAAAAAGAAACAAAAACATATTATCCCTGTAAAAAGTCCTTTACAAATAACCACTCTATTTTTTTAAATAAAAACACAATAATTGTGGTGAAGAACTTTATGTTATCTTCAGCTTAGCTATAGTCACAGCCTGACTATTGTTGCTTAAAATTTGTCATTTGGAGTTCATTTCCTCGACGTTTTTTTACATGCATCCTAGTAATATGTGCTCTCAAAATGACATATTAGATGGTTGCTGAAGTGCTTTATATGTAAAGAGTGTGTGTCTTTTTTATTTTTACAAACAAAAGGGCAGATTCAATAGAAATTGGCAATTTTATACATTTCCCTTGTTACACCCCTGTGTGCTGTCAATCAGATAACTGGTCCTGTTACTTCCTGGTTTGTTTAGCTCATGGAACTAAACTCAAGAGGCAGCAACTGCCCAGAGCACCTGCCTTGCAAACACTCATTCTCATTGAGCTGTACCGGGAAGTTTGTGATTGGACAGTCACAGAACGTGTGGGCGGGGTTAGAAGGAAATGGCTTGCAAAGGCTGCAGTCAAGTGTTTTGCAGATTTTGTGAGCTGTTATTAGATAACACCCATTGATAAAATAAATAATTAAATACATATAATAAAACAAGATATGTGCACAATATGGAGGCAAGTGGATGAAAAAGCTCTAACACCCCTAAAAAGTGGTATCCCCTACACCACTTAAGAACACATAGTTATACATACATATAAAAGGTGGA
Organism: Pelobates fuscus; assembly: GCF_036172605.1. Lineage (NCBI taxonomy): Eukaryota > Metazoa > Chordata > Amphibia > Anura > Pelobatidae > Pelobates > Pelobates fuscus. Next base: position 43,639,761 of record NC_086323.1, read on the forward strand.
GCTTCTGGGTAAAAATTCAACAGATATTCTGAAAAATAGAATTGTACAATAAATAGTGCAATACAGTATTACAAGATTTAAATAATAAAATGTAAGAGCGATGTCACTCACAAGCCTGGAGTCATACCCTCATATGACTCGGATGGTATGCGCCTTTGGACCATTTAAGGATGTCCAAATCCTTCTTTACTAAAGTGCTGAGTGCTTTCCTTCTCTCTCTTAGTTGGCTCCAAAGTATAAAGATGTCAGGTTGAAGAGGTTTCTTTAAAAAGCTGCTTTATTTATCCAAATAAAAATCAAGACATAAAATCAATAAAATAATACCAGATCAATATCTGGGTAGGCTGTGTAGTCTATAACAGTAGTCCAAAACGCGTTTCGCCTATACGTAGGCCGAACAATACGTAATATCAATACCAGGGTGGCAGAGCACACAAGAAACATAAAAAATGGAGTAGAGACACATAGTGTCTCAAACCATTTTAAAACAACTCATAATCAAAAACCCTGAAGGAATGTTTTTTAGTGCTATTAAACTCGTTAAAAAAGATTGGAGAGGAGGATACTAAACATTCCTAAAAAAAATAGGAATGGAAAAAATTAAATTTATTTTCAATTTAACACTATGATACCGCATGGGTTAAATAATGATTTTGAACTATGGTTTTTTTTAAATTGAAAACTTTTTTAGGTTTTAAATAGAGCACTATTTTAGAACCCTTCCAATATACATTTTAAAATATACTTTTTAAAAGATTTTTTCATTATTTTGGTTTTATGCACCAACCTCTGTTTTAATTCTTTGGATTTTAGGATGATCTTCTTGTTGATATTGATCTTAGAATATTTATTTTGTATGTAATCGTAGAGAATCTATACCACTCAAATTATATGCATATTTAAAGGATGTAAAGGATTTTTTTATGAACTTATCACTTTAAATGTCCAAATTACCTTAAACACGGTCTTTCAATAATATAGAATATGGTAGAATGGGACTAGTATGCTCCAATATATAATTATAGGAATACATATATGCTAATGAAATATTCAGAACATTAATTCCTTATTTTTTTGTTAAGAAAAGGACACAGATCGATTATAATAATAACTTTGGAACGGAAATGCATTCCACATATATGGTAGGATTGTCTCATTCTAATAAAGTTTGAGGATTCCATGAAATCGTCGATCGAGAACGTCATACACGGAAGTGAAATAACGATCGAGAGCGCTGGAACGCACGTTGCGTTCCATTAGACGCAACGCGGAAGTAGAAGGCATTAGGACCGAACCTTATGAGCGGGCTATTTAAAAGGAGGAAGGAACAAACAAATGACACAACAGCCAACTGAGAATATCTGTTGAATTTTTACCCAGAAGCTCCACCTTTTATATGTATGTATAATTAAATACATGTTTTCATTGGGGGCATGTCTACCAAATAGTGTATGTATGTATTTATTTATTGTATTTGGGCAGTGGAGTATCCCTTTAACATGAAAAGGGATGTGTGGACACTGGGCTTAAGGTACTTTCTACTTTGAGATAGATTAACATTTTAACCTACATCCCTTTGCAATGTGTTTACAAGATACAGGACCTTTTTACCTCTTGGTTTTTGTCAATAATCCCACTGTATAATTATAGAGCTCTGTGGAAATTGTTCGTGTTATAAAGACAATAATAATCATTCTCCACAATTAAGAGTTTAGTGAATAAAAATCATATGTGTAAACTGGATTGTCAAAACTGACTTTGAATATTATTATTTAAAAAAGTGTTATATATAAATATATTATTTAAATATATTATTTAAAAAAGTGTTCTCGAAGACAGCAACATGTATTGGTTGGGTGCCATTTGCTAATACTACCAAATCAAAGACTGCAGACATATATATACCTAGCTGTTATACAAACAGATCTCTCATATTGATTTGCCACTCATAAGTTTATACCTAGAATGATATAGTCTATAACTACCACCATCAACATCCACCCTTTGACAGCTATGTTAAACTCAAAACTCAACTGTTAATCGGTGCTGTTTCATTAACGAATCCTTCTTGTCCTCCCAATCTTCCTTCGAACGTACACAGCTTCAGACATGTATAGGATCCATCCAATCAGATGCCTTATTTTCACTTAGTTATATAAAGGGAGTTGATGGAAACAAATAGGGAGATTTATTAAAGTGTTCTGTTCTAATAAAGTAGTGGTGGAGGTCACCATGAAAACCAGTGGCCACATCCTATTGCTAACTTCTCCACTTTTACATGTTTGCACCACTTTTTTAGAGCAGAAAACTTTGTTAAATCTCCCCCAAGGGACCATCCCTGAGCTGCAATGAGCTTGCTCCCCTTTCTAGCTACTTACTGAACTGTGTGCATTATTATGTGCAATGGAATACTTCACTGGCTTGTTCTTCAGTTTCTTATTCTGTCCCAAACTTGTCTTGATACAAAGTGTCATTTTTTTTTGTGTTGAATCACATTTATTTTTCTAGCCCCAAGCCACTCTTTTGACTCAGAGAGAAATTGGCACAAACTTTGATATCAGGCATCTGTAATCACCAGGGGCCGCATTACTGTACAGCAGAGCTAAAGTGACCTAATTTAAAACTTTGTCGTGCAAAATAAAATGGAAGAATCTGCCTTACTAGCTACAAAATAGATGAAGACACCTGCACCGTATATACTTAGGAATAATATTTCCCAGTTAACTTCAATATGAATAATCTTTCCCTATCAACTCATACCTTGACCATTTCATTTATGGTCCAGAGATATAAGAACTCATTTCTATTCCCAGAGTACATTAAATTGAATACTATAAGAAAAAAAGAATATAATAATAATAATGAACTTGAGTATCGAAATAAAACAGATTGGTACAAAACACAGATGTTAGTCTAACATCTCGTAAGACTAATAACATGGAGCTTATTTACTTAGCTTTGAGTTTAGATAATAAGGGGAGAGCTGGATGCTGGATGCTCCGTTCATGCCAAGGTAAGAGCAAATGCAAAATGTAATGAACTTTAAAGCAGAGTTACTTTTGAGTTTAACATAAAGATAGAATCTTTATGAAATAGTCATATATATTGTTTTGTAACAATGAAATTCCATTGAGATATATATATATATATATATATATTTATTTATTTTTTTTCTTCTTATATATATATCAATAGGGATAATTTTATCTAAAAGGAGGACTTTAACAAAATAAGGATATTGGTGAGATTCAAATGAAAAATATAACCTAAGAGTTGGTATTCACTAAGATTTCATCCCTGCTCGTTCCATTAAAATAAAAAAAAATTTACTCCACAATTTGCAAGATAATAAAATAGTATTTCACCATACAGTGATACACTCCTAATCGCATATAACTTTTCAGGGAAGTGTGATTCATTCTTACAATTCCTTCTCAGCTTTAAAAAATGACCCACCGGAATACTTACTAGATGAAAAGGATGATGGCTAGTTGCTTCCAAAAGAGAATTCAAATTCAATATCTTGTTATTTGCCAACAGCCAATCGCTTGCAATTATTAAAGGGGTACTCCATTGCACAAAAAAACAAACAAAACAAAAACCTGTTTACTATATATACCCTCAGTGAAAATAGTCATGTATTTAAGTATATTGTTTTGTCAAATGAGTTATATCTAAAACTAGCTTGCAAATGCGACAGATCTCTTGTCTGTGTCCTTTGCAATGCCTTCTCTTCTAATCCCACCCAGTCTTTTTTGTAGCTCTCCAATCACAGACTTCCCAAAGAAGCTCAATGAGAAGCCTTTGCATGGCAGGTGCTCCAGGCAGTTTATTGCCTCGTGAGTTTAGTTACACTGAGCTAAACAACAGGGCTGGCTGTCTGATTGCTAGCCAGGCAGTGTAACAAGGTAAATATATAAAAGTTAAAATTTCTAGAGAAATCTGCAATTTTTGTAAAATGAAAAAAATGTGGACACACTCTTCACACATAAAGCATTTCAGCAAGCTAATGTGCTGTAGGGGTCTGGAGTGTCCCTTTAATAGGAGCAAGAACATTCTCATGCAAAACATACATAATGCTTATATCATCTTCCTGTATACACAGGACAACATTCTATTGCACAGGGAAGATGCAGTAGTTTACTGCCCTCCTGTTAAAGAATGTAATCATGCTAGACAGCCAACAGAATTGACAGTGGTCTCTACAATCCTTGAAACACAACTGAAAGGAGCACTATAGTGCCAGTAAAACAAACTTGTTTTCCTGGCACTATAGGGTCATTAGACCCCCCCAACCACCCTTAGGGCCCCCCTCCCACTGGGCTGAAGGGGATAAAACCCCTTCAGCCACTTACCTTTCTCCAGCGCCGGGTTCCCTCTGTGCTGGGGAACTCTCCACCCCCTGCCGATGTTTTCCTATGGACGTCCAGCGTCTTCTCACTGTCACCTCTAGTGACTGTCAGTGAGACAGCCACTAGAGGCTGGATTAACCCTCAGTGTAAACATAGCAGTTTCTCTGAAACTGATATGTTTTCAGCTGCCGGGTTAAAACTAGAGGGACCTGGCACCCAGACCACTTCATTGAGCTGAAGTGGTCTAGGTGCCTATAGTGGTCCTTTAATCTGTCATCACCAAGATGCTGCTTTTTACAGATGTATAGTTAGGTAAGAACCAGAAGGTATTTTTTATAGGGTTTCAGCAAATAATGATAACTTAATACTATGAATATGCAAAGGGAAAAAAAATAATTTAAAAAGTTGCAATTTTATAAACTGTGACTTTTATATCGCTCTAAGATTTATGCTGACATAGAAACAATTCATTAAGTGTACATTTTGTTTCCTGTACTCTGTGTGGTGGAGGGCTTCTGTCACTTTTCTGTTCATTGGAAGCTTTCCTAATGAATTTGTGGTGAGTCGCCTTTCAGCGGATGCTCTAAGATGAACCGATACAATTTCTCTTGGGTGCTGATGAAATCTGACAAGGTTAAAACAGGCTGACTGTAAGTGGAATGCTTTGGTTCATGCGTTTCATTGTAAGTCACATCCAAAAGCTGTGTTTAAGGCAGAAGGAGTGTTCAAACAGAAGGAAATTGTATACAGTTGGTTAACAATCTCTTCATTTGCATATATCTGCCTATATTCATTAACCTGAATTGGGCACATTACGGGGGTTAGATATTTGGTAGAGCTTTCTTATATCTGGTTTTATATACATGTAATATTTGCTGGCTTTAAATTATCTTACAATAGCAAAAATACACAATAGCATTTGTATGACATATTTATATCTTTACTATTTTTATTTTAAATATATTTTGATTAACATAATTGCACTTCAATTTCCTGGTGGCTTTTGAAACGATATAGACAGAAATTTACAGTCATATTAACTAACATTTGTCTTGAATTCCTATGCTAATTTGAGTAAACTCCTTGAAGGGAGTTAAGATTAATTTAATCTTAATGAAGTGGTTTTGGTGGAAAGAACCTGTCCTTCAGAGAAAAGACAATGGCTGTCAGACACAAGACAACTTGAAACAACTGGAGGTTATTCCTCCTTCAACACCTGAAATTCTGAAAGATCTTCACATCATGGAATATGGCTAATTGTTGGTAAAAATTAAATCACGGCTCACCCTAGACAAATATCATTCCACACTTACCATGGCCATATTTCATCCCTTATTTCCATATGGCGTTACATTCAGAAATGTATATTTAAGCCTCTTTACCTTATTTTGGAATTGATGTGGGCTCCCCTTCTCCAGTCCCTCTCTATGTCTTTTTTGTATCCCTCTATGTGCCTCCCTCAAGACCCTTTTGGTGCCTCCCCACCAACCCCTTTTATGTGCATTGTTCTCCCCTTCCAAGCTTCTGTATGTGTCTCTGCTTACCTACCCCTATGTGGGCCTCTTTCTCCCCTTCTCCAAACACTGTTTGAGTCTCTTCACCCCAGTTCCTCTGTGTGTCTCTTTCCCCATCCCTTGTGTGTGTTTCTGCCCCAGCCCCTCTGTGTGTTTTTTCTCCCCCTCCCCAGACCCTATTGGAATCTCCCCCCAGCCCCACTGTGCGTCTCTTTCTCCCCTTTCTAATCCCCATTACGTTTTTCATCACCCAATTCTGTGTGTCTCTTTCTCCTCTTCTCCAGCCTCTCTGTCTTTTTCTATCCCCTCAGCCCCTTTTCTATGTCTCTTCTATCCCAGTACCTTTTGTGTGTCTCTTTCTGCCTTTCCCCAGCCCTTGTGTGTGTCTCTTCCCTCCAGCCCCTTTTGTGTGTCTCCCCTCCTCCATCTCTTTGTGGTCCCTTCCCCTTCCCTTCTACTTATCTCTATTTTGTAGCATGGCTGAGCAGACCATAGTGGAAGATATTCTGTATCCTCTCAGACTGGGTAGTCGGCACAGAAGATCTTCCACAATGGTCTGCTCAGCCATGCTACATGAAGTGAAAGAATTGCACTTCCTTCCTGCTTGTCAGTGTGCCCTAAAGCGGCTGCCTGTGCCTGTGCCTGTTATGGTTGTGCTGGTCCTGTGTCTCTATCACAGAACCCCGACAAAGGGAAACATGGAGATGCAGAAGTTGAGGCTTCTTTCTGTAGGATAACTGGTTGTTTAGTTGAGGCACAATGCTTGGCCAGGCAATTGAGATCCTCTGGTGTCTTCAGCTATCCATCTGCTCCTTGCAGCATTCCGATAATGATTTAGAAAATGATATATGGATACATTGTATTATTATTATCATTATGTCAAACTGTGTACACAACCATGTTTATTTTTATTAAAGTTACTGACCTTTTAAGATAAAATCTAGACAGACATTATGTCATACTCATACTTAACAAAAATAGTATAACAGCAACATTTCCTGTAATCATTATAATGGAATAATGACTGAAAAAGATGACATCTATAATATATTGCCCCAGTGACTGCTTTTACGCTTGACCCTTGAAAGATGTTTATAATCGTTAGCACCTTCTCTTAACTTTCCAGTAAAGGAGAGCCACAAATGCACTTTATCTGTCAGAATGAGATGAACAGTCATTTGGTCCACATCTTCCTCTGTGGTTAGAGCCACATTTCATTGCAGAGAAAAAGAATGTAGGGTGTTCTGTGAGTTAATAAAGCTAACTTGATAAAGAACGTGCACCTTTGCACTCTACAGCCCATATGAAAACAGTAAGAGATATTTCAAGCTCTGAGACTAGAACTGGAGTTTCAAATTGCTCACAGACAAGATATTATGAATCAAGGAAACATCTACTGTAGACAAAAATAAATAAATAAATATATATTTATTTTTTCTCAGCACTGTGAAAACATATAGCCTGAAGAAAATTGAGCAAATCTGAGTTTCCCATTAATTAGAGGCCAAATCTAGGGGAATATTAGAGTTAAAATTAGAACCAAGTTGTCTACAGGCACCGTTGTAAAAACCTGTTTTATTGTCTCATTGAATTGCTTCTGAGCTTCTCAGAAGTTTCTCCTCTGCTATTAGTGTATTTCACCATACAGTGAGGGAAAAAAGTATTTGACCCCCTGCTGATTTTGAATGTTTGTCCACTGATAAAGAAATGATCAGTCTATAATTTTAATGGTAGGTGTATTTTAACAGTGAGAGACAGAATAACAAAAAAAAAAAAAAAATCCAGCAAAACGCATGTCAAAAAAGTTATAAATTGATTTGTATGTCAATGAGTTAAATAAGTATTTGATCCCCTATCAATCAGCAAGATTTCTGGCTCCCAGGTGTCTTTCTGACAGGTAACGAGATTAGGAACACTCTCTTAAAGGGAGTGCTCCTAATCTCAGCTCATTAGCTGTATAAAAGAAACCTGTCCACAGAAGCAATCAATTAATTAATCAGATTCCAAACTCTCCACCATGGCCAAGACCAAAGAGCTGTCCAAGGATGTCAGGGACAAGATTGTAAACTTACACAAGGCTGGAATGGGCTACAAGACCATCCCCAAGCAGCTTGGTGAGAAGGTGACAACAGTTGGTGCAAATATTCGCAAATGGAAGAAACACAAAAAACCTGTCAGTCTCCCTCGGTCTGGTGCTCCATGCAAGATCTCACCTCGTGGAGTTTCAATGATCATGAGAACAGTGAGGAATCAGCCCAGAACTACATGGGAGGATCTTGTTAATGATCTCAAGGCAGCTGGGACCATAGTCACCAAGAAAACAATTGGTAACACACTATGCCGTGAAGGACTGAAATCCTGCAGCACCCGCAAGGTCCTCCTGCTTAAGAAAGCACATGTACAGGCCTGTCTGAAGTTTGCCTTTGAACATCTGAATTATTCAGAGGAGAACTGGGTGAAAGTATAGTGGTCAGATGAGACCAAAATCAAGCACTTTGGCATCAACTCAACTCACAGTGGAGGAGGAGGAATGCTGCCTAAGACCCCAAGAACACCCCACCGTCAAACATGGAGGTGGTAACATTATGCTTTGAGGGCGTTTTTCTGCTAAGGGGACAGGACAACTGCCCGCATCAAAGGGACCATGGACGGCACCATGTACTGTCAAATCTTGGGTGAGAACCTCCTTCCCTCAGCCAGGGCATTGAAAATGGGTCATGGGTGGGTATTCCACCATGACAATGACCTAAAACATACCGCCAAGGCAACAAAGGAGTGGCTCAAGAATAAGCACATTAAGGTCCTGGAGTGGCCTAGCCAGTCTCCAGACATTAATCTCATAGTAAATCTGTGGAGGGAGGTGAAGGTTCGAGTTGTCAAATGTCAGCCTCGAAACCTTAATGACTTTAAGAGGATCTGCAAAGACGAGTGGGACAAAATCCCTCCTGAGATGTGTGCAAACCTGATGGCCAACTACAAGAAATGTCTGACCTCTGTGATTGCCAACAAGGGTTTTGCCACCAAGAACTAAGTTGAAGGGGTTAAAAACTTATTTCACTCATTGACATGCAAATCAATTTATAACTTTTTTTACATGTATGTTTCTGAATTTTCTTTTTGTAATTCTGTCTCTCACTGTTAAAATACACCTACCATTAAAATTATAGACTAATCATTTCTTTGTCAGTGGACAAACGTTCAAAATCAGCAGGGGATCAAATACTTTTTTCCCTCACTGTATACGTGTCCTTTTTTCATGTTCATGAATTACTGCTTGCTGAGATGAGAAATATTATAGTCGGGACAACTGGCGCAAAGCAATATGTCTCAATGGGCATTTTAATGTATTGTAATCTTTAATCACATTGCATGAGGATTCCACATTATGGTGTCACTGTGGGGAAATTAAAGACATAGCTAGTCAGGTAGCAGGTAATAGTAACAGTATCCTGTTGTCCTGAGTAGACAGAGTTTGGCAATGTGTTCTCTTCTGCAACTGACTATATCTTAAGAAAAATCTTGATGCCAAGATAAACTTGAACATTAGTTGGTTTCAGAGAATGGTTTTGAAGATAAAAGTATTACATTTCAATATCAATCACCCCCTTGGCCTTTAAGACTGTAAATTTATTTGTAGTGATAAAATTGTTAGACTGAATTGTGAGGTGGTTGGTTCTTGCAGAATTTCTAAAATATGATGCCACCAATACTGCATTTAGAGTGGTGGAATGGTATAATGATTTAAATAGTATAGATATAGATAGACATTACGTAGGCCAGGGATAGGCAACCTTCGGCTCTCCAGATGTTGTGGACTACATCCCCCATAATGCTGGCAAAGCATCATGGGAGGTGTAGTCCAAAACATCTGGAGAGCCGAAGGTTGCCTATCCCTGATCTAGGCAAACATTGATCATTGGACTTGCACCTGTGGTCTAATAAGACATCCTTTAATTAACCCTATCCTGCATCAATAGGGCATGCTTAAAAATGCTTAACATCTCTAAATCTTATCTCCATCTCCCAAATTGCTTCTTCTTTCACACAGTTATGATCTTCAACCAGATGTGTAAGAACCTACCCCAACCTTACCTCTAACCTTAGTATTACATTGTCCCTAACCCTTAAACAACAAAAACCCTCAATAACCCTCAGCAATAACTCAGCATTAAGCCTCCACTCTACCCTAAATGCTGACAAAAAAGCCCTAAATCAGAGATATTCTCCCTGGTAATATCAGCAGAGGGATTCCTCAGCTAAATCAGTCCATGAGCCCATCTACTGGGAGATTGCAGCTCCAGCATACTGTTCCTTTTGATCCCACTGTGATTGCTGTTGGGAAGCTACCAAAGCCCAGTGTAGGTCACAATCGGCAAAGGGGGCATACAGGGAGACCCTGTCAGAGTGTTTTCAGACCCTGGGGTACTCCCATAGATTTGGGGTACTCTCAGAAGTGTGATTGCTTAGTCTAGGGAATTTAAATGGCATTCAAGGGGTTGTACACAGCACACCCTTTGAGTGCTGCATACAGCTCATCAGTCAGTTTGGAATCGCTAAATGTGTCCCCAAATGACAGAGGAGAGTAATACCTGAGTCTCCCTGCTGAAAATAGGGATTTATCCCTGCATATACCAGACAATTTAAGGCATCCCATCCCATTGTTGAAACCAACACTGCAAAGGACAGCATGGGTCCTAATATTCTTAAGGGGTTACAAATAATGATTTAAAGGGGCGGAGCCTAGCAAGTGAGCGGACAGGTCGTGCTCTGCCTGAGCTCCTGCCGACGAGCGCATAATCGACGGCTTAACCCGTGCTGAAGTGCCACAAACCTCCAACAAAGCGGACCACTGCACTGGGGAGCACTACCCGAACCTGGCGATGCCAAAATCGATGCCCGGGATTACCGGGAACCGCAACAGCGGAGTGAGGCCTACCGCGGGTGGCGGTGGGGAATGGCAGCCGCTTTCCTGCCAGTCGCACATGACTGCACAAGAGCAAGTACAACCTCCCCCCCCCCCCCTATGGACCGGTTGTCGGTTATCCCGGTCCCCACCAGACGGAGTACCACCCACCCCACAACCCCCGACCCAGCCAGCTACGCTTACAAGCAATGTGGGGCTCGGGACCTCTAAAATGGCGGACATATCTGCTCCAGCTAAGCGAGACAAACTCCAGCCTACTTGGCCGGGCACTAGCGAGAATGAGAGAGACCCGATCGAGGTCATCTTCGACAACTTTTGGGCCCAACTACTGATACGCATGCAGACTGCTGGACCAAGCCACATAAAGCCTGCAACGCAAGTAGCCCCGGCTGAAGGGGGACTGGGAACGCCACCTCCAGGCGCTTGGAAACCTCGAGCCTCGAATCCCCGAACCGGGGGCCCTCCTGGACCGAGAGCGAAAGGGGATGTACCCCACAGGGGCCAGCCACACTGGCGGAGGGTAGCAGGAAAGAAGCAAGGGTGACCAGGGAACAAGACCCACCGCAAAACCCAGACAGGGGAGATCCAATGGCCGCACCGGAACCCGGGCTCATGGCGAAAAAGCACCAGTTCTCAAGCGAAACCAAGCAAAAGGGTACAAGCAGCGCACCAGGGTCCTAACAGGCCCTCAAGACCACTGGACCAGATTTCCTTCTGGAGATCCCGGGTCGGGAGTGCAAAGTTGATGCAAGCGAGAGGGGAGGAGACACCCACAATCCCGGACTTTACCTGGACCACCTGTCCTCACCCCCAGCACACCTGTCCAGCCTCCAGAGACGGGGTCGGATGAACGAGACGGACTCTAGCCTCCAGCATGCCAAGGACAGTTCCCGCAGGCATCGGCTGATTAGGCTGCTGACCACTCTACAACAAAGCCTGTTTATATTTTTTGCCCCCTCGCAAGTTAGACATATTTCTGCCATTTTGACACCGCAGTTGTCGCATATGCTATGTTATAGTTACATTAACGCAACCCAGTGGCACTTTTACTTTGTTACTCTAACTATGTAAACAAACCTCTAATGTATTTTATTCTTTGTTGACTTAAAACATGTTCGCACACGCAAGTTAACATACACGTTCTAAGCGATAGACATAGATTACATGCTCACATCTACTAATTAGCTTTACATAGCCACGTGGAGTAAGCGACTTACCTTAACATAAACAGGGCAGAATATGTGATGTGAGGTAAACCTCCTCAAGACTAATCGCGCAGTATTTATAAGACACAACTAAATAGTCATGAATCGTATCCTACACGCAAGCAGATAGAAAGTTATTGTTAGAAAGCTGTTAAAAATATATAAAATGTGCTCGTTATACCAATGCTCCTAATGTAATGCTTGACAAATTGCTCGAGGAATGCTGTTGGGGCACCAAGAGCTTGTATGTACTAATCACCGTGCATACCAAAATAAAGAATAAAAAAAAATAAAAAAAAAAAAAATAATGATTTAAAGTAAATATGCCAGCAAAGCAAATAATATTTTCTTGAATTGCTACCTCAATGATATTGCTCTCCACAATCTATCAGAATCAAATACATGCAAACATTTTGCTGGATCTAATTGAAATATTTGGTGGAACTGTGTTTTGGCCAATTTTGGATACATCTTCAACAAAATGTTTTACATACTTTCTATAATTTTTACTTTTTGTGATCAGTCACCGTGGCAGCATTGGCATTCTTATGCGAGAGAACGCGCTATTGGTTGATGTTGCCATGGGTTGAATATTTTGCAGTTTTTAAAGGGGGCAAAAATGTTGATACCTATTTTATGGATATCTGGATATCACCAGCATTCCTTAAATTTTGGAGACCCTTGTATCACAGACATTTCTGTCAGAACAATAGGAGGCAATATTGCAGATGATATTCAGTTTCATACAACACTGGGCTGATGGCACCTCGGCTCATGGCTAAGGGGAGTATGGCAGGTTGGAGGTAGGACACAAATTTGTGTTGCCCATGGCCCCCCAAATAACCCTGGGTACATTTTTTTAATAATGACGTCTAGTCGTCTGAGTATGGTAAGAAGGACGATTACTCCCTGGCACTAGTGTGTAACATTTGGTCTACCAAAAGCTGTTGTCATATATTTGGTTACACATTTTGTTAAATATGCAAATAAGCAATCAGTACTTCTTCTCTGCATTTCTGTTTTTTGTGACCTTTTTACAACAAATCAATTTGATTATCTCGAATCAGAATAATGTTGCAGTGCTTATTGTGGACGTTTGATTGCCATATGTGTTTTGAACTTAATATTTCTTATGTGAATACACTGTGAAATAGCACTTTTTCAACAATAAAAATAATTTAGAATTAAATAACCTTTCATGTTAATTTTGAGTTTAGAATGTAAAATTACGCAGAAATATGTTATAGCCCGACAATGGGCTTTTTATGCTTATTGGTAAAATGCAGCTGTTAAGAATTGTTAGTAAAAACAGCTGGTAGATCATGCAGAATAAAAAAAATACTAAAGGTTTCCATGGGTCCGTCCCTGCCTTTAATGTCGGGATGCTACTCACATCTGCTTCCACAGACAGCAACCACCATTTCGAATTTACTATGTTGTAAACTGGACAAAAAGCTACATTTTCCAGTGACTATACGTCTTCCATTGGCTACTTCTAATTTCCACTGGAAGCAGCTGTGAGACTCTAACTTTACTGACAGCAATTTTAAGCATTATTGGCTGTTCAGTTACTGATTGCAACGAGAAAAGATCCTGATATATTTGGCGATCAGTTACACGTTTCAACCAACAAAGACACAAATAAAATTAGGACAAATTTAACCTCTTAACTTTTACTGCCCCCGGATTCCTATCCCCTAAGAAAAATGCATTTTCATTTAGCCTTCTTAAAATTGGTATCTACTTTGCTGGAATAATGTGTTATTATTATGAAATTGGAGACATTGTGCAAGCCATTCTTTAAAAACTTTACTTATCAATTCTTTGAAGCTCTTCTCTAACACATTTGCTCTTCTGTAATCAAAGTTCAGTTTCATAATAATAAAAAATAAAATAAAAAAAATAAATACAAAAGTTGACATCCTGTTATTTATGTACTTTTTTTTTTACAGCCCTTTTATCTTCCCACATTTCCAGCACTGTCCTCCACTTTGGAAGAACTAAATAACTAATTTGGTTGAAGTTAAAGGGACACTATAGTCACCTGAACAACTTTAGCTTAATGAAGCAGTTTTGGTATATAGAACATGCCCCTGCAGCCTCACTGCTCAATCCTCTGCCATTTAGGAGTTAAATCCCTTTGTTTATGAACCCTAGTCACACCTCCCTGCATGTGACTTGCACAGCCTTCCATAAACACTTCCTGCAAAGAGAGCCCTATTTAGACTTTCTTTATTGCAAGTTCTGTTTAATTAAGATTTCCTTATCCCCTGCTATGTTAATAGCTTGCTAGACCCTGCAAGAGCCTCCTGTATGTGATTAAAGTTCAATTTAGAGATTGAGATACAATTGTTTAAAGTAAATTACATCTGTTTGAAAGTGAAACAATTTTTTTTTTCCCATGCAGGCTCTGTCAATCATAGCCAGGGGAGGTGTAGCTAGGGCTGCATAAACAGAAACAACATTATTTAACTCCTAAATGACAATGAATCGAGCAGTTAAATTGCAGGGGAATGATCTATACACTAAAACTGCTTTATTTAGCTAAAGTAATTTAGGTGACTATAGTGTTCCTTTAAAAATCAGTTTCACCTGAGTATGACATGATAAAAGAGAGATGCAATTTATTTTCTTTTACTTCTTTTTCTCTTTACATTTTTTTTTAACTGCAACCTCTGGCTACCTTACAACTTGTATAATACAAACATGCTATTAATTAGGAGATCAAAGTGCCATTTTTTCTTTGTCCTTCCAAAAACATTATGCTTTCATACAACAGAAAGTTTGCAAACAGTTTTAATTGCTTTTCTGGCTTTAATTTTGCTGCAAAGTAGCACCTCGTTATGTGTTATCAAACAGACTTTATATTTTAATATCTCCAAACAGGATAATGAATGTATTTTATCTGATTGGTCTATATAATTGCCCATCTTCATTGGAGAAAAGTGCATAAAAGAGCAGGACCTGGAACCCTTGGAACATTAGATCTTCAGTATGGTAAGACACAAAGTTTTACTCTTGTGATTACAAACTGGTCTTCCACCATTACAAAAACTGAGCTGGTGAACCTAATTGTTTAATCTGGCTCCATCAAGCTCTCTGGGAATGGCAGGTGGTTGATGGTTTCCTTCAGAGATGGTACTATTATGCTAGCTTATTAAAGCATTTCTAATCTGACCACGGCATTCCAACTGATAATGTATATATTTACTATTTGTATCTATTTTACTTATAGGCTGTGGCCTTTTTACTGATTACACTACAATCCACAGACCTTGTAGGTTGCTGGCCACCATTTTTAGTTACTGACCGACCTAATGAATTCAGATTGCTAGTTTACTATCCTGTATTTCTTTACCTAATGGACCTTCTTCATATCTCTATTATATCTGTCCTTCATTTATTATATGAGGGTGAGAACACTGCATTCTCCTCAGTTCTTTTTTGTAGCAATTGATGTCTCTAATTTTTGAAGTGTTAACTATTCATCAAACCTAAGAACACAGTCCTAAAACCACAATAATTTGTTTGTGGCCGATGTTTTTTTTGCTTCATATGATGTCATCTCAGGTCACTTGACATCTATTCCAACACCAGTATCTATAACTCAAACCATGATGTATATTTTTGGTTATGTACCTCTGTAAAATTCTATATTTAACACTATTTCAGAAACACAGTAAAAGCAATTTAAAAGCAGTTAAGTTAGCACTTAAAATCAGTTATATCTAGCTTCAACTTCAATCAAACGTAAAATAAGTTTGAAGTTGGGGCGGAACCAGCAGACTTACGGGACGGACGCAGGAGAAGAGAGTTTTGTGCAAAGCTCACAGAAACCCGCCAATTCCAACAGCTTTAGCCGGTCACAAAGCCATTCCCGGCTGCACCAGCCTGCGGAAGCAGATGGGGAAGCGCAATAAGAAATACCGGGCCAATCCGAGCCGGCGGGGGCCTCCACGTCGGAGTTGTTGGACGAGGAAAGCCTCCCTAAACAGCTCTCTGAGTTCAAAAAGGTACCAAAAGCAGCCCAAGGGCCCCCTGGGACTGGAGACACGGCCCCTTCCACTAAAGCCGACGCAAAAGCTCTACTCCAACAAATTAGGGCAATGTTTCAAGCTGAAGTGGCAGTGGTCAGGGAAGAGATAGCCACACTTGCCACCAGGATTGTCATTATGGAAGAAGAGATGGGGACTGTGAAGGTGGCACAGTCAGCTACAGATGCAGCCCTACATGCGGTGCAGAAGAACAATGCAGCTATACTTAATCATCTGGCTACCCTAGAGGACAAGACAAGGGTGAAAAATGTGAGACTCAGGGGATCCCTGAAACCGTCACAGCCGAAGAACTGCCTCATTATCTCAAACGACTCATGACCACGCTTCTATCACCAAAACAGGTGAAACAAGTAGCAATGGACTATTGCTTTCGCTTGCCTAAAGCACCTAAAGCTCCTCCAGTGGCGTCCAGAGACGTGCTTATAAAATTTGTCCTGGACTCTGACAGGGGGATAATTATGGGGGCAACAAGGAATATGCCTTCTGTGAATTTTGAGGGCCACCAACTCACCTTCTATAGGGACTTGTCCTGACACACCATCCTTTGGAGACAGTCACTCCGGCAAATCACCCAGTTACTCCAGGACCACAAGGTACAGGACAAAGAGGGGATGTACAGGCTTCTACTGGAAAGTGTGACAAGACCCATTCCCTCACTCACCTCTCAGAGGCATCTTCTTTGCTCCGCGAGCTGGGACTGCCAGATGGATCCCTATTGGCAACACATCTCGACTGAGGTGGTCAGTGGACCGGATAACTCAATTTATACCAGGAGCAACGGCTTTGCCATCTAGCAACGCACCAATCTAAAGAGTGACACCACTCTCTTTGATGTGAACTGCAGGCTTAATATTACCGCACACAGTTCTCTCATCTAACGTTTGGTTTTAATTTTTGTGCTACTACCAGTGGTTTATATTTTTGTTTTATTACTATTTCATTAATTTACTTTAATTTCCTATTATTCTTCTGGCTCCACAAGCTGATGTAGAATCGGAGATCACTAGTGTCCCTCTCCCCGCCAGCTGACAGATAAGTGCCTCCTCATATATAATAATGCGACTTTCTACATGACGACCAATACCACTGCTTACCTCACTAGACATAGCTGACCGCTATTTAGGTGAATAGACCAGCCGATACACTTATCACTTAGTATCAAGTGTGACAGTCCTTGTTTCAGACGGAAGCTTGGAGAATCTCCAGTTCATGAACACACATGATACATTAGCTGACGGGCTCCAGTATAATGTTTTAACAGTGTTTATTAGTTAAAAAATTATAAAATGTGCTGTATGCCATTGACATGATCCCTCTCTCTTTTTGTGAAATATTGTTGAAACCACAGATATGTCTTTATTGCTTTGTACGCCTACTGAAGCACAACCAAAATAAAGAATTTAATAAAATAAGTTTAAAGTTCATAGATGAGTCTTCTGCTGATGACCCTTAAATCTTGACAAAGTAAAACAAAATTCAATTTCTTGTTCAGCAGGTGAATTCCTACATTTTCCTTTCAGTAATAGTAGTGATCCTTTGCTATTTGACCTAGTACGAATCAGTCAGTACCTTCGTGCTTATTAGACAGTGCATTTGACGTGGGCTAAAAATTAAACCAACATTGAATACATTCTGTATAAGCCTTTTTCACTTAAAGAACAATTGGCATCTGAATTTTCTTTTACTGTAGGAATCCTTGCCGCAAATAATGAAAAGATCTGACATTTATTTAATGAAGTATATGTAAAAATACATGAAATTCTAGCCCTTACTTTCACAGAACACTAGATCCCTCCACCATATTCATACACTTTTTGTTGGAGTGAGGTAGAATCTGGCCATTAGGTTCCTGCTTCACCTTCATAGAGTGGTGTTGTCATCAGCCATCACCCTGTGTTGTCGGCCTGGTCCAAATTCCAACCTAATTCCAACTCTGTTGGTATTTTTCATATATACCATAGCCAAATGTGGTCAGAATTTGGTTGGTCTGACCAATTCTGTAACATTCGTTCAGAAAAGTAAATAAACATTTTTCTGAACTCATCCCATCACTCCCACTTACACCCCATTCCCTTTAGAATGTAAGCATTTTTGAGCAGGGCCCTCTACACCGTGTGTTCCTGTGCTTTCAACTTGACTTGTTACAAATACTTGTCTGTAACTCCCCCTTTTGTACAGTGCTGCAGAATTTGTTGGCATTTTATAAATAATAATAATTAGAAAAAATCTACAGCACTGGAATAATACAAGGAGGACCTAGGGTATCCTCCCCTGGCCCACACCCATACTGGTGGGTGGGGGCCCTAAAAGTAGGTGGGGAGTGGACATGCTTCTCTTGAGACTTGGCTGACTTACAGAATTGGTCGGACTGAGAAAATTCTCACTGCATTTGGCTTTAGTAAATATTAGAATTGCCAATGCGGTCGAAATTTGAACCAGGCAGACCACACAGGGTGATGGCTGATGATGTCACCGCTTTTTGCAGGAAGTGAAGAAGGAGCCTAACCATTGGATTCTACCTCAGTCCAACCGAAGGTGTATGCATATGGCAGAGGGATCTAGTGTTCTGTAAAAGTTGGGGCCAGATATTCAGGTATTTTTTACATACTTAATTTAATTAAAAAATTAATATTTTTTAATTAAATGCTGCTCGAATTCTTGTGTATATATATATATATATATATATATATATAAAAAAACAAATTCTGGGGACAGTTGTCCTCTAAAACTTATGTTGCTCAACAATACCCATGATTTGCCTTACAGATTCTCCCACTGACATCTTTGTAGCGCAGCACTACCAGAAATGTGTGAGATGTTTGTCAACTGCGCTTCACTGAAGAATGACTGGGGAGCTTAAAGCATAAATCAGTAAAGAAAAAAATATGACAAATATCAATAATCTAAATGAGAAGACAAATTATAGAAGATTAACAGGGCATCATTGAGATTTTCCGAACACATGAGTTTGCTTTATCTGTTGCAGATTGAGTTTTCCTTATTTAATTTGTAGCCTTCTATTAAAAGTATTCCTATCAGCTGGGTGAAAGTTCACATTAGTTACCCTAGCTACGGCTGATCTTCTCTTCAATTATTTTAGACAAGGAAAATAAATTGACTGTTAATTAGTCATAATGTCTCTTGCTAGTCATGCAGAGCTGGATAACTTTTCCAGCCATCCAGAACGCAGGTATACAGATGATTCAAATGATATATTAATCATTTGCTTAATTATCAGGGCTGGTAGTTATAAATAGTGAGAGGAGATACTCCGGTTCTCCAGTGTTAATTTTCTCGAGGCTAAGTCTAAAATGCCCAAACTAATTGCTAAAGAATAATAAATATAAAAATTAATGAATAATAATATAAGTGTTAGCTTCATTGTCCTTTACAAAAAGAAAAACGTGTGGGTTTAAGGACATTTAAAGTCAAAGAAAACGATGCATTAGATGCCAACAGTAATAAAATCCGCAGGAACATATTCAAGTGAGTGTCAGAACATTTCAGCTCATCCTTTAAACCTTTAACAGAGGAGCATTGTGCCTTCTTCCTCTAAATGTAGTCCTCAGTATGCTCCCGAGATTACACAATACATTTACTCAATGGGTAGAGCATGATCTAAGATAAATTTGGGCCCCACTTGAGGAATTGTTCTTGGCATCCTCAGCATTTAAAAAAAAATAAAAAAAAATGAATACACTTTGAGTTGCCAAGGATTGGGAGACTTAGGTCTCAGTACCATTGACTTTAAGGACAGAATGTTTACAATACAATTTCACAGCATGTCCTCTAGTGGTGTTATATCTGGAATGTTGACAGATATACTGGATTAATTACTTTATTATGTGATAATATTATGTGATAATAGTTGTAAAAGATCTGATAACAAGGGGCTTGGTGATCCTACTGCTACTTTAAGCATGGCTATTTGCGATTTACTAAGAAGGTGAGACATATCTACTTTTTCAGATACAGTACTGAATTAACTCATATAACCTTCATTAACACCTTCACTGCCATGCAATGTTTCAAAAAAAATAAAAATAATATATATATATATATATATATATATATATATATATATATATTGAACTAATACGACTAATTCAATCTACACTCCTATATATATATATATATATAGGAGTGTAGATTGAATTAGTCGTATTAGTTCAATATATATATATATATATATATATATATTATATATATTTTTTTTTAAACATTGCATATATATATATATATATAGGAGTGTAGATTGAATTAGTCGTATTAGTTCAATATCTAGAAAAATAAAATAGAAAGGACAATATCTAAAAAAATAAAACCTGCCCTAAAAACACCACGGGAAATTCTCCTACAATACAAAAAAAAAAAGAACCCTCTAGTAGTTACTTACAACCCAACTCTAGAAGGAGTACGTAAAATTATTAAAGAGCTACAACCATTAATTTCAGAGGACCCCACACTCAAACAAAACATTTCTTGAAACCTCCATACCAGCATTCAAACAACCGCCTAACTTGAGACAGAGATTGGTCCGCAGCAAATTGACCACAGAACAGGAGCTCACACAGAATGGCATTGTACGATGCAACAAATAACTCTGCAAACTGTGTCAACGTATATGTGGCTATAACACAGCCAGACACAGTAACAAATCATACAATATTAAGGGATCATATTCATGCACATCTGCGAATGTGGTGTACATGATACAGTGTATAGTGTGTGACAAAGGTTGCTACATTGGAAAAACTGGCTTTAAGCTGCATCTCAGAATGGATCTACACAGACACTCAATCAAGAACCATATGAAAAACGGATATTGTACCCCTATTGGTCATCACTTCACCCAGACTGGTCACTCCATCCAAAACCTCAGGATTAAAGTTCTTAAAGGAACACTATAGTCACCTAAATTACTTTAGCTAAATAAAGCAGTTTTAGTGTATAGATCATTCCCCTGCAATTTCACTGCTCAATTCACTGTCATTTAGGAGTTAAATCACTTTGTTTCTGTTTATGCAGCCCTAGCCACACCTCCCCTGGCTATGATTGACAGAGCCTGCATGAAAAAAACAAACCTGGTTTCACTTTCAAACAGATGTAATTTACCTTAAATAATTGTATCTCAATCTCTAAATTGAACTTTAATCACAATAAGGAGGCTATTGCAGGGTCTAGCAAGCTATTAACATAGCAGGGGATCAGAAAATCTCAATTAAACAGAACTTGCAATAAAGAAAGCCTAAATAGGGCTCTCTTTACAGGAAATGTTTATGGAAGGCTGTGCAAGTCACATGCAGGGAGGTGTGACTAGGGTTCATAAACAAAGGGATTTAACTCCTAAATGGCAGAGGATTGAGCAGTGAGGCTGCAGGGGCATGTTCTATACACCAAAGCTGCTTCATTAAGCTAAAGTTGTTCAGGTGACTACACTGTCCCTTTAAAGGGAATTTCAAAGACTCTCATGAACGAAAGACATTTGAGATGAAAATGATTACACATTTCAACACCAGAAATGAAGGAGTTAATGTATACTCTGGCTTTCTCACACACTACTAGCACTTTTTATAAACGCACATCTTAATGTCCTATATAGTTCTTTTTCAATATTCTCACTTTACCTTTATTGTGATCAATTTATATACATACATATATGCAGCTATATACTTGCGTGCCCTGCTCAGCTGGGTTTTTCTGGTGTTTTTTTGGGGGGGGGATATTTTTTCTTTTTAACCCCTTAAAACCGGAGGGCGTACTATTACGCCCTATTCTAAGTGGCTCTAAACGCCGAGGGGGTAATAGTATGCCCTCTGTTTTTTTTTTACTTACCCAGTCTCTGACAATCCAACGCCGGCGATCGCAGCTGGGGGGACTCCCAGGGAGTCCCACGTGGCGGATCCTGCCTCCTACAGCCCCCCCGGCCATGTGAGAGTGAGGTCCTTGCGAAGACCTCACAATCACATGGCCGGGTTAGCTGGCTGCTGCATTGCCAGCAGGGGGACTGCCTGTAATGACAGTTAGTCCCCCTGCTGGCTGGAAATAACATAAAATAAAATTTAAATAAGTGTAAAAAAATATATATATACTTAGATAATATATATATATTATATATATATATATATATATATATTTGTGGTCGGGGCAATCTAGCCGTAATGATAGTGTAACCTAGTATATTTAACCAATAGACATATTCAAATTACACCAGTCGGTTGTGGTGTGCCGGAACCGACAGAGCAGTAGGCCTGTAATAAAAGTGGGCCCACCTTAGAGGGTGATATGAATAGAGGGAGCGGTGGGAGGGGTGACTCGCCAGACTGTCCACGGTAAGGTGGGAGGGGATTGGCAGCCCTTTTAAGGGAATTCAAGCCCCTCCCACAACTACAGGCAAAGCCTTTACATTTGTGGTCGGGGCAATCTAGCCGTAATGATAGTGTAACCTAGTATATTTAACCAATAGACATATTCAAATTACACCAGTCGGTTGTGGTGTGCCGGAACCGACAGAGCAGTAGGCCTGTAATAAAAGTGGGCAAAAAGAAAATACCATACCAATTTATCATATAACAACAATCGTTTATTCGGATAAGTCACAAAAGCTTGTATTACCTCTTCCACTGGTTCGGGCTGTAAAGAGTATAGGTGGAGCACGTCCAGCATCCCATAGTCCCGATGACATGAGCTAGAATATGGTTGAAGGAAGCTGAGAATGCTGCCCCCATGGGGTAGGAGTGTCCTGATGAAAGGTTTGTATATGCCGAGCCTAGTTAACAGTAAGTGAACACGAAGCATACCTTAAGATGCTGTATGAATGGGAGCCATGAAGTTCTGAAAATGGCTGGACTGGCTGTATCTGTAAAGTGGTGCAATAAGTATCCAGAACTTTACCGGGCCTCATAGTTTAGAGTAGGTAATAGGGGTATGTTAACCGTATGTGCTATAGGGCTAGGTATAGGCTGATGTAAAGATAGGTCCTAATGGTCTAACTATGGTGTCTGTGGTTCTTAGTGGTAAGTCATGGGATGTAAGAACCCATAGTATGCTAGAGGTTTGGCTGTTTTATTGTTGTATGGTCATGTGTTCCGCAGGAGCTGAATCCATAGTTGGATAGTGAATGAATATGTCGTGTGGATCAGTAGCCTTTGATATGGCACAGGTGTTTGGATATGAATTCCTTTCAGTAGGTCTTTACCAGATAATATAAAAGGAATCCTGTATCGTTGGGGTGTTGTAGGAGCATGTGGTGTTGGATATCCATAAGATCCCGTTTAATTGTGTTAAATGATTATATGAGTTTAAGGTGGCAAAAGAAGTGAACCCCAAAACAGATTCCATAGCAAACATGTCAATAGCTTGAACCCTCCTACAGCCTTAGTGAAATATGTGAACACCCTTTACCTTTGACGACTGAAAGTGTAAGGTGAGAAATGTGATGTGCAAGGTTAAACCATACCTTATTCCATGAGCATGTCTCGGAATGGCGGGCCGGTAAGCTATCCCGGAAGAGGTGAGTAGTGTCTGGCTTAGGCCCCGAAACGAAACCGATGAATGTGGTCTGCTGAGACGTTTGTGAAACCCGGCATGTGAATACAAGAGAAAAATTAGCAAGCAGCTATACACGTGTTTTCCCTTAATAGTCTCCTTAAGACCAGAGATGAAGATCGGCCCCTATGTACAATGGTGTATGTGAATAATGTCTGACAGTGTGACTGGACCATATTGGTCTCCAGGCTATGGCAGCTTCATGAACGGATATCATATGAAACAAGTTTGGAGTATAGGAGAAGCTGGATCGGGACTTAATGCCTATGGGTCATGACGCGCAACGCCATATATTCCCTCCGAAGGCCGTCAAACCAGAGCATGCCACGGCATCTGAACCAGCAACCACCAGCCCCTCCGGAACTGTGACATCTAACAGAAACAATTAATTTTATTATTTTTATATTGTTACTAATGCCAAGCGGCGAAGAATTACTAAGCAACGTGACAGGTGAGGCCCTGCTAGTAGCCAAGTGGCTTTGAGAGGCTCTATCTATGATTTGGCTCGTGTGGGGTACGTGGCCATTGGCATTATGGCTGGGTGATGGCCTCTCTGTGACTTGTAAAAGCATAAGACAGAAAGGGAGTGACAAGTGAGGCCCTCCCTATGCAACCAAGCGAGGCGGCTAGCTATGCATTGGCCCGAGGGGATGCCGTACCTCCGAATTGAGGATGGGTGTTGGCCTCGCGGGACCACTAACGAAAGGCGTAGAAGGCCAGAAAAACATACCTTGTGGGATTACCAGGAGGAAAATAGGAGCGAGAGTGGTGTTAGATACGTGCTGTAACCTAGTAAAACGATAAGAGGATTGAGTACCCGTGCATATGTAACCTGAGTATTATATGAGGAAAAAGGACCTGGTACTGGCAGGCTAGCTAAAAGCCAAGTGGCGAAGAATTAAGCTACCTCAACGTGACAGATGAGTCCCTACTAAATGCCAAGCGGCGTGAGAGGCGCTAACTATGCGTTGGCCCGAGGGGATATTTTGAGGCCACCGAACGTTGTGGCAGGGTGTTGGCCTCTCGGTGGCAACTAAAGCATAAGATAGAATGGGAGTGACATGGGAGGCCCTCCCTATGCAACCATGCGAGGCGGCTACCTATGATTTGGGCCGAGGGACGTATACCTCCGAGTATGAGGATGGGTGTTGGCCTCGCGGGACCACTAACGTATGGATTAAGACCGGAAAACAGAACCTAGTTGGGCAACCTAATTCTCCAAAAGCCAGTACCACTCTAAATAGAAAGTACGGGGTTGTGAAATGTGCCTGATAAAGTTTGAGTCAGGACGAAATCACTTGCAGGAAAATAGGAGCGAGAGGGTGGCAGTAGATACGTGCTGCAATTCAGAAAATTGATAAGGGGAGTATCTGTGCGTACCAGTTATGTGAGGGACCCAGATTGAGGACTCAAACCATAACGGAAAACCTACCAGAACCTAAAGATAAACAATGAACATAAGACAGAGGTAGGTGAAAGGAATTGCAGTGCTTGTAAAGCAACCTTGCAGCATGACCTAGGTACCTAAAAAGCGAGATGTTAATGCAATAAAATAACTTGCAATGCGTACAACCTACAATCATGTTATCAACCTAATAAGGCCAGTATTGGAGCGATGTCACAGAAACGTAAGCTTAACATCCTGAAATGACCATGTAGGAACAACATAATTGCCAGCTAACAGATAAATTAACCAGCTGCATACCGTATATTTAGAACACCCACACATAAATACATTTACTTGGAATCTGTAAAACCTTTAAAACAACAGGGGCATATGGTTAAACCTTTAAAACAACAGGGGCATATGACTTAAAACCAGGGACATGACATTACACAATCAGGCCACCAGGTGGCGACAAGACTGAAACAAGCTAAATCGTGTAACCGAATAGCTGGAATGTAGCCGAACCTAATATCAATCAGCAATACCAGTTCACACAACCACAGCAAATTATATTACATAATAAGGAATGCCCAAAATTCCCCCTCATGTATACAAACAGAAATTGTGTGGGAACGCCGTTTCCCTGACAGTGCCATTATTACTCACTTACTGGCTGAGCGTGATGGGATTTGAGCTGACTTAGTGCTTTCCCGCCTATACTGCTGTGCAGAGCCGTGGTAAGATTTTACTTTACTGCCGTAAATGGACCGACGCCGGTCTTGGAGGGAAGCCGGTACGTCACTACCCTTGGTGCCCCTGTTACAGGGAGATGCGTGGCCGGTAAGTGAAACCCCTCCGCCCCTGTTGCTAAGTGACAATCTTCCGTGCCCGTGTTGATGGGGGGGGGGGCGGGGGGGAGTAAGGACCTGGCATGTGGGTACACTCCTGCCCTGGAGGTGACACCGTGGGGGAGGAGGTTACCGAGCCGCACTAGAGACTAGTAGCCAGCAGAGCACTGTGGTGAGTGCCGGCTGAGGGGGTACTTAGGTTAGTTTGGCACTCGGGTAAGTTGTCATGGGGGCCCGGCCCCCCTGCGGGGAACTCCCTGAGCCGATGCCCCTGTACAGCAGCCATGGACCTCGGCGGGTCAGGCTGTGTGTGGTCCGCAGGTCGGTACAATGATACCGGCCTGCCTACTCACCTCCCGCCGAAAACAGCCGTGAAAGGAGGAACGCCAGCTGACAGGAGGAACTGCTGGCCATCATTCTGAAACAGCTGCAAGCCATCAGGGAACCGGAAGTTCAGTCCGAAGTCACGTGACTCGCCAGACTGTCCACGGTAAGGTGGGAGGGGATTGGCAGCCCTTTTAAGGGAATTCAAGCCCCTCCCACAACTACAGGCAAAGCCTTTACATATATGATATATACACATATACACACACACACACACATACACTGTCTAGGTATATTTTACTATTAATATATATATAATTATATATATATATATATATATATTAATATCAAATTACACGTAGACTGATACTGATTATATATATATATATATAATTATTGTTATATATATATTTATATATAATATAAAAAAATTCGTAAAAAAAAAAAAAAAAAAAATAATTAAAAGTAAATAATTAAAAAATATATAGATGTGTGTTATTTCATTTTACCTGTATTGTGATATTAATATATATATATATATATATATATATATATATATATATCAAAATACACGTAGAATGAAATAATATATATATATCTATATACATAAAAATATACGTATATATCACTATATATATATACCTATATATAAATAAAAATATTTTAAAAAATTATATATATATATATATATATATATTAATTCTACATATATATTTATGTAATATTTTTGCATAATTAGGTATCTTAATTAATTACAATTAGCGGGACCTGCCTGACAACCCATGCCGGAAGTATAGGGAATTTAATTTGCTAGCACTATATTTAACCCTATAACTTTCCAAGACACCATGAAACCTGTACATGGGGGGTACTATTTTACTCGGGAGACTTCGCTGAACACAAATATTAGTGTTTTAAAACAGTAAAATGTATTACAACGTTGATATCGCCAGGAAAAGTCACGTTTTTTGCATTTTTCACGCACAAACAGCACTTACACGGACGATATTATTGCTGTGATACTTTTTACTGTTTTAAAACACAAATATTTGTGTGCAGCAAAGTCTCCTGAGTACAACAGTACCCCTCATGTACAGGTTTTATGCTGTTTTCAAAAGTTACAGCGTCAAATATAAGGCTTGTGTTTAATTTTTTTCACATTAAAATTCGCCAGATTGGTTACGTTGCCTTTGAGACCCTATGGTAGCCCAAGAATGAAAATTACCCCTATGATGGCATACCATTTGCAATAGTAGACAACCCAAGGTATTGCAAATTGGGTATGTCCAGTCTTTTTCAGTAGCCACTTAGTCACAAACACTTGCCAAAATTGGCGGTTTTTGCATTTTTCCCACCAAAACAAATACTAACGCTAACTTTGGCCAGTGTTTGTGACCAAATGGCTACTAAAAAAGACTGGACATACCCCATTTGCAATACCTTGGGTTGTCTACTATTGCAAATGGTATGCCATTATGGGTGTACATTTTATTCCTGGGCTACTATACAGTCTCAGAGGCAACGTAACCAATCTGGCGAATTCCATTTCAAATGTAACGTGCTATTTATTTTTCATTCATTGGTTCATCATTTATAGAAATATTTGAGGAATGGAAAGCTTAGGACAGTATAAATCTTTATCTCAAATCTTGCAATATATCACACAGGATCTGACAATACTAATACAAAGGCAAAATTATTATTTTTTCCTCATACACAGGAGATGTTACAAGTTTAATAAATAAAAATGACAAAATAGCCTGCTTGTAGACATTTGTAAGGTACCTGCTGTAATTTGTAGCAGTACAACATACTAATAATTAGCAACAAATATTCATTTTAGCACAATTCCCACACACAGAAAATACAATTATATAGTTCTAAAATAAAGGCATTTACAAAGTGCTATAGAAATCGTTATCATTCTCGTAAATGCTAATGAAAACTAATAGTGTAATGGACGAGTTCGTTCACTCCTCCCCCCTTTATAACTGTAGAAATTGTATCACCCATTGGAACTTCCTTTATTGTTTGGAAAGAGGGAGTGTGCTAAAATCTTCAACACATTTGCAGACATTAAAGTGATTAGTGGTTTTTGGCAGAAACATTTGTCCCTCTGGTAATCCCTCCTACAGTATAAATTAGGGTGAGTGAGGTTTAATTTGCTAGATTTAGTTCTGCAAAGTTACATAAGCTTGTTCCCTGTTAAAGGTTATGTATGGTTTACTATAATCTTTTGTTTCCTTTGAAGTATTGAAAATATGTTGAACAAAAGTAATTAAACATGTGCTTGTGATAATAATTGTTTATGTTTAACATGTTTCAGAAGTATACATTTTACTGAATAAACAATATAATTTGACTTGAATGTAATAGTATATATAATCAAGCTACAAAATTATATATGTATTTTACATTCCTTCTTCCCTAATCCCGAACAGATAAATTAAATGTAAAGTTAATAAAACAATTATTTTCACCTCTCTAGTAAATAAAGTCTGGTAATCTGGAATGTCAGTATTAATATGGGTGAACTCACAATTAAGGTCGGAATAAAGCTTTGAAAATTATGACTTTTTGCACAGATGGTAATAGAATTGCAGATGGTAAACTGGAGTAAGTTGTTTAAACAGAGCGATGCACAGATTTTCTGGAAAAGTTTCAAGGACAGAGTTTTAATCGCTAGAACTAGGATTATTCTCTTTTTCTAAGCTATTTTTGTTTAAAGATGTTCTTATATGTGCTTTATAAAAACATCAATTTGTATATTTACAGATATATTATTATTATTATTATGTATTAAGTATTTATATAGCACCAACATTATTTTTAGTGCTTTACAATTATGAAATGGGGATATTTAACAGTAACTATGTGACAGACACAAATCATGTTGACAGACTAAAGAGGGGAAGAAGGCTCTGCTCAAATGAGCTTACACTCTAGGAAGTAGAGTTACAGGAACATGGAAGGAAGGACAATGTGCCTAGGAGGGAGGCATGCTATTTTAATATTATACTTATGTATAGTTAAGTTTATACATTTGGTGTGTGCAAGGACTTGGAGGTGAAAGGAGATAGAGTGGAATGGTCTGCAGAAACAAGGGGAGTGTGGAGGGCCAAGAGGGCTATTGTGATAAGAGAAGTGTCATCTGAGGAATATGGATGGCTTTCCTAAATGGATTGGGTTTCAGTAACTTCTTAAAGGACTGAAGGCTAGGGAAAAGTCTGATAGGACGAGGAAGGGCATGGCATGAGCATACTGTGGCTCTTGAGAAATCCTGTCGATAAAAGTTAGAAATGTTAGAATGAGAAGAGGACAAGAGAAGGTCACCGACAGAATGCCTGCAATGAGAAGGTTGTTTTTGTTAATTAAAGTGGAAATGTAATGAGGAGTTGAATTGTTGAGAGCTTCGTAAGTTTGTCAGCAGTTTGAATTGGATCCTAAAGGGAACGGGAAGCCAATGTGAGAACTGTCAAAGGGTTGAGATGTGAGTCTACTGATGATTTTTAAAAATATGTCTGGTGGCCACATTCATTGCTGTTTAAAGTAAAATAATGTTGATATTCAGGAAGGCCAATGAAGAAAGAGTTACAGTAATCAACGCAAGAAATGACAAGGGCATGATGTTCATTAATTGCATCTTATGTTAATTAGGGGTAAATATGAGCAATATTTTTCAAATGAAAGTGACATGATTTGGAAACAGGGGATTGAGGTATAGGTGTACCTCTGAACTGGAGGGAGATAGATGTAGGTGGCATATTTAGAGAGGAAGGACACAAAGCATTTTTTTATTGTAATACTTAGGGATTTTTTGACTGAACGGTGAGTTGACACTATAATATATATAATATATAATATAGTACATAAACACATATTGGTACTAAAATATATATATTTTTTTATTAAATCAAAAAAAGTTACCATGAATGCTTAAAAGCTGACCTTTTAGATATCAAAACCACCAACATTATGTATGTTACAATGTATAAAATATTCATTCGGAGACGGTTGTATATCTTTTTTGTTGGCATGCAATCAAAAACATTTTCTGTGAAATGTTACACATATGGGGTGAGGGTTCTAACAGAAGTGGTAACACAGAGAGCTGACAGCAAAGCATATGAATTCACAGCCATCTTTCTATGGTGCAGTCTTCTTAAACTGCTGTTTATTTCCCTGTGTGACAGATGTCTTTTCAATACGCATGTGATTCTGTTCAATGTACTACGCTTGACTTGTATTAGAATCTCCAGATTAACTTCATATTAATGGATTCATATTCCCAGAATGCCTCATAATCAAGAGGGACAATAAAATAGGTCGTTTATGGGCTGTTGCTATCTCACGAGGGTCCCAATCTTTGTTTTTAGAACATACATTTGCTCAATGATATATCAAGTAAAACAGACTTAATGAACCAAAAGAAGATAGTTTATACAGCAATAATGAGATGCAAGTTATAATCTTCCTGTTTAATACCCACAGATATGATTTTCTGATGATGTCTTTTCAAGAATATTTTTTTTTAAAACAACTGCCAGAAGAAATTTATGCGAAACTGCACAGCGGACGATGAAAGTCTACAATAAATGAAAGGATTCTGCTAATTATCTTACTCAGTTTGTATGTGCCTAGACGAAGAAGCATATGATATTTTAAGGTTCCAGGCAGCCCCTAATTCCACCAGTGTAGGTCCTTCAAAAAGTAAATAGAACACCCTGTAGGCCACATATAGTTAGTACCTGTATTATAAATATGCCGTGGGGTTTTCATTTGGAGAAAGACATTTGTAAATAGCCGCATTCTTGCAAAACATCAGAATAGAGGCAGCAATGTCTACATAACACAACAGTACCATAACTGTATTAATATCAATCAGTTAATGACAACAGCAAACTATTCTACATTTAATTAGGTGAAAAAACATCCTCTATCATCATGACCTAGGGGTAGATTTAATGTGAGCCATAAAATGCTGCTATTTTTTTGAGTCAAGCATTAAAAATATGTGTTTTCTCTCTTGGTTTAGTGTGATATATTGATGGGTGCTGGGACTACGAATGCTCACTAACGTGTTGGGGAACTTGTAAGCATAGTGGATTCTTGTCTAAGGTAACAAACAAATTCTTGTACTGACCCTAAAAATAAGTCGTGATACAAGAGGATAGCAAAAAAGGAGGGATCCGCAGTCTCATCCACTGTTAATCTCAGTGCACTGTACACAGGGCTGGCAAACCCCTAATCCATATAGCAAAAGTAAAGTAGTCCTGGACTACTTTGGTGATACAAGAGGAAACATTTTTTTTTATTAATTGGAATTTATACCTTGAGCAAGAACTGGTTTTATTTGCTTGATTCAAGAACATTCTGATCTTAAATTTGACAGTGTTTCTCTAAATATGGAAGATTGGTCAAAAGATGTTATAAAGTTCACCATTTGGAAAGAAAGGTACCAAATGAAGATAGATATGATATTTAACAAGATAGAGCATGGGGTACTACTTGCCTTGACTTAACCAATGTTGTACCAGATTGCTCACTGTATTGAGCTTTGAAGGTGCTTGTTGGTGTGACCCAATATACAATGCCTGTTTTTTTTTATTGCCTGTTGTCATGCAATGTTACTGCTATTGTAAGTGCAGTAAAGCATATGTGCCTCTTGTAAGGCAGTTTTTCCAGTTTGGTTATTTTGAGCTAAAATATGAAATTCACTGTGACAGCCACCTTCTCACCTACTGTGTATATAATGTTATTAAACTACCTACTAGTGAACCCTGTGTTTGTCAGGGAAAGTAGAGACCCAAACTCTCCTGGTATATTCTGGAATCTAACATGGAAAAATAAGAAAGTAATACAGAAATAAGTGAGACGTATTGTCCTTCTCTGTGGCCACACTTAATGAATCACCAACAGGTAAACACGGTTATATATACTAGTTGAGACTGGCGTATCACAGCGAATGCTCCATTGGGAGAGCGAATAGGGTTACATGCTATAGTGATAGACAAAATATCAATGGCTTGTGTAAAACCATCATTGCCGTAATCTGTGATTATACATGCGCATTAATGATGCATTACAACAGGTGTCTACTAAACGACGCAAGCTTGAGTAAGACCAAATACAGGATGACTAGCAGCATATAAAAGCAACAGTGATGTTGGGCTGCAGCATCAGATGAAAAGTACCAGATGGAGATCCAGGATTGAGACTATGAAGAATTAATTTTACAGGTAGCATCATCCCGTTTTCAGAAGGTAGGAGCTAGTTCTGCAGCTAGGAGATATACGGTAAACTATGTGATTTCTACATAGATATAAACTGCTGTAACAGTTTCTAATTAGAACACAAAGCTGGTTTCTTGTTAACCGCATCTGCAAGATCCAGGTGGTTAGATCGTTCGCTAATATTTGTTTCACTGTGTGTCAAAGTCAGCGGCAATGCTGGTGCAGACACGACAAGAAAAGCAAATCCCATGTGGGTTTTTACACTGCCATAGAACTGGCTTGTACCCATATCACCAGTATCTATAGATTATACATTGTTCTCTGAATTTATCCAATTAGTATTTGCTTTTCTTTTGAAAGCCAACTGCTCATTTTCCTATTAAACTCAATTTACAATTACGGGAATAAAGGAGAATAGAAAAATTGTTCAAATAAAGAAATTAAGAAATCTGTCTGTCCTTCGGTCCATTCTGACCATTCCAATGTAAACAAATCTGTCTGTCTGTCTGATTGATTGTCTGTCTATCTACATATGTATCTGTAATATACACATGATCTATACATATCAGTATGTCATATCAGAATGTATATCTACATTTTGTTAAACATATCATGACACAGATTAATACCTCATGTGTTGTTTGTCTGAGGTTGTATTTACAGAATTTTAAGACCTGCTAAGGAACAGTTAATTGTTATTATGTTCTGATTGTAAAATCATGGAAATCAATGAGGGTGTACTTTCTTTTTCCCATGGCTATATCAATCTATCTTTCTTTCTTTCTGTCTGTCTATCTATCTATTATTACATAATGTATATTAAATAATCATTAAATAATGTTGCATGTTTGGTAATGTAAATCATTTTATTTTAGGGATAACACTAACTATATTTAATGTTTTATTTTAAATATACGTTAAATCAATGTATTAATATTATTATTAGTATATTTTTTTTTTATATATTTTTCTCTCTTTAGCCTAGTATTTGTGTTTAATATTGAACAATATTTAGTCGGCATTAGTGTGGTCTTTGTATACAGAGTTGAGTGTCACTCTGAATCTCGGCTACATTTTCAATACACAAATTGCATTAGACAATTTCCATGTACTCTGCGAATATTAAACAGTTCATGTTGATGTGGGTGGATGTTAAATCTACTTACACCTGTCTTTTCATCAAAGATTTTGATTCCTCCAAAGGAGACTGTCAAAAATACTTTTTGTTTGTGTTCTCCTTTTGATCGAGCACCGGCAGCAATTCCCTGTTGATAAGAAGATACCCAGGTTAAAAGGTTACTTTATTATTTTTCACAACTTTGAAACATTTCGAAAGGAATCTGCAAGTCCAATGTTCAATCATGTGAGCTCCACAGATTTATAAATGGATTTCCTAGAAAGAGCCAAAGAGTTGGCATGTACAATGAGAGATGAAACAGAAATACAAATAAAAACGGAGAGCGAGACGGGTGACAGAGTGTGCAGGGGATGTAAGAAAAGGGAAGAAATTGCCAGCAAGTAGATTATAGAGAGAGGTATTTATGAGTGTGCCTTGTATCAATATTTTACTGTCTAAAAAGTGCTGTTCCATGAAGACAAGATATAAACGGAATGTTCTAGCAAGTTAAATCAGCAGTAAAGTTAAAAAATTTTAACCATAACTTTGTGAAACACTGATTTTTTTTTCATACTACTATATGCATTTTAGAGAGAAGAGCATTGTAGCCATAACACCCTAGTTTAATAGTGAGCCCACTAACCTTAAAGATTGCATTGAAATAATGTTCATGCACACTAGCAACAACAGAGGAACTAGGCACGGCAGGTAAGTCCTTTTCGAGAATTCATTTCTATTTCTTTTTTGAGCTGAAACATCATCTGCTGGTTGGGATATAAACCTTTGAAAATGACTTACCTGCTGTGCTTGTTTTCTCTGTTGTATTCCTGTGTTGAGGAGTTTGGTTGGTCTAGATTTTACCCGTTCCTTAGTATATGTGTGCCCTCCTATTCTGTGTATACTATGAACACTGGCTATGCTTGTATGCTGATGTGCAGTGACACTCAAAATCTCGCCTCTTTTGCTTGACCAACTGATTTATTGATGGAAGAGCAAAAATATATCAATGGATATAAATATGGATTGGCTAAGGCAAAGATTTATTGGGCATTTTCTAGTATGTGGCTTCAACACTTAAGTTAATTAAGTAAAACACATAGCTTTCAATGGATGCAGGGTAGACAAGAGCTTATTTGTTGTATCTTCTGTCCTAGTGCAAGTGCTAACAGGGGGTCATTAGAGCTGATATAAGGTGTTAGACCAGGGGTAGGCAAGATATTCTGGGCTACATCTACCATAATGTTCTTGAAGACATGAGAGTGGCAAATGATTAAGGTTGATGCAGTCCACAACATCTGGAGTGCCAAAGGTTACCTACCCCTTGAACAACTTTGCTTTTGAATACCAGACAACATTCTTCTTCATGATCTTTGCATAAATTGGTCCAGTATTTTTAAACTCTTCATGAAAACATACAATATTCTATTTTAGAACCTGGCATCTTCAAAACAGGGGCAGCTCACGTAAGGTAACACTTGCTACGCAACAACACTGACCATTCAATGCACACATTCTTTCTCTTAAATATATCAAACTAAAGAATACATTCATTTTTAGCAATAAAAATCACTCGCATGAAAATAACTATATAATTTAATCAAAGATAGCAGGCTGATGTTTTAAGGTCAAAATCCTTTTAGCTATTATACTAATATTGGATTAAAATATCAAGCAAATATTACATCTCAGCGGTGAAAAATTGATGCACGAGTGCACTTTACAACAACTACAATATAACTTACTACGTGCGCCTGCACCTCTTATCCCTCTATAGTGTGCTATGATATCTTTGAACCAATAAATGTCAGGATGGCTTTCTCTGTCTATGAGAGCATTAGCACTTACTGCCACCGACCAGAGCGTATTAACAGCAATAGATGTCATGTGTATTCATAAAATAACCTTAACGCCTTGCGCAGCCTTCAGTCAATGTAGCAGAAATTACTGAAATTAAAAAGAACCCTTATGTCCTACTGTTAAACATAAAGGCTGTTATGGTTGCTTACAAGACAAGAACATTAATCTGCAAGTCGGCCTGGATCTTGTCATCATTTACCAGCGCTCAGATAAACCTTTCAATTATTTTTAAGAAAAGAAGCATGCGTTTTAGACATGCAGGACATAACAAATGGCATATTTTATCAGCAGGTGTCTGCGCTGCCTGTTGGTTAAGTGGAAATGAAAGGGATTAAAACTAATTTCTAACGTAGCTATTTCCAAGTTGCTGAAAAAGAATAACTAATAACAAAAATAGGTTATTACAAAGACATAATACTTGCACAATATTCAGTTCAAATATTTAGAAAGCATCTTGTGAACTGGCACTTGGTTTACAGATTATATACTGGAGTCCTACCTACGGGCAGGTTCTGCTACTAAACACACAGTCTTTGTATACAAAGCCAATCTGGCACTTAAAGAGTTGGAAACATTGATCAGGCATATTAACTACAAAATAAAAAGATTGTGTTTATATCTACTGTGAAATTTACAGACTGATCTTTATGATTTATGTTAACATACTCTGTAAAAAAAGTAGATTTTATTTTTATTCTTAATCCTTTTTACAGATTAAAAACTGTTAAATATTTCCCGTTGTGAATTATAAACATGTTTAGCAGTAGCTAGATGTTATAATGCTTTATTTACATATAACAAGTCACATGGATTTGTAGCTATAATATAATTTAAAGAACTGAGAATTTTCCAAACAAGAGTATTGAAGTCTCAATACTAACGATACGTTAGAAATAAAAGTGATTTTTCTAATTCTCAAAATTGTACAACTTGCCTCTGCCTGTCTGTATGTGTATCTAGAAAAAACAACTTACTATGTATAGGTTTACAGTTGTTTATTTATAACTCTGTTAGTTTCGTTCAATATAGTCATTAAAAGCAGTAGCTCATTCCTCCAATATGGTCAGCAAAAGCTGTGGGCTCAATCCTCCAATACAGTAATTAAAAGCAGGGGGTCCAATCCTTCAATATAGTTATCAAAAGCAGGGGGCTCAATCCTTTGTGACAGATGGCTATCTTGCAAGCCAGATCCTGCTAAGCCATTCTGTGCATTTTGAGCTCTTCTCCTTTAACCTGACGTTTCTACCTCTGTACCTTGGGACCATCACTTTGGAGATTGGCAACGGACCTTGTTGCTAGAGATTAAAATTGTTTGTATTTTTACAAAATGCTTAGAAAATATTATCTTGGAATTTCTCTTTTTTTGAGGTTGATTTTGACAGAAGTAATCCATGGCTGTCTAGTACTTTTTATGAATTGATGGATAATCTGTAATACCTTGGGACCATCACTTTGGAGATTGGCAACGCAACTGGTTGCTAGAGATTAAAATTGTTTGTATTTTTACAAAATGCTTAGAAATCATAATTTTGAAATTTCTCTAATTTTGAGGTTGATTTTCTGACTTGGACAAAAGTCATCCATGGCTGTCTGGTATTTATCGTTGATGAATTGATGGATAATCTGTAATTGTGACTATTTTGCATACAGTATTTAACCCTGTAAAACACCATAGTGCATTATGACAGTTGATGAAAGACATAATCAAAACATTTTTGATATTTTTATTTAGAAATGTAAATGGTACCTTGAGCTTTATCATTGAATCCTGGCATAACTTGTCTCCTCTTGCGGCAGAAACCTCGTCAATTCCAATTAATTTTGCTTTGTACCGTACACCATCCCCTTTAAACCTTTTTATTAAAGTAGCTTCACTACGTTCCTGACCTGAAAGTAAAGAAAGAAGATATTTAAGCAAAAATATAATCATGTAATAACGGAGAGGACACTTTCTAAACTCCCGGAGGGCAACTAGACCATGTGAAACTTACAGTTCTAGACATATCTGGCTACCAAATCTTTTTTACATTTTCTTCTTTTTTACTTTTTTGCTTTAGGCAGCACAAGCTCACAACGAAGAGTGAAAGACAAGTTCATGTTTAATCAGGTTGTAGGAAACATAACAACAATCAACTTATATGAGTCACCATCTGTTCCAAAATATAGGACCTTTTGTAATGTTTCAATTTGACCAATTTCAACTGTAGAAGATAACTGAATAGCAGTTCTTCTCTTCTCTTCTATGGAACCTTTTCTACTCAGGTACCAGATAAATGCTCATCTCTTATAATCAATCCCAGACACTAAGAGTTTAAAATAAAAACTCTGGTAAAGCCCAAGTTATTTTCTAACCCCTGTGCCATTACTGTTGGCCAGTGAATTTGCATTTTACATTTGCATCCAACACATCGATCCCATCCTGTTTTCTTGTTAATTATTGTTTTAACTGTTTATCCAATGATCTTTCGGTGCCAACAGTGGACTTTATTTTCCCATCACTCTGAAGATACGTTTGTTTCTAAGAAGGGTTCATATAGATGTGAAAATTGTTATTCAATTACCATACATATTCTTATTGCTCTAAACAGAAACTAGTCCTAGGAATCTAAAGCTGTTCAATTTTGCTCACATTTAACTCAACCTAAGTCAAGATAGCATACTCTGTACAAAGAGACAGAACTATTTATCCCCATATGCCATGTTTAGTGCTGTGTACACGGTTTCGCAGTCAATGATTCTATTGAAGAATGCAGCTACCCTCTTCCAAAGCAGAATAGATACATAATTTAAGAAGATACCATGCTAGAACTAGGTTTAAATTGCTCAAGTCTTGAAAGTACTTCATGTTTTGGCACAAGGCGAGATACCAGTACATTTCTGATGCTGTTCCAAACCACTTGGCAGCAACGTCTATTTATGGAAATACGTTTTCCCTTTCACGTTAAGACATAAATAATGTTATAAAAAGAGACACATGCCTACTGAAAGTTTCCATAGCTACAAGCTGGATATGCTGAGATATACTAGCAACTCAGCTCTATGTATTGTGAAAAAACGTCGCGCCACAGAAGAGGCATCCAACTACTTGTGAGCTATAATTACAGCTTCATCTGTCTGTTATTTCTTCATCTTGTTTTCTTCTGGTAAAAAAAACTCTTTTAGCCCTGTGCTACATACGAAAAAAATAAGCCAAGATGGTTCTGAAGTTTGTAGCATACAGCAAGTTACATAATTCTAAAGTATTTCATTTGAAAATGTCACCGACACTTAAGCATTAGCAATTGACCCTAAAATGGTATTATATATATTTTTTCTAATTTCTAGCTTTCTAATTTGATTGCATTCCTCTGACATTTATTTAACGTGTAGCAACACCACTCTATGGCTTCCTCTCCATAGGTAAAACATTGATTCCATGCATCCCTACCTGTGACATTGTTATCCAATGTTATTTTCTAGACTATTTTGTGTGCATATGTTTGTCACTTAGAGCTCCACGACTATAAAACACACAGTAATAAGCTTTATGTATTAGTGTACAGTAAAACCCTACATCAATTATACTCACATTTATCTACATTGTGTATAAATGTATCACATAGCTCCACAACAAGGAAACATGGTGTAATGTGTTTGTTGTATGACTATAATACAGCAGTATAATCTACTTTAGTGTATTTTTAACCACTGTACAGAGTACAGCAATACCACTTATGAAGTTTGTCCATGAACCTCATCCAGTCTGAAGACCTTCTTTAAGAATATATGCTGCAAATGCAGTGTATACTTGTTTTTATTAGGAACGCCTTACCCATGATATCCCATAAAGGATGCCATATGCCATATGACCTGTGTGACATCTAATCAGAGTGGTTCTATGCTGTGATTGACAGTTAATGAAAAGGTTCATTAGTAGCCATTTATTGGCTCCACACTGACTGGTCACCTTATGAATCAATCACAGTAGTTGTCCATTAAGACAATGTGATCACTGTGACTGGCTCTCATCATGCTAACTTAGTTTGAGGTCCAATCTACTAAATAGTACATTATTAAGGTTA
Source organism: Pelobates fuscus (assembly GCF_036172605.1). Lineage (NCBI taxonomy): Eukaryota > Metazoa > Chordata > Amphibia > Anura > Pelobatidae > Pelobates > Pelobates fuscus. The sequence continues at coordinate 43,679,186 of NC_086323.1, forward strand.
GTGTTATGGTTAGTTAGGGTAAGCTAGATTTATGGTTAGATATTAGATAGGTTTAGCTAGGGTTATGGTTACCAGGGGTTAGTTTTTTAGCTGTGTATAATTTATTATAAGGAAAAATATGACATGTCTATTAATTTTTTTGTATTTTATTCATACGTAATGCCTTAGATATTAGGAATATCAGAAGAGACCACTTAAAAGAAAGTAAAATACAATATGTATGGGTTGTGTTAATGGTAAAGCAAGAAGTACAGTGAACAAACACATACAAGAAAAGGCTCAGTGGGCGTAAATACTTACAGGGTAACTCCGACCAAAGTATAAAACACAGTTATATTAAAAACGAATAAAGAAATAAACAATAAACATACTTTTGCTCCAGCGCCAAGGCCAAGTTCTCTCTGCAGCCAGATCCGGTACTGGTGACATCACTCCACCTAACTAAAGGGGGGAAGATGTCAAGGAAGATGGCCTGAGGAGAGGACTTGGGCAGCATGGCGGGGGAAAGGGGGTTGTTCTTCCGTTGGTTCCATTGATCATCTATTGGCAGCATGCTATGCGTGCAGATGACAGTCACCAAATATGCACAGAATTGACATTAGCCAGTCTCTTGTTCCAGGCTGGCTAATGATACTGCAGGAGGCGAGTTACACCTCTGGCAGCTAAGTACTTTAACTCTGTATGTGCTGGAACATTGCACATACTCACTCTAAGCACCATGACGACCACTGAAGGGATTTTGGTGCTTGGAATAACCTTTTAAGAAATTAATTTGCACATATAAATGTGTGTCTCTCGTCCTCGATTGGCAATGATATACAATCCATAATTTTTCTTTGAGAACGATACAAGTCAAAATAGTGATTAACACTTCCAATGAGACAATAATACAAAAATAATAAAACAAAAACCAAGCCCCTCACATAGATGGGCTTTAACAGATTAAAATCAAGCAATGCAAATAAGCCTGATATGAATTAATTTGGAAATTTTGTTTCAGACAGATCCAACATTAATGTAAATTAATTTTACATTGCAGGCAGCTTTGCTTTCTGTGTACGGGTTATGTAGAGATAGAATCTTAATTTATTAATTAAAGGAAGAAAAAAAATGAGAAAGTCCACGCATAAATGTTCCTGGAAACAAATGGTCAATTTATATAAATTCTTGTAATCACATTTTCAAAACCGCATAATAGAATCTGAAAATTATGCATTTTACAATAAATAAATAATAAAAAAATAAAAAAAAATAGAAGCTACATTTAATTTAGAACATCCTAAAATATTAGAGAACATTAATTTTAAAGTGACAATGCTAGTATGAGATAACCTTTCCTGCAGCTTTCTCTGCAGGTTAACGGAGAAGACACAACCATTGTGAACTGTATTTCTAAATTAAACACATTCATTCATTTCTTTAATCAAAGCCGATGAGTATGAAAAAGGTATTTAATGTTGCTATTAAATGAAAATGCAAACACAATTTTAATGTGTTGACCTATTCAGCTGCCTGTCATTTACTATAATATGCAAAGGCGTAGAACACGCTGGGAAATTAAAACCAGATGGCAAAAAGTGATATTACATGTGAAACACGCATGTAGAGGTACACTTCTACACACGCAGATAAGTAGAGGTACACTTCTACACACGCAGATATGTAGAGGTACACTTCTACACACGCAGATATGTAAAGGTACACTTCTACACATGCAGATAAGTAGAGGTACACTTCTACACACACAGATATGTAAAGGTACACTTCTACACATGCAGATAAGTAGAGGTACACTTCTACACACGCAGATAAGTAGAGGTACACTTCTACACACGCAGATAAGTAGAGGTACACTTCTACACACGCAGATATGTAAAGGTACACTTCTACAAATGCAGATATGTAGAGGTACACTTCTACACACGCAGATATGTAGAGGTACACTTCTACACACGCAGATATGTAGAGGTACACTTCTACACACGCAGATATGTAAAGGTACACTTCTACACATGCAGAAAAGTAGAGGTACACTTCTACACACACAGATATGTAAAGGTACACTTCTACACATGCAGATAAGTAGAGGTACACTTCTACACACGCAGATATGTAGAGGTACACTTCTACACACGCAGATAAGTAGAGGTACACTTCTACACACACAGATAAGTAGAGGTACACTTCTACACACGCAGATAAGTAGAGGTACACTTCTACACACACAGATAAGTAGAGGTACACTTCTACACACGCAGATAAGTAGAGGTACACTTCTACACACGCAGATATGTAGAGGTACACTTCTACACACGCAGATATGTAAAGGTACACTTCTACACACGCAGATAAGTAGAGGTACACTTCTACACACGCAGATAAGTAGAGGTACACTTCTACACACGCAGATAAGTAGAGGTACACTTCTACACACGCAGATAAGTAGAGGTACACTTCTACACATGCAGATAAGTAGAGGTACACTTCTACACACGCAGATAAGTAGAGGTACACTTCTACACACGCAGATATGTAGAGGTACACTTCTACACATGCAGATAAGTAGAGGTACACTTCTACACACGCAGATATGTAGAGGTACACTTCTACACATGCAGATATGTAGAGGTACACTTCTACACACGCAGATATGTAAAGGTACACTTCTACACATGCAGATAAGTAGAGGTACACTTCTACACACACAGATATGTAAAGGTACACTTCTACACATGCAGATAAGTAGAGGTACACTTCTACACACGCAGATAAGTAGAGGTACACTTCTACACACGCAGATATGTAAAGGTACACTTCTACACATGCAGATAAGTAGAGGTACACTTCTACACACGCAGATAAGTAGAGGTACACTTCTACACACACAGATATGTAAAGGTACACTTCTACACACGCAGATATGTAGAGGTACACTTCTACAAATGCAGATATGTAAAGGTACACTTCTACACACGCAGATATGTAAAGGTACACTTCTACACACGCAGATAAGTAGAGGTACACTTCTACACACGCAGATATGTAGAGGTACACTTCTACAAATGCAGATATGTAAAGGTACACTTCTACACACGCAGATATGTAGAGGTACACTTCTACAAATGCAGATATGTAGAGGTACACTTCTACATATGCAGATATGTAAAGGTACACTTCTACACATGCAGATAAGTAGAGGTACACTTCTACACACGCAGATATGTAGAGGTACACTTCTACACACGCAGATAAGTAGAGGTACACTTCTACACACGCAGATATGTAGAGGTACACTTCTACACACGCAGATAAGTAGAGGTACACTTCTACAAATGCAGATATGTAAAGGTACACTTCTACACACGCAGATATGTAGAGGTACACTTCTACAAATGCAGATATGTAGAGGTACACTTCTACATATGCAGATATGTAAAGGTACACTTCTACACATGCAGATAAGTAGAGGTACACTTCTACACACGCAGATATGTAGAGGTACACTTCTACACACGCAGATAAGTAGAGGTACACTTCTACACACGCAGATATGTAGAGGTACACTTCTACACACGCAGATATGTAGAGGTACACTTCTACACACGCAGATAAGTAGAGGTACACTTCTACAAATGCAGATATGTAAAGGTACACTTCTACACACGCAGATATGTAAAGGTACACTTCTACACACGCAGATAAGTAGAGGTACACTTCTACACACGCAGATAAGTAGAGGTACACTTCTACAAATGCAGATATGTAAAGGTACACTTCTACAAATGCAGATATGTAAAGGTACACTTCTACACAAGCAGATATGTAAAGGTACACTTCTACACACGCAGATATGTAGAGGTACACTTCTACAAATGCAGATATGTAAAGGTACACTTCTACACACGCAGATATGTAAAGGTACACTTCTACACACGCAGATAAGTAGAGGTACACTTCTACACACGCAGATAAGTAGAGGTACACTTCTACAAATGCAGATATGTAAAGGTACACTTCTACAAATGCAGATATGTAAAGGTACACTTCTACACACGCAGATATGTAAAGGTACACTTCTACACACGCAGATATGTAGAGGTACACTTCTACAAATGCAGATATGTAGAGGTACACTTCTACATATGCAGATATGTAAAGGTACACTTCTACACATGCAGATAAGTAGAGGTACACTTCTACACATGCAGATAAGTAGAGGTACACTTCTACAAATGCAGATATGTAAAGGTACACTTCTACACACGCAGATATGTAAAGGTACACTTCTACACATGCAGATAAGTAGAGGTACACTTCTACACACACAGATATGTAAAGGTACACTTCTACACATGCAGATAAGTAGAGATACACTTCTACACACGCAGATAAGTAGAGGTACACTTCTACACACGCAGATAAGTAGAGGTACACTTCTACACACGCAGATATGTAAAGGTACACTTCTACAAATGCAGATAAGTAGAGGTACACTTCTACACACGCAGATAAGTAGAGGTACACTTCTACACACGCAGATATGTAAAGGTACACTTCTACACACGCAGATATGTAAAGGTACACTTCTACACACGCAGATATGTAGAGGTACACTTCTACACACGCAGATATGTAGAGGTACACTTCTACACACGCAGATATGTAAAGGTACACTTCTACACACGCAGATAAGTAGAGGTACACTTCTACACACACAGATAAGTAGAGGTACACTTCTACACACGCAGATAAGTAGAGGTACACTTCTACACACGCAGATATGTAAAGGTACACTTCTACACACGCAGATATGTAAAGGTACACTTCTACACACACAGATAAGTAGAGGTACACTTCTACACACGCAGATATGTAGAGGTACACTTCTACACACGCAGATATGTAGAGGTACACTTCTACAAATGCAGATATGTAAAGGTACACTTCTACACAGGCAGATATGTAGAGGTACACTTCTGCACACGCAGATAAGTAGAGGTACACTTCTACACACGCAGATATGTAGAGGTACACTTCTACAAATGCAGATATGTAAAGGTACACTTCTACACACGCAGATAAGTAGAGGTACACTTCTACAAATGCAGATATGTAAAGGTACACTTCTACACACGCAGATATGTAGAGGTACACTTCTACACACGCAGATAAGTAGAGGTACACTTCTACACACGCAGATAAGTAGAGGTACACTTCTACACACGCAGATAAGTAGAGGTACACTTCTACACACGCAGATAAGTAGAGGTACACTTCTACACACGCAGATATGTAGAGGTACACTTCTACACACGCAGATAAGTAGAGGTACACTTCTACACACGCAGATATGTAGAGGTACACTTCTACACACGCAGATATGTAGAGGTACACTTCTACACACGCAGATAAGTAGAGGTACACTTCTACACACGCAGATAAGTAGAGGTACACTTCTACACACGCAGATAAGTAGAGGTACACTTCTACACACGCAGATATGTAGAGGTACACTTCTACACACGCAGATAAGTAGAGGTACACTTCTACACACGCAGATAAGTAGAGGTACACTTCTACACACGCAGATATGTAGAGGTACACTTCTACACACGCAGATAAGTAGAGGTACACTTCTACACACGCAGATAAGTAGAGGTACACTTCTGGGTTGTACATAGACATTATTTTCCATCCACTTTAATTTGAACTTCAAGAATATTAGAGAACATTTTATGTTTATGAGGTCAAGGGCTGCCCCATGAAATTGTGTAGCAATACTTCTCTCTCCTTACCCACCTAATGAAGCCACACACCTTTTCCACTGCACCCCCAATCCATTGTTCATCCCTTTACATTTTCCTTTTAATTTCCTCTGACACACCCTTATAGATGATACATCAGTTCATCACCACCATGGCAAATTCCCCCAAATGCCCTTTGCCCAATTAATTTCACCACTTAATTATTCCACTCGTTATCCATGTTCTCAACATTTTTCTTCCCCTAAAACATATTCACTCAATGTTTTCCGTAATTCATATGATACAGCCACATTTTTCCTACATTTCGTCTTCATCAACCAAATAAGTTTCATCTCAGCCACATCGACCCAGTACATCTCCACACAACCCTAATACATTTCTGTACAGCCACATTCAGAACTCAGAACTTCACCCTACATCCCTATCCATTTAATTTCCCTAAGTCTCATACCCCGGATACCCCAGTGTACATCTCACCACATCCCTGTATGCAACACCTCATATAAATCCAATAGATCACACTCATAGCATATTCCAAGCATATCCTATTAGCTCTCTCCATATTGCTCCCTACTCACACACAAGTTCATGTTTATACAAACTTGCATACAGACACAAACACGCTCACATGCGGACTCCCACAAACAAAGACGCACTAACACACATACATAGATGAAATTTGGGCAAACTGAACAGCCACATGGATGAAATTTACTTGACTAACCAATTCATTGTTTGGACAAATTCATTCAGCTAAACTGTTTTTTTCTGCTGTGCAAAGGTCTATCCAGAATAGCATGAACATTGAATACCGAAATCATTGTTTTTATGTTTTTTTTGCATCACAATAAAAGTTGAGTTTTAATTATTTTGAGGGGATTTTGTGTGTGGGAAAGTAGAAATATTGTGAAAATGAGCATGAATTGATGGGATCATTTCAGCCGGCTGTAGACGTTATAGTGCCAGAATCTCATCACCCCATGGCAAAAAGTCAAACCATATTCAAATCCTGTGAGTGCACACATTACTTCTGGTCTTTTGAAAAAGCTGAAGTTATATTTTTGCTTTAACCATACTCCTTTTTTAAATTATTTGTTTATTAATATTTTTAATTTTTACAGTGCATAGTATAGCAAACAGGTTTGCAAAGACATTCCATAAGAGTATACATGAGAATAGAAGATTGTAGTTGGAACATTAAAATATTAATCAATGTAGATAATCCATTAGGGTCCCTTAACAGAGTAAATTACAAGAACTTATGACCCAAATATATATGACATGCTAAAGTACGGTACTGGCCTAAAGTAAGAGGAGACATAAACAAATTAGATAAAGTGCCATAGGGCATTAACTACAGAGGAATGACAAGAATAATAAGTTCAAGGCCTATGTAAATGCCACCTATCTTATACAGAGTATTGAAACATAAGACAGGATAGCCTTGAAGAACTTGTGATCTTTACATGGGACTGCTCAGCCATTACCCGCGGAAGGGAGGCTATTGACGAAAAGATTTGAGAGTCTATCATGCTGTGGAGGGTATGCCTAGGGATAGATTTTTTAACTACTGCAGGAACAACATTCTGAATCCACCTTGTTGCCTGTCTTTGGCTTTGCCATGCAACAAACCTCCCACAGCGCAGATGGTGCTTGCCTCTTCCAGAGCGGTGGCAGGGTGCGATCATGGATCAACTGTGGTTCTTCTCTTCACCTATCTGATGCGGCGGTTATGTGCCACCGACGTCGGGGTGCCTATGCCTCCATCTCTTCCATCTCGGCAATGTCTTTCAGTGGGCACGTTGGTGAGATTCCAGCACGTGGCATAGATCTACAGACCAGAGCTGGGAGACTTCCCCTGGGCTAATAGAAGGAGTGGTGAGTATGCAAGTGCTCTTTCACCACAAACTGGGCACACAGCTTGTCAAAGGCTTTCAGGAATGGAGCAGCATAGATAGATGACTATGGAAAGGACTGTGCAGGCTGCGGTACGATGGCCATCTTGAGCAGTAGGCCACGACCTTGTGGGTTGCTTGGGTTATAAGGCCTCTGATAAAAAGCCGCAAGAATGTGCCAGTGGGGACTGGGATAACCCCCACCGGTCCAGCGGGGGGAGAACAGGGCTCAACAGTGGGGGCTTTCCAAACCCGAGCAGAGCCTCCCCTGCCTCTAGTATTTCTGCAGGTTGCATAGGCTGAGCCCGCCGGACAAGATGCCAAAGTGAGATACACGCTCGACAGGGTGCCCCTCAATGGCAATGTGCAGGATTATGGCAAAAAATAGAGTGCTTAAAAGGACACTATAGTCACCTGAACAACTTTAGCTTAATGAATCAGTTTTGGTGTATAGAACATGCCCCTGCAGCCTCACTGCTCAATCCTCTGCTATTTAGGAGTTAAATCCCTTTGTTTATCAACCCTAGTCACACCTCCCTGCATGTGACTTGCACAGCCTTCCATAAATACTTCCTGTAAAGAGAGCCCTATTTAGGATTTCTTTATGGCAAGTTCTGTTTAATTAAGATTTTCTTATCCCCTGCTATGTTAATAGCTTGCTAGACCCTGCAAGAGCCTCCTGTATGTGATTAAAGTTCAATTTAATTTAACTCCTAAATTTAACTCCTAAATGGCAGTGAACTGAGCAGTGAAATTGCAGGGGAATGATCTATACACTAAAACTGCTTTATTTAGCTAAAGTAATTTAGGTGACTATAGTGTTCCTTTAAGTATAGGATTAGGGTTAGTGAAAGGTTTACCCGAAGAGCTCCAGTATCATGCAATCATTTTGGTCGGCTATCAGGCACCGCCCCTAGCCATATTCCTTTTGTGTAATTTTTTTCCTTCATTCCATGCTGACAGTCCAAAATTATATAAAGTTGCATAAATTTAATACATCTAAATTAAAATGAGAACTTTAATGTGAAATTTGAAAAACCGCTTTGAACTCACTTTGGTGAATAACCTATGTTGAAACTCAGCCTGTGCAAAAAAAAAAAAAAAAAAACCATTGGGTCAAATGTATTTTATTTACTGATATGGACAACTAAACTTGGCACTCAAAACCTCTCTGAGCCATTAGTGCAAAGGATGGCTATACTAGGAGGCTGTGCTTGTTTCCTTGTTCATGTTTTGATTATATTGACTTTATGATTCCTCATGGAAGCTGTTTCAGACACCTAAATTATAGAGGTTAACATAAGTTTTCCTGTAATTATTTCAGTGCCACGGGCGGCGACTTACCTGATATTTTTCATTTTATGTTTCATAAAGGGACTCAAAACTCACAGACTGTCACATTTTCCAAATCAATAATTTTGGAGACACTGTGAATTGTCTTTCCATTGTAATCTACATGCAATTTATTCATAGGCAGACAAACATGCATGAATACATTTCCATACAATATACAATGCAAATAGGTGCCTTGTGAGTTAAAGTATGCCTGTAATCAGTACACACATCAGCTTAAATGACAGAAGAAAAACAATTTAGTATATTGTGTTTGCAGATATGCTAGCAAATGTATATATTTTTACATACATCTAAATAAATATTTAATGGGTCTCTTCTGATGTCAATCATTTGGCGATATAGAGGTCTATGCAAACAAGTGAGTGACTGGGGAGAGCAGGAGAATCCACCTACAAGTGGTTCTCCTGCACTCCATCATAGGTATAGGAATGGAATTACAGATGTCAATTCATTCCAATGCACTGAAATTGAATATGAATTATCCAAAGTAGGACTAATTTCACAAGAGAGAGGTGGAAGATTGATAGAGTAACACCCACAAACCTACAATCCATGTTGGACAGAAGATAAATAAGATCATAATGTATGATCTCCTAAACCAATTCAATATATATTTATATCTGTGTAAAATTATATGATGATTGCTTTAGAAGCTGTGATAAGCTAAGATAAAGATGTTATGGCTCACTTTTAAGATCTCTCATATTTCACCTGACAGTCGATGTAATTCTAACTGCAAAAAGAATTATAGGCATAAAGCATTTTGAAACTGTGAACCATGGATCAACCTTTGTAAAAATAAACAGTTATAGCAATAATTAAAGTTGGCGATTCTTTGTTATTAAGCTTAACCTTACCTTCCATGAAAAGTTCATATTTGTGGTTAGTGTATTCTAATGCAATAATACATGTATAATGTATCACAAATATAGATAACATATTGCATACATCTTACACCAACAGGGGTGGCATTCCAGTTCCTGATTCCACAGGTCATTGGCCACCGGCCTCAAGATCACGACCAATCTGATTGGACATGATTGGGTAGCACGTCAATAAAATGTAGATTAGAGCTCCTCTTCCATCACACCATCCTGCTCATTCTACTTTAAGCATATAAGCGTATGAACAAGATGCCCACTAATTCCATCCTGTACTCCTTTGGTAATTCTTGATTCTTCTTGGTTTCTGTATATTTTACTACATGCACAGACTTTAAAAATGTATGTCCAATGTTGTCTATTTACCATCTAAATAATTGATGTGAACAATTTCCAAATCTCCAAGCAGCTCAATATTTAAGAAAAAAAAAAAAAGAATAAACTAGGTGAGGAACAGATGATTCTAGAGTTATTCACGAAACATAGCAAACAAAAAAATATTCAATACAAGTGCTGACCCGTTAAAAACTGAGATGAAGGAAATAGAAATTCAATTTACTTTAAAATCTCTTCTGTTCTTACTCTGCAAAATAACATGAAACTGCCCGGCACAATATATATTTATAAATATAGAAAAGCTTTGGCACACAAGAATTGTAGTCTTCTTTTTAAAGCACATCAGATTCTTACTCGTTCAGAGCTCCTGGTCACTCACACAAAGCCGGAGTGTTTAGTTGAGAAAATCATATTTTTATATGCCCAACTATTTTTCAATAAAGACAGATTAAGGAGCTCAGAATTCATTCTCTGTATCTGAAGCATTAACCAGGTTACGGCTGTGTGAGACGGCGTTCAAAGAGCAGGTGAGAATGAGACTAAAGTGGAATTCTAAACGAATTAAAGGCATAGTAAAGCAAACATCTAAAACGGACGATTTTTAGATAGATCACTGGTATTTGGAATTTCAGTGTTTGGCTCCTGCGTCTTTAAAGCTCTGATGTACACTGCAACACAGCATGTGCAAATAAGATGTGAAGAGGTTTAGACCTTAACATAGTACACAAACAGGACTTGAAGCAGCTGTACCAGGAAGGCTAAAACAAACTGTGAATAATAAATGCTAAAAAGTATACATAGAGTTAGAAAAATCATAGAGAACACAGACTGCATTATTCTAAGATCAGCTAAGAAGATTATGTGAAGAGTGTAAGCTAGTGCATTTATTGGTGATAGTATTATCTTATTATTGCAAAGTAACAGAGGGCTCTTTTCTTACGTTGCTTTACTTGAGAATGTATACAGAATATGAGTAGAATATCTACAGGTTTGTTTCTATCTAGTTCTGTCTATATCTGTGTAAGGCACTTCTATACAATAAAAGAAAGAACATAAATCTGAATTTTAGTGTCACATTAATCAACAGTATTTAATCCAGGACCAACCCTTGTTCTTTTAATTATAGGTCAGAGCCATGCAAAAAATGTTTTCAATGGGGGTATATCTAAAAACAGTTTGCAAAAGCTGCCGATCTCTTGACTACATTATTTGCAAGTTCCAGCCCAGAATTTCTGTCACAGACTCCCCAATGCAGCTCATCGAGCAGGTTCTCTGGACTCCATTGAACAGCAACCAGGAAGTAACATGACTGGATGTCTGATTGATAGCTAGGGAGGTGTAACAAGTTGTCTTTGCAAAAAGCTACAATTTCTATTGAAAACTGCCCATTTTGTAAACTGAAAAAGAGGACACACTCTTCACACATGCAGCATTTCAGCAAGCTAATGTGCTTTAGTGGTCTACCGTGTTGTGGGGATATTTATGGGATGATGATATTAAACAGTCGAGAATTGCCCACTATTTCAATTCTCTTAGATCTTAGAGATCGTTATCATGTAAGTGAAATGTATTCCATACAAATAAAATCACAATTTGTTATAAAAATAGATATAATTTATTGTGACAAATAAAATAATGATAATATTAGGTGGCATGCATGATAATAATCAGTTAATATTTAGTATAACATAAGTATGCAATACAGTGGAATGGCACATTCCAATGGCTAACAGCATCAACTGTCAAGACTTTAGATTTATGAGGGTACTTCACAGACAGAAAGCAAAACTTCACACAGGCCAGCGAAAAGTCGTAAAACCTTGGCTAACGGTTAGATCAACTGAGTAACCCTTTCAATGCTGGCTAGATCCTCCTAGGCATTTACTATCCTATTTTCATGTAATTTTCAATTAAACTAACGTTCAAACCAGCTCATTAATCATTTCCTGGAACCATTCAATAAGAATAATCTACCAGATTCTATTAGCCGAATTTTAATTTGCCTAAAAAGATAGCTTATCTTATTTAGAGCAAATCAATACACCTGGATAAAAACAGCGGTATTCTAACACGTGATAATATCACATTAATATATAATTATTCTTAATTCCACCTGCAGAATGGAATGTTTATAACTATATATTCTTTAGTTAACTAAGATTTCTAAATATTGAAATCTGACCATGATTTATCCAGTCATATATCATGCTATTAGATTTTTAATTAATTTAGATTAATTAAATAAAACCAGCATAATTACCAGTTAAGTAGATGTTCTCATCAGATGCTTTTAGGTAGCTAAGTGTCAAGGAGTGTTTCTTGAGTTGTGTCCAAGAGAGTTTGAATGTTAGTCCCAGAGTGAATATCTGTCCTGGATTTCTTTTAATGTCCGAATCTGAAAGCCCAGATCTAACTCTCTTCCCTTTGTCCTAACTTTTTAAAGGGAAAGATTCTCTGTATGTCATCAGTTGGTATAACCAATAGGATACTGAAGGTGTGGTCAACCTGCAGATTGCAATTTAGGTATTTGGTCCATAGAGGGCAGTCTCGCCTCACTAAACCTTCCTATCCAGGAAAGAGTTAACTTTTCCTGATGACGATTTTTACGTCATTTGGCTTATCTATATTGACTACCATAACTTACATTTACTGTCAGTTCAAAGCGTTTGCCTCAGTCTTTGTGGCAACGACTTTGATCGTAATTTCTAGAGTTGACATGTATAAACACAATTTCACCCTTTACTTACAATGGGACCTTGTAAAATTTAGAAAGTAAAATTAATTACTTAGTCTTCTCTGTCACTAATGTCTGTGTTTAAAATTATTTCTATTCCATTAACATTTAAACAGAGCATTCCATCCCCTTGCTTCATTGCTTATCACTTGGCTTGTTTATATAATGCATTCCTTAGCTCAGGCTCAGTGGTTAGTTACAGAAAGCAAGAAGAGATTATGTGTCTTTGTTATCCTGAAGATAGCAAAATGGAGTCCTCTCTGTTCTGAGTGACTCAGGCAATATACACTTTTAATTTCTATCTTAGCACAAAATGTCTGCTGATATAAATATCCTGACAGTGTCTCTTTAATACAGTTATATGTTTTGCAAAACTCTTTGTAACTAAATCACAATGCTGCAAATGATCTATCTGGCGTCCCTCTTCTCTGGGACCCCTTAAAGAATTGCTGGAAAATGAAGTATTCAACAAACAAGTATGCTTTCACCTTTGCCTTATACCTTGTGAAAGCTTCCTCTGCACTAACATCTGTTGTGTGACCTTGAGAGATGTATGCATCTTAACTGGAACTGCATAATTAGACCTCCAAGCAAGTTCATTAATAAGTGGGGTTGCAATATGCATGCTTGCTGTAGTAGTTGCTAGTTTTTAATTGATTTCAACTGTTTTCCCTATTCTAATTTTGTCTCATTTGTTGTTAAAATCCCCTTAATAATATTGTAAATTGCTACAGAATAGGTTGGTGCTATTTATAAATGCCAATAATAATACATATATGTGTGTGTATGTGTGTGTATTAGCCTTCACACTTCCAGAAGGGATAATAACTAGACAATAATTGCCACTACCTGTTTCACTCTATTCCTGCCTTATTAACCTATTGTATGTGCTAACCCTATTCAATTTTATTTTCTACAATAACCACATGTCAAAAGTCTTCAGTAAATACTGTGTACTGTCAGTACATGTATCCATCTTCCTATCTGTCCATCTATTGGTCTATCTTTCTATCTATTGATGTATCTATCTTTCCCATTGTTCCTCTTTTGTCAGTCTCTCTATAAAGATGCACACGCAAACACACATCGACCTCTGTATTCTAGATCACCTGATATGTGGGCCATTAAGATTCATTACCCTTCTCAAAGAACAGCCACCCTGTCTTTGACTTCAAGGAATACAAACTAGGTTACAGTAAGAAATCCCAGGACTTATGTTAGAGTTATTGCTTAAGGATACATTGTGGCAGATGTTAGTTCCCAGCATTTTAAGCAATGAAAACATGTTTTGTTGTTATCTACTATAAATAGCTTCAAACTAGCACAAATGCTCATTCAGATTATATATAAATGCAATTCAAAGCCTTGTTTCTACATGGACACACACACACACCACACAAACACACACTGTGCTAACTTATATAAAATATTATAGTGAGTAGCTCTGTAGAATTTATATACAGTATAAAATATTTAAATTTATTTTAAATTGTTAATGAACACAGTAACAAAATAACGTAGAGGTAAAAATGAGAAAAATATGTTTTAATAAGTTAACTAATCAGAAAATGCATGTTTTGATGAATCTAGTTTGTCAAAACACCTTAAGGGTATTCAGACTTAGTTTTGATTCTAAAAAACATAAACATTCTGTTTCTTCAGGTTGAGTAAAAAAAAAAAAAACAATTCCAAGGAAATTTTATTCTGGGGAGCAGATTAAATAAATTGAGAGGGATTTTACGTATTTAACCTAATTTGTTGTCTGGAGTCCTTTAATGAAACACTGTATTAATCAACCCAGTTCATAGAATGCAAAAGAATCACATTCATGCAACTTTGGAGTATTTGTGAAACGATTCTCTAAGCTTAATTAACATTTATCCCTTATTCTCTTGATAAAACACAATGCAGGTGGCATTAGAATGTCCCTTTGTAGAATGTCCCTTTGGAGTTACCTCTAAAGACATAGTTGCTGAGCAACAAGCAGCATATGTTTCTCTGAGAGATACATTATGAGCCCACTAGAGTTGGTTTCTTACAGATATGCTTAGGTTAGCCATCTTAACTGTGGAAATGCATATGTTAGCTCATCATGATTCAATGATTGTATACAGACAGGTGAAATATATATTTGATCAGTGTGTTAACAATATGGCTCCGAGTACAAATACATCCATTTTTCATAGATCCATTAAGCTGTATTAATTATGTGTCAGTTTTTAAATTTTTCTAATTATTTCAAACAATCTTTTAAGCATGATGTTTATACAATTTAAACATTTTCCTAAACCTTGAATATGCCATTCTCTCAGAATCAGTTTGATAGAAACCAGAGATAACAAACAAAGATCCAGAGCACCTTGTCCACTACAATGATCTGTAATAGTTATGGTTTTTTAATTCAGACCCAACTTAGTTTGAGGCTCTAATTTAACTCTTCTGGCACCCTTGACAGATCCGTGTCCAGTATCACGTGGATCTTTTTCAAAGCTGATTCAAGTATTTAAACATTTTGGAGAACCATTGCCCCATCTTATGGATGGTGAAGCAAAGCACAGACTGTCAAGCCTAGTCTCAGTGCTCAAGTTTAAAATTGGCGAGTTTACAAATATCAGAATCATATAGGGAATTTCTCATTTTAATAGGTAAATAGTGTATTACTATTTACTAATCATTGACAGAGAGATATCTCTACAGGAATGGTCCAATAAAACAAGAAAACACATTTTCATGGCCGAGATATACTTTTATTATTCTAGGCAATTTTGTAAACCCAAGAACAGACAAAAGATTGGGTATTTCTTTGGATGATATCTTCATTCCAGGCTTGTAGCATTTAATTTAAATTGAAGCGTTCATACATTAAAAGTGCTTTCGTGTAGCATTTGGCCCTTATTCTGAGACAGCACAATAAATGACATTTTAGCACATTCCACACCTATCCTGCTCATGCAGATGGGAATTATCAAGTGATAGTAATCAGCAGATGTGATTAATCTAGCTCATTGCATTGTTTACCTGTCACAGAGTCCCGCTTACCTCTGATAAATGAATCACATATTTTAACAAACTTGCAAGAATGGGAATATCTGCACATTAAGCAACACTATATATTATTAAGATAAACCCCTTCCCTCACTCTCCTCATTGTATGAGAAAGCATATTTACCATGATAAGATAAGGTATAGCACCTTAATAATATTTCTCAAACACAGACAAAATGAGGCTAGCTGTTAAGAAATCACAACTTATTATTCTGTTCCAAAATTCCAGATGTTAGGCATTTATTACCCATGCAATCAACTGACAGCACCAAAACAACAACTCCCACCATTCTAGCTACTAGGGCAGGCATGGGCAACCTTCGGCACTGCAGGTGTTTTGGACTACACCTCCCATGATGCTTTGCCAGCATTATGGGTGTAGGAGCATTATGAGGGATGTAGTCCACAACATCTGGAGTGCCTAAGGTTGCCTACCCCTGTGCTAGGGTATCATAGCCTTTATAGTTTATATATTGGGGATATTTTAGAGTGACCTTTCCCTTCTTCTTCCCACAGGGAAATTAAACTGAAACTAGCAAGCTTAGTGTTTTTTTCTGGCCTGAAAGGAAGCAGACAGCTCCAAAAGACATTAAAGTAGAACAGGGAGTGGCCAAAGCTAAATACGTCCCCTGCTTAAAAATGGCCCCGCCTCTGAGGTTCAGCAACGTGACTGCTCCAAGAAAAACTTACATTTAAAGCAGGTGTGAATATCCCACTCCTGTTCCACAATATCTTTAGCCCAACCAGAAAAAGAAATACATATACACATGTTTCTGCTTTACATAACACTTGATATCAATACGCAAACACATGCATACATGTCTGCATTTCCAGCTACCAAAATATACATTTGTATTATAACAAGATATATAACATTATAGGAAAACATCTTACAACCTCTAGACAAAACAGAAAATGATCTGACACAGTTCCATGCAACACCTCAAATCCCATTTCTGCCATAGCTTCTGGCAAGCAAATTACAAATTGATATGGAAAAATCATTAACCCTCTGAAAACTGCATTACTTGGTGCTAGAGTAATAGAATTTATAGGCGGGTTTATTGCTGTTGTGGTTTATGAATATTTTTTTTTTTTTTTTTTTTTTTAGCTATGATCAGGTAGCGTCACTGTTCCCTATAGACACGACTTATCTAACAGAGGATAAACACAAACAAGGAAAGATTTATTTTCCCAGAATTGTACGGTCTTTATCTTGCAATAAACACAAGCTACACCTATAAAAAATTTTCCTGCCCCTAATATGCTGGAAAAATTGAGTCTAATGTTGTTCTGCTCCCGGAAATCTTTTAAAATGTCTTACATGCTATGTTTATTATTTTTTAATTAGCTTTACATTAGAAAGTAGATTAATAGACTTTCAGGTTAACTAAATTTCCCACAGATATATAGGGGACATTACATCATGAACTATGAAAATTTCCTCTGCCCTTGTCATTCAAAGCCCGGTGCTAATCATTTCAACTGAATAAAGCCCACAATCTGATTGGCTGCTGGCATCATATGTTCTTTGGCTAAAACGTGATACAGTTCTAGTGATGTCTGAATTTTAAATTGGTGTGTAAATATACAATAGCATATTTGAGACTGGATTTTGTATTTGTGGTACTTTTGTTTTCCTACTGTTGAAGGGTTTACTACATCCCAGATATCGAGTGAAAATCAGCATGCGTTCAAAAATGTAAAATCCATGCTATTTTCATGGTAGCATCGTTTTAGATTAAAAAAAAAATTAAAATAAAAGATAATGTTTAAATGAAATGAAATTAATTTAGAGTGATTGCAATCCTTAAACAATAAAGGATAGTGTGTACAAATTACATAACTTTTTTTTTTAATAAATATAAATATCTTTTTTTTAAATCCAATAGTTTTTGGGTTTTTTGTTTTGATATGAGCAGGTTTGCTCGGAGTGTAAAACTGTTGGGAAGTAAAGAAACAAAATAGACTGTAGATTTTGAATCAGCCCTTTCCTGCTGTGCCATTTATGGTAAGTGCTTTTTTCCATTAAGAATCAGTATATAGGAAAAGTACAACACCCCCTTCTGTGCCACTTACATCTCAGAACCACATGAGCTGTGGTGAGTACTTTGTCACTATATGTCTACTGCAAGTATTGCCTTTGGTAAAGTATCTAGTGAAATAGGACTGTGACATTGGGCTGTTTATTTTTTT
Source organism: Pelobates fuscus (assembly GCF_036172605.1). Lineage (NCBI taxonomy): Eukaryota > Metazoa > Chordata > Amphibia > Anura > Pelobatidae > Pelobates > Pelobates fuscus. The sequence continues at coordinate 43,697,394 of NC_086323.1, forward strand.
CTATAGAAGAGGCATAGGGTGCTCTCATTAAAAACGTTTTAACCCTATAACCCAAGGCAAGTCACATTATCTCCAGCTGCTTTACAGAGGAACTGTCATACTTCTATTTATGATGTTTCATCTCAGCAAACACTAGTTGATACAATGCTTTTTGTGAAATTGTGGAGAAAGCACACTATCAGCTTATAAAAGTTTTATCCTATTCAGTGTTAGCATCTGCATCTCCATATAATGAACTAATTTTCTACATTAATGCCATCATCTCCGTAAAGATTAACATGGTCTAATGCACAGTCAGAAGCCCTTTTTTCATCCATGTATTTAGGTTGCCCAGACTGTTACCCCAAGTATGCACAAATGGAGACAGTCGCAGTCTCATTATAGGGGTCTTCTAAGACAGTTCTCCTCAACCCTCGCCTCAAGGCACACCTAACACTATTTAGGGATTACCCAGGTGTGTCTTAGGCATTTAAAAACAAACAAACAAAACAAAAAAACACCGTAAACTCTAAGGTGTTTTATCTTCTTCTTTTTCTAAACACCTTAGACACACCCATGCAATCCCTAAATCATGGACTGTTAAGAGTGCCTCGAGGAGAGAGTTGAGGAGAACTGCTCTAAGGTGCATGTCTACTATAGCTTGCTATAGTGGTTATGGTAACAGCATGTCCATAGCGCCAACCACTGGTTCTTCGTCAAGATGTTCCCCATAGCACCAGCTAAGTGAAAGAAGTCATCCAATGAATCCAGTCCAAATATGGATGGATTTAATATTCCTAATGTGGAAGTGTAACTTCTGCATTAGCCATGTGGACAATGGCTGGGCCATTGGTGCACAAGGGGACCTCAGTTTGTATCAAACTATTTGAAACCAGTTTGACACAGAGCTGGAGGTTGGTTCCATGAGCTTGCTGGCACCATAATTATTACAGAGGGTTACATAGTTTACTGTACTTAGAGTTTTAGACTTCCCATTGTATCCACTTCTTTAAAAAGTCCTTACAATCTTCTCTCATTATAAACACTTAATAATTTCACTATTGCATATGCCTTGCCTCTCACCACATTTAACACATGACATTACTTTTCAGCTTTTCCGCTTATCTATACAATTCGTAAAATTTTAAATCTATGTGTTGTAAGTCCAGGCATTCCACCAGGAGGTCCGTCTGTTATTTCTCTATTGTGTTTTATACCCCCGCTTCCTCTACATTGTAGCCCACCTTAGAAACAAGCTCTGGTTTCTGTACACCTTATTATTTTGTATATTTGACTTTCTTTTATTATATACTCTTAAAGCCTACCTCCCAAGTGTCCCTATTTAGGAGGAACATTTCCTATGTTAGCCATAAACCTCTCTGTCCCTATTGTCTATCCTAGCATCCCTGAGCTCAACAGTAATAATACCCATGGTAATATATCTTTAAACTACAATAAATGTGTTGACAATTCAGTCTGTGTAACTAGGATACAACGTTCTTGTTCTAAATTACATTTTATTTGCATACATTAATTGTAAGACACCTACATTTTTCTGAACAGCCGCCCCTGGTCATACCCCAGCTCAAAAATTAAGCGTCCCTCTTTGTCCATTTAAATTGTTCGGAGGAATGTTAAAGTGCAGGAGCATTGCTGGTGCCAAATAAGTAATAATATCACCAATAATAACAATGGTAAGTATTAATTAATATAAAATCCATGCAGTTTGGCCACTCTGCACAGAATCACGAGTGCCTCTATGTTTGATCGTTTAATTTTCCATGCTATTTTTATAGATTCGTATATTTATTCCATAATAATCTTAATCTGATCATATGAATACCAGAGATTCTTGTAATGAAAAATTACAAGAATCTCATTAATACGAAAAAAATGCATTTAAAAAATAATAAGCTGTACATATGGATCTGTTATCTAAATTTTGAATGCTCTGCCCCTGCCAATCATTTCTATTAATACTCAAACATACAAATCCCCAAAAATAATTAAAATAAACCCAATGTCGCCGAAGGTTTTTTTCTTTAGCAGTAATACCGTGTTACATGATTGCAGTACTGTATGGCTTGTCTCAGCTTGCAGTGTTGTATATTCACAATTGTCTCCACAAAAGAAGGAACTTAATTGTTTTCCTCGAGCTTAAACTCCATTTAATAGTGGATGCTGGTGGTTTTAAACGGCAGGTAATTTAAAACAATCATTTAAATACATAATGAGCTCACCTTTGTTTTTTTCTAGTGGAATAAATTAAACCACCGTACTAATTCCAGGCATTTAGAATCTAGGGCTAAGTTGAAAAGATGTATTGCAATTTTTAAAACATGCTTGTATTCTGCTTTGTCTTATCAAAAATACACACAAGATTAAATTTTGTGTAACACAAAAAAATGTGCAGGTTAACAGATTGTAGAAATTATTATTTTCTCTTAAAGTTTCAAAGGAGAATTAAAAATAATTTTACGCAAATATAACAAAGGCTTTCAAAAGAGGCATATACATGGCATTTCCTGCATATTTGTTTAATTTTCACAGAAGTACTGTTAATGACTTTGAAGGTAATGAGGTTGCTCAACTAATGTCAACTGAAAAAAAAAAGATGAAAAAGTCTGCTTTAATAACATACAATAAAACGTGAAAAGGTGTATTCAAGTTGGTTAAGTCATTTCCAAGTGTTGATGATCCTCTTGATGTTAATTGGTTGCTTTAAAAAAAGTCATACGTCAGGAATTATCCAATCAGCACTAACAGTGTTTCCAGAAAAAAGGGGCAAATGGTTGTTGATGACATCGACTGGCGACTTCTGTTGGTGCAATGGATCACCCAAACATTCCTGGCAAGTAACAGATTTAGCTGCCCTGATATAGAGTAGTTGGTTATTGTCATCTCCTAAACGGGAGCAGTCACTCTAGTATTTACACAATTAGATAAAACAATATACATATATATTAGATTTTTATATATGTAGATTTTCTTTTAAATGTATATTTTTTAAATATAGCAAATAATATCATATTATAGTTCAGACAAGTCAAAGTCAGGGAAAATAATATTTCTCTTATTGAGAAGATAAAGTACATGAGTATGAAGCTACAAAAAATGGGTTTAGCTAAATTGTGTTTTCCGGCATATTAAATAACTCTTGAACTTTGTTGATGATTCAAGTGAATCGAGTCAAAATGATTACTATCACAGTATTCAATATTTTGTGCACACTTTCATAATACCGAGCGTTTGCTCATATTTTTGGGGAGAACATATCAGAGGACATCTAAGCGTGCGTCCTTTTTAAAGAATCTTTCCTTTTGAGACCTTTAACTTCCTGCTTATAGATAACACCCTCCAGTTCAACCAACACATTTTCAAAAGAATTCCAGACTGGAGATGACTGTTGCAAGTATTGATTTTGTGGTTAACAAATAATTTCTGTGTGGTGTTTTATGTGTGCTAGAGGTCATACCAATGTAAGCTTTCCAGAGTTACTTAGGTCTTTAACTAAATTGTGCTGGGACTTTGCAGACTTTGTGATGCCAGCTTCCTTAATAACGAGTAAATGTTCCAGTAAAGTAAAATAAAGACGTTCTATAATATTATCTACTGCTATACTTGACATTAGGTATTAAGTTCTTCCTTCTTCATTGTAATCCAAACGCACCAGTGATGTGCATGTCCAAAGACGTTTATCATTTTCATTTCACCTGGCCGTAGTATGTAGTTCTAAGTGTAGATGCCCGAAAGCAAACTACAGCAAGGATTTCGAACCACAAACTGTGACTTGTTGTTCTCCTCATTCAGTTACACTTGCTACTTAAATTTTTGTCAAATAGCAACAAATTGAAAAGGTTTTAGCACACCTTGGAATGTATTTAAAAATAATGATGGATCTTTATTGTGTCATAACATTTCGACCTAGAAAGAGCCTTTTAGGTTTTTTAAATTCAGATTCACCTTGTTTGTCACTGTACCGTGTTCATACAAGGGCAATAAAACACAGTTGGCCTCTGAACAGATATGTAGCAGTAATTTATAAAAAATACTATTTAAAAAAATGTAATTCCAGTGTAAGTTTTCCAATCTATACTTAATACCACAATTTCATAATACATAAGGAACACCATCACAATTTTTATATATATCCCAAGGTATGTTGGACCTTATTATTTTGTTTTCTGGCTGTGGACCTAGAAATAAAGGATTGTGTTGTTCGTTTTTAATTTCTATAGAGGGAAAAAGTGGGAACGTGTAGCATTAAAAGTAAACACATGCATACATCTTTTAAAATCTGTAGGACCTCATGGAAACCAAACTAAGTAGGTATTCAAGAAATCTGTCAAGCCAGAGAGGGCCTAAAATTGTCCTTCCCCAAATGACAGGTATAAGGATATCCTTATAAACCTCCATTAATCTGGTTAGTAGCTCGATAAATGATCCCTACCAATTCCTCCAACCCATAACTTGTGGGAGTTTAATATAATGGTGAGTTTACAGGTCTCTAATGAGCTTATCTACAGTAAATAGTTCTAGGATTAGGGGATATCCATTCCTCTATCCCTAATAACACTAGAGTCAGAAGATACCCAAGCCACCTGGCTTTAATATAAATACCCACTAATAATCCAATATAGGACTGGGCTCTAATGGGAAGGTGGCCAGGGATTTGCAAACTCTAAGCAGCATTTCCTAATCCTCTGTTGAGTTGGATTGTTGGTATGTCTGTGGCCAGACTAGCCATCAAACAAGCTAGGCAAATACGTATTGTGTAATAATGGTCATGGGCTGATATTACAGTATCTGCACAATCAGGCTATTAACATTTACTTTAGACTGTCCTTTCAGTGTCTGTCCCTGTCCATTCCAGTCCAGTCCCCCTAATACAATATGTAAGGGTGCCTAGCACTCCCCCTAAATAAATACTAAAATTAATAGGCATTTCTTACTTTCAGTCATTTAGTCACATGTAATCTTTGCAATACTATCAATGTACCCGTGTTTAAGGAACAGGAGCATGATGCTTTAATAAATATCCTTCTGCTCCTTAGGGGAATTTGTAAGTTAGGGCAGTCATTTTCTTCTTTCCTAGCCCATAAATGGTGGAACCCAAATTATGTGAGGGACACTGGTCAATTCTGTTTCAGTTTTTATAAAACAGGTGCATACTTTGGCACAAACACAGGTACACACACTTACAAATATGGACACAATAACAAATACCTACATTTACTCTGACACATATTCATACATATGCCCAAATGCAGTTACCAACACCAACATAAAGTCACACTAACATATACAACAACATGGAGATAGATTAATTTATGCAATGACTACAAGATTGTGCATGTTTGTGTGTGTGTGTCCATTCATTCAGCCCATACAATCGGCCAGGCATAAATGCCCCTGATGTTTCGGGGGGAGCATTTGCCCTGATCATCAATTGAGCCAAAAACGTGTATTAAACCAAGCAGATAACATACATGCAGACTGCTAAACTGAGATCAAGCCAAGATCTTTATTTTTTTCTAAACAGAGCTTGGAATATCACTAGCAAATACAAGCCCAGAAGGAACCAACAAATAATTTAGATTAATATATACACACAGCATATAAAATTATAAAGATTCCAATGTAATAAGTATGCAGAGGACATGAACGCACTCACCAATTCAATCTGTTTCTCACTCTCTCTAAATATTCTGGGTTTAGATTGTACACAGAATTATAAAGCAAATGTGCCTGGAGCATCTCTACAGTATTTATAGATGATGTGACTGCACCTTTCTGGCTGATTAACGCTCCCTGCATTTACTGTACAGCTGTGAGAATCACAATGAGTGTACAGAAGGTGGAGGAGCCTGGGTTGTGTTTACGAATGATTTATTCTTTAGAATAAGTGGTAATAGGTTCAGTGATCCCGAGGCAGTTTCTAGCAGATCCTGAGGCAGTTGGAAAAAAACGTGTTACAAAACAAGAGATCCACTGGGTCCAGAAAAAAAAGAGGTATTGTTAAATGAAAGGGAATTCACTACATGTGTGAATTTCTGATTCAGATGCCGGCAGAAAGAATTCTCAAGGGCAAACAAAATAGTTTCACGTATGATTCCAAATGATCTGTGACACTGTAAGAAACAGAGAGGTAAAACAACAGCTCGGGACCTCACTAAAAGCTTTCAAAGTGACAAGAACATGCACTTTGCATTTGGAAAATAATAGTGGTGTGGATCTGTGTTTTTCTTCTCAAACAATAAAGTCAAGATGAGCATTCGAGGAAACTCACCTTGAAAGTAGACAAGGTAGCATTAATCTGTCACCCATTAAACATGTCAAAAACTGTCTGCAAATTAACATACCAATAATTACACTCAAACGACGGAGATTAGTTAGTTTGAGAAACATTAGAGACTTTGCATCTTGTTATAAATAGTCTCCTGGCAACGAGTCTCTAAGATACATTTATGTTTCCACTATTTGATGCTGCAAGATGGGTAACTCATCTATGTGCTCATTCAGATTTACATGTCAATAGGTGTAGAATTCTCCTCAAGAAATCCAGTTCTCTGCTGCGAACGTTCCAGGTTGGACAGGCAAGGAGGGTTGGGGGCCTTTGCCCCTGGGCTACTAACACAAAGATTTTGTGGTCTGCAGCCTGACATCACCATTTATCTGTTGATTAAAAGCCACTAGAGGTGCTTTGGGATGCCATGTAACAGTGTACTGCAGGAGGAAGATAGCAGGCAGGAAATGTGTAGGGCGTTTGATAGTCCAGCATTTGGGCTTGCGCAAGTGGCCCAGAATCTCAGCACTCTCCAGGCCCAGACCGGCTCACTGGGATATTTCCTGGGAGACTGCAGGCTGCAAAACTATCAGGAGAATGTAGGATGTGGAAGTTTTTGCAAGCGGCTGCAGGGTGAGATGAGACGTTCATGTCAATGGAGTCAGGAATGACAGTTGAATGGCATGAACCTATGTCCCACAAGGACCATCCGTACATAAATCCGTGGGTTTAATCTACGAAATTGGAGCTTTATTTCTATAGTTAATTATCCTTTCCTTCTTATTCCTGGAAGATGCACATGATAGTCTCAAAGTGCACCTCTCTCATCTCTCAAAGCATTTCAAAATATGTCTAAAATTGCAAAAATGTTCATTTTTATAGTCAGTGCTTTTATAGACAAATGTCTACTCTGCTTCCTGCTCATGTGACGGATTTAAACTTAAAATGTAAGCTCAATGAGCAGGGCCCTCAACCCCTCTGTTCCTGTGTGTCCAACTTGTCTGGTTAAAACTACATATCTGTTCGTCCACCCATTGTAAAGCGCTATATAAATATCAGAATAATAATTTAAACAGGTTCATGGTTTATTTAAACCTTAATTATTTAGTTCTGTTTTGGAAATGTAGCTGTTGCTAGCTTGCGTTATAGTTTTGCAACTGGAGTAATTTTTGCTCATAGGAGGAAAGGTGGAACTCCATCCTTTCTCTGGGCAACATTTTCATAACTGGATCCAGTTTAAACATTTTATGCTATAATATAAGGAACTGCCTTTCACTACGTCCAAGAAAAGAAAATATGATTTTTATGTCTACATTTATTTTCTTTTACCAGATAATGGCCATTGCTAGCTACATTTACAGTGTTCCTGGTTAGTGTCAAAATGTTTTTGGGTAGTTTGCCAACAGCTGTATATCCCATATCACTCTGCTGCAACTCTGATAATGACATAATAGTTTTATTTTTTTTTTAATGCTGGTCAGATAATATGGAAGTTCACCAGATTTGTGCATGCAGAAAAGAACGTGAACATTTTTTTTCCAAAAATAAATAATTTTTCAGGACGGGCAAATTTTGGCCATATGTTGATTTGACTTGGCTGAAATTTTATAATGAAAACTGATTTGGGAAACAAATCACATAAACAAAAGTGAGAAAAAATAGGACAATAAGTGTACTGCAATAATAATATAAATATGGTGTATATATTTCGCAGTACACTGATTTTCCAGCCATTGGGTTCACAGATCAAGTGAGAAAAAGAAACCACAAGTAACCTCTAGGAGCAGTAAAGCATCTATTTATATATGAAATATGTATTCAATATATAATATATAAATGTATGATATGGAGACTTTTTTTTTTTTAAAGTTAGTGACTGTCAATCATCTTTTTTCTGTTGGTTCGTGATCCAGTTACATTTCAGCTGTGCAGTTCAGGATTTCAACTTATCACTCCATCAGCTCAAAATTGGCCAAATTGCAGTTCAGAATAAAACAAATCTCCAAGTCTAATATTCACTTCCTCATTAACAGCGTCACAACATAGGACCCAGGCTTCATGTAAAGAGATTGTCCATGCTTTGTCAAACAACTCAAAACTCGCTTGACATTAAGACTTGTGCACAGACAGAAAATGTGGTCCATCTGAATAGTTTTGTCAGAAAATAAACTATTCAGTCGAACCTAATTAGGTTTGTCCGAATTTTATTTGCATAGTTTTGGTGTAAATTAAATTCAGACAACTGCTTTCAATTTTTAACCTTTCACTTATTGCTGGCATTTAAGCAGAGCTTCTTGATCCTTCCTTTCCCTAATCATATCAGGGTTAAATTAGCAAATAAAACCCAATAAAGTTCCTGTTAAAAATATATATATATGTATGTATACTATATCAACAGATCTTACTTATTAAGCTCTTTTTCTTCAGCCACAAGAAAAGGGCAAAGAAAAAAACATTAAGTACCATCAGAACTGTTGAAAAAATAAAATAAAAGGTTCATCCGTACATAAGAATGTGCAGAATCACAAAAAAGAAAAAAAATTCAGAAAAAACAAACACACCACTTGGAAATAGATTCACGTTGACCCATGGTGGACTCCACGTAGATTGAGCTTGCATACCAGAAAAAGCCCCTTACACACTAATAAGCCACAACATAAAACAGCCTGCTTAATATTGTGTAGGTCCTCCTTGTGCTGTCAGAACAACTCTGATGTGTCGAGATATAAACTGAACAAGACCTCTAAATGTGTTCTATGGTATCTGGCACCAAGACATTAGCAGCAGATTATTTTAGTCCTGCAAGTTGCAAGGTGGGGCCTCCATGGAATGGATTTATTGTTCCAGCACATCCCTCAGATGCTCAACCTGGCTGAGATATGTGGAATTTGGAGGCCAAAGAATACCTTGAATTCTTTGTCATGTCCCTCAAACTATTCCTGAACTATTTTTGCAGTGTGGCAGGGTGCATTTTCCTGCTAAAAAAAAAGGCCACTGACATCAACGAACACAATTTCTGCAAAAATCTCTAGGTACAGGGTACATGTCAAAATAACATCCACGTGAAAGCCAAGACTCTAAGTTTCCCAGTAGAACATTGCCCACAATACACTGCCTCTGCCAGCCTGCCTTCTCTCCATAGTGCGTCCTGATGCCATCTCTTCCCCAGGTAACTGACGCACATGCACTCGGTCATCCACCTGATCTAAAAAAAATAGGAAATCTGCAAACCAGGTAGCCTTATTCCATTGCTCCATTGCCCAGTTCTGATGCTCATGCTCCCATTAAGGCATTCGCGGCGGTGGATAGGGGTCATCATAGGTTCTCTGACTGGCCTGTGTCTACACAGCCCCATACGCAGCATTGCATTGTGTGTTTGGATACCTCCTTTCTAGCATGGCCAGCATTAAGTTTTTCAGAAATTTGAGCTACCGTAGCTCTTCTGTGTGATTGGACCAAACAGGCTAGCCTTCACTCCCTAAATGCACCAATGATCCCTGGGCATTTATGATCCTGGTGAATTGGCATCTGGTTTTGCATCTGATGTGACCAACCTCATGCTGATGAGTTGCATTAACAACGAAACAGCTGTCCATGAGTGGTTTACTGGTTTTGAATATTTTCCTATATTGTGTTTCAAGCTGTTATATACAGCAAACACAGATTAAAAGGAATCCATGTTTAAAATGGAATGAGGTAAAAATGTGATTCTTTGTTAAACTAATTTGCATATGCCCACCCAGAATCCTTTTGTAGCGGTACTTACCCTTTGTCCTCTGTTCAAGCCGCGTGCGGTTCTTGACTCTCGTTTCCTCAGGGGTCGACTTCAGTACCTGGTGCATTGGAAGGGCTATGGGCCTGAGGAGCGCAGGTGGATTTCCGCTGACGCTGTTCACACTCCTCGCCTTGTGCGTTCTTTCCATTTTTGTTTTCCTGCCAGGCCTGGCCCTCTCCGCCCGGAGGGCGTGTCCTCGGGGGGGGTACTGTAGCGGTACTTACCCTTTCCAGGGGCCGGCCGTGGTCCTCTGTTCAAGCCGCGCGCGGTCCTGCTGCTGCACGAGCCGCGCGCGGCTCATCCGACGGCTGCAACAGGAAGGCGGTCACGTGTCCCACCTGACTCTAAGAGCGTGCCGCGGGTCTCGGGAGCGCTCTTAAAGGGACAGTGGGAGCCTTAATTGGCAAAGGCCTCCCATTGGTCCCTGTCATGCCACATACACTTACCTTTTGGGGGCGTGGATGTGACAGGGGCCAATCAAAATAGATATTAAGGTATTTATATTCACCTTTTTCCCTTAGTTCCTTGCCCTATCAGTTCTGTTTCAGTTCCCTTTAGCGCTTGTTGTGTTCAGTTGTGTTCCTTCGTACTTGACCTTGGCTTTGTTTCTGACTACGTTTTCTCTTTACCCTTATCTGTTCTGTTTGCCGGCTTGCTGTTTACCATGTACCAGACCCCGGCTAGTCCTAGTTTACGCTGTCTCTTTGTGCCCTTGACCTCGGATCGCTCCTAACTCTGTACTCCTCTCATATACGTCGAGTCTGGCCATTCTAAGGTCGGTAGACGTATCTCCCCTCTGTGTTGTCTTCTGTTGAGTTGAATCCTGCGTGTTGGGGTATATTTCCGTTACACCTTTGCGGTTGTAACATCTCTGCAGTTTTGGGATTTCTGTGGGTAAAGCAAGTTTAATGGCTTGACTCGTGTGCAGATTTTAGTTTAACATTGTATTAACTATATATATATATATATATATATATATATATATATATATGTATATATATATATATATATATATATATATGTAAATATATATATATATATATATATATATATATATCGTATAAGAGGCCCAAGAGGTGATTTTGCCCAGGGGCCCAGAAGGCTGTCAGTCCGTCCTTGATGGTAGATATACTTGAACCCCCACCTCCCCTTCTTCAATACCATCTTCTTCTTCATCCTGATCTTTACCTTCTAACTTTCTGCCAGGAGCCACATCACACATGTATTCACAATAAGTGTGTGAGAAGATAAGCGCTTTCAGTTAAATTTTAAGTCAGTCTTTACGATTCTATCTTATCTTCATGAAAAGAATAAAAAACGACAGCAGCAACATTGCTTTAACAGCATTAAGATCTGTTTCCTTCAAAATTCCCAGTGAGACATTTAAAGCCAATTTTGTAATACGGGACCAGTTGCTTTATAATACTGTCAACATGTGTCTTGCATTCCAGGGGTTAATTATTTTCTGCATATAAATGATTCTGATCACCCTGAACACAACCCAGAAGTAATTATTTTCCAATTAATTTCAATTTAATTTAAGAGTTGTCAAATCAAAAGGCAGAAACTATAAAACAATGTAACAGGGTTAATAAATCTGGTACGGCAGACAAAAGAGTCAACAGCAATTATTGCAAACAGTTTATGAATGGTCAGGTTTTGAAAAGCTTGGATGGTGTTCGTGTGTATCAGAATGTTCATGCTTGATCTGTGTGCGAATTGTGCTCCAATATGGAATACATTATAGTGATTTCTTGCTTCACGGTTTATACTGCAAATATAAATATGTGAATTTTTTTTCTTTAACCCCCTCCAGGGCCAGAATTATTTTAGTCTTGCAATGGATCAAATGCCAAACTTAGTTAGGCATTTCTGTTGTGTTTATTCATGTATGATGTCCCTCTCATTGAATGCACTCACACCTTTATCTCTTGTTCTTAACATATGGGTATATCTACTAAATATTATTATTTTGTATGAATAAAGTATAGCTAAAGGAAAATACTGCAGAATAGAGGTGTCATGATTGTGGAGATCACCAGGAGTTACAATTTTCAAAACTTACTAGCAGCTATAGGTTACATATTGAAAGTAGTGCATTATTGTTTGGTCTGTTAAGCTTAAAAAAAGGTCACAAATTGATATATATTAATTTTTTAAATGTAGAAATCCCTCAGTGCCTGTGTTTAAGGTTTTCAGACACACACACACACACACACACACACACACGCATGCATGCATACACACACAAAATTTCTGATTTGTGCTACTACCGTCAAAATAGGATTCCTATATTTTCCAAAAACAGCAATGACCAACCATGCAGACAACCATTGCCAACTTTCAAGAAGTAACACAGCATCTTTAAGGACGTATATAACTTGATAATTTGATGCTAGACTATAGCTACATTGAAGAAATGTAGCAGCCCTGCCTGATTTGTGTGCACACTTATTGCATTAGTTTTGGTTCTAGGAAGCCATGCCTCATATAGAAAAACAAAACAGGCCCGCTCTGTAACCACCAAGCTCACGCAGTGCATGAAAGCAAATTGTATCAACTCAACTGAACAATCTTTCAGTATGAAACACTGCAATGTGTGTGTCACAAGTAGCACACACAGTACATATGACTCCTGTATGGTAAAATCATATCAAACTTTAAGTTGCCCTCACAAGGGACTTTAAACTGGAAAAACACCACCTATTAAAAAGAGACTTTATAGAATCACAAGATAAACTCTGACTTGTGACTGGTGGCTGACGTGTGTAATTGGAAATGTATATCATTTTACCACTCTGGAGTCATATGTCTTATATATACTGCTTGTGAGCATGCTAAAGTAATCTATGCTTAGGACCAATGGATGCAGCCCCTCTGTGTGTTCCTCAAACTCTTTTCAATTTGTTTCATGAAAAAAAAGCAAATATATCTCTAGTACGCTAAGGGTTATCCATACTATGTCTTGTGTGTTAGCATGCTCATGTCCTCTGATTGGTGGTTCAATTTGTCTATTGCTAAAACACTGAAATATCTTTTAGAATTAGCCCTTTTATGTATTCTTCCTACACAACCCAACAAAAAGTTGTATGTATTTAGAAAAACATGGTCTGGCTCCTCAATTTTGCTGCCTGATACATTTTTTACAGTTTACTGATTAGAAAATAAATAAATAAATAATTCCTTGTTCTCCCGGCATTTAAAGGGTTAAAGCAACATTACTGGGTCAGGAATACAAACATGTATCTCTGACAATATAGTGTCTGTCTGGCTGTTTAGGTTACCGACCCCCCATGTCAGAGCATTGAAAAAGTTATTTTACTCACCTATTTCCACACGCCTCACCAGTCTCATCAAGTCTGGCCCCACCTGACTCCGCCTCTATGGCTGAAATATTCAGTTTTGATGATCTTAGCCAATCCAATGTTTTCCCATAGGAAAGAAGTTGGAGGCTATTTTGCATGTGTGAATCAATGCATCTCTATGCACAACGTTCATCATCTCCATGCAGAGTGCAGAGGCGTTATACATAGGTGCTGCACGCTGTGCAGCGCTGATGCAGGAAGCACCTCTAGTGGCTGTCTGAGTGACTACCACTAGGCACCAATGTAAACACTGTCTTTTCTCTGATCCTTTATAACTTCTCTTTCACAAACCCGTTTCCTGCTCTCTCTTAAAGGGTCACCTTCCAGTTCTGCTACATTCCCACCACGTTGCTTAGTTGATATCCCATTCAATGCTTTTCTTGTTGTCTCTTTATACCGCACCTCCTCTAAATTGTAAGCTTGGTGGAGCAGGGTTCTCCACAACCTATTGTGCTTGTAACATTTTGTAATTGTCTCATATATTGTTAAATATTTAAATATTATATAAATGTCAATAATAATAATAATAATATGTTCCTTAAATGTCATTTGCATAAGTGTTTAGTCTACAGAAACAGAATGGAATGACCTTGAGTAAAGGGTGCTTCTAATAGACTCATTTTATACAACATATAATTAAGGCGCTTTGGACTATCCATGAGCTGGTAGCTCAATCAGTTAATAAGCTCAATAGGACAAACAGCCTCCATTCAGGGTACTTAATACACCCACTGGGGAACAGACTGTCTCATTTTAACATTGCGTCTGTGCTATGTGACTGGATTATTAATCCCCAAATTAGTTTGTGGTATCAGAGGAACCTTGTATTTAAGAGTGCCCTCACATTCTAATCAAGAGCTCTTTCACTTTTGAAAAGGATGTAAGACCTGCATTTTAATCGATTTTTGCCCCTTGCAAATGCAAACATGTGACTGTGAAGCCTCTTCTTAAAAAAAAAAAAAAAAAAAAAAAAGAAGTCAAGAGAAACTATGCAGTCATGGCGTTATTAAACCGCAGAACAATTCAGCCATATCTTGGGATTTATATGCAGAGAACCGACATCTTCGTTTGTGAAAAGCATTCTGCATTAAAATGACTTGGATTATATTTTTTTTTATCAGTGTGTGCCGATGTATAAGCCGTTTCTTTGCAATAGGAGTTTACTGCAAACACTTGTCTCGTGCTGGTTTATCTTGGAAAGTCCCCAAGTCAGTTTAACTGCAGAGAATTTGGCTTATAAGCTTTTGTTGCTATTTCCAGGACAAGCCAACATATGCTGAAAAAAGAAATTCTCATGTGTGCATGATAACTATAAAGGCTAAATGGACGTTCTATTATTTCTGGGTAACAAACCTGCATTCTCAATAAAAAAAAAATAATAATATTATTTTATGTATCTTACTTATGTCAGAAGGGAGTCAAGTCATGTATATCACATCCCCACTGACATTAAAACTGATAAACGAAGGGTTTACTACAACTTATTGGTGATTTGTATTCATTATTGTCATCTTTTATCTTACCTGTAATTATTACATTTAGATTTTTGAGTTACAGTAAAGTAGAGGCACTGCTGGCTTGAGGGCCACTTAACAAATGCTCACCGACAATATTATTTACAGCAGAAACTACGTTTAGTGCGTGATGGCAACCTCATCAGCAGTGGAACAATTTTAAGGATAAAAAATAAATACATTTTCCAGTGCTAAGACCCCAGTGCTAAGACTCCCTCAGTGCCACTTACCTCTCTGCCTCACACAAAGTCACGTGACTCAGAGGCATCGGGACCTAATGCGCACCATGCTTCTGTGTCATGTGACTTTGTTTTATTCGGTCAGTGCAGCGACATACTGACACACTGACTAAAGGGGGTTTTAACCCTGCAATGGAAACATTACATTGCAGGGTTAATAGGGCAGGGACATAGCACCCAGACCACTTTATTGAGGCAGTGTGTGTGTGAAAGACTCTATATAATGAGGCAAGAGGTGTCACTTTCCTCTATGGAGATACTGGTTGAGGAATAGTTTTTCAAGACAATTAACATTAAACTATTTATATACATACATCTATTACAGACCCACTCATACAATTATAGATGAGAAATAGTTCCTATGTCATATCCTATGTCAGGGTTAAGCAGAGCCTGGGTCCCAAACACAACAGCAACTAGCTCCCAAGACTCTCAGCTACAAGCCTTATGCAGAGCCTGGGTCCCAAGCACAGCAGCAACCAGCTCCCAAGACTCTCAGCTACAAGCCTTATGCAGAACCTGGGTCCCAAATACAACATCAACTAGCTCCCAAGACTCTCAGCTACAAGCCTTATGCAGAGCCTGGGTCCCAAAGACAACATCAACTAGCTCCCAAGACTCTCAGCTACAAGCCTTATGCAGAGCCTGGGTCCCAAACACAACAGGGTTAGGCAACCTTCCGCTCTTCAGATGTCGTAGACGACATTACCTCTGATGCTTTACCAGCTTTATTGCTCTTTAGTGCCAAAGGTTGCATACTCCTTTCCTACGTCATGTACACGGATATTTAGTCACACTTGTTTACATTTAGGATAGCCTTTAGATGTCCTGGGAGTTATAGGTAATTAAAAGACTCTAGATGGATTACTCAACTTTAGAATTTTGTAGAATGATGGACACATGCATAACACAGCTACAGTATCCATTTGAAAGTGCATTGGATTCTAGAAACCAATGATGGTTTACACAATGTCCATTGAAATTAGGTCCTCTAAGCAGCTATCCAAATTCACATCAATGGAGTCTAAACACAATTTATAGCAACATGATTTTACATTTCCATGTGAGTTAATGTCTTTTTTAGTGTCGGTGTGATCCCATGTTTCTCTTTTTATCTCTCGGTATCTTCACACATCTTAAATACTTTACCAATAATCCCACATCTCTCTTTAATCCTTCAAACTGTCCTGTATGCTGTCCCTTCCTTTTCTTTCCAAGTGTTGTTACAGTCTCCTTGTTGTCTGTTTCTTCTAACCAGTTTCATTTATTTGCATCTTTTCTCTCTCCTTTTCCTGTGTGTCTCGTTTAACCTTTGTCTACACTAATTGTACCGAAGGAAAACACAAAGGGCAAATTCATTTGGCACTCTCTCTACATGTCAGGAGAGCTGCCAAAAGCATACCCTTCATTACTCCTCACCAACGCTGGAGAGAATTCTGTGAGCACACATACTGTTTAAAGTCGTGTGAATAGGCAAAATCGAAGATAACAATTTAGGGTTTTCTTTTTAAAACACCTGCTTTTACCACTTATGATAATAATAATAATAATAATAATAATAATAATAAATTAAAATATATAAGGGTATGTGTTTATAAAATTGTAAGTTACAGTAAAAATCACCTGAAAAATTAACTCACTGCAACTGGTTGTTTGATGAATAAGTACATTTATTTTCAATTTTAAACGCAAAAATGGACCAGAGTATCCCCACGTTCTTTGGAGGGTTTCTGTTGCCTGTTGGGGAGCTTTGGCACATCTTCAGCAAACAGGGCAGACTTACGGTTGGCTGTAGTCTATTTGCATTAAAATGAATAAATAAAATATAAACACAGTTTTAATATTTAAATTTTAGTCATTGCAAAGACTTATTGAGTACATAATGAAAGCAATGACTTGGGAACCTTAATATTCTTGACTGTCTTGTTATTTAAACAATGCTTTTTGGGTTGCACCTGTTCTACAGCTTGTGATCATAGGCCTGGGAAGAGCTTTGTGGAGTCAAATGTCACAGATGAGTGAGCACGGCACACGTACACCGACTTTAATTATCTTCATAGAAGAAAGAACAGAAGACAGGTGGTCCTCACTCTTAAATTATGTATCAGATATTTCCATTCCTTGGCTGTGACTCCTTTGACATGATTGCTGCAGACAGCTTTTTGTCTCAACATCTGCCGAAACTTATTTTTAGGATTCTTAGAAGCTGACACGATTCCTTTTAAGTTAAAATAACTGAGCTGATGAGAAAATTGAAAGTTGCATGTTTTATTCTCAGCTGGTCACACTCTTAAATATTTAGTGGGTATGCTTTCATAAAGTGTTTCTTGCAATTCACTACATTTCTAAGTAGTTTCCTCAACAATTCAGGGCAGCACATGAGTCCATTTATCTAAGGAGATATGGACCTTCAGCACATACACAGGAAGCACACGTGTATGATAGTCTCGGAAAGGTTTCTTTAAAAGGTCAAAAGGTTGAGAAGAGTTAGTTTGCGATGTTGTGTACTGGAGTTGCATTGCAGGAGACAAATGGCAACAGTTTTCAATTTTGTGATATTCTCAGTAAGCATGGCAATCATAACCAGAGCACAGGTTGCCAACTTAGAGCACACCAGCTCATGGGCTGTAATGGTCGAGTGACAGGTGGGAGTGGGTGCCCAAAGCTCACCCCCACACACACTCAGTCTAGTGCAGTGGGTCCTCACTTAAAGAATCTTCATTATCCTCTATCCGGTCTGACAGGAAGCTTTCTCAGTGACTGGAGGTAGTGGGGAATGAACAACATGTGTCTTCCTTTCAGACTGGCTAGAGGATATAGAAGATCCACTACCACCTTACACAAAGCCATGCTACAGGCAGGGTAACAGGCACAAAGTGGGAGAAAGAAACATTGAGTAAGAGACACAAGGGGGGGGGGTAGTCAAATTATTCAAAAAAATGTCTAATTAACTAAAATGGGGGCAACAGGGCACTGGCACCATAACCACTACAGCAGGAAACTTTAAACAGCCATTGCCCTATCTGGTTTTTAACCCTAGTAGTACTGAGGAGTCTTTCAGCCCCCTCTGCACTTACAGGAGCAAAACATATATCACACCAGGAAGGTTAACAGTGACATAAAAAGAGGAGCAATAGGGTGTGTTTTAAAGGGACACTATTTGCACCCATACCACTTCATCTCAATGAAGTGGTCTGGGTGCAGTGTCTCTATACCCTTAACCCTGCAATGTAAAATATCGCAGTTTTAGAGACAGTCATTAGAGGCACTTCCTTGATTCACACAGAGATTAACTCCGTGAAATTACGCCGGATGTCCTCACGCTTTGCATGGGGACATCCAGCGTCTTGAAAACACCCACAGTAAAGCCTATATTTAATGCTTTCCTATAGAGAAGGCCTAATGCTGACAGACCTCAATGCTGGAATCAGGTAAGTGAATGAAAGGGTTTTATAAGTCGAGTGGAAATGTAAATCCCAGTATTGTATATTATAGTATAATTCTGCTTCTGTTGTTTTTTTTTATTATTTGAAGTAGTCAAGACTTGTCCTGTCATGTCCCACAATAATGAATTCTCTAAAATGTATTTACTTTCTAAAGATACATCTAGTGTTTCAGAGGGAGAGTTATTCTTATCAATGTATGTCATTGTATATGAAGTGATATTGTCTGTATTACAAATTCAATTTTAAGAGATGTATTTCATCATATCTTGAGAAAAAAAATGTATTCCATTGTGAAAGCTTTTTCTTTAGCAAGCATTGCATTAAATTTAGGAAAAGGAATCTTATGTTCTAGAATTTATGAAGTGCATACAATGTATGAATGTAAAAAAATGCAGTTGGAGCACTGCACAGTCCTCTTCTTGATTCATTACCCTTGATCCTTGCAGACAAGCTTAGTTTAAAGTAAAGGTAAACGGGGGATTACATGTTTAGCTCCACTTGTTGCTAGGGATCCCACGGTACCAAATACAATTTTAAGAGGACCAGTCCTCTTCAATCTATCGTTCCTGTAAGTTCTTTGTAATTATCTTATTTATTGTTAAATCTCCCTGTTTTATAATAATGCAAGTGCTACGGAATCTGTTGGCGCTATATAAATGCTAATAATAATAATAATAATAATAATAATAATAATAATAAGAGGACCAGTACACATTATTTTATCCACACCTGTAGTGTGGAATGAGAGGAAGCCACTCACTAGACTCTATCAAAGTTTCATGAGGATAATTAACATACCATACTTGTTATGTAACCAAGGTTGTCAAAGATGGCAAGACCTTAAATTTGTATCCCTTTCAGGGAGACTATAAAAAAAAATTCTGAACATTTCTGGTCCCCTCCTTAACCCCTTAAGGACACATGACGTGTGTGACACGTCATGATTCCCTTTTATTCCAGAAGTTTGGTCCTTAAGGGGTTAAAGGGAAGCCATTACCTATCAGGATTTTTTAAGGGACACTCGACTACCCAAATAAATAAATAAAAACC